>NC_060128.1:92267673-92910579 GCF_021461395.2 Schistocerca americana
CTGCCTGAAGCTGGGAGCGAAGGGATGCCAACTCAGCCTGCATCCGAACACAGCAGTTGCAGTTGTGGAATTTTAGAACATGTTTTTTGCTCGCTTATCATGTCACCTCTGGAAACCCAGAATCTACTCTGTAGGAATCAACACAGATTCCGGAAACAGTGATCGTGTGAGACCCAACTTGCTTTATTTGTTCATGACACCCAGAAAATATTAGATACAGGCTCCCAGGTAGATGCCATTTTCCTTGACTTCCAGAAGGCGTTTGATACAGTTCCGCACTGTCGCCTGATAAACAAAGTAAGAGCCTACGGAATATCAGACCAGCTGTGTGGCTGGATTGAAGAGTTTTTAGCAAACAGAACACAGGATATTGTTCTCAATGGAGAGATGTCTACAGACGTTAAAGTAACCTCTGGCGTGCCACAGGGGAGTGTTGTAGGACCATTGCTTTTCACAATGTATATAAATGACCTAAATAGTGTCGGAAGTTCCATGCGGCTTTTCGCGGATGATGCTGTAGTATACAGAGAAGTTACAGCATTAGAAAATTGTAGCAAAGTGCAGGAAGATCTGCAGCGGATAGGCACTTGGTGCAGGGACTGGCAACTGACCCTTAACACAGACAAATTTAATGTACTGCGAATATATATAAAGAAGGATCCTTTATTGTATGATTTTATGATAGCGGAACAAACACTGGTAGCAGTTACGTCTGTAAAATATCTGGGAGTTTGCGTATGGAACGATTTGAAGTGGAATGATCGTATAAAATTAATTGTTGGTAAGTCGGGTGCGAGGTTGAGATTCATTGGGAGAGTCCTTAGAAGATGTAGTCCATCAACAAAGGAGGTGGCTTACAAAACACTCGTTCGACCTATACTTGAGTATTGCTCATCAGTGTGGGATGCGTACCAGTATTGGTTGACAAGATCCAAAGAAGAGCGGCGCGTTCCATCACAGGGTTATTTGGTAAGCGTGATAGCATTACGGAGATGTTTAGCAAACTCAAGTGGCAGACTCTGCAAGAGAGGTGCTCTGCATCGCGGTGTAGCTTGCTGTCCAGGTTTCGAGAGGGTGTGTTTCTGGATGAGGTATCGAATATATTGCTTCCTCCTACTTATACCTCCCGAGGAGATCACAAATGTAAAATTACAGAGATTCGAGCGCGCATGGAGGCTTTCCGGCAGTCGTTCTTCCTGCGAACCATACGCGACTGGAACAGGAAAGGAAGGTAATGACAGTGGCACATAAAGTGCCCTCCGCCACACACCATTGGGTGGCTTGCGGAGTATAAATGTAGATGTTGTAGATGTATATCTGCAGCAGCAATTTGAGCAGCAGTTGTCACCATAGTCACACAAAAAACTGTTATAAATTGATTATTCCAAGGACAGCTCCGAGCGAGATGCCTTGTAGCGCAAATTCCATTGACCCAAAACCACCGCCATTTGTGACATCAGTGCTGTCAAATCTGAGCTCATAGGAAGGTAAGCTGGAGCCTTGTTTTGTTTTCTCATGAAAGCTGGTTCTGCCTCGGTGCCAGTGATGGCTGATATGTTGGCTATGAAGAGGCCAGTTGAGGTCGTGCAACCAACTTCTCTGTGTGCTAGACATACTGAATGTACTCCTGAAGTTATGGTCTGGGGTGCGATTTCATATGACAGCAGGAGCACTCTCGTGGTTATCCCATGCACACTGACTGCAAATTTGTACATCAATCTGGTAATTCGACTTCTTGTGCTACCATTCGTGAACAGTATTCCAAGGGGTGTTTTCCAACAGGATAACACTTGCCCACATATCACTGCTGCAACCCAACATCCTCTACCGCGTGTCGACGTGTTGCCTTGACTTGCTCGATCACCAAATCTGTTTACAATTGAGCACATATGGGACTTCATTCGGACAACGCCAGCTTCATCCACAACCAGCATTAACCGTGCCGGTATTGATCGACTAAGTGTAACAGGCATGGAACTCCATCCCATACACTCGCATCCGGCACCTGTACAACACAACACGTAACACATTTGTGTGCTTGCATTCAACATTCTGCTGGTTACACCAGTTATTAATGTCGCAGCATTACACATTTGCAATGGTTCATCTACATCTACATGATTACTTTGCAATTCACATTTAAGTGCTTGGCAGAGGGTTCATCAAACCACAATCATACTATCTCCCTACCATTGCACTCCCGAACAGCGAGCGGGAAAAACGAACACCTAAACCTTTCTGTTAGAGCTCTGATTTCTCTTATTTTATTCTGATGATCATTCCTACCTATGTAGGTTGGGCTCAACAAAATATTTTTGCATTTGGAAGAGAAAGTTGGTGACTGAAATTTCGTAAATACACTCCTGGAAATTGAAATAAGAACACCGTGAATTCATTGTCCCAGGAAGGGGAAACTTTATTGACACATTCCTGGGGTCAGATACATCACATGATCACACTGACAGAACCACAGACACATAGACACAGGCAACAGAGCATGCACAATGTCGGCACTAGTACAGTGTATATCCACCTTTCGCAGCAATGCAGGCTGCTATTCTCCCATGGAGACGATCGTAGAGATGCTGGATGTAGTCCTGTGGAACGGCTTGCCATGCCATTTCCACCTGGGGCCTCAGTTGGACCAGCGTTCGTGCTGGACGTGCGGACCGCGTGAGACGACGCTTCATCCAGTCCCAAACATGCTCAATGGGGGACAGATCCGGAGATCTTGCTGGCCAGGGTAGTTGACTTACACCTTCTAGAGCACGTTGGGTGGCACGGGATACATGCGGACGTGCATTGTCCTGTTGGAACAGCAAGTTCCCTTGCCGGTCTAGGAATGGTAGAACGATGGGTTCGATGACGGTTTGGATGTACTGTGCACTATTCAGTGTCCCCTCGACGATCACCAGTGGTGTACGGCCAGTGTAGGAGATCGCTCCCCACACCATGATGCCGGGTGTTGGCCCTGTGTGCCTCGGTCGTATGCAGTCCTGATTGTGGCGCTCACCTGCACGGCGCCAAACACGCATACGACCATCATTGGCACCAAGGCAGAAGCGACTCTCATCGCTGAAGACGACACGTCTCCATTCGTCCCTCCATTCACGCCTGTCGCGACACCACTGGAGGCGGGCTGCACGATGTTGGGGCGTGAGCGGAAGACGGCCTAACGGTGTGCGGGACCGTAGCCCAGCTTCATGGAGACGGTTGCGAATGGTCCTCGCCGATACCCCAGGAGCAACAGTGGCCCTAATTTGCTGGGAAGTGGCAGTGCGGTCCCCTACGGCACTGCGTAGGATCCTACGGTCTTGGCGTGCATCCGTGCGTCGCTGCGGTCCGGTCCCAGGTCGACGGGCACGTGCACCTTCCACCGACCACTGGTGACAACATCGATGTACTGTGGAGACCTCACGCCCCACGTGTTGAGCAATTCGGCGGTACGTCCACCCGGCCTCCCGCATGCCCACTATACGCCCTCGCTCAAAGTCCGTCAACTGCACATACGGTTCATGTCCACGCTGTCGCGGCATGCTACCAGTGTTAAAGACTGCGATGGAGCTCCGTATGCCACGGCAAACTGGCTGACACTGACGGCGGCGGTGCACAAATGCTGCGCAGATAGCGCCATTCGACGGCCAACACCGCGGTTCCTGGTGTGTCCGCTGTGCCGTGCGTGTGATCATTGCTTGTACAGCCCTCTCGCAGTGTCCGGAGCAAGTATGGTGGGTCTGACACACCGGTGTCAATGTGTTCTTTTTTCCATTTCCAGGAGTGTAGATCTCGCCGCGACGAAAAATGTCTTTGCTTTAATGGCTTCCATCCCAACTCGCGTATCATATCTGCCACACTCTCTCCCCTATTACGTGATAATACAAAACGAGCTGCCCTTTTTTGCACCCTTTCGATGTCCTCCGTCAATCCCACCTGGTAAGGATCCCACACTGCGCAGAAATATTCTAACAGAGGACGAACGAGTGTAGTGTAAGCTGTCTCTTTAGTGGACTTGTTGCATCTTCTAAGTGTCCTGCCAATGAAACGCAGCCTTTGGCTTTCCTTCCCCACAATATTGTCTATGTGGTCTTTCCAACTGAAGTTGTTCGTAATTTTTACACCCAGGTACTTAGTTGAATTGACAGCCCTGAGAATTGTACTATTTATCGAGTAATCGAATTCCAACAGATTTCTTTTGGAACTCGTGTGGATAACCTTGCACTTTTCGTTATTTAGCGTCAACTGCTACCTGCCACACCATACAGCAATCTTTTCTAAATCGCTTTTCAACTGATACTGGTCTTCGGATGACCTTACTAGACGGTAAATTACAGCATCATCTGCGAACAACCTAAGACAACTGCTCAGATTGTCACCCAGGTCATTTATATAGATCAGGAACAGCAGAGGTCCTAGGACGCTTCCCTGGGGAACACCTGATATCACTTCAGTTTTACTCGATGATTTGCCGTCTATTACTACGAACTGCGACCTTCCTGACAGGAGATCACGAATCCAGTCGCACAACTGAGACGATACCCCATAGGCCCGCAGCTTGATTAGAAGTCGCTTGTGAAGAACAGTGTCAAAAGCTTTCCGGAAATCTAGAAATACAGAATCAACTTGAGAGCCCCTGTCGATAGCGGCCATTACTTCATGCGAATAAAGAGCTAGCTGCGTTGCACAAGAACGATGTTTTCTGAAAGCGTGCTGATTAATGTATCAATAGATCGTTCCCTTCGAAGTGATTCATAATGTTTGAATACAGTAAATGCTCCAAAACCCTACTGCAAACCGACGTCAATGAGATAGGTCTATAGTTTGATGGATTACTCCTACTACCCTTCTTAAACACTGGTGCGACCTGCGCAATTTTCCAATCTGCAGGTACAGATCTATCAGTGAGCAAGCAGTTGTATATGATTGCTAAGTAGGGAGCTATTGTATTAGCGTAATCTGAAAGGAACCTAATCGGTATACAATCTGGACCTGAAGACTTGCCCATATCGAGCGATTTGAGTTGCTTCGCAACCCCTAAGGTATCTACTTTTAAGAAACTCATACTAGCAGCTGTTCGTGCTTCAAATTCTGGAATATTCCATTTTTCCATATTTTATTTCATGCTTACATTAAGCTGTGAGCTTGCAATGCTAATCACTTAAATCTGCCACCTAGACAAATGTATTCCTGAAATTTCATTACTCTACATTAATTATTTTTTGGTGTTGTGATTTTTGCGTCACTGTAACTTACCTACTATTAGCCACCCTGGTGAAGGCTGCTTGCAATAGTTGTCAAAATATTGGTAATTGTATCACATTGTGACACTGTCACACATCCAGCAGAATTTTATTGCATAGGGGAAGGGAGACAGTGTGTTGAGTCAATTTTTGACCATAGAAACTAAAAGCAGACAATAAATGACGCGCATTGGCCCAGCAGCATGTGACATAACTATGACTCTTGATAAAAGCTACCTTACAAAAAATGGCTGATACACAACCACAGAAAAACATGGGCAAAGTTTCTGACATGAAACTCTTGTATAACCTAAAATTACCAACACAAGGTAATCAAATCAATGATGGAATCACACATTTTAAACTGTTAGAAAGAGAAGATGGACCAAAAGCTCTGTGGGAAGCATCACATTCCATTCCCGTCCAGGAACTAAAGCTTTACCACAAACAACCCTGTCGGAGGAACATCAGCAACTGAGCACTATACCAATGGTTGAAAATGCCACTAAATTTGTAAGCTTCATTTATTTCGGACACAACCGGTTTTAGGCTCTTATATGCCCATCTTCAGATGTTAATAGTTTGTGCTGTGACCCGGAGCGCTGTGGTGGATGAGTACTTCTCTGTGCTCTGCACTTGTTGGTAATACCCCGTCCTGTACTAGTCCACCGCAGCACTCGGAGTCACAGCACGAACTAACACCTGAAACCGGTTGTGTTCTAAATAAAAGAAGCATACAACTGTAGCGGTATTTTGAACCTCTGATAAAGCTTTATTATATGAATTGTCATTATTGCTCTGGACAATGAAATGCTAACTGTGTTTGTCTACGCTCTGTTGTGTCCTTTAATTTGTTGGGGCAACTCAAGGCAATAAGAATACAAGGTACTACACGAAATATCTGAGATTTCCATTGTACCAGTCAAACCAGTAACAGTACATTTTACCGCTACATGTCTTAAGGTACTGCCAGAGAACAAAAACTGTGAGCGAATAAAGATAACTACCATATAAAAGTACCGACATCTGAAAGTTATTTCCATAGTCGCTTGGATTCCTTATGGTAACTCTATTTGTACTAACTAAATGGACAAATAAGGCGGTGGCTTTAAGGAATGACCGTACATCTCAATCAATGACTGCACTGCAATTCCTATCAGCCACTGCTCTGACATGAACTTTCTTTAATTGTTCGTGTTGAAAGTGGTGAAGGCGCACGAAATAGTACACAGTTGTATCAACAGATGGCACGCAGTCTCCCAGTTATTTCCACAACCTATAGAACGCTCTCGAAATGGTCTGTCCCTTTTGTTGATAGCCAGATCCCTGATGATTTGACACCAGTTCTCTATACTAGTATGGAGATCACTGGTTGACGCGAAAGTGTAGTACGATCTTCGGTCAACAGATAGAGCAAGGCACTGTTGGCAGTTATTGAAATAACTACCAGTATCAGATGAGTGGATATTACAGTAACAGTTACTTCTCAGTAACCGGTTATTTCTATCTGTTATGTTATTTTTTGCCACCTCTAATCTCTAACTTGGAGGTAAGAAAAGTGCACCGGGTACGTATTTTTTTTTTATGCTTTGCACTATGCGTTTCAAGAATTTATTCTCATTCTCAAGTCAAAATATTTACGTAAGTATTTTGTGTGTTCTGCCTCTCTTCCTCTATATTATGTCGTCTTTTTGAGGTTAAGGAACTGTACTGTGCCTACTGCATTATGCAGAAAAAAACACACGCACTGAAATTTCACAAACTGTATGAGTGATTGTGTGCGTGTGTCTTATTTTCTGCATAATGGAGAAGAGCCAGTATCTTCTATGCACAAAAAGATGGCTACAATCCAAGGCAGGCAGCACAACTCACAAATACTAATATATTTATTTGATCATGACGATGGTAAAATCTCAAAATACGTCATGCAGATCATAAAAAAAATACGTAAGTGGTGCAGAGTTTCATTATTTAAAGAATAAATAACAGTCGCAGGCTTTCCAAAAGCATCGATTAAGATGAACGAAATGATGTCAAACGTTTCTGCTTCCCACTTGTGGTCAGCACTTCTTGGAGAACCAGTGATACACAAAGTTAACTGAAGACGTTCGTTATTATTCCTGACACATGTTTCCTCACCAGCATCCTGTTTCCTCTCTCATATTTTGATGATAAGCATGTGATGAAAAAAATTGATCAGTTTGCCTCAATGATTTTGGTAACACAAATTTTGTTGTTGACTGACAATTCATTGCAATAATTAGTACCAATGTTAATGAATAACAAAGTAGTAGATACCCAAACATTACAAATGCCGGAAATTATCTAATTTGAAGAAAAAATTCACTAGTTTATGTGTAACAGCATAGTATGCTGATTTCTACCTATGCCACCTATCCTCTGAAGTGAGCCAACCTGATGTGCTCGTGTCATTTATTAGCAATGAGTGTAGTATGTGACCCCCATTATCGGCTCTTGTGACTGGATCCTTGTATGGAACAGAAAAAGTTTTCATTTTGAAAGTGGCGTTCAAGGACGGTGAGAGCCTTTTGCTTTTCATATCCCACGCGAAGTATATGCAACACATCTCTACAGAAAACCTTTGTTGTTGTTGTGGTCTTCAGTCCTGAGACTGGTTTGATGCAGCTCTCCCTGCTACTCTATCCTGTGCAAGCTTCTTCATCTCCCAGTACCTACTGCAATCTACATCCTTCTGAATCTGCTTAGTGTATTCATCTCTTGGTCTCCCTCTACGATTTTTACCCTCCACGCTGCCCTCCAATACTAAATTGGTGATCCCTTGATACCTCAGAACATGTCCTACCAACCAATCCCTTCTTCTGGTCAAGTTGTGCCACAAACTTCTCTTCTCCCCAATCCTGTTCAATACTTCCTCATTAGTTATGTGATCTACCCATCTAATCTTCAGCATTCTTCTGTAGCACCACATTTCGAAAGCTTCTATTCTCTTCTTGTCCAAACTACTTATCGTCCATGTTTCACTTCCATACATGGCTACACTCCATACAAATACTTTCAGAAATGATTTCCTGACACTTAAATCTATACTCGATGTTAACAAATTTCTCTTCTTCAGAAAAGCTTTCCTTGCCATTGCCAGTCTACATTTTATATCCTCTCTACTTCGACCATCATCAATTATTTTGCTCCCCAAATAGCAAAACTCCTTTACTACTTTAAGTGTCTCATTTCCTAATCTAATTCCCTCAGCATCACCCGACTTAATTCGACTACATTCCATTATCCTCGTTTTGCTTTTGTTGATGTTCATCTTATATCCTCCTTTCAAGACACTGTCCATTCCGTTCAAGTGCTCTTCCAAGGCCTTTGCTGTCTCTGACAGAATTACAATGTCATCGGCGAACCTCAAAGTTTTTATTTCTTCTCCATGGATTTTATTTCCTACTCCGAACTTTTCTTTCGTTTCCTTTACTGCTTGCTCAATATACAGATTGAATAGCATCGGGGAGAGGCTACAACCCTGTCTTACTCCCTTCCCAACAACTGCTTCCCTTTCATGTCCCTCGAGTCTTATAACTGCCATCTGGTTTCTGTACAAATTGTAAATAGCCTTTCGCTCCCTGTATTTTACCCCTGCCACCTTTAGAATTTGAAAGAGAGTATTCCAGTCAACATTGTCAAAAGCTTTCTCTAAGTCTACAAATGCTAGAAACGTAGGTTTGCCTTTCCTTAATCTTTCTTCTAAGATAAGTCGTAAGGTCAGTATTGCCTCACGTGTTCCAGTGTTTCTACGGAATCCAAACTGATCTTCCCCAAGGTTGGCTTCTACTAGTTTTTCCATTCGTCTGTAAAGAACCTTTAAGAGAATAAAATCTCACTTCGTTGTATTAAATTATCAGAAGTTTGGCATATACAATTCCTTTAAAAGGCTAACGGGAACACACAAATTCTCATCTTCCACGGGAAACTACGAGAACAACAACATTGAGAGCAGTGAACAACAAAGGTTCTGCACATGCGCACGCTTATCTCTTTGGGGCAAGCTTATTAAAGGCTTTGGAGCCAGTCAACAATTTTCTCCGATCAGTCGAACTGGGTGCAACCGTCCATTGGCCGCAACTCGAGCAGCTTTCACCCAATCACAAACCACAGAACCTGGGAGAATGACTACGTCGAATGGTTGCAACTGTATCTCGAACGAACCTATTTTTTTATAGTAACATACAAGTGGAAGTGGAATGAAATAACTGAAATCGAAGTTTTCCTGTTCTTCCACGGACGATGTGGGCTATATGTTCCTAGGTTGTGGTATTTTAATGAATTGTCATTAGAGGACCGAGTAGAAGAGAATTCTTTTTACATACTTGCGTCTCCTTTATCAATGTGAGGGTGAAATAATGCTAAACAAGATGATAAATGTTTCACTGTCCATCAACATAACATTTCCACTAACAGGTTTTCAGTTGTATATTTCTCTCTCGTTTTAAACCATTCCCTGGACCAACGTCTTGTTTCCTTATTCAAACACTGCGCCAGAGTCAATGTTATTGTTGCAGCCTTCAGTCCGAAGGCTACTAGAAATGCTTTCTCTGCATTGGCGTCGATTTGTACTGCACAATAAAGAACAGACTCCTCTCTCATGATATTACATCTTAACAAGAACAAAAGCTTACTGTCTAAGAATAATTATCTAAGCGCACTACACCGCAGAGTAATAAAGAATATCTTTGTCTATCTCTCTCGTACTGTCACATTAATGCATAGCGATCTTAGTACATGGCACATAATTACAGTGGAATGTAATGGAATTAAGTCGGTTGATGCTGAGGGCATTAGATTAGGAAACGAGACACTTAAAGTAGTAAAGGAGTTTTGCTATTTGGGGAGCAAAATAACTGATGATGGTCGAAGTAGAGAGGATATAAAATGTAGACTGGCAATGGGAGGGAAAGCGTTTCAGAAGAACAGAAATTTGTTAACATCGAGTATAGATTTAAATGTTGGGAAGTCGTTTCTGAATGTATTTGTATGGAGTGTAGCCATGTATGGAAGTGAAACGTGGACGATAAATTGTTTAGACAAGAAGAGAATAGAAGCTATCAAAATGTGGTGCTACAGAAGAATGCTGAAGATTAGATGCATAGATCACATAACTAATGAGGAGGTGTTGAATAGGATTGGGGAGAAGAGGAGTTTGTGGCAAAACTTGACTAGAAGAAGGGATCGGTTGGTAGGACATGTTCTGAGGCATCGAGGGATCACCAATTTAGTATTGGAGGGCAGCGTGGAGGGTAAAAATCGTAGAGGGAGACCAAGACATGAATACACCAAGCAGATTCAGAAGGATGTAGGTTGCAGTAGGTACTTGGAGACGAAGAAGCTTGCACAGAATAGAATAGCATGGAGAGCTGCATCTAACCAGTATCAAGACTGAAGACTGCAACAACAACAATAGTGTACAGGCTTGTTTTGACACACCCGTGGTTAGATAAGAGCGAACTTGACAGACAAGTTTGCCCTTTTACGAAGGGCTTAACAAGTTTTAGAAATTTTTCACTGTCCATTCGAAGAAAGTTGATATGATAATAAGTCTCTGAGAGTAGTATTTCCTTTGACAGATTTTCATAGGTTTAAGCCACCCTGCACCAATCATATTTTCTTCTTCAAATACAGTGCCAAAGTCAATGCCAGGGCTGGTTTGCAGTTGTGGCTGTTCTCACTACTGTCAAAGTACTCGTGAACACGAGCAGCATCTTCTTTAAAGTGAGGTTAAACTGACAAACGCTGTTTCAACGTGTACAGGACTGCTTTAATAAGTCGCAGCAGGTACAGCAACCGTTGCGCAAGAAATCACCACTTCATAGAGCCATTTAAGTTTTATTGATGGAACTTTATTAGTGTATACTAAACACCTAATTGAGAGTCAGTAGAGAACTGCAAAATGTTTGGTACATGAGTGATCAAAGCAACAGTAGCGGTTAAAATATACCCGGTTTACGGCATATTCTTTTCACTCCACTTGAAAGTCACACAAAGATCTGCAAACTTAATGCTTCTACTATTAAATATGTCTTGTTATCCTACCCGCAATGCTGTACTACTGCCCACACTTTGTCAACAGCAAGAATTAATTCAGGCTCACAACAGATTAGGGTCCACTTCCTGGTCATCATGCAGAATTTTGGAATGCCGGTTATATCAGCTTTTTCCATGTCATTTTAACATGACTGTTAAAACTGCTCATAATAACAGGTTTCTGAAAATTTCTGTTTTTATTCCTATTATTTCCTTAATAAACGTACAAACAGAGCAAAGATTGAAAAATGTTGACTCAGTTTAACGATACATAGACTCACTGCTTTTCTCAAATAGTCATAAGGGGATGAATACCACAAAAAAACACGTTTCTCCTACTGATTCTAACATTTTGAAATCCTGCTCAAAAATCATGTTGTAATCAGAGACCATACCATTATGTGGGCATTACCAATAATAATCAGCGCTAAAGGATTAAAAGTGGGGTTGAAGGATTTTATTTTTCCTCTTAATTTGTCCGATTTCAAGGGCTACAAGCAGATGAAGGCAGCAGATCAACTACTTCTATTTTTACTGCATACTATGAATTAATTGTTAATCAGTTATTAATTTATTACTGTTACCATAATTTCATACCTCTTTAATTATTTTACAGAAATTACCGTACAGACCAGGAGGAGCAAGCCTTACACACTGCACATACAACCGCACCTTAAGGTGGGTAGGACGTCAAACAGGCCGACTTGGAGCAGGAGAGGCACCACACGACATTTTAATTTCCAATGTCTATACTTTTACAAATAAATTCCTAAAACTTTGTTAGCATGACCAGGAAGGATTCAGGTTTCACATTCTTAGCAATGTAAGCTCAAAAATGTAACAAAATAAATTTTTTTACATGTGAAATTTCATCATTTTTTCACTTACTATTTGCTGCATTTGTTGCTATAGGTACACTTTTCTTTATAAGTCAGAGAGGTACTTCGATGAATTTTGCACAGCATACAAATCGTACGTACAGGTGTATGAAACTCTAGAATTTTCCAAATCTATTAAAAACTGTGGTAAAAATTGAGGTAATTAACTACAAAATTTGAGTTTTTTTTTCTAAACATGAATTTTGAAATGTGACAGCTCATTCATTTTTTCATTAATTAAATAAATTCTAGAGTTTCATACACCTGTAAGTATGGTTTGCATGCTGTGCAAAATTCACCGAAGAATCTCTCTTACTTATGAAGAAAAGTGTACCTATAGTAACAAATGCAGCCAATAGTAAGCGAAAAAATAATGAAATTTCACACGTAAAAAAAATTATTTTGTTATATTTTTGAACTTATATTGCTAAGAGTGTGAACTCTGAATCCCTCCTGCTCATGTTGACAAAGTTTAATTAATTTATTTGTAAAAGTATAGACAGTGGAAATTAAAATGTCATGTGGTGCCTCTCCTGCTCCAAGTCGGCCCGTTTGACGTCCTACCCCCTTAACCCACGACTAATGGCAATAGGGACACCATTGTCTCAGCAGTGCTGTGCCAATTCTCCAATTCTTATGCCATGTGTTTGTTGCTTGTTTCTGGTGACATTGTTGTTAAAATAGCACTAATCACTTTTCCCATTTTTGTATAGTAATGCAATAGTTCAAACCAATGCAAATTTTACGAATAAAAAAAGTTTTATTTAAAAACGAAAAATTTTGGTACTGCTGATATGGTTAATTTTAGTAGAAAAACAAAAAACATCTGTTGTAACAGAGACCAAACAAAATACTGAAGAAATACAGGTATCGGGTTTAACCAGTTGGTTTTTCCCATCCCTAGCGGATCTCCTCTTCAATTTGCTTTCAACTAAAATATCCTTTGCATAAGGAAGGATGTGCAGTTTTCTGTCTGTCCTCAACATTGTGCACCTTTTTTAATTTCATAATCAAACAATGGAAACTCAAGATTGGAATATCAACAATATTAGGAAATGCAATGCAATACAGCTTCAACAAAATGTCTGTCACACATTTAGCTTTTGGCCAAAGCTTTCTTCAACAAACACCAAATGCACACATGACTGCTATCTCCAGCAGCTCGGACGGTAACGCCAGTTTTATTGAAGTTATATCCTTTTCTTCTGCTGGCACTATTGCTGTTACAGATGGACCTGTACCATAGTAGTTGTCGGCAGTGGTGGTGTTGCTACCAGTGTTTTGTGTAGCTGCTGTAACTGTTGTTGCTTTTTGCTGATGTCACTTTTGCTAGTGCAGCTGTTCGATATTTAGTGGATATTCTACAGGGTTCACATTTGAAGGTGTAGAGCAATTTGGGAGGGTTGTGGTTAGTTACAGGTTGCAGCAAATGAAGACACTGTAGAGTAGGACACTCATAAATTACAGATGTGTAATTAGCATCATTACAGTTGTGAAATAATAAAATTACGCAAATGAAAATTTATTGTTGTGGCCATCAGGCAGTGTTCCTTTAATTTTTTTAACGATACTAAAGCCATCAACAGATACTTTATGCCCCAAAACCAAATAGTACCTTCTATTATTACTGTTCTAATCCATTTTCTTGTGCATTGCCTGATTTAACTCGACTTAATTTTAACACCATCATTGTGTTTCTGATGAAGCTAACACCATAACTTCTTTCCAAGGCACTAACCATTCCACTCAGCTGCTCTTCAGTCCTTTTTGACAGTTACAATAACATCAGCAAACTTAAAAATCTTTATTCCTTCTCTGTGGACATTAAATTCTTTTCTAAGAAGGGGAGAAAGAGATGGTGAGCCAGGAACAGGTCCTAGGCCTAACCCCAGAGCAGCAGAAGAAAAAGGAGTAGTTTATCCCGTATTTCCTTCACAGCTTGCATTGGAATACATCAGGGATAGGCTACAATCCTCTATTATCATCTTTTGAATTACTACTTCCTGCTACTTTCACAATTTCATAGCACGTAGTCCAGTCAACATTGGCAAAAGGTTTCTCAAAATACACAAATGTTATACATGTATGTTTGCCTTTCTTCAACTTGTCTTCTAAGGTAAGTTGTAGGGTCAGTATTGCCTACAGCATGTTCCTATATTTCTCTGAGATCATCCCCGAGGGGGCGTCTACCACTTTTCCATTTTTCTGTAAATAGGTCTCAAATTTTGCAATACAGCTGGTAACATTCACACTTGCCAACATCTGGCCTCTCTGGAATTCTTCAAGTCTCATGTACACTGTGCACAAAGTAGAACAGTTTTGCCATTACTGGCTGTTCCAAGGATCTTAATAATTCTGAGGGAACGTCACCCATTACAGATGCTGTGTTCTGACTTTTAATACTCTGTCAAATTCTCCTCACACTGTTGTATCTTCTATCTCATATTCCCCTACTCTCTCTTCCATTTCTAGAATAGTGTTACACCTCTGATTCTTTGAAGAATCAAACTCCCATATGTAAAACAGCTTAAAATGTCTGATTGAATTATAAATGAGTTAATGTATTGAATGTTTGACATTAACCACATTAGTGATAAAAAGATTAGAAAAGTTTTGAAATTATGCTTACAGTTTCTAAGGAAGTCAGTAAGTGCAATAATTATGAAACACAGAATGAACATAAAATAGGTAATTTGGGTTCCATTTCAAGTGGAAGCTAAATTTTCATGCATCTTAATGTTTATGACATATCTCCTGAACTGTTTTGTACAATAATACAATTTTACCGATAAATTAAGGGATATATGGAGACATTGTATGCAAAATGTATTGCAAATAGAGTTAGTACTAAAGAAGTAATAAAATGTCATACCTGATACTGCAATTTGACTGCATGAACAGTGAAAATATAGTAAGTGATACATGTTTTTTTTTTCTTTCAACATTTTGTGTGGAATGTCAGTGACAGAAAGTTTCATAAAGGTTTGAAATTACATGAAAGTTTGTTGGAAGTTTCTAAGTGTTCACATTCACAAATGCTGAACAAATAAACTCCAAGTATTTGCATGTCGCCAGTTACACTCCCTCAAGACAAACACCTCTTAATTAGTATATTATGACACCATTTTAAATTCAGACTATAACCATGCAAAATACTGAAAACCAAATTTGTATTGGTGCTAGAAGCCTGTAGACGGGCAACCAGCAGCTGGTATTAGGTGCCGTGATAGTCACTTCATAATGTATTTGGTCAGTGTAATAGTTCATAGCATTTTTCCATAAGTTTAATAAACACAATAGATACACGTAACAGAGACCTTAGTCATCAGTAATATATTCTCCTTCACGATTTACAGCAGTCTGCCAATGCTGGGGTAACTTTCAATTCCATTACTGTAAAAATTACGTAGTTTTGGAGACGAAGAACTCGTCCAGCCATGTTTGGAGTACATTTTCATCTGGAAAGAAAGTTCCTTGAAGATTGTTTGACAGAGAATGGAAAAGGTGAAAATCTGAGGGCGCAAGATGGGGTGAATTACTTGAGTGTGGAATAACTGGCCAACCCAACTCCTGTGTACTGTTTTCTTTTTGCCAGTGTAGAAGACTACAAGTGGACATTATCGTGGAGTAGCATCATTTCAAGCAATCTTCCTGGTCATTGTTCTCCTGCACCTGTAAGAAGTTTCAGTTGTTGACAGTAAATGTCAGCATTGATGATTAGACCTCACTGAAGCACGTTGTAGCACGCCACACTGTCACTGTTCCACCAGATGCATAACATTATCTTTTGTAGGTGCATGCAGGTCTCTGTATGGGGAATTACTGCTTTGTTTGGGCTCAACCATTCCTTTCTTTTCCTTATGTTAGCATAAAGACACAATTTCCTATCACTAGTAACGATACAGAACAGGAACGATTGGTGGTGTTCATGAGCCAGTTTGTGATGAGAAAGCAGAGATGCACATATGGCCACCCATAGATTTCTGGGATTTTGCCTTAGAGCACGAAGTACCCATACACCTGATTTTTCAACCTTCCACATTACATACAAATGTCACACAATGGTGGAATGATCACAGTTCATTATACTTACCAGTTCTCGAATACACAGATGTGGATTAATATGTTTAAAAGATCATCAAACCTCGAAGGCCTTCCTCGACGTGGAGGGCCACTAACGTCAAAATGATCTTTAAAATAATGCCGCCCGCGGTGACCGAGCGGTTCTAGGTGCTCCAGTCCAGAGCCACGCTGCTGCTACAGTCGCAGGTTCGAATCCTGCTTCGGGCATGGGTGTCTGTAATGTCCCTAGGTTAGTTAGGTTTAAGTAGTTCTAAGTTCTAGGGGACTGATGATCTCAGATGTTAAGTCCCTTAGTGCTCAGAGCCATTTGAACCATTTTTTTAAAATGATAAAACCATTTCTTGTTGTTCTCTGTCCAATGACATTATCCCCATAAACAAAGAAATTGTTTCTGGCTGCCTCTGCTGCTGTCACCCCTCTATTGAACTCAAACAGAAGAATATGTCGATTTCTCCACTCGGCATACCATTTTATAATGTCCACACTCCACTCACTATCTCCAGATGACAACATGTGAACTCAAACAGTACAGTCAACTACAAATAAAAAATTACCCATAGCAGCCAGAATACCAACATGCAAAAGAAAAATGCTACGAACTTATGCACCAACTAAATACAAATTTCATGCATTATTCAAGGATTTCTACTAGGCCTTGTCTTGTTGCATTTTGATACTCTGCTGCCTTACTACACTACTGGCTATTAAAATTGCTACACCAAGAAGAAATGCAGATGATAAACGGGTATCCATTGGAGAAAAATATTATACTAGAAATGACATGTGATTACATTTTCACGCAATTTGGGTGCACAGATACTGAGAAATCAGTACCCAGAACAACCACCTCTGGCCGTAATAACGGCCTTGATACACTTGGGCATTGAGTCAAACAGAGCTTGGATGGCGTGTGCAGGTACAGCTGCCCATGCATCTTCAACACGATACCACAGTTCATCAAGAGTAGTGACTGTCGTATTGTGACGAGCCAGTTGTTCGGTCATCATTGACCAGACGTTTTCAATTGGTGAGAGATCTGGAGAATGTGCTGGCCAGGGCAGCAGTCGAACATTTTCTGTATCCAGAAAGGCCCGTACAGGACCTGCAACATGCGATCATGCATTATCCTGCTGAAATGTAGGGTTTCGCAGGGATCAAATGAAGGGTAGAGCCACGGGTCGTAACACATTTGAAATGTAACATCCACTGTTCAAAGTGCCGTCAATACGAACAAGAGGTGACCGAGACGTGTAACCGATGGCACCCCATACCATCACGCCGGGTGATACGCCAGTATGGCGATGACGAATACACGCTTCCAATGTGCATTCACCGCGATGTCGCCAAACATGGATGTGACCATCATGATGCTGTAAACAGAACCTGGATTCATCCGAAAAAAAGACGTTTTGCCATTCGTGCACACAGGTTAGTCGTTGAGTACACCATCGCTGGCAGTCCTGTCTGTGATGCTGCGCCAAGGGTAACCGCAGCCGCGGTCTCCGAGCTGATAGTCTGTGCTGCTGCAAACGTCATCGAACTGTTCTTGCAGATGGTTGTTGTCTTGCTAACGTCCCCATCTGTTGACCCAGGGATTGAGACGTGGCTGCATGATCCATTACAGCTATGCGGATAAGATCCCTGTCATCTCGACTGCTAGTGATACGAGGCCATTGGGATCAAGCATGGCGTTCCGTATTACCCTCCTCAACCCACTGATTCCATATTCTGATAACAGTCATTGGATCTCGACCAACGCGAGCAGCAATTTCGCGATACGATAAACCGCAATCGCGATAGGCTACAATCCGACCTTTATCAAAGTCGGAAATGTGATGGTACGCATTTCTCCTCCTTACACGAGGCATCACAACAACGTTTCACCGGGCAATGCCAGTCAACTGCTGTTTGTGTATGAGAAATCGGTTGGAAACTTTCCTCATGTCGTAGGTGTCGCCACCGGCGCCAACTTTGTGTGAATGCTCTGAAAAGCTAATCATTTGCATATGACAGCATCTTCTTCCTGTCGGCTAAATTTCGTGTCTGTAGCACTTCATCTTCGTGGTGTAGCAATTTTAATGGCCAATAGTGGATATTACCTCTCAGTGGTACACACTCATCTTCTATTGTATTCCTTTCCTCTGTTTCAGTCAATCACTTCCTAATGCTTGAAACCCTGTACAATATCTAGCTCAGTTTATGTAATTCCCATCTCCTTAATTTCCTTCCCTTCTGCAAGTTCTTTGATTTCATTCTGCAGTTCATAATCGATAACCGTCGAGTGTCCATGCGTCACTATGGTATAGCCACTGCCACAGTTAAAGCTGTTTTTCATCTCAAAATTAGAGTGAGTCTGTGTCCTGTAAAAGACAGCCTTAAGCTCAGTGTCCGTAGAATTCATAAACTTTGTTGTGAATATGGCAACAGTTACAGTGGTCAGTAATAGCAACAATTTCAGCACATCACATTAAATATCACGATTTCGACTAATCTGCTGTTGGCAAACACAGTCTCATAAACAGACATACGATGAAATTAAATGGAATGATCGTTCCTATGCACACGTGCTAGATTCTGCCATCAAAGAAGCAGTTGAGATCAGCACCTATAATCTTGGTGCGCCGTAATGGGTGTTTCGTGCTGAAAGGCTACAGTAAAATAAGCAGAGTTACCAACCATGTAAGGGAATCAGAACCACTACCAGTGCTCTTCCATTAGAAATGTGGACATAATCTGTTGTAGCGTATGGAAATACTGTGATTGTGAATGTCTCCATGACATAATTCAGCCAACAAAATAAAGTATCACACCGCCTATAGATAATTCCTGACGACGGCAGTTGAGGAAGTTTTCAAAAGTTTGAGATTACGTTCAGAGTTGGCACAGCAAGAAATCTCTGTGTAACATTTATTTAACAATACTAAGTGCTGTCTAAAATATCCGAGAATTTCGCTGAAAAAATCAGAAAACTACACTGATGTCCTAATATCCTCTGTCACCTTCAGAGTAGTCACTCAGGCACATATGCAGTGATCCCAATGTTGTTCTCATTTTTGCAAGCACTGCCGGAAATCCACAGGTGACGGGTGTTCAGGACCAATTGTGATTCCACTTGAATGTCTTTAGTCGAGTGAAAACATCGCCCTTACAACAGGATTTTGATCTCTGGTAACAGGTAGAAGTTGCACGGGGCTCGGTCTGGCAAATAGAGAGGGTGGGGGGCTTTTGCCACGTTGTTCTCTGCCAGGAATTCCTTCACAACAAGCGAGGTGTGTGCGGGTACAGTGTCATCGTGCACCTACTAGTCTCTCTCTTTTTCAACAACTCTGGCTGTTAGTGTCGAATCTTTTCCCTTAGTCGCCTGAGAACTTCACAGTAAAACTGGCCATTCACAATCTGCTCAGGTGGAACAAACTCCTCGTGCACTGTTCTCCGAATGTCGGAAAATGATCGGCACTGACTTCACGTTGCCGCGAACCTATTGAGCTTTTTTTGCTCTTGGAAAAGATGGCATTTGCGCTGAAAGTGGTAAGAGCGCATGAAATAGTACGCAGTTGTATCAACAGATGGAGTGTAGTCTCACAGTCGTTTCTGTGCCGTATAGAACACCTTCCAGATGGTCAATCCCTCTCCATTGTAGCCATAGCTCATCAGTTGATCTTCGGCAGACAAATGGCACGAGGCACTGTAGGCAGTTACTGAAATAACTGCTAGTATCAGATGAGCGGTTATCACAGTAACTGCTACTTCTCAATAACTGGTTATTTGTATCAGTTACGTTATTTTTTGACACCTGTATTTATTGCCATCTGTAATTTACTTGAACGAACCTCGTCGATGCGTAAAATATTGGTTTTGTTCTTAACCTGTTCATGCGTAATATATGGCTGGAAAGCTGGCACTACCATAGTTGCGAAAGCTCCCGATACTGTGAGATAAATTGCAATAAAACGATTTTCCACTAAATATATACAGCGAAACATTGACACAAACGTTGCCATCTTGCCAAACTTTCCGTGAATCAAAATTTCTCACAAACGCGATCTTTGCTTTACAAACACGTCATACAGCACCGTACATGGTCAAATATTTGGCAATCGGTTTGACAAAATGTTTGATAGTTTAGGGGGCCTTTACAATCAGGTTGTGAAGAATCCATAGATATCATTTAACAGCAAAGCGACTGGTTAATTTCAACTATATTATGTATGTTACTCGATTAATCTTAAAGCAGAGCACTTATTAATTCTTTGTACACATGTATATATCAAAAGTAGGCTCACCTATAGCTTCTTGTTACATCAAATGACAGAACATTAGTCTAGGACAAAAGTCCACCCCACTGAAGTAGTTGGAGACGCTATAGGATACTGCATTATTCTCCAAATACTTCTGCGGCCAGTGTACTTGTTGAGATTCCTGAATTGTGTTCAACTGTTTCCAGCACCACATTTTCAAACACGTGTAATGACTGCAGGCCTACCTGCTCCTGCAGCATGTCCACAGCTCCTAGTCTCCCGGAAGCGTTGTGCACAATGCATACTTGTAAACGTTCAATTACCAGAGCGCCCCTCAGAGTCCTATCACACACGAAATGAATCGCCATATATCCCTCATTACTGTAATATTTCCTGTTACCACCAACACTTGTACAATAGAACTGATGCTCCACAAACAGCTAACATAGGTGCATTCTGACTGGCTACTGCACTGTTGTATCCATTCTGTTTGCAACTCCGTGCCTCGAAAATGGAAACACAGTCCACCATGCAGAATCGTGTCAGTAGTGACCGGTAACCACAAGGTTAGAATTATCCAGAAAATGGTTCACTTGCAGACCTGTGTTTACTGGAACTGTTATGCTTCTAGTACCCCATGTACTTTCAGCTGTATGCATTTATACCTTCAATTATGATAGACCCTGTATATGACTCCATATGAGCCCTAATTTCTCTTATCTTCCTTGTCCTTAGGTAAAATGTACATTGGTGGCAGTAGAATTATTCTGAATTAACTTCAAGTGTCTGTTCTTTAAATTTACTCAATACTGTTTCACAAGAAGTTCATCAGCTTACCTCCAGCAGTTCCTATTTGCGTTATAAGGCACCTCCATAATTCTTGCATATTGGTTGAACCTAATGGTAATATGTCTAGCAAACCACCTATGTATTGCTTTGATGTCCCCAGCGACGTGGGGATCCCAGACACTTGAGCAGTACACAAGAATGAGTTGTACTACAGTTCTATATGAAGTCTCCTAAAATTCTCCCAGTAACGAAAGTTGACCATTCATCTTCCCAAATACAATCATTACGTGCTCATTCCATTTTATGTTGCTTTGCAATGCTACACCTAGATATGTAACTGATATGACTGAAGCAGCATAGTGATTTAGAAAACTGCCTCTATCAGTGAAACACATCAAAAAGACCCTGTATTTTTTGATCGCAGAATCCATTTCTTATCAAAAATGGGAAAAGACAGTAGGTGCAAAAGGACACTATTTTCAGTGTGTTATCTTAAATCATTCTATTAAAATAAACATGTGAGCTGTCTAGTATAAAACTAGCCACCAACCAATGGCTGCAGAATTTGGCGTTCATTGCAGATAGCTTGGTTTTTCACTATGCACTAAATTCTTTTCGGCACTGAAACATGGTCACTGAAAGCTGTTTCTTTAAATGTGTGTGTTTATGGTAGGCTTATTTATTGTTAAGTAGCTCTCTGTCTTGAGTGTGACACAGTAAGTGTCGGTGGTTACATGATTGTAATTAAAGTTCAGAATGATTTTCTTATGGAAAACTTAAGATATTACTATAAAAGATTGTCATTCAATATTGTATTTTATACCTTATTCGGCTGTAACATCAGTTTCTTTACGTTTTGTAAATTTTAACTGTAACATCAAAATTGTACAAAATTAATAATGCTTTATTTTGGAAGTTATTGTTAAAATTCTATATAAAGCGATGCTGTGGCAAGTCAGTTTTGAAGTTACTTTTGGAAGTCAAAGAGATCAGTGAAGTCTGTGAGTGATTTGTTTACATGACGAGTGTGCAGTTCTGATGTCAATGTGAATAAATTTTGTGAAGCATGAACATTTAGCATTCATTCATCAATGGACCAGGCAGAAGAAACTTGAGTAACATTCACATGACTTGTTACAAGCTGTAAATATCTACAGTTTCCTGTGGCAAAAAAGCTGAAGCAAATAATCTTCATTCGTGTGATAAAGTGACCTATTTTATTTGTTATAGTTAAAAATGAACCATCTGACTGGGCATTCCAAGAAACCACTGTTGTAGACAGATGATTGTTCTATCACTTGGTCACAACAATTACTTCTACCCGCATGGCCATTTTATTAAATATCACAAGCACCATTTTTTTTCTCCTTTCTGGGCATCGTGTGTTCAGTTCAGTTTTGTAACACTATTGGCTACAGAAATATATGACCTCCTGATAACAGTTGTTGAGTTTTTGTGAGCCATAGTTTGACCAACTGCTGGCTGATTCAGTGGCAGTGACCCCCTGCAGATGCTCTGTTGCTGGGCTGAGGGACTTATACTGTTTCCTGAAGGTGACATAAGGAAAAATGTGGGAAGTTAAACATCGTTGTAGTATCCCGTGATATGAGAGTTGAGACACATGTTACATGATATATCTTAACTGTAGCATTACAGCTGTGTTGGAACTGTAGAGTTTGAAGTTGTTTTTCCGATTCTCTAATTGAAAGTGAACTGATTATACAATTCCTGATGAGCACATAATAATATGAGAGTACTGGTGTGAAACCCATCTGCCACTGCAAGATCAGACATGAAGACACATTTTAACAGTGGAGCTTACTAGGTTGTAATTAGGGTATATTGCAGTTTAGTTTTTTGATACAAGACCATGTGGGCTTGAATGAAATATTTTTCAATAATCAGATACTATTAAGAAATTTATTAGTAATGAAGTGTGTATTTTTCAGTTCTAGAGTCTTCCAGAGATAAGCTCAAAAAGGGACTTCAGACTTTTTCTCAAAAAGGTTAACTCCCGTTCCTTAAATTAGTTTACAGCTATCTTACCTTTATCTCAATTCTGCCATAATGTTATGCGAGTACTTTCAGGTTCTACAAATACGAGTAGTTTGATAAGTCTGGTGAATCTCCATGAAAGACTGGAACCTTTTTTATGCCTTCATGATTACTAAGCTTGATTATTCCATGGATTGTATACAGAGTTTCAATAATATCCAGCATACAGTTTATTGTTGACAGCTGTCTGAATGGTCAATGTGTCAAATTTGATTGAAAATGGAGGAAACCAAGTTTCATGACGTTAATAAACATTTAAATTTGATGGGCGTGGACTGCCACACAAATCAAAACAGAATTGGATGAAGCTCACATGGACTCTGCACCATCATGGAAAACCATTTACTTTTCGATTAATGAATTTAAACAGGATCAGACAAGCATCGAAGATAAAGTACACTATGGCGTTCGATACAGTTCCGCACTGTCGCCTTATAAAGTAAGAGCCTGCGGAATTTCAGACCAGCTGTGTGGCTGGATTGAAGAGTTTTTAGCAAACAGAACACAGCATGTTGTTATCAATGGAGAGACGTCTACAGACGTTAAAGTAACCTCTGGCGTGTCACAGGGGAGTGTTATGGGACCATTGCTTTTCACAATATATATAAATGACCTAGTAGATAGTGTCTGAAGTTCCATGCGGCTTTTCGCGGATGATGCTGTAGTATACAGAGAAGTTGTAGCATTAGAAAATTGTAGCGAAATGCAGGAAGATCTGCAGCAGATAGGCACTTCGTGCAGGGAGTGGCAACTGACCCTTAACATAGACAAATGTAATGTATTGCGAATACATAGAAAGAAGAATCCTTTATTGTACGATTATATGGTAGCGGAACAAACACTGGTAGCAGTTACTTCTGTAAAATATCTGGTAGTGTGCATATGGAACGATTTGAAGTGGAATGATCATATAAAATTAATTGTTGGTAAGGCGGGTGCCAGGTTGAGATTCATTGGGAGAGTCTATAGAAAATGTAGTCCATCAACAAAGGAGGTGGCTTACAAAACACTCGTTCGACCTATACTTGAGTATTGCTCATCAGTGTGGGATCCATACCAGATCGGGTTGACGGAGGAGATAGAGAAGATCCAAAGAAGAGCGGCGCATTTCGTCACAGGGTTATTTGGTAAGCGTGATAGCGTTACGGAGATGTTTAGCAAACTCAAGTGGCAGACTCTGCAAGAGAGGTGCTCTGCATCGCGATGTAGCTTGCTCGCCAGGTTTCGAGAGGGTGCGTTTCTGGATGAGGTATCGAGTATATTGTTTCCCCCTACTTATACCTCCCGAGGAGATCATGAATGTAAAATTAGAGAGACTCGAGCGCGCATGGAGGTTTTCAGACAGTCGTTCTTCCCGCGAACCATATGCGACTGGAACAGAAAAGGGAGGTAATGACACTGGCACGTAAAGTGCCCTCCGCCACACACCGTTGGGTGGCTTGCGGAGTTAAATGTAGATGTAGATATGGCCATTCAACTGAGGTCACCACAGAGGACTATCGACAAAATACATGAGATGTTAATGTAAGAGCGCCAAACAAAAATTCTTGAGATTTCTGAGACTGTAGCCAACTCAACTGAATGTGTGTGTCGGCTGAGAAGAAATATTCATCAAATGAAGCAGTGATATTTGGAGTCAGTGAGTATTTTGTGGAGGCTGGCAGAACCTGCACTACTGGCCATTAAAATTGCTACACCATGAAGAAATTCAGATGATAAACGGGTATTCATTGGACAAATATATTATACTAGAACTGATATGCGATTACATTTTCACGCAATTTGGGTGCATAGATACTGAGAAATCAGTACCCAGAACAACCACCTCAGGTGGTAATAATGGCCATGATACGCCTGGGCATTGAGTCAAACAAGAGCTTGCATGGCGTGTATAGGTACAGCTGCCCATTCAGCTTCAACACAATACCACAGTTCATTAAGAGTAGTGACTGGCGTATTGTGACGAGCCTGTTGCTCGGCCGCCATTGACTATACGTTTTCAGTTGGTGAGAGATCTGGAGAATGTGCTGGCCAGGGCAGCAGTCTAACATTTTCTGTATCCAGAAAGGCCCGTACAGGACCTGCAATATGCGGTCGTGCATTATACTGCAGAAATGTAGGGTTTCGCAGGGATCGAATGAAGGGTAGAGCCACAGGTCATAACACATCTGAAATGTAACGTCCACTGTTCAAAGCGCCGTCAATGCGCACAAGAGGTGACCGAGACGTGTCACCAATGGCACCCCATACCATCACGCCGGGTGATAAGCCAGTATGGCGATGACGAATACACGCTTACAATGTGTGATCACTGCGATGTCGCCAAACACGGATGTGACCATCATGATGCTGTAAACAGAACCTGGTTTCATCTGAAAAAATGACATTATGCCATTCGTGCACCTAGGTTCGTTGACGAGTACACCCGCAGGTGCTCCTGTCTGTGAAGCAGCGTCAAGGGTAACCGCAGCCACAGTCTCCGAGCTGATAGTTTGTGCTGCTGCAAACGTAGTCGAACTGTTCATGCAGATGGTTGTTGTCTCGCAAACGTCCCCATCTGTTGACTCAGGGATCGAGACGTGGATGTACGATCCGTTACAGCCATCCGAATAAGATACCCGTCATCTCGACTGCTAGTGATACGAGGCCGTTGGGATCCAGCACAGCGTTCCATATTACCCTCCTGAACCCACCGATTCCATATTCTGCTAAGAGTCATTGGATGTCGACCAACGCGAGCAGCAATTTCGCGATACGATAAACCGCAATCGCGATAGGTTACAATCTGACCTTTATCAAAGTCAGAATCGTCATGGTACGCATTTCTCCTCCTTACACGAGGCATCACAACAACGTTTCACCAGGCAACGCCAGTCAACTGCTGTTTGTGTATGAGAAATCGGTTGGAAACTTTCCTCTTGTCAGCACGTTGTAGGTGTCGCCACCAGTGCCAACCTTGTGTGAATGCTCTGAAAAGCTAATCATTTGCGTATCACAGCATCTTCTTCCTGTGAGTTGAATTTCGCGTCTGTAGCACGTCATCTTTGTGGTGTAGCAATTTTAATGGCCAGTAGTGTATTTTTCTAGTGGTATGAAAAAGCTGGAGGATTTGCAAGACCAAGTATATATCCCTCAAAGGAGACTATGCCGAGAAGTAAGGTGAGTTATTAATGAAACAAACATTTTTTCCTTTTTTTCACCAGACTTATTAAACCAACCTAATACAATGGGTACAAATGAAAGACTTGAGGAGTTTTGTATTGTTTATTTTAAAAGTATTAAAAAGATGGAGAAAGTGTTTCTCGTTTATTACACAGAAGTTTATCAGACTGCACATTTCATGATAGTACTGCAATCATCAGCTGCCATCTGTCCTCATCCTGGGCCCTGTTAGAGGGGTCTCTCTCAAATCACTCCTGGCCATCTGTTGGCCCCTGCACCCACCAACACAGTAGCCAAGGTACACAATCTCTGAGTGCCGCGCAGTGGAGCAGCGTTCTCCCCTCCACACGCCTGGTTTCGGTGTCAGCAGAGGATGCCAGCTGCAGTTGCACCAGTGCTGCGTGTTCACTCCTCACAGCAGTGTGCAGAGTATGCTGCTTGTCCCGGCATCCACCTCAGCTCCGCTCTCCACTGGTGACATTGCTGCATTCACGTATCCCTTCATTGCTACGTAGCACGGGGCAGTCCACCTGTCCTATCACGTCTGCACTCACTCACTATAAACAGTGTCCACAGTTTGCCGAGTCACTCCTTCAGCTGCCTACATCAACTTCCTTCCATTCTCCTCTCCAGACAGCCTCCTGGAGAAGAGAGAGAAATTCTTATTCTTTACTACATACACATACACAAAAAAAAATCAAAATTAAGGAAACCACCACGTACACAAATCTGACCAGTTCTGAATAAGCATCTTTAATGGAAAAAAAAAGGATTATTCTAAAACTATCTCCATTTTTATTACAGTAATGTTGAAGCAGTTCTGTTATTCGCTTCAAACACACTTTCTGCTATCTTCAACTTTTTTAGTCCTGTCTTCCTCAGTTGCGTGTATTATCACGGTATATTGATAATTTTTACTTATGGACGTAAAAAAAAAATATATTGGTTGCAAAAGCATGAATTGTGTGTGTATGTTTGTGTTTGTTTGTGTGTCTATCAACATGCCAGCGCTTTCGTTTGGTAAGTTACATCATCTTTGCGATACTTCAATAATTACACTTGAAAGTTTGGCAATAACATTCAATCTTTGGCAAAAACATTTGACAGTCGGCAACAGAAACCAAAACATTGCATTGAAACAAGCGTTCAGTTCATAGTGCTGTGGAATGTGGGGAAAAAAACCGCAAATTGGCATTCATAAAAAGAACAACAACACCAAAAATGCAACAGGAGCGTAATATGTAAGAAATTGTCCACGCAACCTGTAAGTACAGTTCAAAACATTACTACTTAACCGGAAATACCACCAGAAATGTTTATAACCTATAGGTACAGTGACAAAATGTAAATTAAATAGCTAACATATGTACATATTCCAGGCCACTGATGATGCCTTGCAGAAAATAAAGGCGAAATGTGATTTCCATTGAGTTCTTTCCACGTAGGGATTTGATTCTGGTGGAGGAACACCGGTCACTGTGTGTAATCCAACTGAACTTTGTTTCAGCTTGCATTTTAAAACTGATTTACTCACAACACAGCCACTTGAACCAGCAAACACACAAAGTTTTGCTCACAAATGATATGAATTTCCACTTTACTACACCACTGCAGTGGACATACATGTGCCTTATGCAATACTTTTGAAACGACCCTAATATTATTCTGTTACATCACTAAATGGAGTAGCACTTTTTAACAATATCAGTGTCTTTGACAATGCCTTTTGGACTACAAATGTAGTTCCTTCATGTATCTTTTGGTTCTACAGTTTCATCTATGAGCCTCTTTGTGCCAACTTGGTGTCCAGTCGGAAAAAGTGGCCAATGTGCTATTTGTCAGGAAAAGTGGCCAAGGTATTCAACCAAATACGAGTGAGTTGCTTGTTTTAATAAATTAATTTATGTTGTTGAAAACTGTCTCTGTTCTGATACATTTGACGTGATATAAAAACCCGATTGAAAATGGTCTGCTGCAACCACCTGATATTTATACAGATACTAGGGCACTAAGACGCCTAGAAAAGATGTCCAGCAAACAGAACACAAACATCTGATCTCATGATGGCACTCGCTACATTACCCCTTTAAGTAGGGAATAGTGGTCACTATGTTAAATCTATAGAAGAATGCATATAGGGCCACATTCCACATTAAGTGGAGTTTTAGAGAAGGCAACCCCCACTCTAGATATGGCCTCCACTCTATCATTTCCACTTTTAGTAGATCCGAAGAAGTCTCCGATTGATATGTACAGTTTCCGCTCGATATCTCTTGGTTCCATTTCGACAATTTTTTGTAACTTTTACAAATGGTATTCTTCATATACTTCCGTACTTATTAAAAGAAATAGCAGAAAACTAATTGTGTGACAGAGCATACCTGCAATCGGTCATAAATCTTAGTTTTATGAATGGATTTAGCCAAGAATTGATAGTATGACACAGCCATGCTGCTGTCTTGTGTTTATAACAGCATCTGTCCTCCTCCATCAAGATATACGAGGTGTGATTTGAAAGTTTTACGAATGGGCTCGTAATTGTACAATGGTGGTACTTACAAGCTACTGTGATGGATCTGCTTCAAAATAGTCCCCTTCTGACTGAACACACCAACTCCAACATTGTTTCCACTTTTGGAAACATTTCTGGAATTTTTTTTCCTGAAGAGCGTTAAGAACACTCTCCGTACTTGCCTAGATGTCTCCAATCGAGTCACATCGCTTTTCTTTCAGTGAAAATTTCAGTTTAGGAAACAGGTAGAAGTATGCACCTGCAAATTTGATGGAAACATTTTGAGTGTCAATGTTGGATATTTTTGGGAGATGTCTCAACTGTATGTCCATTAATTATAAGCATCACGAGCTACACAGTTTAATTTTTTCCCAGGCCTGCTTAGGGCTGCAAAACATTACTCAAAGTTATTACCTTTCACATACAGTGCACATACTTTAATGTGACATTAATGAGTAGAGAGATAGTAAAATCAGTGAAAATTGCTTTTATGCCGACAAAAATGCAATTACCTCTCATCACTGGAAAAATGTCTTTCCGCATTTGCTCCTAACTGATCAAGAATTGCAGACTGACACATAAACCTCTTCTTCTCTCTATCCTATGCTAGGACACAAAATGAGGACTGAGGCAGGCACAACGAATCGTGACTGTCTGCAGGTCAGGATTTACAGTATGGCAACATCACAAATACGAAACTTCAAATACTTCTGGCACACAGTTTTAATCTGCCAGGAAGGTTCATATCAGCGCACACTCCTCTGCAGAGTGAAAAACTCATTCTGGAAACATCCCCCAGGCTGTGGCTAAGTCATGTCTCCGCAATATCGTTTCTTCCAGGAGTGCTAGTTCTGAAAGGTTCGCAGAAGAGCTTCTATGAAGTTTGGAAGGTAGGAGACGAGATACTGGCAGAACTGAAGCTGTGAAGATGGGTCAAGAGTTGTGCTTGGGTAGCTCAGTTGGTAGAGCACTTGCCCGCGAAAGGCAAAGGTCCCAAGTTAGAGTCTCAGTCTGGCACACAGTTTTAATCTGCCAGATTTGAAGAGCCATTGTATAGAGCAACAAATTGAAGTATGTGGTGTTGAGATTACTGTAAATGACTTCACGGCTGTAGTGTTAGCACTGTATAGATCTCCCTCAGGGAATTTGAATGTATTTCTTAAGCACTTAGATTCTTTTTTATCCATACTGTACTCAAAGTCCAAGAACTTGATAATTACAGGTGACTTTAATGTTGATTTCCTAATGATAGCAATAGTAAAGCTGATTTAATACATTTAATGGAGTCTTATAATCTGAATGGCAATAGTAGATTTCCCAACTAGGGTTACTGTTAATAGTAAAAGTCTGATCACTGTACATCCAATCCTTGGCCTTTCTGATCATGGTGATCAATTGCTTAGGCTCAATTACATCAGTATGTGCAACAGTTCTGAGCATTCTTGGAAATCTTTTAGGATAATAAATGAACAGGGCCTTAAAAAATTCAGTGACAGCCTAAGAGATAGATTGGAGCCCAGTTTATAGGGGAACAGATGTAAACAAAAAGTACAATTCATTTTTAAATGAATTCATGTCTGTATTTGAGTCCATCTTTCCCAAAAAAAGTAGTTAGAAATAGTCATATAGGCAATGTCAAGAAGTCTTGGATCACTACAGGGATAATCACATCTTTTAGAACAAAGAGGGTGTTACACAGTTCTCTCAGGACTTTTAATGATCCAAAGAAACGACAACACTACCAACTTTACTGTAGCATTCTCAAGAAGGTTATAAATAAATCTAAAAGTATGTGTATAAAATCAGAAATAGAAAGCTCAGAAAATAAAATTAAAACTATATGGAATGTAATAAAGAGGGAAACTGGCAGGACAACAGGGAACATGTCTCAGGAAGAGATTAAAACAGGGGACAGTATCATAAAGAAACCCGAGTTGGTTCCAGAAATATTTAATAACCACTTTGAGAGCAGCAGAGAAGACAGGCTGTAATGGTTCTATGGAAGAATCATTGTCCCCCCTACAGAAAGCTATTAGCAACAGAATCCCACAGTTATCTTTACCTCCGGTTACTGTAAGTGAAGTCATAAGAGTAATTAGATCATTAAAAAATAAAAATTCTGCTGGTGTGGACAATATTTCTAGTAAAATACTGAAACACTGTTATAAATTTGTTAGTCCAGTCCTACGCAACATATACAATACATCCCTGCAAGAAGGGATTGTCCCTGACAGACTAAAGTTGGCTGTAGTGATCCCTCTCTTTAAAAAAGGTGATAAAAGCATTGTTACAAACTATTTCCCAATATCCCTATTAACTACCTTCTCGAAATTGTAGACCATCTCAAGTTCCACAGTATCTTAAGCAAAAATCAGTTTGGTTTTCGTGCCGGTCTTTGCACTGAACAGGCAATATTCTCTTTCAGCAACCAAGTTTTGGAAGCCATTAACAAAAAAAAAAAAAAAATGTCTCCAGTGGGTATTTTTTGTGATTTTACGAAAGCCTTTGACTGTGTAAACCACCAAATTCTTTTGAAAAAGGCAGAATACTATGGTTTAGGCGGTACTGTTTGCTTGTGGCTACAATCATATCTACAGGATCGGAAGCAAACTGTAATGCTAAATGCCTCTTCTGGAGGACCTGCCTCATCTGAGTGGGGCACGATAACGTGTGGTGTGCCTCAAGGCTCCGTTTTGGGCCCACTGCTTTTCCTCATCTTTATTAATGATCTTCCTCTTTGTTCTGAGACAAACAGCAAATTTACCCTGTTTGCCGATGATACCACAATTCTAATTGACGATTTGATCGATCTTGATCTTGAACAAACTACAAATACTGTTTTTAATGACATCTTAAATTGTTTCTCCTCAAATGGTCTCTCACTCAATGCAGATAAAACTCATTATATGAGGTTCCATACATCACAAAGTAATCTCAATGAAATTAACAGAAAATGTAGATATCAACCAATACAGGAAGTTGAAGATACAAAATTCCTGGGTGCTTACATAGACAGTAAATGTAATTGGTCAGTTCACATTCTTCATCTATGTAAAAAAAACTTAGCTCGGCAACATTTGCATTACGGGTAATTTCTTCAGTGGCTGAAGTTGACACCATTAAGGTTGCCTACTTTGGCTACTTCCACTCATTGATGTCATATGCTATCATATTCTGGGGGAACCAACCACTTGCAAAAAAAGTTTTCACCATCCAAAAAAAAGCAATCAGAATAATGTGTGGGGTCCATCAAAGACACTCTTGCAGGCACTTGTTTCGGAAGATTGGTATCCTAACAACTGCCTCACAGTATATTTTTTCCTTGCTGACCTTTGTGTGCAAAAATTATTCTATCTACCAAGACAACAGTAAATTCCATGGCTATAACACCAGAAACAAAAACAATCTACATTTCGAAATGAAACGTCTCACTCTGGTACAAAAAGGAGCTTACTACTCCAGCATAAAGCTGTTCAATGCTCTACCACTACATATCAAATGTGTTCGTACGGAACTGCCAAAATTTAAACAAGTTCTCAAAGATTACCTGACAGAGAAATCTTTTTATACTGTGGATGAATATCTGAAAGAAAATGTATACCATCACTAAAGTTACTGTGTCTAGAAGTAGTTCAATTGATTTTATTATGCATTTGAGCATTAGCACACTTTTTGCAACAACAAATTGGCTGTACCTGTATTTACTCTTGTAGGCCTAGTATCTGATTTAACTTTGTGCTCTTATCTTTAACCTTTATTCGAAACTCCTTTTTCTGTTAAATGGTTGTTATGTTATCTAGCTGACATTGTATCTATTACTGTATTTATAGTATGTCTTACTTAAACTATGTACAATTTGGCATTGAATTGCCTTTGTATTTATTGTAAGTTTAAATTGAAACCTGTACAATTTGACACGTTCCATATCCTTGTGATTGACTCACTAACTGGATCTACAAAACAAGAAATAAATAAATAAATACAAAGTTTCAAATACATTGTTGCCTTCCTTGAATCATCTACTGCAGCATGCTACAGCATTCCCTCTCCAGTTAATGAATGACACTTTTGCTCCTCATGTTAACCTCCTCTTTATGCAACCTGACTCCATTTATAGGCATCTCAATGTCAGCAGCAGCAGCAGAGACAATGAACAACAATAAAAGCTAGTTTAATTATACTGGAATCCTACAAATTATGTGTGCGAGATGATCGCTGAACACAGTAAATGGGGGAAAGAACAACATTTGATAGCAAACTGTCATTTTATTACAACAGATCAGTTAATGTTTAACTCCCGCACACTCTACATCAACCAATATTGTTTACTATGAGACACTTTGGACTAATGTCACCTGTTATATGCGATGAAGATGGCTATGCAATAGTTTAAATCTACATCTGCTATAATAAAACTATGGATTTTGTGATCAAATCCTGCTCTTTTCTCCATTGTCTAAAAACTACTATGCATAAATAGGTTTACAGTGAACTGCACTGCACAGGAGAAAAGAAAGACGTGTGCATTGGCTGGAAACTATACACACCATTATGTCCACCTGCCGAGTCTACAGCCCATGTAACTTGTAAAATGTCAAATCAGAAACATTTTTAGCCATCTATATTTACAATTTTATTTTATTTTATTTTTCACCAGTTTTGGCATTACACTACACCATCTTCAGGCCCATGAACAGTTTTTAGGAGGAATCCCACCTCCTGTACAATCGAAACAGGGGCCAGCACACAGTCCCTGGTAACTCTAGATTTCTTTTCAACAACACAGTCCTTTTGTTTACCACTTGCAAAGTACAAATCGGTCAGCAGGCTTGAAGATAGTGTAGTGTAATGGCAAAACTAGTTGTAATGGAATTGGAAACATAGATGGCTTAATGCACATCTCGATTTGAGATTTTATATTAAAAAACTGAAGTCCCACAACCATCCTGTATAAAGATGAAATTACAGATACTCTACATATAACAACTTCTTGCAACATACGAAGGTAATCTCAAAAGTAAGGTCGCCTATTTTTTTTGTAAGTTTATAGACCTGTTTATTTCTACAATGGTTTTAATCAGTTTACAGCTTGAACATTTAGCCATTTTTCGACATAATCACCAATTCTATCTATGCGTTTTTGTAGACGCTGTGGCAGTTTTTGTATGCCCATGTCATACTAGCTCGCCGCCATGCGGTTCAGAAAGTTATGAACAGGTGTGACTGTTGCTTGCTCTCAGGTGTAAAGTGGTATGCCCAGGTTTTGTCACACGTGACAATTGAGTCCAGAAAGTTGTCCTGTTCGGATGCAAGGCAGTGAAGAAATGCGCGGGAAGCATCAACTCGTTGCCGCATGTGGTCCTCAGACAGCACGCGTGGCACCCATCTTGTGCACACCTTCCGGTAAAATTCTGTGATCGGTGCTTCGGGAAACCTCAGGAACCAATGTGCAGAGATCATTCAGGTTGATCCGCTGATCTTCACGCATGCTTTGTTCAACCTTCAACACTGTCTCCTCAGAAACTGACTGTCTCCCGCTCCTTCGTTCATCGTGAATTTCGGTCCGACCAGCTGCAAACTTTCTACACCACTTACAAACATTCTTGACATTCGTGCACAACTCACCATACAGTTCCGTCAATTGGCAACGGATTTCAATCGACGCAGTGCCCTTTGCGTTCAAAAACCGAATAACTGTGCGCAATTCGCACTTGGCGGTAAAATCCAACGGGAGCTCCATTCTCAACGGCTGCCAAGCCATAACTGAGCACCTCAGTGCGGCGTGCGAATGTTTACATACAGCGCGTGAAGCACTCTTCATAACAGTGTGACCAACAGTCACACAAACAGAGTTCTGTACTTATAAAAAAAATAGAAGACCTTACTTTTGGGATTACCCTCGTACACAGTTTAACAGATCGATTGACTGTAAATGAGGTCAAAACAATTTATGTACTATGCATAACTTGACTCTTTCAATGTTTTGTTACCTTACTTATCTGAAAAGAAACACAGTTCAATATAATGAAGATTTGAAGAAACTGCTATGAGAAGTCAATGAGTATCTTACATAAATCTAAGGAAACTCAGAAGCAAACAGCAAAGGATTGGAAACAGATACACATAGCACTGGGCAACACACAAGGGGCTTGCTTTTGCTTACCTGGTTGTCTCTGTTGGATCAAATGGCAGCCGTCTCACTGCAATCAAATGTTGAGGCTGGTAAAGCTTCACATTCATCCAGCCCTGTGTGGCCCTCGCAGAGACTGAGGAGATGGTTGCCGGCCTGAGACTGACATAGGAGTGCATAACTGCAAGAACAGCTGTGGCTACCACTGTCCTCACAGCCGACTGCCTCTCACACTACTCCTTCAGGGCAGATACCCCACACTTATCAGCAATGACCAAACACTGGGAAGCCGTGTTTGGCAGCTGGGAGGCCTGGAGAGTAAACAGGTAAGCCAGCGGCTGGTGCAGTACCGGGTCCTCCAACACGGGGATTGTCACCCGGCTCCAGCCGCCCACCAGTGCGTCGTACTGGAACACAGCCGCAGGACGGCACGAGGCACTGTCTGACGTGTGTCACCCACCACTAGAGTCACCGTGGCACCGTCCCCAACAGGGAACCCAGGTTGACGGATGATGTCTCCTGAACTTGTCCCATTGTGGATGATCCTAAAATAAGCAATCATTTAGCAAATCTTTGTCCAGAGTGCACTTGCAGGTGGGGGGACTTATTCTTCCCAGATTTCTACATCTACATCTACATCCATACTCCGCAAGCCACCTGACGGTGTGTGGCAGAGGGTACCTTGAGTACCTCTATCGGTTCTCCCTTCTACTCCAGTCTCGTATTGTTCGTGGAAAGAAAGATTGTCGGTATGCCTCTGTGTGGGCTCTAATCTCTCTGATTTTATCCTCATATACGAGATATACGTAGGAGGGAGCAATATACTGCTCGACTCCTCGGTGAAGGTATGTTCTCAAAACTTCGACAAAAGCCCGTACCGAGCTACTGAGCGTCTCTCCTGCAGGGTCTTCCACTGGAGTTTATCTATCATCTCCGTAACTCTTTCCTGATTACTAAATGAACCTGTAACGAAGCGTGCTACTCTCTGTTGTATCTTCACTATCTCTTCTGTCAACCCTATCTGGTACGGATCCCACACTGGCGAACAATATTCAAGCAGTGGGCGAACAAGTGTACTGTAACCTACTTCCTTTGTTTTCGGATTGCATTTCCTTAGGATTCTTCCAATGCATCTCAGTCTGGCATCTGCTTTACCGATGATCAACTTTATATGATCATTCCATTTTAAAACACTCCTAATGCCTACTCCCAGATAATTTGTGAAATTAACTGCTTACAGTTACTGACCTGCTATATTGTAGCTAAATGATAAAGGATCTTTCTTTCTATATATTTGCAGCACATTGACTTGTCTACATTGAGATTCAATTACCATTCCCTTCATCATGCGTCAATTCGTTGCAGATCCTCCTGCATTTCAGTACAATTTTCCATTGTTACAACCTCTCGATATACCACAGCATCATCCGCAAAAGGCCTCAGTGAACTTCCGACGTTAACCACAAGGTCATTTATGTATATCGTGTATAGCAACGGTCGTACGACACTCCCCTGCGGCACAGCTTCAAGACTTTTTTCTGGATAAAAACAGCTTTCCCAGGTTAAACACAGTTTTTCCACTTTAAGTGACAATACTTTGCCTCAGAGATGTGACACGCTTCAATCATTTGAATGATAAAGGTTTAACACACCAGTGAAGAACTTCCTTGCACTTTATAGAATGAAGAACGGCAAAAAAATCTGTTTTGTAAAGATCTACGAAGCCTAGCAAATATACACTGCATACTTTCTTATCTGAAAGTATAAATACAAATTCCACCAAATACAGCACATTAGTTTCCAAAGCACTGAAACCGAGATTGTGACGCACTTTTGTCAGCCAATCAGAGCATAAGACAAGTGATGTCAGCCTCTATTATATATCAAACACCAATGTGCCGCAAAAATTTTAAATAATGACGCACATGGCTGGTCTTCTGGGCCCCAGATTTGCTCATGCTCAAAGTGTTAAATTTTGAATGATAGTCAAACACTCCCTGATCTAAAAAATTTACTTTCTACTGTAATACTTTTCAAACGAGCATTTGCAATATTTTCCCATGACCTGTTGGAAATAGGTTCGTTTTAACAGTTGCCACAGAATGACAGGAAACAGGCTTTACTGCGCATGTGCAGCTGCAATGATGTAGGAAGCCCGTGCTCTGTATTTGCGTCTCTACTCAAACGTATTTTTCTGCATTTGTGTTTGGACTTTTGTACCTAGTGGGGTATCAAGTGACCACATGCAGAGCTGCAGCATGTTGTTTGGAAAGGAAATACTGAGTTATTGCACTTTGGGAAATTGTTTAACCATATCCTATCCAGATGAGCAATGTAAAATAAGAAAGCATTCCTTGGCATAATATTAATTTCAAAACTAGACTCGCCAACTCGAAGTACCCTAATATTTTGTTATGTTGTGACGTTTTTTATTTGCACTCTGCAACACTGTCATCTAGCAATTCCAATCAGGTTTACACCTACATGACGCTGCAAAAAGCTAGCAACAACGGACACAAATTTCTTGCAAAAATTGAAAAACAAAGTTGATTGTATACACCATTACCACAAACAAGTTTTTAAGTTTATCTGTGAAGCCAAGAAACTGAATAACTGGCAGCTCATATTTTACCTCTGGAGTAAATATAAAACTTTGTGGGGAGTCAATGACAACACAGTGAGCTGCCAATCTATACTTCACCAAACAACGCCATTCTATACATTTGTAAAGTAAACAACACCAACTACTAAATAACATCAAGCCTATGAAAAGTACTATACAAGTCTTGAAACATGTCTTGTGATGGAAAAACATTGTGTTTCAGAGAAAGCAGATCAGTAAAATTCTACTAAAGCTGTTCAATATATTTGAAGCAACAGATTTTATTACGAGACAGAGAGAATGTATGAGGAAAGAGAGATGTTAATGACACAGCTGTTTTACCTTAAAGTTAACAAGATCTCTAACCTATGTTAAATAAAAGGATAGTAATGTGAGGAAACAGTATAATATTGAAACAAGTGAGCATAAATCAAAGTTTACGGTTTGTGAGGAAAGACTACAAATCAGTGTTCGAATATAGGTATGTGAAAAGCTACTGCAACAAATTGAGTTGTTTACTTATTTGGGAATCTAGATTACTGGAGGTGGAAAGAGGAAAGACGAAATAGGAAGCAGAGCTGCTCAAGAAAAGAATGCCCTTAATAAGAGGAAGATATTGACCTCCTAAACTAACTGCCAACAAATCAGAAAAAATATTCCAAAAGCACATGTTTGGAGTATTGCACTGTACGAGTGTAAGACCTGGATTATGGTGACCAAGAAACGGAACTGACTTTAAAGTTGGATAAATAATCAACAATACTAGACATTTCTGCACAAGACAGTAAAGGTCTAGATAGGGGTCTGCGGCATACTTACTTGTTTTGTGGAGCAAAATTTTTGATGCTTAACGTGAGGTATGTTGGTAACGAAAGAGGGCATGTCAGCTGCTGTTTCTACGCAGCCAATGAGAGAGCACGGCAGGCAACAGTATGTTTGCAAACAACAGACATTGTAACAGTCTCACCTCAGTATAGAAGCAACATCCGTTGTGTGTCCGGAAACAGAAACAGCTGTGTTCTCAGGTCCCTCCGTAACTACAACTACAGAAATGTCCGCCCCTGGTAGCTGATTGCTCAGTGCGACAGACTGTCAATCCTAACGGCCCGGGTTTGATTCCCGGCTGGGTCGGAGATTTTCTCTGTTCAGGGATTGGGTGTTGTGTTGTCCGAATCATCATTATTTCATCCCCATCGACGCGCAAATCGCCGAAGTGGCGTCAAATCGAAAGACTTGCACCAGGCGAGCGGTCTACCCGACGGGACGCCCTCGTCACATGACATTATTGCTATATTACCTCAGAAATCAGAACATATTTGGAAGAAATAGCCAAATATTTGTAACAACAAAGATATGTCACAGTTGTGCAATTATGATGATGATGGTTACTCAGAACAGTGATAATGCAGATGACAGGCTAGTAAGCAAAAAAATCAGTGAAGATTAAAATTAATGTAAACCATTTCTTTTTGTTTGACAATATTATGAAAAGGATAGACTGCTATTCACCACATAGTGGAGATGTTGAGTCACAGATAGGCGTTGGTTGTATGTGTGAGCTTCAGTGTGTGTGTGTGTGTGTGTGTGTGTGTGTGTGTTTCCAATTTTCCAATGGAGGCCTTTTGCTGTGCTTATTTGTGACTCAACGTCATTGCTATATGGTGATTAGCAATTTCTTTTTGTAATATTGTCATTATTCCATCCTGGATTTTCTATTGTTTGATTACTTTTTGTTTACTTTATATTTCCTCGTGTTATCAAAATGTAAACATCAAAAAATTGCACAATTTTAGAATAGGTATAACATTAACTTTTTAGGCAGATACTTTATGTCAATAAAACATTATGCAATTTTGTTAGAATATATTAAAAATAAATTTTTCTCAAGGAAACACTTTTTTATAAAAAAAAAAAAAAAGTGGCAAGCCATCAGTCAGAGCTGCCTTACACATGGGTAAATACAGTGTATGTTATAAAAATGTCACGTTCTCCTGATGACTGGTTGTTGGTCCTTTGAGGTGATCACAAGGTTTAGGAGGAATAAGCAGCAACAACAGTCCGCTACTCATGTGCTTATGGCACCTTGTTTAATGGATTTCTTCTACCAACAATCATGCCTTTCTTCTTTGACCAAGTATATTTTGTTTGATGTGTTTTTGCAGTTATATCATATTCCCTTTGTATTGCTTGAGGCAAATTTTGCTACACATATTGCCAGCAGACAGCACAAAAATGTTAAACTATGTAATACTCCAAGCTGCAGTACTAGTCTGTACAATCACAGACATACTCTGTGGCAGGGTGTGTACAACATCAGCTATTGATTACGCCAATTGTTGCACTGAGCTCCTACACCCCTATTAAAATTACTCTGCAATTGAGATTTCAGTGAGCTGAGTGGTAGCAGCTTGGCATCAACCTATCACAGCTGTTCCTTGCTCACTGTGTTGCCTGTTCCGTGGGCACGAGCAGCAAAGCCTCACCAGATGACGTGGCCTGCAGGGGGTCGGGAGGGGACTGGGTAGGGCAGGTTACAAGAGTGGGATGGGAAGGACAGGAGGGCCAAATATACAGTGAGTTTTGTTTGTGCCATTATAAAAAAATTTTTATGCAGGTAAGGCAAAAGCATATCTGTTGCTAGTCTTTGGTAAACGGTTTTGTTGATGCACAAAATCTGAAAAAATGTCAGATTTACAATCTTTGTCACACAATCATAAATAAACTATTTGAAGCTTACTGTTATTTATATGAATATAATAGAGGGAAACATTCCACGTGGGAAAAATATATCTAAAAACAAAGATGATGAGACTTACCGAACAAAAGCGCTGGCAGGTCGATAGACACACAAACAAACAAACACAAACATACACACAAAATTCAAGCTTTCGCAACAAACGGTTGCTTCATCAGGAAAGAGGGAAAGACGAAAGGATGTGGGTGTTAAGGGAGAGGGTAAGCAGTCATTCCAATCCCGGGAGCGGAAAGACTTACCTTAGGGGGAAAAAAGGGACAGGTATACACTTGCGCGTGCGCGCACACACACACACACACACACACACACACACACACACACACACACACACACACACACATCCGCACATACACGGACACAAGCAGGCATTTGTAAAGGCAAAGAGTTTGGGCAGAGATGTCAGTCGAGGCGGAAGTAAAGAGGCAAAGATGTTGTTGAAAGACAGATGAGGTATGAGCGGCGGCAACTTGAAATTAGCGGAGGTTGAGGCCTGTCAGATAACGAGAAGAGAGGATATACTGAAGGGCAAGTTCCCATCTCCGGAGTTCTGACAGGTTAATGTTAGTGGGAAGTATCCAGATAACCCGGACGGTGTAACACTGTGCCAAGATGTGCTGGCCGTGCATCGAGGCATGTTTAGCCACAGGGTGATCCTCATTACCAACAAACACTGTCTGCCTGTGTCCATTCATGCGAATGGACAGTTTGTTGCTAGTCATTCCCACATAGAAAGCTTCACAGTGTAGGCAGGTCAGTTGGTAAATCACGTGGGTGCTTTCACACATGGCTCTGCCTTTGATCGTGTACACCTTCCGGGTTACAGGACTGGAGTAGGTGGTGGTGGGAGGGTGCATGAGACAGGTTTTACACCGGGGGCGGTTACAAGGGTAGGAGCCAGAGGCAACCACTTTCTTGAACGCCTAGAATCCTTACCCAGTCTGTTACCCCCGGAAACCATCCTTGTAACCAGTGATGCCACTTTCTTATACACAAATATTCCGCACGTCCAGGGCCTCGCTGCGATGGAGCACTTCCTTTCACGCCGATCACCTGCCACCCTACCTAAAACCTCTTTCCTCATTACCCACAACTTCTTCACTTTTGAAGGCCAGACATACCAACAATTAAAGGGAACAGCCATGGGTACCAGGATGGCCCCCTCGTACGCCAACCTATTCATGGGTCGCTTAGAGGAAGCCTTCTTGGTTACCCAGGCCTGCAAACCCATAGTTTGGTACAGATTTATTGATGACATCTTCAGGATCTGGACTCACAGTGAAGAAGAACTCCAGCATTTCCTCTCCAACCTCAACTCCTTTGGTTCCATCAGATTCACCTGGTCCTACTCTAAATCCCATGCCACTTTCCTTGGCGTTGACCTCCATCTGTCCAATGGCCAGCTTCACACGTCCGTCCACATCAAACCCACCAACAAGCAACAGTACCTCCATTACGACAGCTGCCACCCATTCCACATCAAACAGTCCCTTCCCTACAGCCTAGGTCTTCGTGGCAAATGAATCTGCTCCAGTCCGGAATCCCTGAAGCATTACACCAACAACCTGACAACAGCTTTCGCATCCCGCAACTACCCTCCCGACCTGGTACAGAAGCAAATAACCAGAGCCACTTCCTCATCCCTTCAAACCCAGAACCTCCCACAGAAGAACCACAAAAGTGCCCCACTTGTGACAGGATACTTTCTGGGACTGGATCAGACTCTGAATGTGGCTCTCCAGCAGGGATACGACTTCCTCAAATCCTGCCCTGAAATGAGATCCATTCTTCACAAAATCCTCCCCACTCCACCAAGAGTGTCTTTCCGCCGTCCACCTAACCTTCGTAACCTCTTAGTTCATCCCTATGAAATCCCCAAACCACCTTCCCTACCCTCTGGCTCCTACCCTTGTAACCGCCCCCCGGTGTAAAACCTGTCCCATGCACCCTCCCACCACCACCTACTCCAGTCCTGTAACCCGGAAGGTGTACACGATCAAAGACAGAGCCACGTGTGAAAGCACCCACGTGATTTACCAACTGACCTGACTACACTGTGACACATTCTACGTGGGAATGACCAGCAACAAACTGTCCATTCGCATGAATGGACACAGGCAGACAGTGTTTGTTGGTAATGAGGATCACCCTGTGGCTAAACATGCCTTGGTGCACGGCCAGCACATCTTGGCACAGTGTTACACCGTGGGGATATCTGGATACTTCCCACTAACACCAACCTGTCAGAACTCCGGAGATGGGAACTTGCCCTTCAGTATATCCTCTCTTCTCGTTTTCCGCCAGGCCTCAACCTCCGCTAATTTCAAGTTGCCGCCGCTCATACCTCACCTGTCTTTCAACAACATCTTTGCCTCTGCACTTCCGCCTCGACTGACATCTCTGCCCAAACTCTTTGCCTTTACAAATGTCTGCTTGTGTCTGTATGTGCGGATGGATATGTCTGTGTTTGCGAGTGTATACTTGTCCTTTTTTCCCCCTAAGGTAAGTCTTTCCGCTCCCGGGATTGGAATGACTACTTACCCTCTCCCTTAACACCCACATCCTTTCGTCTTTCCCTCTTTCCTGATGAAGCAACCGTTTGTTGCGAAAGCTTGAATTTTGCGTGTATGTTTGTGTTTGTTTGTGTGTCTATCGACCTGCCAGCGCTTTTGTTTGGCAAGTCTCATCATCTTTGTTTTTAGATATATCACTTTAGTAAGTGTGATAATTTTGTAAATGTAATAAACTGTTTTGTTATTTTAGTTCTACATCTGTGAACATAAAAAGTTGAGAATTTATAAAAATTATTATTCCTTGGTTTTAGTTGCTGATGTATTAATATGCAACTGGAATCTGAGAAACAATTTGCATCCCGTTATAAGCATGCCATCAATAAGTTAAGTGAACCGTTAGTAACAGTTATGAACAATATCCCATTTTCCTTTACTATCTTTGGTAAGGTGCCTACATGAACTTCCCAAGAACAATACATTGTCAAATGGCCACAGCAAATAAACGTTCCCATACCAGATGGCTGTAGGAAGTGTGAATTACCGGTTCTCACGGCTCAGAATACACCAGCTTTATCTATGTATCCTACATATGAACTAGCAGAAAGATTTGGCCATAGGATCATCAGACTTCCATCATATCGCTGACACTTCAATTCCACTGATATGGGTCTAAGTTAAAGAGTTGTGTGGGAAGATACAACAAAATCTGTCCTCTGGCAGAAGTGGAGAGACTGACCAAGGATGCTACAATCAAAGTTTGTAGCCAGATTAGCATAATGTTGTAAGTCACAATAAGGAAGTAATAGTGAAAGCTTGGAAGAACAAATGTTTAGTGGAAAATAGCACATCGAACTTATTATTTCATTAACTTCACACAGCAGTTTTGGTATCTACATAGATGATTACAAAACTGATTCAGATGTAACTGCATGCACCCATTAGCGGTAGAGGGTGCTACCAAAAATTTACTTGTGTTGATCCCTTACAATTTTTCCCTACTTATTTAGATAAATTATTACTTTGCGACACATGAGTGACCTAATACTCTGCTTACTGCTGTTATTCATCTATAACGTGGGATTATGGCATCTTAAAATATCAGTGTCAGTACAGCAGCAGCCGCCCCCACCACTGTCATTCCCACTGCCTACAAACACATTGATAACTGTTGGTAAATAGACATCTTGTTTATTTTTTTGTGCGTACGCAACTATTGATTGAATGAGTATGTGGCATGATGTTTGTGAGCCAGCAACTCTGCTCCTCACCACTGCAATCTATCACAAACTAATTTTAATCTGAATATAACTATAAATGTTATATTCTTGCACTTTTGAGGTAATGGGTTTCAGTATTCTCCAGTGATTCCAAAGCTGTCTACTTGTGCCACTATGTGGTGGGATGTTTGTGAAAAGTAAGAGATGAGTCCAGTGTCTTGTATTGACAACTTGTCTTCTGAATTGTTAAGCTTAAGGATGTTTGAAGTCTGTGAGGGCACTCCAAGAAAGTAAACCAGAGACAATGCCGAGAGCAGGCAAAAATGGAAGTGTTTAGGTTACATGAGGTAAAGAGTAACAAGAGATTTATGTAAACTTGCGGATAGTCCAGGTGGCTGTTCCACGGTAGGAGTTCAAAGAATTAACTGTCCAGACGCTGTTAGAAGGTGTCCCAATAGATAGTGGTACGTCTTAGCATAAGAAGCATGCTCAAGACTTACTCCTGAGAACAGAATTATCAATGGATTCATATAGGTTAGACTGAGGTGGGAATTGTGTAAATTTGCTGGCACAACAGTCCCCTTCCCCAAGAAATGTCTCCTCCCTTAGGGCAGAGCAGTGGTGTAAAGCACTGTTGGTGCTGGCCAGATTAGCCACCAACCATGGAGTTTGTTAGTATAAAGGATGGGGACATCTGACCTACAGACTAGCAGAAGGAAAAGGACCTCAACACGGTTGGCAAGAGGCACCATGGAGGCGCAGATCCGATGGACTGGTGGGCGACTACAGATAGAAACATGCACCACCACGATCCTTTAAAAACTCTGGAGTTTCGTGTCCAAGAGAGTGCTCAGTCAGACCAATAGGATGCCTACTCTGTCACTAGCCACCGGCCCTGGTTAAGCTCCTGTTTTATCACCGAGTGCCACTCTCAATGTTTTGCACTTTATGTGCTGCTACTAAGTGCCGCTTCTGTTAGCTCTTACCCAATGAACTCTGACACTGACTTGCACTGTGCCAACAGTCAAATCCTTTGCTTTTTCTATTGTTCAAGATTAGCCTTCACTGTAGAAACTTAGCCTGAATCCAATAAAAGAGTATTATTCAGACCCTCGAGTCTCCTGCTTCGAGTATCCTTACCGAGTCCCCGTTGTACGTGCCCAATGATAGTGTTTGGCACTATTCTGGGCAATTGCCACACTTCACCAGGAAATTCTCTTTCTGCATTTGCTCCTAACCACTCATGAATAGCGGACTGTCCTGTAGCCCCTTTTCTCCCCTACCCTATACTAGTACACAACAGGAGGGCAGAGGTAGGAACATTGACAAGTGCTCGCTTCACCACATATAGAAGTTTCAACAGGATAGGATTCACAGTAATGGCAGCATCACAAATAGAAACTGTTAAATATGTTGCTGCCCTTTTTTAACCATGCTCCCAATCCTGGTAATGAGCAACACACTTATTGTTGGTATTAACCTTCCATTTATCCAGTTTGACATCGTTTATAGGCACCCCAACGTCGTCGTTGTCAGCAGCAGCAGCAGCAGCAGCAGCAGCAGCAGCAAACAACAATAGAAGCTACTTTAGTTATATTGAAATCCATATATTTCTGCTGTGCAAGGTGACCACTGAATAGTCGGCAGAGAAAACAGCACCAGTCGATGGCAAATTCTTTTTATTACAGCAGATCAGTTAATGTTAGGCTCCTGTATGCTTTACATGACTGGTATTGTTTATTAAGTGATAGTTTAGATTAATGTTGCTTGTTACATGAACTGAAGATGACTATACAATAACCGAAATCTGGATCTGCTGTAATAAAAACGACTAATTTTGTAATCAAACACTGCTCTTTTCCCCAGTGTGTAAAAGATACTCTGCATGCATAGGTTTACAGTGATCTGCAAAACACAGAGAAAGAAACACTTGTGTGCCCTGGCTGCAAACAGTACACAAAACTGTGTGTGTGTCTTGAGCAGCAGGTTACTGTGTCCACTATTAGAATGGCTCCAACAAATGTACACTATTTGATCAAAATATCCGAACACACCCAGAAACATATGTTTTCCATATTAGGTGCATTGTGCTGCCACCTACTGCCAGGTACTCAATATCAGTGACATCAATAGCCATTAAACATTGTGAGAAGGCAGAATGGGGCGATCCGTTGAACTCATGGACTTCAAACGAGGTCAGGTGACTGGGTGTCACTTTGTCATACATCTGTATGCGACATTTCCACTTCTAAACATCCCTAGGTCCACTGTTTCTGATGTGATAGTGAAGTGGAAACATGAAGGGATACGTACAGGCCAACCTCGTCTGTTGACGACAGACCGCCATAAGTTGAAGAGGGTTGTAATGTGTAATAGGCAAACATCTATCCATACCATTACACAGGAATTCCAAACTGCATCAGGATCCACTGCAAGTACTATGACAGTTAGGCAGGAAGTGAGGATACGGATTTCATGGTCGAACAGCTGCTCATAAGCCACACATCACACCAGTAAACGCCAAACAATGCCTCACGTGGTGTAAGGAGGTACACATTGGACAACTGAACAGTGAAAAAAACAGTGTGGAGTGATGAATCGCGGTACAGAATGTGGCGAACCGATGGCTCAGTGTGGGTATGGTGAATGTCAGGTGAACGTTATCTGCCAGAGTGTGTAGTGCCAACAGTAAAATTTGAAGACGGTGGTGTGGTCATGTTTTTCATGGAGGGGGCTAGCACCCTTTGTTGTTTTGGATGGCACTATCACAGCACAGGCCTACATTGATGTTTTAAGCACCTTCTTGCTTCCCACTGTTGAAGAGCAATTTGGGGATGGTGATTGCATCTTTCAACTTGATTGAGCGCCTGTTCATAATGCATGGTCTGTGGCGGAGCGGTTACGCAACAATAACATCCCTGTAATGGACTGGCCTGCACAGAGTCCTGACCTGAATCCTATAGAACACCTTTAGGATGTTTTGGAATACCGACTTTGTGTCGGGCCTCACTGACCTACATCGATGCCTCTCCTCAGGGCCGCACTCTGTGATGAACGGGCTGCCATTCCCCAAGAAGCCTTCCAGCACCTGACTGAACGTATGTCTGCTAGAGTGGTAGCTGTCACCAAGGCTAAGAGTGGGCCTACACCATATTCAATTCCAGCATTACCGATGGAGGACACCATGAACTTTTAAGTCATTTTCAGACAGGTGTCCCGGTACTTTTGATCACATAGTGTAGATGCTTTAAGCCAGAATCCAAACAGCAGCTTCTTGCAACATATGCAGTTTAACAGAACTAATGACTGCAAAAAAGGTAAAAATCATTTATGTGGTATGAACAACTTGACTTTTGTTTTCATTACCTTACTTATCTGCAAACAAACACAGCTCAGTTTAATACAGATTTGATGAAACTGCCATGAGAAGTCAATGAATATCCAGGATGGACAGGGGAGTGGCAAAATAATGTGAACAACTGTACTTACTTGGGAATGCTTTTATTAATAAGGGGTTGGACCTCCCATCTGCCCGTAATACAACTGATTCTTATTGGAATACTGGTATATAATGATTGTATAATCCCCAGTGGAATGTTATGACCCTTTTTGATCAGAATCTCTTGTAACTTCAGTCGTGATGAGGAAGGTGGAAATCTGCTCCGAGTCTGCAGTCCAATACCTCCCACAAGGGTTCGATAATGTTCAAGTCCAGGGACTGTGCTGACTAGGGAAGATGTTGCAGTTCAGTTGCCTGCTCCTCATACCACGATTCTACTGTCCTGGCTGTGTGAATGGGTGCATTATTGTCCTGAAATATGGCATCATTGTTGGGGAACAACATTCAAATCATGGGATGCACCTGATCACCTATTTGTTCACATAATTGTTGGCTGTAACACGGCCTTTGAGAGTAATGATGGGACTGGCAGAATACCACGATATGGCTGCCCACACCATCGTACTTCCACTCTTAACCACTGGAATCAAGCAATCAGGACTGTAGACTTCTTTTGTCCTTCTCCAAATGTAAACCCAACCTGATGTTGGAAATAACAAAAATGCTGGCTCGGTCAGACCATATGAAGTGTTTCCACTGATCAACCATTCAGGATTTATGCTCCTGACACCATGTTTTACCCTTCTTTGCTTTGGTTGTACATAGGTTTACAGTGACCTGCACAACACAGAGAGAAAGAAACACTTGTGTGCCTGGCTGCAAACAGTACATGACACTGTGTTTTGAGCAGTAGGTCACCGAATTCACCATTGGAATGGCTCCAGCCAATGTATACTATTTGATCAAAAGTATCCGCACACTCCCCAAAACATATCAGGTGCACTGTGCTGCCACCTCCGGTCGTCACTAATGGTTTCGGTATAGCAGCTCGTCCACAAATATCAGTTTTATGGAGTTCTCGACAGAGTCGATAGATATGGGAATCTAAGATGGCTCTTGAGCTCTGCAGTCACTTTAGCCGCCGTAGTTTTGTGTTTTGACACAGTTTGTGTTAGCATACGATGACTCATTTAGTTTTGATTTGCACACACTATTTCGTTTACACAATGATTTCTTTCCTGGCTTTGTGTAGGCTGTCATGACTGTTGGCACAGTTTTTTCTTGAAACATTCAGTAAGTTGGCTGTCTTTGTTACTGATGCTCCAGCTAATTGGGCCCCCACAATCTCCCCTCTTTGGAACTCTTAAGTCTTTAAGGGGGGTAGGACGTCAAACGGGACGACTTGGAGCGGGAGAGAGACCACAGGAATTTTTAATTTCCACAGTCTATACTTTTAAAAATAAATTCATAAAACTTTGTCAGAATGACCAGAAAGGATTCAGGATTTACACTTATAGTGGCGGAAGTTCAAAATATAAGAAAATAGGTTTTTTTTTTTACATTTGTATTTCACCTTTCTTTCACTTACCATTGGCTGCATTTGTTGCTATAGGTACACTTTTCTTCATGAGTAAGTGAGATTATTTGATGAATTTTGCACAGCATACAAACCATACGTACACGTGTATGAAACTCTAGAATTTTCCAAATCTATTAAAAACTGTGGTAAAAAAATGAGATACTTAACTATAAAATTTGAGGTTTTTTATAAACATGAAGTTTAAAATGTGACAGCACATTCATTTTTTCATAAATTAAATAATTTCTAAGAGTTTCATACACCTGTAAGTATAGTTTGTATGCTGTACAAAATTCATCGAAGAATCTCTCTTACTTATGAAGAAACGTGTACCTATAGCAACTAACACAGCCAATAGAAGCTAAAAAAAATGATGAACTTTCACATGTAAAAGAAAAAATTTTTTTTTGAACTTCCACTGCTATGACTGTGAATCCTTAATTCTTCCTGGTCATGCTGACAAAGTTTTATGAATTTATTTGTAAAAGTATAGACAGTGGAAATTAAAATGTCCTATGGTGTGTCTCCTGCTCAAAGATGGCCCGTTTGACATCGTACCCCCCTCAATGGCACATCGACCTCGGACTGATTGCAAACATGAAAGGTGCACTGCTCGTAAACAACATGCACTGATGCCTAGTCCGTACTGAATAAGTACAGTCCAGTACGACATGTGCCTTACCTGCGTTGTTTACTGTCAGACACAACCATCCCATTACTAATACTGTTCACATTATTTTGCCTATCCCTGTATCTAAGGAAACAGAGTGTCAAACAGTACAGGCTTGGAAACACACACACACACACACACACACACACACACACACACACACACACACACACAGGACTGAGCAACAAAGACGATTGCTTGTCTTGTGCTTACCTGATTGTTGCTGGTGGATCAGATGGCAGCAGACTCCTTTTGATGAAATGTTCAGCCTGGTTACGCACCACATTTACAGAGCCCTGTGAGGCCAACACAGGGACTAAGCGGGCCTTTATGCAGCAGACTGTGTCATGCCAGAGACTGACACAGGAGTGCGTAACTGCTAGTACAGCTGCAGCTGCCACAGTCCCCACGGTCAACTGTGTATCGCATTCTTCCTTCAGGGTGGGCATCCCATACTGATCGGCAATATCCAACAGCTGTGATACCTGATGCTGGCATCCAGTGTGTCGTGCTTGAACACTGCTGCTGGACGGCGCAAGGCACCGTCTAACGTGTGTCACCCACTACCAGTGTCACCGTGGCACTGTTCCCAACGTTCAGAGAACCCAAGTTCACAGATGATGTCTGCAGAGCTTGTTCCACTGTGGATGACCCTGAAATACGCAAGCACTTAGCAAGTCTTTGTCCAGGTGCACACACAAGGGGAGGGGGGGACTTATTCTTCAAGAATTTCCAGGTTCAAAAAACACTTTCTGGATGAAAACACACTTTTTCCTGAGTGAAAATACACCTTTTCCATTTCAAGTGACAGAATATGTTCCTTCAGAAGTGTACAAATTTTCCATCCTTTGAATGGTGAGGGCTTTATACACTGGCATGGAACTTCCCGGCACTTTAGGAAGCTGAACACAGCAAAAAAACCTGATTTTTAGAGATCTATGAAGCGTAGCAACACATACACTGTGTATTTTCCAATTATGTAAGTATAAACACGAATTCCACCCAATACAGTGCGGTAGCTTCTGAAGCAGCGCAATAGAGATTGTGATGCGCACTGTGGCATGTTGTTTGGAGGGGACTTATGGAGTTACTGTTTTATCATATCCTATCCAGATAAGGAATGCCTCCAAGTACCCTAATATTTTGCTATGTGGTGACATTAGCATACTTTTCTTCATTCGTGCTAGCATTTCCAACCAGGTTCACATTCACTCAGCACTGCAAAAAGCTAGTAACAATAATACAAATTTCTTGCAAAAAGAAGTTGCTTGTACATGCCAGAACAAACGACAATTAGTTGTTCACAACTTTTCCCAATGGTATAAAAAATTAACAATTTTATCTGTGAAGCAAAGTAACTACATAACTGCCAGTTTATATTCTACCTCAGGGAGTAAATATAACTCTGTGTGGAGAGTTACAATGACAAAACACAGTGTGATGCCATTGTATAATTTAACAAAGAATGCTGTCCTTTACATTAGTGACGTAAACACCAACTAAGAATTAACGTCAAGCCAAGAGGAATACCAGATAAGTGTCCAAACATGTCTCGTAATTGAAAAATGTGTCATGGAATGCATATTCGTAAAATTCTGCTAAAGCTTTCGATATATCTGAAATAAAACATTTTATCCAATACTACTGACCCATCTTGCCTGCTTAGTCATATTCAAGTGAACATTTACATATGTTCATACATATGTGGCAGTAACACATCTTACATTATGTCGTGTAACTATATGTGACGTGGCAATATCGCAGAAAATGACAGGCAGATAGAAACAATACTGAACTGAATTTGGCACCATCCAATCCATGTTCTTGCTCTTATTTCAAGCATTAACTTTATGGTAACAGGATGATACATGACAAGCAGCAAGTCATTAAATGCTCGAAACAAAAATCCACTACTGTAATCAATTAACTTTTCTTAATAACGACAATACATTTTTCCTCTGGTAGCAAGTCAACAGCCACATCAGATGTTCCTCTGTGAGGTATAAGAGAAGAATAGTAACCATCAACAGTTGAGATAACAGGGTGACTTTCTCAGATGTCAGAAATTCTGGTACAAGCCAGTTGGCGGCCATGCCTTTTCTGCAGTCTGCTATTCAAACAGGGACACAACAGTTTGTGTGTCACCAACTGCTAACTCGTTTGAGTCTTCGCAAGAACTGTGCCTTATATGAATACAGAAAACTGCAATCAATCACTTATTTGGAACAGTTATTTACTCCACAAACTGTTTCTTGAACCTTTTCAGGCTTCTCTTCAGATGGTGCACTGGAGGTGGCATGACTAGCCAGAGCTAAAAGAAGACTCTTAGGATACTGAGCTTATGTTTAGTTCAACTTCCTTTAATTTTTTACAAGTTTCATTTATTTTCTGAGGTATGTCATGAGGAAAACTACACTGCCATCTAGATAATGTCAGCAATGCGATTGTCCGGGAAGCTATCTCAGTAAGACAGAACCCAAAAAATTATTCTTTTCAAATTTGATTAGTTCCGAGTTATAAGATTCATAAAAACTGAAAACTAATCATTTTATTAGTTTTCTTATTCCATTTCATTTGTATATAGAAGAATATTTTACTGCTGAGTGCTGCAGAGATTTCTAAAAAAACTACTTACTTGCAGTTTTTGATTCAATCTCATTTCCAAGTCATCAAGACTTTTGATATAATTTTCCACAGATATTGCTTAACAACTGCAGAATATAATGAAAGACACCAGACAATTACAGTACTAGCAGTACATGGGCTCCATGAAAATGATGCAAAAGAGTTTTCTGAAGACATTTCTCTGTAAAAGTGGGCAAAAAAGGGCCACTTTATACCATTTTTAGAAAAACTGTAAAATCTGCCATGAATTTGTAACCTACTGGAGAGCAGTAGGTGAATGAAAGTTTTTGGTCGAAGACCTGGTAGTGGTAAGTTATTACTCGCAAAGTTTCAGGTGTATTCTACAATTACTTCCACAGTATAAAAAAACTAAACTTCACACTTCTCTGAGCATAATTTTTTCGGACAACTTAGCTTCAAATTACCCATATGCAAACCACCCAGAAAATCTTTTTTTATTATTTTGCTTAAGAGCACCAAAACTGAGTTAACAGAAATGTCTGATTTCACCTGTCTGCTTTGACCAATGACGTCACAAATATGGCGGAAATGACTTCTCAACAACCCCCATATCGCGACTATGACGTCATAACAAACGTGACAACAAACACAAAAATAGATTAAAAAACCATCAAATACATATTCCTCCAAAAATATAATGAAACTAATGGGACAAGCAAGGGAAGCTGGGGATTTTTGGGTGGGGACAAACTAAAAATAAACACACGCCACTAAACCAAACGACAGAAACGATAAAATAAAATGCCCACAACCTTCCCAAAATCAACTAAAAACAATATCGACTGGAATCAAGCACTTCCCTTGACCTATATAGGTCAGCAGCAACTACCGATACAACACTAAGTCTCAAAACTTTCACCACCATCACACTTAATCCTCACACACACACACACACACACACACACACACACACACACACACAAAAACTAGAAAATCAAAATTAGAATCTAACACTTCCCTTGACCTGTTATCCTTATGACATCTCCACATATAGCCGGCCCTGATCCGAGAGACTGGAACTTTAGTAAGCCTCATTTCTTCACGACACACTGAACACTTCACAACTTCAGCCAACAGGCCGAATAGCTGAAGAAATTTTATTAGAGACAACACAATGTCCCCCATCATTGGTGACAACCGAAAACTGTTGACCTTGTCAGTCATAGCCACCACTGCCAAAGACATAAACAAAGCTATTTACCAAAATTCACACACGACAAACAAAAAAAACTACAATAACGTCGACATAACAAAACCAAAATTGTTAACACTGAAAAATATTCTGCTGAAAGCACAGTCACCGCTGAAATGCTACCACGCAAATGAACCCAATACACCACATAACACACTAACCATAAACACACCACCAGGGAGAACCACTGACCACAACAATACGCCACCTGTAAACACCCCACACAAGCAAACTAAACCAAAAACATCACCTAACACACAACACAAACACAGCACCAGAGAGCATCACTGATCATATCAAAATGACACCCACAAACACACCACTCTCACGAACTAAACTCTCTGTCATCGTGACGTCACACACAACAGCCTTATGTCATGGGTCAAAGGCGACGGGTGGAATCTGACGCTATGGTTAACCCCCGAAACTTGTACAAGGTAACCCAGTTTTTTATTAAGAAAATACTGCTGGAGGTATGTCTCAAAGTTGCCAAAAACTAATGGGTGCACTGCTGATAGCATGAATATCTCTGTAAATATAATGTGGACCAAAGCAATACTTTACCAACATTCATTATGAACGAACGCAAAAATTCACACAGAATCTGATCATGTGGCAACATTTTCAAAAGTACGTCACTTGGCACAGAACAGTCCAGTGGCAAACATTGTAGACTTAGAAATAGACACACATAGCACTGAGCAATACAGACAAGTGATATGTCTCACGCTTACCTGGTTCTTGTTGGAGGATCGGATGGCAGCCATTTAGGCATTATACCCATCTCAAACTAAACGGGCCTTTATGTGGGAGGTGGATCTGACAGAGGAGTGCGTAACCACTAGAACAGCTGTGGCTGCTGCAGTCACCATCGCCAACTGTCACTCACACTCTTCCTTCAGGACTGACACATCATACTTGTCGGCAGCAACCAATAGCTGGGAAACTGTGCTTGGCGGCGGGGGAGGGGCGGCTGGAGTATATAGATGTAAGACAGCAGCTGGTGCAGCACCGGGCCCTCGACATCAGGAGTTGTCTGCTGGCTGCTGCTCACCTCTCCAGTGTGTCGTGCTGGAACACAGATGCAGCATCGCCCAGTGCGTCACCGGACACGCGTCACCTACTACCAACGTCGTCGCGGTGCTGTCCCCAGTGTCTGACAGGGAGCCCACGTTCACAAATGAAGATTTCCGAACTCGTTCCATTGGAGATGATTCTGAAACATGGCATCACTGAACAAACCTTTGTCCTTACACTACACTGTATACTTTTATGAGCTACTGGCAGAGCTATATCAACCATTGGTAAACACCGTCAAGAGTACGTCGAAAGCAATAATACGATATCCTTGATGTGTCAAATTGATGCCACAGGCAAATAGCTGTAAATATCTGATAAATTAAGAATTGCTTATTGTTTCGGTAAATTTCATTTGCACAGCAACCCCCAGAATTTAATTCTGCAGTTATCTACCCAGGAAGTCATTCAAAATGGAAATCTAGTAAAATACAAAGCCAGAAGGAACTTTATTCAAAGTTAACCTCCTGATTTCTCTATGTTATCAAGAAAACGATGTCTTTTACAACTGAAATCTGTATTATTTTGTACACAATCACTAGTCCCGCTTCTTGCTGTGCTGGAATTTGTTCACATAGGATATGAACCATCTGCTACAAAAGCCTGGGGTATCTTTCTAGGAAACGTTGCTTCGGGCTAGTAGGAGTAATCTGACTACAATTCATAAAGTACTTTTGACAGAGACCAATTAAGAGTTGGTCACAGAGAATACGGCTTCCCTTCAACTAACATATGTGCAACCATTTTGTGTTTGATGTCATGCCACCAGTGTTGTAGATGGTATGAATAACTCTATAATTCTCATTGGTATAAATTCTCAAATACAAGGTCTAATATTGACTAAATTCTCAGCTCCATTTCTTACTCAGTGTCTTGAATACCCATAATGTACAGACAGGCTATTCTTAAAATGAGAAGTTTTAATACTATTCATCAATTGAAAATTGCCCTGGATCGACGAATGGCAATTTTAGGTACATTCATGTTGAAAGAGGAATTTCAAGTAACTGAAAAATCTGATAATCAAAAAAGCATTGGTAATAGACAATATTCCTGCCAAGGCTCTCAAAACGGGAGGAATAGAAATTGAAGACCAGAGTAAGATTGTATGTGTAACATACGTGAAAAGGTTTCAATAACCTACAGGTTCTGAAAAAAGCTTATAATGCCCATTTATATAAAAAAAGACTGTCTTAAAATATGAACATTATGGAACAATTGCATTAGTTGTGAAACCATCACAAAATAATAACCTCCACTGTCTGCTGATTGAGGAGTGATGTCAGCTTCAAAATTAGTAACAGACAAATGTATGGAAAGAAATTTAATGCCACAGCTTTCATAGAAATTCAGAAACCTTTTGACAATATGAAATGCAAAATAAAGTAGAGATACTGAAGAAAGTAGGAACGAAGCACAGAGACCCTTAAGTTAGATGGAAGCTTCATGAAAATGAGACTGATGTTACTGGTGGATGCTCAACACAGATAAATGAACATATTCAGAAAGGAGCCCATCTAGCCTGTGCTTACCAGTAACTATTTTGATCCATAAAGAGCGGAAGCTCAAAGTGAGAGAACAGAAGCAGGTACAATAATATGGAAGAAAAGATAGGATATGCACACGACAGACTTTCTACCTGAAAGTGAGCCATATCTCGAATCCATGTTAAATAAGTGGTTAGTTATGGGGAAAGATTATAACTTGAAAAGAAAGGAGTATAGGTGGTGATTTGTGACAAAATATTTGAAACCAGTGTGAGTAAGGACACACATGTGGAAAGCTACTGCAACAAAGTTGACTTGTTTACTTATTTAGAAAGCAACATCACTGGAGGGAGAAGCAATGACAAAATAAGAACAAGAACAGCTAAAAAAGCAGCCCTCAATGAAAGGACAATGTTAACATCCAAAACTAACAGCTAACAAGTCACAAAAAATATTCCCAAAGCATGTGTGTTTCATTGTATGAGCACGAGACCCAGATCCTGGGAACAGAGGAAAGGAAAAGAATGAATTGTTTTAAAGGGCAGTGTTACAAGATTGGTCTCAATATCCAATGTAATGACAAGGCGACATAACACAATTCTTAAATCAGCGGGGAAGGTATTTATGGTCCATTGTGAATCAGTTCAGATTGTCAGTCATCCAAGGTGACATGAGAGGCTTCTATCAATAGAAATGGACCAGAGGAAGACAACAAACAAAGCTAAAGGATCAAACTATTTTACTTCATCATTAAAAGAAACTAAAGTTTCTCCGCATATGTGATTTCAACCTTTGCGCCCCCCCCCCCCCCCACACACACACACACAAAAACCAACAAAAAGATACTCAACCCCCCCCCCCCCCCCCCCCCCACACACACACACACACACACACACACACACACACACAAAAACCAACAAAAAGATACTCAACCAACCCAACCTCCCCCCTCACCTGAAAATAAAAAACCCACATACAAAAACCATGCAACACAAAAAAATTCTCAATCACACACTACAACTCAACAAAACAAAATAGATCCTCCACAACTAAAACACAAAGCAAAACATTCTCCCCCCCCCCCCCCCTCACAAACACTAACACGAAATAAACCACCCGACTCACCCTAAGCTGCAGCAACCCACCCACCCTAACCAACCACTTTTGGCCTATACATTTTACTAACAGCCCCTAAAAAAAAAAAAAAAAAAAAAAAAAAAAAAAAAAAAAAAAAAAAAAAACCCGAAAAACACAATAGCCCTCAGGGACACTCTTCCGCCACCAGTACGCATCTAAATGAGTACTGAAGGTTGGAAGAACTGACTTAAAAGACCCCCCCCCCCTAGTATTTGTGCAAGCCCCCCCATCTCATAATTTTTAAACTAAGCTATGGTTAAGGATTAAATGATTGCATCCCCTCTCACCCAACACCAAATATGAAGAAAATGCATCTGAAACTACTGTGGACCCCGTGCTGTATACTCCTCAATTAACGCCACTAATACCGCCTTAGACCTCCCTTCAACAACCGTAAAAACACATTCTGAATACCCAGCCCGGTATCGGGAGTTGCTGTCTACTATATAGGTCAAGGGAAGTGTCCGATTCCACAGGATATTGTGTTTAGTGGAATTTGCGGATTTTTATGTTGCTGTTTTTTTTTTGTCATTTTCTGTGGTTTGGTATGGTGGTGTGTGTCTAAATGCATTTATATTTACTTTGTGCCCACCCAAAAGCCCCCAATTTCCCACTCTTGTCCCGTTAGTTTCATATGGTTTCTTGTGGAACGTGTGTGTGTTGGTTTTTTATGTATTTTCGTGTTTGTGGTCATGTTTACGTAATGATGTCATAGACGACATATTGGAGTCTTAGTGTATGGTCGTTTCCGCCATATTTGTGATGTCATTGGTCAAAGCAGACGGGTGGAATCTGATGCTTCTGTATTTCTGCGAGGGAAATTGGGGGTTTTTGGGTGGGGACAAACTAAACATAAACACACACCACTAAACCAAACGACAAAAATGATAGGCCTAAAATAAAATGACCACAGACCCATCAAAAAAACAATATCCACTGGAATCGAACACTTCCCTTGACCTGTTATTCTTACAACATCTCCACATATAGCCGTCCCTGATCCGAGACATCGGAACTTTAGTAAGCCTCATTTCTTTACGAGACACTGAACACTTCACGACTCCAGCCAACAGGCCGAGTAGTTAAAGAAATTTTATGAGAGAGAACGCATTTTCCCCCATCATTGCTGACAACCGAAAACTGTTGACCTTGTCAGTCATATCCACACCTACCAAAGACATATACAAAGCGATTTACCAAAATTCACATACGATAAACAGAAAAAAAACAAACTAAAATAACGTCGCCATAACAAAACCAAAATCGTTAACTCATCAAAAAATATTCCGCTGAAAGCAGTCACCACCGATACCTCACACGTGCGACGCTACCACGCAAATGAACCCCATACACCACATAACACGCTAACCATAAACACACCACCAGAGAGCATCAACGATCATATCAAAATGACACCTACCAACATGCCACTCTCACAAACTAAACTCTCCACCATAGTGATGTCACACACAACAGTCTTATGTCACGTGTCAAAGCCAACGGGTGGAATCAGACGCTCCGGTAACCCCCCAAAACTTGTCTAAGGTAACCCAGTTTTTTATTAAGAAAATACTGCTGGAGGTATGTCTCAAAGTTGCCAAAAACTAATGGGTGCACTGCTGATAGCTGCAGCATACAGTCAAACAAATGAATATCTCTGCAAATATAATGTGGACCAAAGTAAAACTTTACCAACATTCATTGTGAACATACGCAAAAATTCACACAGAATCTGATCATCATGTGGCAACATTTTCCAAAAGTACATCACTTGGCACAGAACAGTTCAGTGGCAAACACTGTAGACTTAGAAATAGACACACACAGCACTGAGCAGTACAGACGAGTGATATTTCTCATGCTTACCTGATTCTTGTTGGAGGATCAGATGGCAGCCATTTAGGCATTATACCCATCTCAAACTAAACGGGCCTTTATGTGGGAGGATTGCATAACCACTACAACATCTGTGGCTGCTGCAGTCACCATCGCCATCTGTCTCTCACACTCTTCCTTCGGGACTGACACACCATACTTATCGGCAGCAACCAATAGCTGGGAAACTGTGCTTGGCGGTGGGGGAGAGGGGGGTGGCTGGAGTGTATAGATGTACGACAGCAGCTGGTGCAGCACCGGGGCCTCCACATCGGGAGTTGTCTGCTGGCTGCTGCTTGCTCTCCAGTGCGTCAAGCTGGAACACAACTTCAGCATCGCCCAGTGCGTCACCAGACACGTGTCACCTACTACCAGGGTCAACACAGTGCTGTCCCCAACGTCTGACAGGGAGCCCACGTTCACAGATGAAGTCTTCCGAACGCCTTCCATTGGAGATGATTCTGAAACATGGCATCACTGAACAAGCCTTTGTCCTTACACTACACTATATTCTTGTATAAACTACTGGCAGAGCTACGTCTATATCAACCGTTGGTAAACACCGTCAAGATTATGTCTGTACTTGAGTACAACTTAAATGCAGTACACATATTGAGTTCCTATCAAATAAACTAAGCAGCTTTCCATTTGCAATGCAAATACTAGCAAATTCTACTGACATGAGTACACGAAAAATAGCATATCATAGTTATTTTGAATCTGTCATTAGGTATGGTATCATTTTTTGGGGAAATTCAAGTAGTGTATCTCGAATACTGAAACTGCAAAAGAAAATTATAAGATACACGTGTAGTGCACGACAAACAGAATCTTGTCGTCCATTATTTCGGATCCTGCAAATCCTTACAGTTCCCTCCATATACATTTATGAAATTATAGTCTTTGTACACAGCAGACAAAAATTATTTGAGGAAAATCATTTTAACCACACGTACAACACAAGAAATAAAAATAATTTTATGTTACCCACACACCATTTGAAATTATATGCACCAACTCCACAGTATATGGGGATGACAATATATAACAAGCTAATGGGCAAAAATATATTCAATATGAAGCCAGAGAGTCTAAAAATAAGGCTACAGCAGATTCTGTGGAATAAATGCTACTATTCAGTAGAAGAATTCATAGAGGATGACATGATAATTTGAGCAAGGGGTAATTAATTGTTAGTCTTTTATTGTATGTGTAACAAAACTGTATTATTATTACGATACCATTTGTTAAAATCAGTTGTTGTAATTAATTGTTAGTTTTTTATTGTATGTGTATTTTTTCTATTGTATTATTGTTAAGGTGCCATTTGTTAAAATCAGGTGTTGTATGTATATGGTAAAACTTTACCAAAATTTTGACGTGTTTCCTGTACCTAAATCAAATGATTTAGATTATGGACGTTGTGAGACTAATAAACCACAATTCACAAATCACAGCAATTATATGACATCCTTGACGTGTCAAATTGATGTCACAGGCAAATAGCTGTAAATATCGGATAAATTAAGAGTTGCTTATTGTGAGACATTAACTTTTCCCGGCGATCTGAATGTCCTAATAAATTGCGGGTTTGCTGCTGGGTGATGTCGTCGACCACCACCAATATTTCGACAGGAGCACACCTTGCCATTCTGAAGGCACAAATGCAAGGAGAAAGAAATATGCAAGGGAATTTAATACCTCAGTTCACAGAGGAGAAACAAGGAAGATGCCACACATAGAACAAGTTTCAACACAAACAAAGATAACCAACATCAGCAATGCCACAACATAGCAGACAATCTGAGAAGCACACCGGTACTAGAGTGTCAAAACCAGATGTACCCGGAGACGACAAAACCAGGAGAAAACGAAGGGAGAAAAAAACATGAAGATAATGTTATGGAATGTAGAAGGATTGAAAAACGCAACATGCATAGCTCCAACAGACTTTCTCGAAGGTCATGACGTAGCAATATTCACAGAAACTTTTCTCACAGAGCATTGGCAACACCCAAAATTCTATAGCATAAATATGCTGGTAAAGCAAGGAGAAAGGGGTGACCTCAAGGGGGAATAACAGTGCTACTGAAACTGTGGATAACACCAAATATAGCAACAACAGAACTAAATCACTCCATTCTAATAGAAGTAAAACACATCACAATACTAGCAACCTACTTCCAGCCAAGCAAATCGGCTATAGACGTAATTGATGAACTGGGCCAACAAATAAGACGGAGCAAGAAAGAGATACCTTCACTTATCACAGGGGATCTAAACTGTCAGTTGGATGTCCAGAATCACAAAACAAAATTAGTAATCAAATCACTACAAGGAGGAGGCCTCATCCTGCTAAACGACACAAATGTCCCTACGTACTTCTGCCATAATGACAAAAGTGCTATCGATATCGCCCCCATAAGAGGAAACATAAAAGGGGACATAAACCCACTTTGGAATGCAAACCACACGCCTATAAGAGAACACATCCCGATGAACATAGCCATACAAAGTGATTGGAAGGCAAGAAAGAACCAAGAGAAGAGACCACTCCTGAGGAGACTGGATCCAAGGAAAGTGGAAGAATACCACGACCAGATAGAACAAATTGAGTCCTTAATCGACAACTCAAATGTAGAGGCAGCAGGGCTTGAACTGGAGAAACTCTTAAAACAAGCAACTACCCCCAGGAAAGTGAGAAGAGCTAAACCATAGTTCGATCAAGAATGTTATCAGCAAAGAAAAGAAGTACTCCAAGCTTTACACCGACTAAAACTGGACACAAATAATCACTCACTACTACAAACATACACTGAGAAAAGAAGATCCTACAAAACACTAACAAGGGAGAAGAGAATGGCATACAGGGAAGAAGACTAGCTGAAGAAGCCAGGAGAGAGCCATTCACTGCAATCTGCCCTCGAAAGCAGGCACAAATACTATATAAGCATGGAAGAATGGACGAGACATTTCCAAGACATTCTGAACAAAGATGGTAGAGAAGGAATACAGGTAGCAAGCCAAGAGCTCACACCGCAAGAGATGCCAGCCTGGTCCCCACTCACTCCAAATGAGGTCCGACACATCACTGAATCAACAAAAAGGAAGAAAGCAGTGGGACCGAACAAGCTTTACAATGAATACCTTACTTAAAGACACAGCCCATCTGCTAGCACCAACCTGGACAAAACTTTAAAACAAATGCATTGAAACAGCAAAAATCCCAGGCCAGTGGAGAAAATCAATACTAAGGGTGATGGAAGGGCGACCCAAAGGACACAAACAAACACAGAGGAATAGCCTTGGAAAACAACATTTTCAAGGTATTCACAAAACTAATCACAGGAAGGATAAGACACTTTGGAAGACCACCTCCCAGAATCTCAATTCGGCTTCAGGGAAAAAAAATCCATCACAGCAGTGGAGCTGCTTTTAAAAAACATATGGGAAACCATCGATAAGAAGCAAAAATATTATGCTGTATCCATAGAATTAACAAAGGCCTTTGACCTCCTTGATCAATCATTAGTAAAAAGGATGCTCGACGAAACCCTGGGAAGAAACAGCGTCTGGACGAGGATCATAAACTCCATAAATGACTGGAACGAGATAAGGATCTCTGACAACCTCGACCTGTCTGAACCAATCAGGCAAACAAACGGAGTACTCCAAGGAGACCCACCAAGGCCACTTCTGTTCATTCTGACAGCAAAGAACATTATGGAAATCGCTCAAGACAAAGATGTCTAAGCATACGCCTATGCAGACGACACTGTGATAGGCTCAAAAAACTTAAAGAAACTACAGGAGACTATAGAAGACGTGGATAAATGGTGCACAAAACACAAGTTCGTAATCAACACCGACAAGACGGAAATGATGGTATTCAGACCAGGCGGAAAAATCCCAAAAACGACAAAAATTGCACTACAAGTAAAACAAATATCTATCACAAAAGATTACAAATATCTAGGGATAACACTCCAGTCGTCCGCAAAGTGCTTCACTAAACACACAACAGAGAAAGCGACACAAGCCATCAGATCGATAAACGAAATAAGTTCCATCAGAACACTAAATCTAGACACAGCTATGGCACTCTTCAAATCAAAAAGAATACCGATACTGGCTTATCGGATAGAAATCATATGGATACATCTAAATGAAAAGAACTTAGAAACATTGAAAAGAGTAAAAGCAACCTATATCAAAAGAGCATTAGGGGTAGCAAAAACCTCAAGATCAAGATTAGTCTACCTTCTCGCCCGAGAATCTTTCCTCATAGAGGATCTAAGGACAAGGTTCTTACTTCCCAACACATCAGCATCGGAGAACCTACTAAGATCACTACTCAAGAAAAGAGAGTTAGTACCAACGGAATTCTTTGAATCCGGAGCCATGATCGACCGCACTTTGGCAGCAGCAAATTTTGAGATGAGACACGTACTTACAAGACTCGCAGTACACGGATTCCACCATGAAATTTGTGCAAATACAACATACCACGAACCGTCAAACCTTTGCAAGTGTACACTATGTGGACAGTCTTGTGAGATATACCATGTAGAAATATGCAACACGAGGACCAGTTCAATTAGAGACTACGCAATAAATGGTTCAAATGATAATCTGTTATAATACCTGCACTGAACGTAATCTACTACTAAGAATTATGCAGACACTCAATACATCCTCTTAATTCACTCTCAAATGATTGTAATCTAATGGATAATTATAATGGCTATTTTGCTTCAATAAATCGTTTAATATATTCAGAACAAACCTCACGACAAAAAGAATACCAATCAAGCACCGTTCGCTCAATCACGTCATGATCACAGAAACTGTGAGTTTGGGAGATTTGATAACAAAAATCAACAATCCCACAAGGTACAGTGTTACACCACTCTATATAGCAACCTTGGGTACACCAATATTTGCTTTTCCAAAGACCTTCATTCGAAGATATAACATAGCCCCCCTTTCTCACAGACATTATTTGTTTCCGTTTGCCTGTAATAATGTCTATGAATGTGCAAATACTGGCGTTAAACATCGGGTCAACTGAAGAAGAAGAAGAAGAAGAAGAAGCAGAAGAAGAAGAATACGAAGGGGAAGCCTAACACACACATCATTGTAGTGGGCAGGAAATCGCGTATCTGTTACAAATCACAGTGATTGAGAAGTCACAGATATCACAATTAGAACTATACAAAATCTAACTGCGATTTCAGTCACAATTAGCAGTGGCAAGTAGTACTTCACATTCAATGCCGTGATCCATCTGTTGGCCGAATTTCGTACTGCTTCCTGCGATTTCAGTGACAAGTCGCGGCTAGAAGTCGCAAGTAGCAACTAAAAAGCGCAGTTAACAGTGCCATCTGTTGGCCAAAGTTCGTACTACGCTTTTTCTCTGCGATTTGCTGTCGAGTCCAACTTCGATTACTGTGACAAATCGCAAGTAGAAGTCGCAAGTAGCAACTAAAAAGCGCAATTAACATTCTTTGCTGAGTGCCATCTGTTGACCGACGTTCGTACTTCGTTATAAGACTCTGTGCCTCACGAGATCGATGTACTGTGTCTGCATATTATATGACGACATGCAGATTCAGCACCAGTTGTGGGTGGTCAAAGACAGCTGTGACTCTGAATGTATTATATCAATGAGAACCAACATTGCCTTTTTCTACAGAAACTATGATTTAAGGACAAGTAACCTAAAATATGTGTTTGATTCTGCTTCCAATATGACAGTTGTGGTTAATACTCCACACAGGGTGCGATTTGTGCTTTTACCTGTGGGGGGGATGTCTAAGGGGGTTAGTAGAATTATATATGTTACTAGCTTGGACTGTGGCATTTTGCATGGTTAAACAGCTATTGATAATGGAATGTACTCTAAAGTAGGGTGATGCTGAGGGAATTAGATTAGGAAATGAGGCACTTAAAGTAGTAAAGGAGTTTTGCTATTTGGGGAGCAAAATAACTGATGATGGTCGAAGTAGAGAGGATATAAAATGTAGGCTGGCAATGGCAAGGAAAGCGTTTCTGAAGAAGAGAAATTTGTTAACATACAGTATTGATTTAAGTGTCAGGAAGTCATTTCTGAAAGTATTCGTATGGAGTGTAGCCATGTATGGAAGTGAAACATGGACGATAAATAGTTTGGACAAGAAGAGAATAGAAGCTTTCGAAATGTGGTGCTACAGAAGAATGCTGAAGATTAGATGGGTAGATCACATAACTAATGAGGAAGTATTGAATAGGATTGGGGAGAAGTTTGTGGCACAACTTGACCAGAAGAAGGGATCGGTTGGTAGGACATGTTCTGAGGCATCAAGGGATCACCAATTTAGTATTGGAGGGCAGCATGGAGGGTAAAAATCGTAGAGGGAGACCAAGAGATGAATACACTAAGCAGATTCAGAAGGATGTAGGTTGCAGTAGGTACTGGGAGATGAAAAAGCTTGCACAGGATAGAGTAGCATGGAGAGCTGCATCAAACCAGTCTCACGACTGAAGACCACAACAACAACAAACAGCTATTTATAAATAGATGTTAATGCCGAAACTCACTATTCACGCGTATGCACTATCAGAAAAGCCACCCCTTGTTATATCTTGAAAAGTACATTATAGATAAAGCTTATTTACAAGATCATCTACATACAGGTATACAAGGGGAATTCAAAAAGTAGAGGCACATTTGTGAAAAGCTGTACTTATTCTGATGATATAAAACTGAAACATATTAATAGTATTAATAGTAAGACTTATTAAAAACTTTCAGTGTTCAGCTCCACAAATTTAAATCATATTTAAAGTTTTACTACAGTGCGCGGGAAATAAACATCCCAGGTTGGGATGCATAAACTAAAACCAGAGGAGGGGATGGTCTGATGCAGAGGGGGGGGGGGGGATGCCCCCCATCCCCCTGCAAATCGCACACTGACTCCACATGCCTACAGGTCTTTGCATTGATAACACAGCAGAACTCAGACATCTGTATAAGTGTAATGAAACGAAGACTATAATATTGAGTCATATGAATACCTCACGTTTGTTCCGACACAGTTCAAGACTCTGGAGAAAAATTTTGCACCTGGTGTTCTACAAGGCTACTGTATACACAAGAACTTTTTGCTGACACTACAACCACCTTCATAAGTAAGCTTTTCCTAGGTTACCTTCAAGTACTGCACTTAAACTATTCCTGATTTAACTGGAAGATCTGTACTTCCCACTTCCATATCAACAGCCTAAAAATGCATACTCTAGACCTTGGGCTCTGTTACAGGTCAGTGTCAAACCAAGATTGTGGGGAAAGGGTGGGGGGCGGCATGTCTCTCTCCAACAAGTCTTTACCAATAATTAAATGGCCGAAAACTTACCGTATAGGACAGCTGAACTTGTGGAAAATGAGTTTTTCACTATTCACTCACTGTATTTATCATTCCTTTAAAATCGCATAACAACTTCAATTAAACAAAGTTCAATCACTCATTCTCCACACTTATTTTATAACTATGGTACTTTTAAACTACAAATTCCCTAAGAGCTGTCTTGAATCTTCACGATTTTCTCTCAAGAGCCTTGATGTGGACAGATACGTACAGCAACCAGTAATCAGAGTCGGAACTGTGTCTGCAAAATCACAAGCATTACTAAACATTTTTGCTGTCACTAACTACAAGCAATGTAATTAACAGAGTATTATTACTAATATTTGCTGTAATGAAAGACACTCAATGGAGGTTGTTTGACATTTGCAAGAACGATCTCATTTAAGTAATTAAGTTCATTGAAACCCTTAGAAACTAACCTCTCGTCTGACGAAGACAGTCTCAAGATGCAGTGGCAATTTCTCCAGATCGGTTGGCAATGATATTTTGAATTATCGCTTTACTGAGTGACTGAAATGTATTTGGGTACCTGTGAACATAACAATACGTTAGAACTCGTTTTCTAAACACGAACTATTATGGTACTGTATGGCTACTTAGATATTAATTACACTATTAAAATTTTCACAATCGTTTCTTTAATACAAAAGTAAAGCCAACAGAAGAACAAATGTAAAACATACTAACGACAGTTTTCTTGAGATGCAATATTCTGGGTGAACAAGTGTAACTTTTTCATACTGTGATAAGTCGCAGAAGTTGCAGAAGTAGCAGAAATCACAAAAGTAGCAGAAATCGCAGAAGTAGCTGTGGTAGAGTGCAGAGGGATACAACCCGGATTTCTTAACTGCGAGAAATCACAGTAAAGAATAACAGATACTGAAAAGTAGCATTCACAGAAATCACTGATATCGGAAAATCTCAGTTTAGCCCATCACTGCATCATTGCGGTCTAGAACCACTCGCAAGTGACGTCACACTTGTCGACTGATCAAGATTCGTGGTCGAATCGAGGTGAAATTCTTCGGACCACACTGAAGTGATTGTTAACACGTCGGTGCGTGTCTGCTGAATGATCTTGATAAGAGTGTGATCCGCTTATATGTGACTGTAATGTGAAAGAGATTTGACTGTTATCACATGTACGCTGTAGTGGAGAAATGGAAATGTATGTACAAGTAAATAAATCTTATGGAGTCTCACCTTATCGGATTTTACGTTTCTTGACCATGCTGTGACTGATCCGTTTATTCCATCGAGGACCAAATATATAGCATAAAAGGTGTAAGTCCCGTATACACCTAAACAATAAATGCAGTACTTCCGTAACACATTCCATAAACCATCATGTATAACCGTAGAGAGAAGCTAAACATTGCCATTGCTTACGAGAAATAGCATTTGTTGTCGATTACACAGCTCATACTAGGGAAAAGAACAAACAGTTAATAACTGTGTCGCGCTAAGGCCATTAATTTTTATTTCCTGTGATATGTAAGATTTCTGTACAGTTATTATGAAATATTGGTTTACCAAGAATTGTTACTTGTGTTAAAAAATAAATGTTTTCTAGTTATGCCTCACAGGAAGTTAATGTCTTTCGCAGTCTTCTCAGTTAATTATTAAACAACTTTTCAGAAGAAGCAGCCTTTGATATACATTTAAGTGGTGGTTGTTTGGCTACACACAGGACAGCTACTAATCTTTCTATGGTCATACAAATGAACTTTGATCAAGCAAAAACGGCTCTAAAGGATCATGAAAGAAACCCCCAAGTGCACCATAAAATACTTTAAGAAAACTTCTTCCCATGTTCATTCCACCACAGTCAAGTTAGTAAGAATACTTGTGGATTGTGGCTGAATAATGAACTGCAGTGTCCTCACACAAAAGCTATATATAGATTTAAGAAGAATGGGTAAATGACTTGACTGCACAAGTTACAAGGCAGTTTGCTACAGAGTTCACAGCTCTGTCAGCAGGAAGAAAGAAGAGTAAATGACAAGCTGTGTTACAAAGAATGTTATTTTAAACCTTTCACATTATTTCCACTTTCCTGGCAATGTAACTATGCACACTTCACAGCTGAGTGAAATATTTCATTTTGTAAATGAATCTCGTTCATGTCGACTATCTTCTCAGATGGCTGTGACTATCCAGTTTTTGAAAATTTTACTAAAAAAGCAAAGAAGGGAAAGCAGAAAGGTGGAAGGTGTATGTAGAGGGTCTATACAGGGGCGACGTTCTTGAGGACAATATTATAGAAATGGAAGAGAATGTAGATGAAGATGAAATTGGAGATATGATACTGCATGAAGAGTTTGACAGAGCACTGAAAGACCTAACTCGAAACAAGGCCCCAGAAGTAGACGACATTCCATTAGAACTACTGACAGCCTTGGGAGAGCCAGTCCTCACAAAACTCTACCATCTGGTGAGCAAGATGTATGAGACAGGCGACATACTCTCAGACTTCAAGAAGAATATAATAATTCCAATGCCAAAGAAAACAGGTGTTGACAGATGTGAAAACTACCAAACTATCAGTTTAATAAGCCACAGCTGCAAAATACTAACACGAATTCTTTACAGACAAATCGAAAATCTGGTAGAAGTGGACCTCGGGGAAGATCAGTTTGGATTCTTGTTGGAAAACGTGAGGCAATACTGACCCTGCGACTTATATTAGAAAATAGATTAAGGAATGGCAAAGGTACTTTTCTAGCATTTGTAGACTTAGAGAAAGGTTTTGACAACGTTGACTGGAATACTCTCTTTCAAATTCTGAATGTGGCAGGGGTAAAATACAGGGAGCAAAAGGCTATTTACAATTTGTACAGAAACCAGATGGCAGTTATAAAATCAATGGGCATGAAAGGGAAGCAGTGGTTGGGGAGGGAGTGAGACGGGGTTGTAGCCTATCCCCAATGTTATTCAATCTGTATATTAAGCAAGCAGTAAAGGAAACAAAAGAAAAATTCGGAGTAGGAATTAAAATCGATGGAAAAGAAATAAAAACTTTGAGGTTCGCTGATGACATTATAATTCTGTCAGAGACAGCAAGGGACCTGGAAGAGCAGCTGAACGGAATGGACAGTGTCTTGAAAGGAGGATATAAGATGAACATCAACAAAAGCAAAACGAGAATAATGGAGTATAGTCGAATTAAATCGGATGATGCTGAGGGAATTAGATTAGGAAATGAGACGCTTAAAGTAGTAAATGAGTTTTGCTGTTTGGGGAGCAAAATAACTGATGATGGTCGAAGTAGAGTGGATATAAAATGTAGACTGGCAATGGCAAGGAAAGCATTTCTGATGAAGAGAAATTTGTTAACATTGAGTATAGATGTAAGTGTCAGGAAGTCGTTTCTGAAAGTATTTGTATGGAGTTTAGCCATGTATGGAAGTGAAACATGGACGATAAATAGTTTAGACAAGAAGAGAATAGAAGCTTTCGAAATGTGGTGCTACAGAAGAAAGGTGGATATTAGATGGGTACATCACATAACTAATGAGGAGGTATTGAATAGAATTGGAGAGAAGAGAAATTTGTGGCCAAACTTGAGTAGAAGGAGGGATCGGTTGGTAGGGCATATTCTGAGACATCAAGGGATCACCAGTTTAGTACTGGAGGGCAGCGTGGAGGGTAAAAATCGTAGAGGGAGACCAAGAGATGAATACACTAAACTGATTCAGAAGGATGTAGGTTGCATATTCTGAGGCATCATGGGATCACCAATTTAGTATTACAGGGCATCGAATAGGGAAAAAATCGTAGTGGGAGAGCAAGAGATGAAAACACTAAACTGATTCAGAACGATGTAGGTACTGGGAGATGAAGAAGCTTGCACAGGATAGAGTAGCATGGAGAGCTGCATCAAACCAGTCTCTGGACTGAGGACCACAACAACAACAACAACTAAAAATCCACAAACAACAGAACACTATGAAGCTTTTCATAAAGCATTCTCGTAACCATTCTTACTGTGAGAGCATATAAAAATTGTTCTGCACTCTTCCAGTAGCACAGTATCTCTGCAATTACCCTTCTGCAAATACCCTTCCGTATATTAGTAGACTTGATTCAGACGTTCAGATGATGAGAGCTGTAAGGTATTTATTGTGCTACATTGCTTTGATTAAGAAATTGTCTTCAGAAAACACCTGTTTTACTATTGCTTTGCATCTGGTATCTGGTAAATAATGATAAAATAGGATACACTACTGCCTGACAAGGTGACCAGATTTAAAAAGACTACGTAACAGCTATGTTACATATTAACTGTGATTAGGAAGACAGGCTACTGTTTACCTTACAGATAACAGTGAAAGAAAATCGTTTCTGCTGTTATCTGGAAAGTAAGGAGCAGTCTGACTTCCTATTGAGATAAAGCCGTGTGTTATTTAAACTTGTTGTTGATGCTGTGATACATACAGGTTCTGCATTTTCCAGTAACACTTCAAATGAAAATAAATGAGACATTGGTAACAAATGCACGTACTGCTGGAAACTTCTTAAATAGGTACAGTACTTTGTTTCTGTTATTGACAGCTTGAGGTTAGCAGGTTCAGTTAACAGTGCAATTGAACATCTGAGACCACTCCCTGCAAATAACGTCAGTAAAATGGAAATGACACTCACTTCTCCCTAAGAAGTAGCATCCATCATAAAATCCTTAAACTCAAAGTATTCCAGTGAAGTTATTCAAAGAATGTTCATGTGAGTTGAGTTGTACCTCAAGCTATTTGTGTAATCAATCTCTTATCTGTGGAACATCTCCAGACTGGCTAAAATATGCTTTACTTAAGCCTCTTTACTAGAAGGGGGTTAAAGAGATACTGTCAAATTTTTGATCATTTTACTTTTGCTGGCTTCTCCAAAAATATTTGAAAAAGGTTGTGTCTAAGCATCTTAAGCATCCAGCTGCAAAAAACGTATCCAAGTCACAGTTTGGGTTCCTTATGCTTACTAATATATGGAAGGGTATTTACACATACGGTGGGAATAATCCATAAGATAACAAATTAGAGTCTACTGGGCGTTTTCTGCGACCTGTCAAAAGCCTTTGAATCTGAATCACAGCTTTCTCTCAAGAGAATTAGAATATTGTAATGTCACTGGCAGTGCTGCAAACTGGTTAGAGTCTGATATAATTAACAGGAAACAAAGGTTGTCATTGCAAATACATGCAGAGTAAGCACATAGTCTTCATCTGATTTGCAAGTAATTACATGTGGTGCTCCTCAAGGCTCCATCTTGAATCTGTTGTTTATTCCTGTCTGCAGTAATGACCTCTCTTCTGTTAAAATGCCAGATGTTTCGTTTTGTTTTGTTGGCATATGACACAAACATTGCAATAAATAGCTAGTCAAGTACAGATTTAGAAATGACTACTAATCAAATTTTCACTGACATTAATAAATGGTTTGAAAGGAATTCACTGTCATTAAACTTTGAAAAGACTCACTATATGCAGGTAAGAACCTGTAAGAGATTTGTTTCCAGATGTGTATACTGTATGAAGACATGCAAATAGAAGCGGTTGACAGTGTTAAAGTTCTGGGGTTACAACTTAATAATAAATTCAGTTAGGAAGAGGGTACGCTGAAGCACCTAAACAAGTTTGTATTTGCAATGTGAATGATGTCAGATGTAGGAGATATAAATAGAAAAAACTTACATACTTTGTTTGCTTTCATATTTTGAGATACCTCATCAAACTGAGCAAAAGGTTTTAGACTGCAGAAGCATGTAATAAGATTAGATTAGATTTACTCTCATTCCAATTGATGCATAGTGAGGAGGCCCCCCAGGATGTAGAACATATCAGAAAAACAGTAATACATGACAAATGTTTGCAACTGAAACAAATAAGCGGCTGTACCTTCCACAGGTTGAAACTGAAATGATCGTCATTTTTTTAAGTGAACACTATGTGAAAGAATCATTTTACAAATACTTATTTACTAAGATCGCATTAATGCACTGAATTTAAAATTTAAAAAAATGTTTTTTATTTATAAGGGAATAAACATGTAATATAACTACTACAATACTTATCTATAATGAACACATTACTGCACTGAAATGGTGCAGAAGTTAGATTCTACTTATATAAACAAACAAACAAAAAGCAGTTGGTTCAACTGGGAAATTCATCAATGGAGTTGAAGGAGTTAGCCACCAATAAATCTATTAGGCATCTCTTAAACTGAAATTAATTGGTAGTTAAGCTTTTTATGGCTGCTGGCAAGGTATTGAAACTGTGTGTTCCTGAATGAAGCACACAATTTTGTACAAGAGTAAGTGACTTTAAATCCTTGTGATGATTATTCTTATTTCTAGTATTGATTCCATGAACTGAGCTGTTAGTTTGAAAAAGTAATATATTTTTCATGACAAATTTCATTAAGGAATAAATATATTGGGAAGCAGTAATTAGTATCCCTAGTTCCCTAAACAGGTTTCTGGAGCATGTTCTTGAGTTCACACCACATATAACTCTTTCTGCACTTTTTTGTGCCCAGAAAACTTCAGCTCGGCTTGATGGATTACCCCAAAAAATAATCCCATTTGACATTATGGAATGATAGCAAGCATAGTATGCCAGATTTTTCATTTTTATATCCCATATGTCTGACAATTCACATTGCAAATAGAGATTTGTTAAAACGCTTCAGCAGTTCTGTGGTGTGCTCCTCGCAGTCGAATTTATTATTAAGCTGTAATCCCAAGAATTTAACACTGTCCACTTCATCTATCTGCTTGTCATTGTATCTTAGGCATATATTTGTGGGACACCCCTTACAAGTTCTTAACTGCATGTAGTGTATTTTTTCAAAGTTTAGTGAGAAGGAATTGGCTAGGAACCGGTGATTAATGTCCACAAATATTGTATCAGCTGATCTTTCTAAGACTACACTTGATTTGCTATTTATTGCAATGTTTGCATCATCCACAAACAAAACAAACTTGGCATCTGGTAATTTTACTGATGAAAGGTCACTGATATACACAAGAAAAAGTAAGGGCCATAAGATGGAACCTTGTAGGACCCCACATGTAATTAGTTCCCAGTTGGATGATGCCTGACAGCTTAATACATGTCTGTTTCCTAATAACACCCTTTGTTTCCTGCCAGAGATAAGATTTGAACCATTTTGCAGCATTTTCTGTAGCACCATTATAATCCAAATTACTTAAAAAGATATTGTGGTTGCCGGCCAGAGTGGCTGAATGATTCTAGGCGCTACAGCTTGGAACCACACGACTGCTACAATCACAGGTTCGAATCCTGCCTTGGTCATGGATGTGTGTGATGTCATTAGGTTCGTTGGGTTTAAGTAGTTCTAAGTTCTAGGGGACTGATGACCTCAGCAGTTAAGTCCCATAGTGCTCAGAGCCATTTGATATTGTGATTTACACAGTCAAATAAATGCCTTTGACAGATCACAATATATCAGTTGCTTCATTTGTGGCGTAAATTCCAGTTAATCTGGTACAAACCTGATCAAGGAAGTGTGTATTCTAACCAATGCTTCTCAGTATATGTATCACTTAAAGAAATTTGTTGCAAATAATGTGTGTGTATTTCCAAACAATAGCTCTGCACATAGTAAAATACTAGGAGCAATATGACCTAAAAGTGGTTACCTTGGTCCAAAGAGGGGTGCAGTATACAGGAACACACATTTTCAATCATTTGACCATTAAATACTTTATTTCAGAAACAGCGCAGTTTAAACTGTTTGTCAGATTTTTAGGCAGGCAGCTGCTACTCTGTAGATGAATATCTTAACAGGGACTGTTAGACCAGGCAAGCAACTGTTACTGTATAGATGAATATCTTAACAGGGACTGTTAGACCAGCTTAAGTAGAACTGTCTTAGATTTGCTTTTATAGCAACTGGTCACAACAGTCAAGATTAAGTGTTTTGTGTATGATAAATTTGTTTAAAGTGCATAACTGTTTCATTCTGTAAATATTGGCAGTTCCAGTTTACTGTAATGTATTCACATATCTTGACAGTCTCCTTACAAATGATAAGGAAAGTGTTATATTCAGATGTTCTTTGTTTTTTATGTTATCCTTTGACATATTCCACATCCATCAGAACTGTCCCATTTTTGGGTCTATAGAATGAGAACTGAATCTATGTAGTAAAATCCATCTGAGAATGTTAAACATGGCTTCAGTTATCAGCATAGATGTGTAGCCATTTCAGTTTCTAAGATGAGCACTTAAAGATACCACTGGTATTTATTTTCGATTTATTATGTTGATTGTAACTGTGTACACCCAATTCAATCGATAAGTAATTCCTATGGCCATAATTTATATGTAAAATATTGTCAGGGTAGAACAATTGTCATATCCAATAGCTCAGTGAGTGATACTTTTATGTCAGGTCTTTCGTTCCGCTGTTGAATCTTCGAATTATGTGTAATGAAGTGGCGACATAACGTACAGCCAAGTATTTGAAATTCATGTTGAATTATCAGAGCTTGATGACACTGACAAGTTAAAAACCTTTGTTGTGTTTGCATGCCATTACTTTAATATTTCCATTCCCCTCAAAAGATTAGTAATATAGATCACAATAAGGACTGTACACAAAATTCCTGTTGCACAGGAACCACATCACTTTAATACTTTCGCTGCTGCTCACGCTGATAAGCATCAAAACAAGCCGTGAGCCAGTGTGGCTGACGCTTATTAGCATCCGAGCTCACTGTCGGATTACTCAGTCTAGTTGCAGCGTCAAAGCTAGCATCAAAGCGTGTAAACTTTTGTTTTGTGTGGTCAGTTATCGGACGTAAATTGTTCGTAATGGCGGCTAATGAACCGACATCTGGACCTCCCAGTGTGAAAAGGAGCAGGAAAAGTGTTAAATTGACAGAGGAACAGTTACTTAGTGTACTAGACAACAGTGATTTTCTGTGTAGTGAGGACGAGGCATACCACGGAGATTGTCATTTAGAGGCTGCAGAAGAATTGCAGAGTGATGATAGCGTGGAAGCACAGCTTTCGAATCTGTTTCGTGACAGTTCCGAATCTGACGATACGGATCACGACGATTGTGGGGAAATCGACGACGAAAAAGAGCCCGACCTATCACACGGGGATAATCCAGGTGAGTCCTGGCATAAAGTACCACGTAATATGCAGTATCACCCATTTACGTAGAAAGAAGTTTTGCAAAATCATCCTGCTGGCCATTCTCCTATGGATTTCTTCAGATTATTGGTAACAGACGAATTGTTGCAACTTGTAGTTGACGAAACGAACGATAACGCAGTCAATATATTGCTGAGCGAAATTACAAAAGAGGGGTCTAGGATCTGTAAGTGGAAACATCTAAGTATAGGAGAATTAATAGTTTTGCTGGGTATTTCGTTACACATGGGTAACGTTAAATACCAAGAGGAATAGCGATGAGTATAAGCAGAGACCGGTATTTGATCATATTACGCTCTCTACAGGTTGCAAAAAATCCACTTCCAGGAAACCTGAAACCAGACGATCGTTTATATAAGATATGACGTATATTGGATTATTTTAACACGAGAATGTCTCAAGTGTATTACCTGGGAAGGGATTTATCAATAGATGAATCAATGATTCCTTGGAGGGGAAGATTGTCATTTAGACAATACATAAAAAGCAAACGTAATAAATATGGCATTAAGATGTAATATAAGTCAATATAAATTTGAAAACTTAATAAACCACGGAATAATGCATCTAGCAATATGGGGAGGTTCTAATAAAACCCCATGTCATTCCAAGCATGTGTGTCAATTTGTACCTCTCTATCTACATTATTCCGTGATTTATTCATTTTTCAAATTTATACTGACTTTTTGATCACCCGGAACATGCTCAACAATTCAAAATAAGTGCGCTGTGTACCCGGGAAGTAGTGGAGACATGGGGGGGAAAAGGTCACGCTGAAAATGTCGTTTTGCATTTGATGGCAGAAAAGCTGCATGTTGGTCATTACATTTACTTGGACATATGTTATTTTATATTATTATAACAGTTTTGATTTAGCTACAACTCTGTTGAACCTAAAAACACTTTCCACAGGTACTCTGAAATTAAATAGGAAATATACCCCCGATGAAGGTGTATCGGCAAAACTGGGGAGAGGAGAGACAATTGCACGGTATTTTAATGGAGTTATGATTGGAAAATGGAAGGATCGATGAGAGGTTTCCTACATTTCCACCGAACATCTGAATGTTATCGAGCAAGTGACGAATGTGCGCCAGCAAATGGTCACGAAACATTTGCCTATTATTAGGTACAATGCGAGTATGTCTGGGACTGATAAACAAGATCAGTTGTTATCGTATTATTTATGTGAACGAAAGACTATCCGCTGACCCGAAGAAACTATTCTTTCATGTCATTGACATTCTAGTTTTCAATTCTGTGCATCTGTACAACAAACACTCAGGAAATAAAGTGATGTTGTATGATTAAAAAAAAATGGCTCTGAGCACTATGGGACTCAACTGCTGTGGTCATAAGTCCCCTAGAACTTAGAACTACTTAAACCTAACTAACCTAAGGACATCACACACATCCATGCCCGAGGCAGGATTCGAACCTGCGACCGTAGCGGTCGTGCGGTTCCAGACTGTAGCGCCTTTAACCGCTCGGCCACTCTGGCCGGCTGTATGATTACAGAATGAACATTATAAAGGGCTTCCTTCCACCAATGGATGTTCCACGAAATGTGAGCAAGAAACATCACAAACAAACACACGTTGTGCAAAAGCGGGAAGCTACTGCAGGGGAGAAGCAAGTTCTGAGAAAGCAGTGTAAGAAGTACGCGGAACAAGGCAAGTGCACTGATACACCATACGAGTGTACAACCTCTCCAGACAAACTTGGATACTGCTTTAACTGCTGTATAATTTCCCACAAAGAGGAAAAACGTGATATTATCAGGGAAATTTCGATGATCAAAGGCAACTTCTTTTATTTCTTTTAACACTGCAAGGTTGCTTTTTATGACGTGAATGGTTAGAACTTTTTTTCACCAGTAGTCAGAAAATGCGGTTTTCTTTTGTGTTAAGTCGACTTATTTCTTATTGCGATATAAAGTGTTCACTTCAGTTTTTTGCGAAAGTATTTGTTGTGTTAAATTTGTTTTAATGGCCCTGCAATTGAAGTGATGGGGGACACGAGAAAAGCCTCCACATAGTGTGTGTTTCGCTTACTAATTTCTACATATCCAGGCGTTCCCTGGGCGTCTATGATGAATGTAGACGGCTAATTCTCTCATACCAGGAGCAAACATGCTACTAAATTGACGACCTCTATCAGAGTCAATCTTAAAAATGCGCATTTGAAGTAAATATAATTTCAAATGTATCCAGTTTCCTTTTTACTTTTTTTCCTTCTTAAGAATTTGCGTTTTGGAATCCAAATTTTTCCTGAATGCGGTAGATTTGTTGCTTGTTTGAATTGTATTTTTTGTTACACTATCAACAAATTACGAACATTTGAATGGCACCTGTGACCCCTATAGGTGTCAGACACCAAACAGACTTTCAAACATGACCACAAAACAGTTGAAGCCTATTTGAAGCAATGCATCTAAGGTTTCATCATTAAGTCAGCTTAGAACATGATCCTACAGATCTTACAAGATCTTGACATCAGCCTGTAGCTCAGGTGTGCTTGGAGCGTCGGCTCCGAGCGGTACCTGCCGTTTCAGAGAGTTACCGGCCCGCAGTCGCACGTTGCCGGGCCGCACTGGAGAGTTGGGCGCCTGCACCGACGCCGCAGCGAAAGTGTTAAACATACATACTGTACATCGTGGTTTTGCCTTCTATAATACTTCACTCCCCGTCTTACTCCCTTCTCAAGTACTGCACACTTTTTATATCTTTACGTGTTACTGTTTCAACAATGTGCAAATTCTAGCCTTTGTATTTTATCCTTGCTACCTTCAGAATTTCCAAGTATATAGTCCAACCAACAGTGTCAAAAGCTTTCTCTGTATCCACTTGTAAGATTTTTCATAGGATCAATACTACCTCATGTGTTGCTACTTTTTCCAGATACCAAATCGATGTTTCCTGAGGTCAGTTGACACCTACCGGTTTTTCCACTCTTCTGTAGTTAATTTGTGTCAAACTACAACCATGACTTGCCACACTGATAGTTCTGTAATATTCACAACTTTCGGTGACTGACTTTTTTGGATAAGGAATTGTTACTTCCTTCTGAAACGTGAAGGTATTTCGCTTGTCTCTTATCTTGGATACCACATGGAATACTTTGACTTGGCTGTCTCAAGGATCTCCACAAATGTGAGGGAATGTCTACTGCAGGTGCCTTGTTTGGGTGCAGGTCTTTCATCTCTATGTGAAAGTATTCTCTTAGTCTATCTCCCACCTAGTCTTCAGCTGTCTCCTATAATACTGTATTCAAATTAATTTCTCTCATTATAGTAATCAGATGAAGTAAGAGCTCATAATCCAACTCTACTGTTTTGCATGAATTTTATATGCAACCTGTAATGTACCTTAGGATAAAGGTAAGTTAAGCAATCCACATTCTTTCTGCTACAATAAAAATATTCAGAAAGATGATGTACAATCTGAATGCCTTGACTGAAAGTGTATTTTTTGGAAAATGGTCCATAAACGAAGGTAGTTACTTACCAGTCCTTTGTGCATTTAATAAAGTTTTTTCTGCTCTGGTCGTATAACACTAAGGTTTTTGGTTAGTCTATTAAACTTTGCTGTTACACAAACTGGATTCACGATCAAGGCACTTCTATGAGGTATTTGTCATATCTTTACAGTAGGATGCAACTGGCTGAAATCTCCAGAAAGGATATGGAAAGAACTTAATCCAATGAAAGTGACTACTTATGGCACCCTTTATACTTTTCACTAGTTTGAAAATGACTTTTTCTTAACCTTCCCTAATGTGGCTAGTATTTGGGGTAACAAATCTACTCTTCCATGATAACAGTTACCAGCAACGACAGGGTGAAGCTGAAATAAGGTTGTGATACATAAGGAATATCAGTCACATATGGTATGTATGTGGATTGTTAGTGTTTGTAACAGATGCCTCTTTAAGAAATTTATTAAATCCATAAGGAAAACTTAGCAGCAGAGTGCAAAACTACACGACATCAAAGGCTGAGAGGTTCCTTTGTTGCATGTGAAACATACCTTGAAGAATATACTTTGCTCCTGCTAAACTAAACCAGTTAAAAGTGTCAAGGTTTTTACTGAGGCATCACCATTATTTAGTACTACTACTGAATGCAGCCTGTTTTGTCAGCTTTGGTGAATAATTGTAAGTAGAACCCTTACTAAATTATATGAAGCTGGTATCTGTACAGATACTGTGGTGTCACCGCCAGACACCACACTTACTAGGTGGTAGCCTTTAAATCGGCCGCGGTCCGGTAGTATATGTCGGACCTGCGTGTCGCCACTATCAGTGATTGCAGACCGAGAGCCGTCACACGGCAGGTCTAGTCGAGAGAGACTCCCTAGCACTCGCCCCAGTTGTACAGCCGACTTTGCTAGCGATGGTTCACTGACAAATTACGCTCTCATTTGCCGAGACGATAGTTAGCATAGCCTTCAGCTACGTCATTTGCTACGACCTAGCAAGGCGCCATTATCATTTGCTATTTATCTTGTGATGCATGTACCGTCAGACCGATGTTCACCAATTATGGATTAAAGTTAAATATTCCATCAGCTACGTACTTTATTTGCCAGTCTCAATCCCTTTAACTGTTCCAGACCTCACGCCAGCCTGCGTGAGCTTAAAAGCATGCCTTTCGGCTTCCTCACATAGTGGCTTGGCTGTCTTGCCAAGTCACAACAGATACCATTGGAGATCTTGCAGCTTTCGAAGAATGGAATTGTAATGAATTCAGGCCTTCAGCTCCTTACAGGTTTTGATGATTAGGTATCTTCTGTACACAATTTCTAAAATGTTATTGCCTCATTTCACCATGAAATGAATATCTTATACACACAATTCAGGTCACCAAGCTATAGGATTATTATACAGAAACAAAAAATATAAAAATCAATCTATTTTATTGGGCATTTACATATGATTACACCTTACCACAATCAACGTTAAAAATATTACATGAACATAAACCCATCTTCCACACAGCAAATAATAAGCTTAAATGGATAATTCAAAATTTAGCTTATTTGACTCAGAATATTGAAATTGTATCAAGTGTCATCAGTGAAGCACTAATCATTTTTAAGTGTTGACACATGGACTGCAATCCAACGTAATGGGTTACGAATATTCAGTGTAAGAATGGAAAACATTTGTCCAACCACAGTTTTACTTGACTTGGCTTATATTGGAAGGAAATCCTAGGTTTACCACCTGACAGTGGATCAATACTGTGTCTATGGCAATATCTTTCACAATCACCAACTGAGGAACTGTTTACAGTTTGTACAGAAAGTTTGAAAACTGTTTTTCATATCAATCAGAACACTCATTTCTAACACAGCTCCTTTAACAGTCTCAAAGATAGCTGAAAGAGTCTCTCTTTGTTTCTCCAGCAAATCAGCACACACACACATTCTAACGAAAGCTTCTATAGGAAATACGAATTCAGGTGCACGATGGAATGACATTGTATAGCCAATGAGTTGGCTCTAGATACATTTATTGATGATAATTTCACTGGGACACACATAACAGGTCGAATGAATACTACATTTTACCCCACTGAAAAAAAAAATTATAGTCACACATACTGGATCTTGTAATCTGCAAATAAAGCATTGTTTCACGACACTAGATTACAGAATATGGTTGATGAGTGGCACAAGGAATCAAGCAACCACTTGATTTATTACAGACATGGTACAGATGCCAATAGAGGAGTGAATGCATTACTTTACTCTATCAGAGCTGTTGGCAAAGAGATCTTCTGCAGAAGTATATATTCGTTATTTGCAACATACAAAATAACAACAACATATGATATGCACTTAATTTTTTATAGCTATAAGGGGCTATTTTTTTTTCGTTCAGGTTGAAAATGCAAGATCCATTCAGGAAGTGCTAGCTATTTTCAAGGATTGGAACAAAGATTGGAATCCCATCTACATGGTTACTGATTTCTCATAGCCGGAGATAAATGGAAATGATTGAATGGCATTGTTGGCCGGGAGGCCCCATTTGGGGAGTTCGGCCATCAACGCAACTGAACAAACATTTCCTCAGACAATAGTTTACTTGTGCCTTTTCCGTCAGAAACAGGCTTGAGGAAGATGGCTGAATATGTACAAAATGACATGAAGAGATTTCTGGGCATGTGGCAAGAAATTTCAGAATCGCCAACAGAGAATTTACAGATCATACAGAAGAGATAATGAGGCTTCTCAGAAACGAAAATGCATCAGCATATGTTTAACAGCAGTGGCTATCAGTACATGAAAAGAGGGTGGAAGCTTATGAGGATAAGGGCAATTTTGACACCATTGACATTACAAATGGAGTTGAAGCCATGAACAAGATTGTAAACATCTTTTTCTAAAATGGAATACAGACAGGACCTTGAAGAGGGTTACTGAGGATATAAGAAATCAGTTTCTTCCAAGCTTAATCAGAAAATACTGTCTGCAGAATTGTGCCATTAAATTATAACAGATGTTCCACTGTTTTTGCATTAAAAAAGTAAGTTTGTGAAACATGTCATGCAGCGATATGCATCAGCGAAAGTTGAGTTAACTGCAAGATTAGTGAATGTGAGATTGGACAGTTTATTTTCTATGGAGATTACAATCTTCAGAGACTGTGATTATGTTGTAAGGTTTGCTCTACCAAACTGCACGTGTGAAGATTTTCAGATATATAAATACCCATGCAAGCATTTCTGTGGAATCTTTCTTTATTTTCTAACCAGAGTGGGGTTTTGATAAAATACCAGAAAGCTGCATGAATAGCCCATAAACCTGTCTTCATGAGATGTACAGGTTTGGCTTCAGAAGTGTCTCTGCAGTAATTTCACATGAAGACAGTAGCAACAAGGATACAGTTGAGGAAACAAATATACAGCATCACATTGATACCTTAACCATTTCTTTGCAGTAATTTGAAGTGAGGGAGCTGTGTAAACAGGTTTATAATTTCACATACAACTATCTCAACAGTGAAATATTACGAAAATCACTCAGCAACTGTGTGCAAGATTTGCGGTTAGCAAACCCTGAAGTTTGTGGCTCCCCACAGCTGTGCCATCAAATTCCCAACAATAACATTAAGTAAGATGCCATTAATTTTCCAGGACCAGGCATAAAGATCCCTCTCACTGTAATGTTCACATATTTGTGCCTTCATGGATAATTAACTACTAAGTAATAGATCATGTGGAGGTCATAGCATTCGATTTGAAGGGTCAAAAAATAAGAGCTATCTAAAATACAAATAAGCGAGATCTTTATGCCAAGTTCTGTAAATAAACTTTCTCACACATGTGACTTTTTAAGTAGAAGTAGTGAAAAATATTTCTCTGTGGAAAGTCAATAAGGTAGTTGTATTGACCCTGATTTGTGTTTCCTTTATCCAAGTAAAGATGTATACTTCTCATTACAAGAAATTCTTGGATTGCTGAGAAACTGTTCAAAAATTAAAATCAAGTTGCAAACATTTATGTGCCACAACAAAAGGCAATTTGATACACATGTGAAACGCTATAAGGATTGTTTTCCTTCAGCAGTACTATCAATCTTCCAAGTTATCCCTGGAATAGAGCAGTCTTGATGCAATCTGGTGTGAATTTTTCCATGGACTGACTGCCCAGAAATCCATCATAACAGAACTGAACAAATAAATTAACAACATTAAGACCAAGTAATTGAGTTATGCAACGTGAAGATAACTGATACACATGAAGTTTTCCAGGCACAATTCTAAAATTGAATACTCACTTCTTTTGGTGCCCAATGACATTGCTCACCAGCTGAAATGCCCAGAACTACTTTAACTGAATCTAATAAACATTACTGGTATTCCAGTAACAGCATTTGTTTCTGTGTGTTATATCTGCAGTAACTCTGCAAAGTTATAAAGAACATTAGAACCAAGGAGGTAGATATCCAATATGTAAGTAACTGATATACAATAAGATTCCAAAGCAATTAAAAAACTGAATTCTTACTTCATTTGGTCCCCAGTGACATTGCTGACCAGATACCATATCAAGGAAACACTACACTCTTCTCTCAGAGTGATATTGGGCAATCTCACATGTTCATTGACACGGCAGTCTTTATATTTTCTCTGTTTCACGTGAATTACTAGACATGTGTTGAAGCAAGTGAGAGGAAGTGCATTCTTATTTGGAAAAACAAATGCAAAATCTTTCCTACATCAGTCATATGACATCTCAATGCCACTTGAAGATATATCTAATTTCCTTTTCCCACCTTTTCAACTCTCGACATTGTCCCATATTTGAATTAACCCAACTTTAAAGTTAAAATCTTTCACTTCATATTTTAAAAATTAGCAAGTTCTACACTATCATCTTGTATAATTTCTCAGAAACATCTTTTATCTGATGAACAATGAAAAATCCAGGATGGAATGTAACAATATTATGAAAAGGATTATAGTTGCTGCTCAGTCAGAACGTTATCTTTCGGGCAACAAGGCCCTTTTCAAAAGTGTGTACGCACACACACCCACCCACCCACCCACACACACACACACACACACACACACACACACACACACACACACACACACACACCACACACAAGTGTAGCAACTATCCTTTCGAAATTCAAATGTGCAACAAAGTTTAAAATTAGAGACCAATATAAAGACCTCATAGCACTCCATCTCGAGATCAGAAATGATGAAGCTTATTTGCATTTTACATAGACAAAGAGCTATCTAAAATACAAATAAGCTGTCATTTCTTACCCTTCAAATGAAAAGTTATAATGTGTTTAAGACAGATCATGAATGGTTCTTGGCATCTTTCTTCTCTATTGTTTGGAACTTGATGGCACTGCCAATGAGAGACCACCAACTTCAGGGTTTGCTACGAGGGGTGTCTGTAAAATAAGGTTCCTAATTTATTTCACATTGTAAAACATGTTTATTTCATGAATGTGTAAATTTTTGGAAAGTTCAGACTTTAACATATTTTTCTACATAGTCGCCACTGAGGTCAATACATTTTAGCAAGTAGTGTACGAGCTTTTGAATGCCCGACTAAAAAAAATCTGCCCCCAAGCTGCACAGATAACTGAGAACCGCTCCTTCCAGCTCTTCTCTGTCGCTGAAATGCGTTCCACCCAGGTGTTTCTTCATGTCAGGGAAGTGATGGTAGTCACTTGGGGCTAAGTCCGGGCTGTAAGGTGGGTGTTTGACAATACCCCATCCGAATTTTGCGATGAACTCGTTGGTGCACCCACCCCCTTGGACAGCATACCCCTCCTCTTGTTTTGAATTGCACGCCGCAATTTTTGCAGTGTCTCACAGTACCCAGCAGCGTTGATTGTTGTGCTGGTTGGCAAGATCTCGTACAACAAAAGCCCCTTCCTGTCCCAAAACACTGTTGCCATCACTTCGCGTTTGTTTGAATTTTCGCGATCTCGGCAACTCTGGGTGCTTCCATTGTTTGGACTGTTCTTTGGTTTCGGGTGTGCACCCAAGTCTCGTCTCCAGTGACGATGGAGTAGAGGTATTCCTCGCCATGAGTTCTGTGATCTTGAAGTTCTTGGGCCGCTTCAACGCGTTGATGTTTGCGGTCTTCGGTCAACATTCTTGGCACCCACCTCGCGCAAACCTTAGCATACCCTAGATGCTCCATCAAAATCTTGTCAATAGAGGTTTTGCTGACGTCAGGGATCATTTCAGATTTCGATTTGAGAGCACTGCTGCCTCCATTTTTTCGATTGTTTCGTCAGAAACAGATGGCCGTCCAGAACGCTCCTCATTATGGACGTCAGTACGTCCGTTCTTAAACTCTCTGCACCATTTGCGCATGTGTTGTACGCTCATATACTTGTCTCCATAGATTTCGTATAGCTGGGAATGGATTTCTGCTGGTGCAATGTTTTTTGCAGACAGGAAACGGATCACCGAGCGCAGCTCACTCCTGGCGGACGAAGTGAGGGGGAGATCCACCACGTACGGCTGCCAAGACAAGAATGAGGTCTGCAGGCAGCTCGCTAAGGAGGGGATTTGAAGTGGGGGAACCAAGGTACACTACAGAATCGCGGGATCCACCGTAACATCGCTTTTCACGACTGTAGCGCCAGGGGAACCTTATTTTACAGACAACCTTCGCAACTGCAAATCTTGCACACAGTTGCTGAGTGATTTTGTAATGTTTCATTGTTGTTGCAGTTGTATCTGAGATTGTAAATCTGTTCACACAGCTCCATTGCTGTGCAGGAATATTTGGGGTTTCAGCAAGACCATCTATATTTGCTGCCTTGACAGCCTCCTCAACCTCGGCAGCCTCCTCAGCTGCTTCTACTGCCTCCTCAACTGCTTCAACTGCCTGCTCAACTGCTTCATCACTGCTACTGCCTTCACACAAAATTACTGAAGAGCCACTTCTGAAGCCAACCCCATACATCGCATCAAGACATGTTAATGGGCTATTCTTATAACTTTCTGGCATTTTATCAAAACGCCATGCTGGGTAAAAAATAAAGATTGCACAGAAGTGCTTTCATGGGTATTTATATCTCCGCAAATCTTCACATGTGCAATCTGGTATATCAAAGTTTACAGCATAATTACAGTTTTTGGACATTGCACTCTCCACTCAAAATGAACCGTTCGATCTCCTACTCACTGATCTTGTAGTTAACTCAACTTTTGCTGATTCACATTGCTGTATGATATGTTTCACAAGCTTGTTCGTTTTTTATGTAAAAACAGTGGAAGACCTTTATTATATGATTTGACAGCAGAATTCTGCAGATGGTACTTTCTAATTAGGCTTGGAAGAAGCTGATTTATTATAACTTTAGTACCCCATTAAGGTGCTGTCTGCACCGAGTTTTAGAAAAAAATGTTTTACAACCTTGTTTATGGCTTCAACTCCATCTGTAGTATCAACGGTTGCAAATCTGGCCTTGTTCTCATATGCTTTCACCCATCTTTCACATACCGATAAGCATTGCTGTTTAAAGTATGCCCATGCACGCTTGTTTCTCCGAGAAACCTCATGCATTCGCAGCGCTTCTACGATCTCTAAATTCTCTCTCGGTTGTTGATTCTGAAATTTCTTGCCACATATCCAGAAATGTCTTCATGTTGTTTGGTACATGTACATTATCTTTTTTTTAACCATCTTCCCCATGCCTGTTTCGAATGGAAAAGTCACAAGTAAACTTTTCTCTGAGGGAATGCTTGTTCAATTGCCTTTATCTCCGACTCCGAGAAATCAGTAACCCAATAGAGGAGATTACAATCGTTGTTCCAGTCCTTGAAAATGTCTAGCGCTTCATGAATGGATCTTTCATTTCCAACATGAATGAAAAAAAAACCGACAACCGAATAGCCCACATTACTCTTCACAGCTATAAAAAAAAATGTTGCGTCTAACAAAGAACTATCCCCATACTACTTCAAAAGATCTATCTGCCAACTACTCTGATAGCAAAAAAGTAATGGCTTCACTTCTCCATTTGCACCCGTACAATGTCTATAATAAATCAGGTGACTAAGCGATTCCTTGTGCCATTCATCAACCAGATTCTGCAGCCGAGTGTCATCAAACAATACTTTACTTGTACCATACAGGGTCCGATAAATGTGACTGTAAAACGTTTTTTCCGTGAGGTAAAAGGTAGTATTCATTCAACCTAGTATGTGTGTCCCAGTGAAATCTATCTAGAGCCAACTTAATGACTTAGATACGTCGTCCCATTGAGTACTAAATTTTCATTTCCTTTACAAGTGAATGATGTATGTACCCACTTGCTTCAACACTTCCAGTAGCACATGTGTGTGTGTGTGTGTGTGTGTGTGTGTGTGTGTGTGTGTGTGTGTGTGTGTGTGTGTGTGTGCTTGCTGGGGTAGCAGTTAAGTAGTAATGCAGGTAACCATTAGGCGGGCGTGGCAATGCCAAATTCTTATTGGTCTTGCAGGGACCTGTAAGACAAAAATGTATCAATTATTTAATTAAGAGCATTAAAAACAATAGATTTTCAAGTATACTGTCAACTGGTCATGTAAAATTTTCTCCAAGCAGAACGCAGTGTGGATACTCACTTTCGCCTTGGTATCCCTGTGTTCAATTACTGACTGCATAATGTAATCAGGATACACCCTTATACATTTCATGTTTAAAGTAGCTGGGCAATTTATTTTACTCTCTTCCGAGGAGTCACATGGTCTTTCTAAAGACGGTAAAGAACTACTGTAAAATTTATTTAATAAACTTTCCCTGTAACAAACTTGTTGTGTGGAAAGTAAGTATATCTTAACACTGCCCGATATCACCAGGTGCTCAGGTTCATCAGACTCTAATTTTATAATATTTTGGCCCCAAAACACAGTGTCTGAACCACATACACTCAACAGCAAATGTGGAACCAAAAAAGGGGATAGGGACATGCCCCTGCATTTGCTTAAAGAAATACTTCGTTTTACCTGGAACATTTAATATTTCTCACAGACAAAAACACAAATATTGTTATTGTTCAGTAATTAACATATGTTATTGTTAATTAACTTGATTCAATATGAGAAAACATTTCATTAAGTTCACAGGTATTGTCAAATAAAGTTCTGAACTGATGGAAGCAATTGTCTATATATTGTACTTAGTGCTGGAGCAAAATTTTAGTGGATGTCACACCTATTGTATCTAGCAACGAAATGGAACTATCTGCCATGTGCAATGAGGATATCATACTGCTTTCAGGCAAGTGAAGGGGTTTTTTGTGATTCCAATAAATGTGAAATTAATATTCTTTGTAAACAAAGGAGATGTGAAGAACATTTACACTACTGGCCATTAAAATTGCTACACAAAGAAGAAATGCAGAAGATAAATGGGTATTCATTGGACAAATATATTATAATAGAACTGACATGTGATTACATTTTCACGCAATTTGGGTGCATAGATCCTGAGAAATGAGTACCCAGAACTACCACCTCAGGCCGTAATAACGGACATGATACGCCTAGGCATTAAGCCAAACAGAGCTTGGATGGCGTGTACAGGTACAGCTGCCCATGCAGCTTCAACACGATACCACAGTTCATCAAGAGTAGTGACTGGTGTACTGTAACGAGCCAGTTGCTCGGCTACCATTGACCAGACGTTTTCAATTGGTGAGAGATCTGGAGAATGTGCTGGCCAGGGCAGCAGTTGAACATTTTCTGTATCCAGAAAGGCCCGTACAGGACCTGCAACATGCGGTCGTGAATTATCCTGATGAAATGTAGGGTTTCGCAGGGATCGAATGAAGGGTAGAGCCACGGGCCGTAACACATCTGAAATGTAACGTCCACTGTTCAAAGTGCCGTCAATGCGAACAAGAGGTGACCGAGACGTGTAACCAATGGCACCCGATACAATCACGCTGGGTAATACGCCAGTATGGCAATGACGAATGCACGCTTCCAATGTGCATTCACAGCGATGTCGCCAAACATGGATGCGACCATCATGATGCTGTAAACAGAACCTGGATTTATCCGAAAAAATGACGTTTTGCCATTCGTGCACCCAGGTTCGTCGTTCAGTACACCATTGCAGGCGCTCCTGTCTGTGATGCAGCGTCAAGGGTAACTGCAGCCATGGTCTCCGAGCTGATAGTCCGTGCTGCTGCAAACGTCGTCGACCTGTTGGTTCAGATGGTTGTTGTCTTGCAAACGTACCCATCTGTTGACTCAGGGATCGAGACGTGGCTGCATAATCTGTTACAGCCATGCAGATAAGATGTCTGTCACCTCGACTTCTAGTGATACGAGACCGTTGGGATCCAGCACGGCGTTTTGTATTGCCCTTCTGCACCCACCGCCTCCATATTGTGCTAACAGTCATAGGATCTTGACCAACGCGAGCAGCAATGTCGCGATACGATAAACCGCAATTGCGATAGGCTACAATCCGACTTTTATCCAAGTCGGAATCGTGATGGTACGCATTTCCCCTCCTTTCACGAGGCATCACAACAACGTTTCACCAGGCAACGCCGGTCAACTGCTGTTTGTGTGTGAGAAATTGGTTGGAAACTTTCATCATGTCAGCACGTTGTAAGTGTCGCCACCGGTGAATGCTCTGAAAAGCTAATCATTTGCATATGACAGCATCTTCTACCAGTCGGTTAAATTTCGCGTCTGTAGCACGTCATCTTCGTGGTGTAGCAATTTTAATGGCCAGTAGTGTAGATGAATATTAAATAAAGAATGCAGCCTCTTGAATTTGTATAGCCTTCCCTCCTGTCAACAATATTCCTTAACAAAGAGTTGGCCAACTCGAACGATGTGAATTTAGTCTTGTAGACGAGAATGTAGCCACAGCTCACAGCTAGAATTACACTTGCTTGTAGTTTTCTTAATTCAGTTGTATATGCACTCCTAACTCAATAAATTTTTCCCTGCACCTCAGATGTTGTCAAACCATCTATGTAATGATCGCAAATGACGGTCTCGGCGGTAGCAATATGTTGCTTATTTTTGTAATCAGCATCACTGAAATCTCACAAACACCTATGCAAAGCATAGATATCCAAAAAGCGAGCATTATTATCCGTTCCCCTCTTCATATTTCAGTTTGTCTACACTCTACGAACACACATAACCTCAAAACTCATGCAACCAGTGTCATCAAATCTGGAACATGCTGAAAGTGCTTAGTTGCGCAAACGCGCGGCGCGCATGCGGAGTGCCCAGTACGGCAGTTGCCTGCAACCTAGTGTCGTTGTGTGAACTAGGTTCAAAATGGTTCAAATGGCTCTGAGCACTATGGGACTTAACTTCTGAGGTCATCAGTCCCCTAGAACTTAGAGCTAATTAAACCTAACTAACCTAAGGACATTACACACATCCAATCCCGAGGCAGGATTTGAACCTGCGACCGTAGTGGTCATGCAGTTCCAGAGTATAGCGCCTAGAACCGCTCGGCCACCCCGGCCGGCATGAACTAGGCTTTAGTTATTGTTCAATGCTGTATTTAGTATAATGTTGTGTCACGCAGTTTGGAATTTCAAGATGGCAGAGTTAGAGGAGCAACACGTCTGCATTAAATTTTGCGTGAAACTCAAGAAAACTTTTACAGAGACGCACTAAATGATGCAGAAAGTCTACAGTGATTAGCGCGTAACCTGCACTCGGTGTTACGAATTGTCCACATGGTTTAAAAATGGCCGGATGATAGTTACAGATGACCATAACGATAATGTACGACCGCATGCTGCAGGTCCCGTATGGGCCTTTCTGGATACAGAAAATGTTCGACTGCTGCCCTGGCCAGCACATTCTCCAGATCTCTCACCAACTGAAAACGTGTGGTCAATGGTGGCCGAGCAACTGGCTCGTTACAGTACACCAGTCACTACTCTTGATGAACTGTGGTATCGTGTTGAAGCTGCATGGGCAGCTGTTCCTGTACACGCCATCCAAGCTCTGTTTGACTCAATGCCCAGGCGTATCAAGGCCGTTATTACGGCGAGAGGTGGTAGTTCTGGGTACTGATTTCTCAGGATCTATGCACCCAAATTGCGTGAAAATGTAATCAGATGTCAGTTCTAGTGTAATATATTTGTCCAATGAATACCCGTTTATCATCTGCATTTCTTCTTTGTGTAGCAATTTTAATGGACAGTAGTGTATATAGAATCGTCACCTTAGTGTGTGCGAGTAATGAGTGGATGGGCAAATATCTTTTAGGTACATTACATATGTGGATTGTGGACAGTTGGGAATGTGGGTCTCATGGGAAGTGTGCAGGGCATAAGTTCCTGCAGTCGCGCTATTCATCTGTGTCCTCGGTGGCTCAGATGGATAGAGCATCTGCCATATAAGCAGCAGATCCCGGGTTCGAGTCCTGGTCAGTGCACATACTTTCAGCTGTCCCCATCAGCAGCTGAGGGCTTAAATTAACTGTCAAAAACTGACTGTCCGAGAGATTGTAGAAGAATGTAACATTACAGTTGGATCATGTCCTGAAATCCTGACACAATATCTTGGAATGCATCATTTTACCACCAAGTTTGTCCCATGGCTCACGAGACGAGACCAGAAAGACCTTCGCCTCGCAATCTGTGAAGAGCTTTTGGATCTCGCAAATGAGAAGGAGACGTTCCTTAAGAGAGTCATAATTGGTGATGAAACATGGGTCTATGGCTATGGTTCGATCTTCACAATGGGTCAGGAAAGGTTCTCAACGTCCAAGAAAAGCTCGTCATGTCAGGTCAAACTTCAAATCCACGCTGATAGTTTTCTTTGACTTTGAACGAATAGTTCGTCATGAATTCGTGCCGCAGGGACAAACTGTTAATCGATGTTACTATTGGGACGTGTTGCAACGCCTGCGAGAAAATGTAGTAGGAAACGGCCTGACATGTGGCGAAATAATTCATGGCACTTGCATCGCGATAACGCACCCGCACATTCATCCGTGTTATTCATCCGTGTTAGTGCGTAATTGTTGCACAAAAAACGGATCAGTGTGCTGGCTCGTCATCCATACTCTCCAGACCTGTCCCCTGCGTACTTTTTTCATTTTCAAAAACCCATGGAATGTCTCATGCGTCTAGCTACTGCGGCTATAATCACAATACAAACCTTGTCACATGAATCACCCGAGTACAAATGACTGCTCTGCCAATGGACTGCCCTTTTATATCTCGTGTACACGACACTACCGTCGTCTGTATACGTGCATATCGCTAGCTCATGACATTTGTGAGCAGAGTGTATAGTATGACCATTTTGATACATGCAGTTCTTCAGTGCCTTGGCCAGAATTTGGCCATGCGCTTTTTTAATACATTGCAGTCGGGCCACAGGGACTGCTGCAATCTCTTAGAAGTCGTACACTTTTGCACCCTTTTTGCATAGCTCCTTATCAAAAGATAACGAAGAAAAGCAAAACCTTTTAACTGATCTTTGTATTAGCATCCTGCTACTCAACATTTGTTCAAAGTTTATTTGAAAGATATCACATATTTACAGAATCATTATATTTTGAAAATTAGAAGATTCATCGGTAGAAAAAAAGTTTGCAATAAATCAGATACTGGAAGGTCTCAGATAGATTAAATAATGGCAAGACAGATATTCAGGAACCAGATTTTAAATTGTAAGACATTTCCAGGGGCAGATGTCGACTCTGACCACAATCTATTGGTTATGAACTGTAGATTAAAACTGAAGAAACTGCAAAAAGGTGGGAATTTCAGGAGATGGGACCTGGATAAACTGACTAAACCAGAGGTTGTAGAGAGCTTCAGGGATAGCATTAAGGAACGATTGATAGGAATGGGGGAAAGAAATACAGTAGAAGAAAAATGGGTAGCTCTGAGAGATGAAATAGTGAAGGTAGCAAGTAGGTAAAGAGACGAGGGCTAGTAGAAATCCTTGGGTAACAGAAGAGATATTGAATTTAATTGATGAAAGGAGAAAATACAAAAATGCAGTAAATGAAGCAGGCAAAAAGGAATACAAACGTCTCAAAAATATCAAGAGCTCAGATGGAAACCCAGTTCTAAGCAAAGGAGGGAAAGCAGAAAGGTGGAAGGAGTATATAGAGGGTTTATACAAGGGCGATGTTCTTGAGGACAATATTATAGAAATGGAAGAGAATGTAGATGAAGATGAAATAGGAGATATGATACTGCGTGAAGAGTTTGACAGAGCGCTGAAAGGCCTAAGTTGAAACAAGGCCCCAGGAGTAGACAACATTCCATGAGAACTACTGATAGCCTTGGGACAGACAGTCCTGACAAAACTCTACCATCTGGTGAGCAAGATGTATGAGGCAGGCGAAATACCCTCAGACTTCAAAAAGAATATAGCAATTCCAATCCCAAAGAAAGCAGGTGTTGACTGATGTGAAAATTATCGAACTATCAGTTTAATAAGTCACGGCTGCAAAATACTAACACGAATTGTTTTCAGACGAATGGAAAAACTGGTAGAAGCAGACCTCGGGGAAGATCAGTTTGGATTCCGTAGAAATGTTGGAACACTTGAGGCAATACTGACCCTACGACTTATCTTAGGAAATAGATTAAGGAAAGGCAAACCTACGTTTCTAGCGTTTGTAGACTTAGAGAAAGCTTTTTACAACGTTGACTGGAATACTCTCTTTCAAATTCTGAAGGTGGCAGGGGTAAAATACAAGGAGCGAAAGGCTATTTACAATTTGTACAGGAACCAGATGGCAGTTATAGGGGTCGAGGGGCATGAAAGGGAAGCAGTGGTTGGAAAGGGAGTGAGACAGGGTTGGAGCCGATCGCTGATATTATTAAATTTGTATATTGAGAAAGCAGTAATGGAAACAAAAGATAAATTCTGAGTAGCTATCAAAATCCATGGAGCAGAACTAAAAACTAGGAGGTTAGACGATGACATTGTAATTCCGTCAAAGACAGCAAAGGACCTGAAAGAGCGGTTGAACGGAATGGACAGTGCCTTGAAAGGAGGATATAAGATGAACATCAACAGAAGCAAAACGAGGATAATGGAATGTAGTCGAATTAAGTCAGGCGATGCTGAGGGAATTAGAATAGGAAATGAGAAGCTTAAAGTAGTAAATGAGCAAAATAACTGATGATGGTCGAAGTAGAGAGGATATAAAATGTGGACTGGCAATGGCGAGGAAATCATTTCTGAAGTAGAGAAATTTGTTAACATTGAGTATAGATTTAAGTGTCAGGAAGTCGTTCCTGAAAGTATTTGTATGGAGTGTAGCCATGTATGGAAGTGAAATGTGGACGATAAATAGTTTAGACAAGAAGAGATTCGAAGCTTTCGAAATGTGGTGCTACAGAAGAATGCTGAAGATTAGATGGGTAGATCACATAACGAGTGAGGAGGTATTGAACAGAATTGGAGAGAAGAGAAATTTGTGACACAACTTGACTAGAAGCAGGGATCGGTTGGTAAGGCATATTTTGAGACATCAAGGGATCACCAATTTAGCATTGGAGGGAAGCGTGGAGGGAGACCAAGAGATGACTACACTTAACAGATTCAGAAGGATGTAGGTTGCAGTAGATACTGGAAGATGAATAAGCTTCCACAGGATAGAGTAGCATGGAGAGCTGCATTAAACAAGTCTCTGGACTGAAGACTACAACAACAACAACAAGAGAATTTATTATAAAATAAATGTACAAAACTATTTCACTGAATTTATACAACTCGTTTCATTGAGAAAAATTTGTCTTTGTGTGATATTGCATGAAAAAGTCAGGTAGACACAATCCTACATTACATTCTTCACACCACCATCTGGTCTCCCTTCTCACTCGTGTGCCAGTACTGCATGCGCCCTTCTAAGAGCAAACAATGCAGTATCTTGATGCATTCTACTTGCTTGTTGTCGATGGCACGTGAGTGGGAAAAGGCCTTGCTGTTAGCCTGTTTGCTGCTGAACCCTGCTTTTCATCTTCGTTGAAAGCTTCACCTGATTTCTCAAGTATTTGTTTTCCCAGGTTCACCATAAAAGTAAACAAGCTGGTACGTTTGTGAGAGGCAAGCAGAAGTTTCTTGTACAGAATGTAAGAACTGACCATGAACATCTTAAATACAAGAAAAAATACCTTTTTCCACCATTTCATTGTTCGAAAAATAATAGTAGGTCACTAGCTAATCTCCATGATAAACACCAGTTTAACTTTTATTATAATGGAGTTTGAGATCAGGCTACAATTCTTCTATCATTCCAGCCTTGGATTTTGTCTTAGTAACACTACTTTCATTCCATGTTTGGTAGAAAGGGCAAACACATCCCTAGTATCTTTCCAGTGAAGTGCTAGCACGAGATTTTTTCTCTTGAATACTATTTCACCTCTTCTTAGCTTATTCTGTTTGAATTCCTGTTGTAGGCCTCTACTGTTTCTCATTATTGTGCCAACAGCAGATGTGCCCTCATCAGAGAATCTTTCCAATAATTTTACAGAAGTATAAAACCAGTCCATGTCCAGTGTGTGATCCTTATGTAGATAACTGCTACACAAACGTAACACCACTGAATTTGCACTGTCGTCTTTTTCCTCTGCACCTGTGTACATTTCACAGTTCAAAATATACCCTGTTGCTGAATCACTTAGAATGAAAAATTTTATACCATAACTGCTCGGTTTGTTCTTGATATATACTCATAATCGAATTCTCCCTCTGAATGGACATAAACCTTCATCAACTGTGAGATTCTCGCCAGGATGAAAACTGCTCTTGCTTTTCAGTACAAAGTTATCAAAAAAAGGTCGGATTTTTGGTATAGGATCATGGTTTGGTTCACCCCTTCATACGTAATTATCATTGTTATTCATGTGAAGCATAAAGTGAATTGACCTAAATCTTTCTCTTTCCATGATTTTTGCAGGCAAAGAGGAATCTAGTATTAGCTCATTGCTCGAATAGTCGGTAACATTTGGTTTGTGTACAAGGCACATGTGAATAATCATAGCAGAAAACTGATACAGGTGTGCCCTAGGGCAGCGTAATAGGTCTACTGCTTTTTACGATTTACATAAACTATCTGGTTGATGGTATTGACAGCGGCATTAGACTGTTTGCCGATGATGCTGTAGTCTACAGGAAAGTAGTATCACACGAAAGTTGTGAACAAATCAATGAGGATTTGCAGAAAATAAATGTGTGGTGTAATGACTGGCAGTTATCTCTCAATATTAGTAAGTGTAACCTTCTGCATATAACAAGGCGAAAATTCCCATTAATGTACGAGTACAAAATAAATGCCCAGTCTTTGGAAGCGGTAACATCTGTCAAGTATCTGGGTGTGATTATTTGAAATGATCTCAAATTACACAAGTAACGGGTAAGGCGAACTCTAGATTGTGGTTTATTGGTAGAATCCTGAAGCGATGCAGTCCTTCAACAAAGGAAATAGCTTACAATATGTTAGTTCGTCCATTCTCAGAGTATTGTTCATCTGTATGGGATGCTTAACAGTTGGGTCTGATTGAAGAGATTGAGAAGGTCCAAAGAAGAGCGGCAAGATTCGTGACTGGTACATTTAGCCATCGCGAGAGTGTTACAAATGTCATAGAAAGTTTGAAGTGGGACACACGTGCAGATAGACGGCGGGCGAAACGGAAGGTGCTCCTCACTAAATTCCGAAATACGATCTTCACCGAGGATGTAGAGCATATATTATTACCACCAACTTTCAAATCCCGCAATGATCACCATTCAAAGACAAGGGAAATTAGAGCTCGTACTGAGGCGTTCAGACAGTCGTTTTTCCTTCGCGCGATCCGCAAGTGGAATAGAGTGGGGGGGGGGGGGGGGGGCTCGAATTATGCCTTCCGCCACACGCCGCCTGGTGGCTAGCCGAGTATATATATGTAGATGTAGATACATCTCATGTAGCGTCACAGCAGACCAATTGGCCCAAAGCGACCTGGAAGTTATTTTGCCTCCGGAATTTGGAAATTGTTGGTGCAGTTTGTTTCTGTCTTTATGTTTTTATGACATTTACGTCAGTAAAGACGCTCCATCAGTCAAATTCAGTGCTTTTGGCGTTCAAAGGTGCCAAGACATTACTTAAGTCTTCAAAGAGCAGTAATTGAGGTTGAACATCGTCATTTACCTAGTCAACAACGTTGCTTTGGGACTCCTGCTGTTGTATTCTGCCTCTGCCTCGTTGAATGGGAGCATCACACTCTTCTAATACATCTGATGGCCCATATTCATTTTCGGAACATTCGTTGTTACCTTCAAACTAAATGATACAGGTCAGTGAAACTGCCGAGAATATTATTGTGATCCCTAAACACAAAGACTGACCATTATAATTATCATCTATTTCAGAACTGTTTTCAGTTTCAAACTCATCATCGTCAATTTTAGATCTAGATAGTTCGAGTACCCTCAGGATTTCCTCTTCAGTCAAACTCTCCCCCATTTTACAACAAACGTGTGCGATAAAGAGAACTACAAAAGCACACTGCAAGAACGAATGTGCGGGAATTGTTTTGGCGCCTTTTTCGAGTCACATAGCGCTTAGAGGAGACAGGAACACCATCTAGCTGTCGTCCCATGGACTACAAGAAAGAACACCAGACGTCACCACACAGATATAATGTGCAGCAGCCTGAAGTAAATGTCAATATGGCGGCGCTCGGAGATTCTGTTAGGGCAATAAATGTGAGCTTGTAGTTTCTACGGGCAACGACCAGAACGTGTTAAAATTGCTGTTCAACTCATTTCTTGAGTTATGATTTTTTTTTAATCTCTTCGATTGTCATACGGCATTTCCGTTAAGTCAATCAATCAATCGATCAATCTCTTTATTCATCCATTAATAATATACATTGTATGGATGTAGTCAATTACAATATAGTATCTTATCTTTAATTTGTTTCAAAAACTTGGATAATAAATACAAATATTTTATATCAGAGTATATAAATAATATTCAGATATTCTTCAATGCTATAAAAACTATGTGTTAGTAAAAATTGTTTATGATCTGCCTTGAATTTATGAAATTCTTTAAATTTCTTTATTGTGGAAGGCAATGCACTAAAAAGTATTTTGGGCTTGTTAGTTTACACTTTTTTGGTAGAGTGCTCCTTTGTGGGTGCCTCTGTGAAAATCATCCCTGTTCCTTGTTTCATGGTTATGAACCTGATTATTTAATGTTGAAAATTCCTGCTGAGTTTTCAGAAAGCATACACATTCATAGATGTATAAGCTAGGAAGAGTCATTATTTTAAATTCTTTAAATATTTCCCTGCTTGACACTCTGCAGGGAACCCCTTTCATTATTCTAATAGCTCTTTTTTGAAGTTTGAAAGCTTGTTTTGCCGTACCTGTATTTCCCCAGAAGATCACACCATATCTAAGCAAACTGTTCATGTAAGCATAATAGGCACACAGCAATGATTCAGTGTTGCAGCATTCCTGAAGCATTTTTAGCGCATAGCAGCATTTACTTAATTTTTTACTCAAAACTTCTAGATGCTTTTCCCATCTCAAGTGCTCATCCACCCATATACTGAGGAATTTTGTGTATGGAGCTTGTGCAGTAACATAGTTCCCTAACTCAGCTTTTACTCTTCTTCTAGCTTTACTTTTAATATTACTGAAATTCATAAATACCGTTTTATCCTTATTTATGATCAAAGCATTACCATTAAACCATTTTCCTGTCTCATTTATTGTCCTAGAGACATTCTGCTGTAGATCATCCTCAGTGTACCCTTTTATAAAAATGCTAGTGTCATCAGCGAACATCACCGTTTCTGCAACTGTCAGATGGTTTGTCAAATCGTTTATGTACACCAAGAACAACTGAGGGCCTAACACGGAACCCTGGGGAACTCCATAACTAGTTTTTTTTTGAAATCTGAAAGATACTCTTTGCCTTCATGACATATTTGTACTTTCTGTTGTCTATCAGAGACATAAGACTTGAACCATTTGAAGGCAAGTCCACGGACCCCAGAACATTTTAGTTTCATAAGCAATAAGTCATGGCTGATTAAATCAAATGCTTTAGATAAATCTAAGAATATTCCACAGCTTAATACGTTCTTGTCCAAGGTATTTAGAACCATTTACATGAATTGGAAGACTGCTGTTTTTGTGGATCTGTTCTTTCTAAACCCGTTTTGAGCATTAGTCAGTATTTTATTTTTATTCAGGAAGTCAGCTAGCCTTTCATACATTACTCTTTCAGTTACTTTAGAGAAACCTGACAATAATGACACTGGCCTATAATTTTTCATGTCAGCTGTACTACCCTTTTTGTGAAGTGGCTTTATTAAGGAGAGTATTAGTTTTGATAGGAACACCCCTGTCCTGAAAGAAGTATTAATAATGTCAGTTAGGTGAGTATCTATACTGGTAGAACTATGTTTGATTGCCTTGTCTGGAATTCCGTCAATACCACAAGACATTTTATTTTTTAGTTTATTAATAGCATTTGTAACTTCACATTCTGTTACTGAGTACAGAAACATTGTCTTTTCACAAGTTGGTACTTTTATGTTTTTGTTGTTTGAATTGCACAGACTTTTAATTATGTTCGGTGCTATGTTCTCATAATGTCCATTGAATATATTGGATACCTGTTGAGCATCTTCTATCACTTTACCCTCACATTTAATTTTGAAATTATCGGTGTTGGTTTTACATTCACTATGCAATTGTTTATAACCTTCCAAATCGATTTTGATTTATTGCTTAACCTTCCAAATCGATTTTGATTTATTGCTTCCATTATTAATGTATGAATCCTTGCTTAGCCTTTTTGCTCCCTGTAAAACTTTCCTATAGACACTTCTATATTTCCTATAGTATGGTTTTATTGTAGTATTTATTTTAGCATGTTTGCTTAGGTTTCTAAGGGTGGTTGCTGATTTTTTAATCCCTTGTGTTACCCATGTGTTTGTTTTCTCACTGACTTTAATTCTTTTTAACGGGAATGCTACATCATAGTAATATTTATAATCAGTGAGAAAACTGTCATACTTTTTGTCTTAATCATCACTTTGTTCTATACCCCACTGCATCCTTTTTAGCATACTATTAAATACCCTTATGTTTTTTGCATTAACAAGTCTTCTTTGTACATATTTTTCAGTGGCTGTGTATTTATTATTGTTCTCATTCCTTATCATCATTTTTAAAGATATATTGTCAGAAAAGCCTGTATCTGTTACTTCAACACTGTACTCACAGCTTTGTTTGTTGGTAAATATCTGATCAAGTGTTGTTTCAGTCCCATCCCCATGTCTGCTAATTTCCTGCACTGTAGGTTGCATCTTGTATGAGTTAAACAGATTTAATAATTGTACCTTGTTCTTATTATTTTTGTTAAAATTTTGTTAAAGTCACCAAGAACTATTGTGCATTTTGACCTGCCTCTCAATTCATTTAAAAGATCATCTATATAACATAAGAACCGGGTAAAGTCACCTGATAGAGACCTATAGATGCAAGCAATGATAGTTTGACAGTCTGTAAGTTCGCAAAAACAACATTCAAAATGTATTTCTTGAATCTGTCTGTGTAGCTTTTGCATGTAACATGCTGTAAACGTCTACTATGGGACACACTACTTAAGACTTCAAATTTTAACCTCTCTCTTTTATCATCCGTTTTTGGTCTACACTTGTTGCTCAGTGTCATAAAAGTAGACAATATTTATCAGATGATCTTGTACTTGCAAACAAGCAGCATTTACATCTGTTGCTGTAGCTGTGTCGACATATATTGTCAATGGCAGAAAAATACAAGGTTAATCACCTAAAACCTGCACCATAAATATTTCGATAATGGAAGGCGCCATTGATATACGGATTCCACAGTTTGGAATGGTAGGCATGGGCCCACCTAAGCAGCCTGTACATAGTTATGAGTTCCAAATGTGTGTGTATTTAAAAAAGGTACAAATATTTCAGTGGAACAATGCCTGTTGACACTACCACAATCAAAGTAGTCTCAATTAGAGCATCAATAGTGTTCGCTGCAGGGATCTAATGCAAGTAGTTCACGATGTCGTAGTCTGAACATCGACAGTTGGTTGTTCCATGTTGTAACAAAATGGATGTACATTTCAAATGGCTGCATCTGTGCAGCCATACATAGATGTTAACAGTGCTTTTTTTCTAAAAAGAAGTTTGAGGGTACTCCGACATTGGGTATAATGCATCAAAAATTACTTATAACTGAAGCATGGGATGCCACCCATCTGCTTTTAGCCATGACGTTATCAACATGTCAAAAAAAAAAGGTATCGGACTCTTCAGTTGACTTTACTATAGCAGGAGAACAAGTAAAATAGTTTGTTAGTTTTCTATTCATCTCTCACCTCCAACTAACTTACAAGTTACAACGAAAGACAGGACACACTGTAATACTTCGCACAACCGACAAGAACGGAACAGCAAACATAAACGAATCGAATAAAGAACAACAAAACAAAGATGGCAATGACTCGCGAAGGATCATGGTAGCGGGACCGCAGAGACATCTATCGGTAGCTCGGTGTTTGAGCATACGCATATCCATTTAGCGCTATCATCGCCCAGTATTAGGGCATTACATGCTTGTCGTACTGGCTGCCAGCGATTCAGTTGTCGAGAATGGTTACCGCAGCTTCGAAATGTTTGAAACAGTCAATGACATCGCTTTTCCCACCAAAAACTGCACTGGTATCGTTCGTATTGCAATTACCAACACGAAAAAATGAAATAAAAATTTTACGTCCATGAAATAAATCTTTGGCACTCTTCCAAGTTCTGAACATCGTAAAAAAACTACTTTGTCGATGAAAAAGTTTAGGGGTACGCATCCCCAGCGTTCCCCCAGAAAAACAGCACTGGATGTTAATAAGTCTCTGGAGGTGTCATGTTGTCAAACGGGAAGTGCATACGACAAACAAAGGTGAACTTAATACTTCTGTTGGGTCTGACGCGTAAAGAACCTACGACAATGACGGGAGCTGAAAAGTGAATTAAAATTTACACCATGCTCAGGACTGGAACCCTTGTCTCCTTACTCACTAGGCACTAATGCTAGCTATTACACACCACAGCACCAAGGGCGTACCCAGAATCTGAACTAGGGGGGGGGGGGGGGGGGCAGGTCATACTAGTCTCAGGAAACAAGGACTCGAGACAACATACAGCACTTCTTATTAAATAAAACAGTAAACCAGTGAAAAACTGCTTTTAATAACCATTTTAAATACAAGAATGCACTTGTACAATCCGAGAAAACATGCAGCATTTCTTATTAAATAAAACAGTAAACTAGTAAAAAACTGCGAATAACTTCTAGGGGGGGGGGGGGGCAGCTGCCCCCCCCACCCCCCCACCCCCGTCCCTCGCTGGGTACGCCCATGCATGCACAACACTGCACAGGTTATTCAAGTCCAATGCCCCCCTCCAACACAAACTTCAGTTCACATCTTCAGCCTATTTTCCCCTTCTTAGATCACTGTGTTAAGGATGCCATTGGGCTTCAGTAGTTCAAGCAGCATCATTTGCTATAGCGCTACCGTGGTGTTGTGGCTAGTATGCACCACACCTCCCTCCTAAGCAAGGTTATCAGGATTCAAGTCTCAGCTGTGGCGCACATTTTAATTCGTTTCTTCACCTTCTGTCATTGTCGTAGATAAAGACTCAAATGTCTTGAGGAAAAGTTAATTATAAGAACTGTAGACCACATAAAGAACCAATGTACTCTCAAAGTCTGTCCTCAAAACGATCACCACCAGCGTCAATACAAGCTTGCAGTCCGCCATGCAACGATTGCTGTGCGCGTTCTATCATTTCAGCGCAGGCAGTAGTAATACGCTGCTTCATAGCGTCTGTGTTTGCTTGAAGAAGTTGACATCTGTTGAGATATGTTTCGGGTTGCGACAGTGCACGAATTAACGGCATACTTCTCACATTTATCATAAACTATGAGCTTGTCCTGAAACTTCCGGACCTTTGCCTTTTGCGGACTAGTGCTCTACCAACTGAGCTACCCAAGCACGACTCACGCCCGGTCCTCACAGCTTCAGTTCTGCCAGTACCGTGTCTCCTACCTTCCAAACTTGACAGAAGCTCTCCTGCAAGCCTTATAGAACTAGCATTCCTGGAAGAAAGGATATTGCGGAGACATGGCTTAGCCACAGCCTGGGGGATGTTTCCAGAATGAGATTTTCACTCTGCAGCTGCAGTGTGCGCTGATATGAAACTTCCTGGCAGATTAAAACTGTGTGCCGGACTGAGACTCGAACTCGGGACCTAGTTCCATAGTTCCCTAGTTCGAGCTCGGTCCGGCACACAGTTTTAATCTGGCAGGAAGTTTCAATGCTGATTTGCTTTTTTGATGCTAAGGCTGTAGTTCATTCAGAGTTTCTCCCCCTAGGTCAGACCATCAATCAAACCTTTTATTTGGAAGTTTTAAGTAGATTGCGCAACTGTGTTCGTCAAAAAGACCCGGTTTGTGTCAGATAAGAGACTGGTTCTTCCACCACAACGCACCTGCACACACAGCCATCTCTGTTGGACAGTTTTTGGCTAAAATGGCACGGTTCCGCCGCGCCCACGCACCTTACTCGCCTGACTTGGCTCTGTCGGACTTTTTCTTATTTCCATGCATGAAAAGGAGCATGAAAGCACACCGATTTGACAACACTGAAGAAGTCAGGGAAAAAAAGCGAGAAACTGTCAGTATTTTTACACTACTGGCCATTAAAATTGTTACACCAAGAAGAAATGCAGAAGATAAACGGGTATTCATTAGACAAATATATTATACTACAACTGATATGTGATCACATTTTCACGCAATTTGGGTGCATAGATCCTGAGAAATCAGTACCCAGAACAACCACCTCTGGCCGTAACAACGGCCTTGATACGCCTGGGCATTGAGTTAAACAGAGCTTGGATGGCGTGTACAGGTACAGCTACCCATGAAGCTTCAACATGATACCACAATTCATCAAGAGTAGTGACTGGTGTGTTATGACGAGCCAGTTGCTCGGCCACCATTGACCAAACGTATTCAGGTCGTGAGAGATCTGGAGAATGTGATGGCCAGGGCAGCAGTCGAACATTTTCTTTATGTAGAAAGGCCCGTACAGGACCTACAACATGCGGTCGTGCATTATTCTGCTGAAATGTAGGATTTCGCAGGGATCGAATGAAGGGTAGAGCCACGGGTCGTAGCACATCGGAAATGTAACGTCTACTGTTCAAAGTGCCATCAATGCGAACAAGATGTGACCGAGGCGTGTAACAAATGCCACCCCATACCATCACGCCAGGTGATACGTCAGTATGGGGATGACGAATACACGCTTCCAATGTGCGTTTACCACGATGTCACCAAACATAGATGCGGCCATCATGATGCTGTAAACAGACCCTGGATTCATCCGAAAAAATGACTGTTACCATTCGTGCACCCAGGTTCGTCGTCGAGTACACCATCGCAGGCTTTCCTGTCTGTGATGCAGCGTCAAGGGTAACCGCAGCCACGGTATCGGAGCTGATAGTCCGTGCTGCTGCAAACGTCGTCGTCGATAGGTTACAATCATTTGTCAAAGTCGGAAACGTGATGGTGCGCATTTATCCTCCTTACAAGAGGCATCACAACAACGTTTCACCAGGCAGCGCCGGTCAACTGCTGTTTGTGTATGAGAAATCGGGTGGAAACTTTCCTCGTGTCAGCGCGTTGTAGGTGTCGCCACCGGTGCCAGCCTTGAGTGAATGCCCTGAAAAGCTAATCATTTGCATATCACAATATCTTCTTCGTATCGGTTAAATTTCGCGTCTGTACCACGTCATCTTCGTGGTGTAGTAATTTTAATGGCCAGTAGTGTAGATGAGCAAAGTAATAACTCTTACCTAGCCTGTCAAAGAGTTCGCGCCCATCGAAGCGATTCTCCCGATAATCAGTGACAGGCAACTTGGGCCCGTGTGTTTACAAACACGCCAGTCGAAAGCAACGGGGAGCATCGGCTGGCGTGACTGGCTGTTTGTCGCTTATCTCAACCTTCGCCCGCTGCTACTCACGTGGCGCTGCAACTGACTGACTTTGTTGACGTTGCAGAATAGCTCGTTCACGTGCTGGTCAACGTGACTGCGCTGCTCTTACGCAGTAAATGTGAGGTGACTCGCAGCAGCTTTTTAATGCTAACGCAAAGATGTGCTAGTAGGTTGCTACTGCAAGGTCAGTATGACAACCAGTCCAGACGTTTAGCACTGGCGACCACGTGTCTAACAAGGGGGGGCCGCCAGTTGTGAAATTCAGATTCGATTCATACTGCGCTTAATAAAAGCTCATGGCCAGAGGTGTAATGTGGCAAAGCACCAAGATGCACTACTCAGCCATTGTCGAGAAAATCGACAGTTAAAAGAAACCGTTGCGGTGAAATACTCTCTACGATTAATGATTTTCTACAGCGTCATAGCGCAGCGGTAAGCGCTGGGGTTCGTAATCCGAAGGTCGCCGGATAGAATCTCGCGCCATGCAATATTTTTTTATTATTACACTCCTGGAAATGGAAAAAAGAACACATTGACACCGGTGTGTCAGACCCACCATACTTGCTCCGGACATTGCGAGAGGGCTGTACAAGCAATGATCACACGCACGGCACAGCGGACACACCAGGAACCGCGGTGTTGGCCGTCGAATGGCGCTAGCTGCGCAGCATTTGTGCACCGCCGCCGTCAGTGTCAGCCAGTTTGCCGTGGCATACGGAGCTCCATCGCAGTCTTTAACACTGGTAGCATGCCACGACAGCATGGACGTGAACCGTATGTGCAGTTGACGGACTTTGAGCGAGGGCGTATAGTGGGCATGCGGGAGGCCGGGTGGACATACCGCCGAATTGCTCAACACGTGGGGCGTGAGGTCTCCACCGTACATCGATGTTGTCGCCAGTGGTCGGCGGAAGGTGCACGTACCCGTCGACCTGGGACCGGACCGCAGCGACGCACGGATGCACGCCAAGACCGTAGGATCCTACGCAGTGCCGTAGGGGACCGCACCGCCACTTCCCAGCAAATTAGGGACACTGTTGCTCCTGGGGTATCGGCGAGGACCATTCGCAACCGTCTCCATGAAGCTGGGCTACGGTCCCGCACACCGTTAGGCCGTCTTCCGCTCACGCCCCAACATCGTGCAGCCCGCCTCCAGTGGTGTCGCGACAGGCGTGAATGGAGGGACGAATGGAGACGTGTCGTCTTCAGCGATGAGAGTCGCTTCTGCCTTGGTGCCAATGATGGTCGTATGCGTGTTTGGCGCCGTGCAGGTGAGCGCCACAATCAGGACTGCATACGGCCGAGGCACACAGGGCCAACACCCGGCATCATGGTGTGGGGAGCGATCTCCTACACTGGCCGTACACCACTGGTGATCGTCGAGGGGACACTGAATAGTGCACGGTACATCCAAACCGTCATCGAACCCATCGTTCTACCATTCCTAGACCGGCAAGGGAACTTGCTGTTCCAACAGGACAATGCACGTCCGCATGTATCCCGTGCCACCCAACGTGCTCTAGAAGGTGTAAGACAACTACCCTGGCCAGCAAGATCTCTGGATCTGTCCCCCTTGAGCATGTTTGGGACTGGATGAAGCGTCGTCTCACGTGGTCTGCACGTCCAGCACGAACGCTGGTCCAACTGAGGCGCCACGTGGAAATGGCATGGCAAGCCGTTCCACAGGACTACATCCAGCATCTCTACGATCGTCTCCATGGGAGAATAGCAGCCTGCATTGCTGCGAAAGGTGGATATACACTGTACTAGTGCCGACATTGTGCATGCTCTGTTGCCTGTGTCTATGTGCCTGTGGTTCTGTCAGTGTGATCATGTGATGTATCTGACCCCAGGAATGTGTCAATAAAGTTTCCCCTTCCTGGGACAATGAATTCACGGTGTTCTTATTTCAATTTCCAGGAGTGTAGTTTTTTGCAATTCAAATATATCTATCTATCTATATATATATGTATATAAACTATTAATGAATTGCTTATGCATGTTGGTGAAGGCGGATCGCTCTCCAATTGTACCGCCTCCATTTTTCCGTTTGTTTAACAGGGTGTACCAAAGCTGTCCCGTCCGCACTGATTTTCGACGATGTTATAAGTTGCGCTAGGGACCGCATCTACCTTCTTTCGAAGTTACCAGGCAACTACGCTCTTATGGGGCGGCTCATTTCGGCCCATTCAACATCTGTCCTTCAAGTGTAACGAGCGAGTAACGGAGTTTATATTTCATACCTGCCACAGCAAGTTTGTGTTCGTGGGGTCTCTGTTCTAATTCGAACGTTTGACTTACGCTGTACGTATTCGTTTCTACGTCTTCCGTTAACTATCCGTGGTTAACATTATGAAGACAATTAATAACATTTGTGAAATACAACTTTGTTTGCGGAAAACATAATGATGTTCGAAGTCGCCAGTTTTTCCACGACAAACGACTTTCAACAACTTATTATATGCATAATTGTTGCAACTGATTGCCGGGAATTATTTATTTATATATATATATATATATATATATATATATATATATATATATATATATATATATATATATATGAATTACAAAAAACAAATACTAAAAAAAAAGTTGCATGGCGCGAGATTCGATCCGGCGACCTTCAGATTACGAACCCCAGGGCTTACCGCTGCGCTATGACGCTGTAGAAAATCATTAACCGTAGAGAGTATTTCACAACGGTTTCTTTTAACTGTCGATTTTCTCGACAACGGCTGAGAAGTGCATCTTGGTGCTTTGCCACATTACACCTCTGGCCATGAGCTTTTATTATGCGCAGTATGAATCGAATCTGAATTTCACACTTGGCGGCCTCCCCTTGTAAGCCTTGACAGAACTGGCTGTACCAGGTGTACCGGTATGAAATGAGCGTTATTTGTGTGAAAAAGAAACACTAATTTTGAATTGAAAAGTAAAAACATTTTATTCAAAGTACTGACCATTGCTTTCTATACATTTTGACCACCTTTATGGCAATTTGTGGACACCACGCCAATAGAAATGTTCGTCTTTTGAAGCAAACCAATCAGACACCCAATCTACATCTACATCCATACTCCACAAGCCACCTGACGGTGTGTGGCGGAGGGTACCTTGAGTGTCTCTATCGGTTCTCCCTTCTATTCCAGTCTCGTATTGTTCGTGGAAAGAAGGATTGTCGGTATGCCTCTGTGTGGGCTCTAATCTCTCTGATTTTATCCTCATGGTCTCTTCGCGAGATATACGTAGGAGGGGGCAATATACTGCTTGACTCGTCGGTGAAGGTATGTTCTCGAAACTTCAACAAAAGCCCGTACCGAGCTACTGAGCGTCTCTCCTGCAGAGTCTTCCACTGGAGTTGATTTATCATCTCCGTAACGCTTTCGCGATTACTAATTGATCCTGTAACGAAGCGCGCTGCTCTCCGTCGGATCTTCTCTATCTCTTCTATCAACCCTGTCTGATACGGATACCACACTGCTGAGCAGTATTCAAGCAGTGGGCGAACAAGCGTACTGTAACCTACTTCCTTTGTTTTCGGATTGCATTTCCTGAGGATTCTTCCAATGAATCTCAGTCTGGCATCTGCTTTACCGACGATCAACTTTATATGATCATTCCGTTTTAAATCACTCCTAATGCGTACTCCCAGATAATTTATGGAATTAACTGCTTCCAATTGCTGACCTGCTATTGTTGTTGTTGTTGTGGTCTTCAGTCCTGAGACTGGTTTGATGCAGCTCTCCATGCTACCCTATCCTGTACAAGCTTCTTCATCTCCCAGTACCTACTGCAACCTACATCCTTCTTAATCTGCTTGGTGTATTGATCTCTTGGTCTCCCTCTACGATTTTTACCCTCCACGCTGCCCTCCAATGCTAAATTTGTGATCCCTTGATGCCTCAAAACATGTCCTACCAACCGATCCCTTCTTCTAGTCAAGTTGTGCCACAAACTTCTCTTCTCCCCAATCCTATTCAATACCTCCTCATTAGTTACGTGATCTACCCACCTTATCTTCAGCATTCTTCTGTTGCACCACATTTCGAAAGCTTCTATTCTCTTCTTGTCCAAACTGGTTATCGTCCATGTTTCACTTCCATACATGGCTACACTCCATACAAATACTTTCAGAAACGACTTCCTGACACTTAAATCTATACTCGATGTTAACAAATTTCTCTTCTTCAGAAACGATTTCCTTGCCATTGCCAGTCTACATTTTATATCCTCTCTACTTCGACCATCATCAGTTATTTTACTCCCTAAATAGCAAAACTCTTTTACTACTTTAAGTGTCTCATTTCCTAATCTAATCCCCTCAGCATCACCTGATTTAATTTGACTACATTCCATTATCCTCGTTTTGCTTTTGTTGATGTTCATCTTATATCCACCTTTCAAGACACTGTCCATTCCGTTCAACTGCTCTTCCAAGTCCTTTGCTGTCTCTGACAGAATTACTATGTCATCGGCGAACCTCAAAGTTTTTATTTCTTCTCCATGGATTTTAATACCTACTCCGAATTTTTCTTTTGTTTCCTTTACTGCTTTCTCAATATACAGATTGAATAACATCGGGGAGAGGCTACAACCCTGTCTCACTCCTTTCCAAACCACTGCTTCCCTTTCATGCCCCTCGACTCTTATAACTGCCATCTGGTTTCTGTACAAATTGTAAATAGCCTTTCGCTCCCTGTATTTTACCCCTGCCACCTTCAGAATTTGAAAGAGAGTATTCCAGTTAACGTTGTCAAAAGCTTTCTCTAAGTCTACAAATGCTAGTAATCTAGGTTTGCCTTTCCTTAATCTTTCTTCTAAGATAAGTCGTAAGGTTAGTATTGCCTCACGTGTTCCAACATTTCTACGGAATCCAAACCGATCTTCCCCGAGGTCCGCTTCTACCAGTTTTTCCATTCGTCTGTAAAGAATTCGCGTTAGTATTTTGCAGCTGTGACTTATTAAACTGATAGTTCGGTAATTTTCACATCTGTCAACACCTGCTTTCTTTGGGATTGGAATTATTATATTCTTCTTGAAGTCTGTGGGTATTTCGCCTGTCTCATACATCTTGCTCACCAGATGGTAGAGTTTTGTCACGACTGGCTCTCCCAAGGCCATCAGTAGTTCTAATGGAATGTTGTCTACTCCCGGGGCCTTGTTTCGACTCAGGTCTTTCAGTGCTCTGTCAAACTCTTCACACAGTATCTTATCTCCCATTTCATCTTCATCTACATCCTCTTCCATTTCCATAATATTGTCCTCAAGTACATCGCCCTTGTATAAACCCTCTATATACTCCTTCCACCTTTCTGCCTTCCCTTCTTTGCTTAGAACTGGGTTGCCACCTGAGCTCTTGATATTCATACAAGTGGTTCTCTTCTCTCCAAAGGTCTATTTAATTTTCCTGTAGGCAGTATCTATCTTACCCCTAGTGAGACAAGCCTCTACATGCTTACATTTGTCCTCTAGCCATCCCTGCTTAGCCATTTTGCACTTCCTGTCGATCTCATTTTTGAGACGTTTGTATTCCTTTTTGCCTGCTTCATTTACTGCATTTTTATATTTTCTCCTTTCATTAATTAAATTCAATATTTCTTCTGTTACCCAAGGATTTCTATTAGCCCTCGTCTTTTTACCTACTTGATCCTCTGCTGCCTTCACTACTTCATCCCTCAGAGCTACCCATTCTTCTTCTACTGTATTTCTGTCCCCCATTCCTGTCAATTGTTCCCTTATGCTCTGCCTGAAACTCTGTACAACCTCTGGTTCTTTCAGTTTATCCAGGTCCCATCTCCTTAAATTCCCACCTTTTTGCAGTTTCTTCAGTTTCAATCTGCAGTTCATAACCAATAGATTGTGGTCAGAATTCACATCTGCCCCTGGAAATGTCTTACAATTTAAAACCTGGTTCCTAAATCTCTGTCTTACCATTATGTAATCTATCTGATACCTTTTAGTATCTCCAGGATTCTTCCAGGTATACAACCTTCTTTCATGATTCTTGAACCAAGTGTTAGCTATGATTAAGTTATGCTCTGCACAAATTCTACCAGGCGGCTTCCTCTTTCATTTCTTCCCCCCAATCCATATTCACCTACTATGTTTCCTTCTCTCCCTTTTCCTACTGACGAATTCCAGTCACCCATGACTATTAAATTTTCGTCTCCCTTCACTACCTGAATAATTTCTTTTATCTCGTCATACATTTCATCAATTTCTTCATCATCTGCAGAGCTAGTTGGCATATAAACTTGTACTACTGTAGTAGGCATGGGCTTCACGTCTATCTTGGCCACAATAATGCTTTCACTATGCTGTTTGTAGTAGCTAACCCGCACTCCTATTTTTTTATTCATTATTAAACCTACTCCTGCATTATTCCTATTTGATTTTGTATTTATAACCCTGTAGTCACCTGACCAGAAGTCTTGTTCCTCCTGCCACCGAACTTCACTAATTCCCACTATATCTAACTTTAACCTATCCATTTCCCTTTTTAAATTTTCTAACCTACCTGCCCGATTAAGGGATCTGACATTCCACGCTCCGATCCGTAGAATGCCAGTTTTCTTTCTCCTGATAACGACGTCCTCTTGAGTAGTCCCCGCCCGGAGATCCGAATGGGGGACTATTTTACCTCCGGACTATTTTACCCAAGAGGACGCCATCATCATTTAATCATACAGTAAAGCTGCATGTCCTCGGGAAAAATTACGGCTGTAGTTTCCCCTTGCTTTCAGCCGTTTGCAGTACCAGCACAGCAAGGCCGTTTTGGTTAATATTACAAGGCCAGATCAGTCAATCATCCAGACTGTTGCCCCTGCAACTACTGAAAAGGCTGCTGCCCCTCTTCAGGAACCACATGTTTGTCTGGCCTCTCAACAGATACCCCTCCGTTGTGATTGCACCTACGGTACGGCCATCTGTATCGCTGAGGCACACAAGCCTCCCCACCAACGGCAAGGTCCATGGTTCATATTGTAGCTAAATGATAAGGGATCTTTCTTTCTATGTATTCGCAGCACATTTCACTTGTCTACGTTGAGATTCAATTGCCATTTCCTGCACCATGCGTCAATTCGTTGCAGATCCTCATGCATTTCAGTACAATTTTCCATTGTTACAACCTCTCGATATACTACAGCATCATCCACAAAAAGCCTCAGTGACCTTCCGATGTCATCCACAAGGTCATTTATGTATATTGTGAATAGCAACGGTCCTACGACACTCCCCTGCGGCACACCTGAAATCACTCTTACTTCGGAAGACTTCTCTCCATTGAGAATTACATGCTCTGTTCTCTTATCTAGGAACTCTTCAATCTAATCACACAATTGGTCTGATAGTCCATATGCTCTTACTTTGTTCATTAAACGACTGTGTGGAACTGTATAGGAAGCCTTGCGGAAGTCAAGAAACACTGCATCAACCTGTGAACCCGTGTCTATGGCCCTCTGAGTCTCGTGGACGAATAGTGCGAGCTGGGTTTCACACGATCGTCTTTTTCGAAACCCATGCTGATTCCTACAGAGTAGATTTCTAATTTCCAGAAAAGTCATTATACTCGAACATAATACGTGTTCTAAAATTGTACAACTGATCGACGTTAGAGATATAGGTCTATAGTTCTGCATATCTGTTCGACGTCCCTTTTTGGAAACGTGGATGACCTGTGCCCTTTTCCAATCCTTTGGTATGCTACGCTCTTCTAGAGACCTACGGTACACCGCTGATAGAAAGGGGGCAAGTTCCTTTGCGTACTCTGTGTAAAATCGAACTGGTATCCCATCAGGTCCAGCGGCCTTTCCTCTTTTGAGAGATTTTAATTGTTTATCTATCCCTCTGTCGTCTATTTCGATATCTACCGTTTTGTCATCTGTGCGATAATCTAGAGAAGGAACTACAGCGCAATCTTCCTCTGTGAAACAGCTTTGGAAAAAGACATTTAGTATTTCGGCCTTTAGTCTGTCATCCTCAGTTTCAATACCATTTTCGTCACAGAGTGTCCGGACATTTTGTTTTGATCCACCTACCGCTTTGACATAAGACCAAAATTTCCTAGGATTTTCTGCCAGGTCAGTAGATAGAACTTTACTTTCGAATTCATTGAACGCCTCTCGCATGGCCCTCCTCACATTACATTTCGCTTCGCGTAGTTTTTGTTTGTCTGCGAGGAATCGAAGTGTTCCTCAGCCAATGCGTGTCCCATTTATGAAAACAAATGGTAGTCGGAAGGGGCCATGTCTGGTGAATACGGTGGGTGGGGTAGCAGCTCCCAGCCAAGTGTTTTGATTGTATCCTGAACGAGTTTTGCTTTGTGTGCAGGTGCATTGTTATGTAAAAAAAAAATACTATGCCATGTATTCTGGCCCATTCTGGTCTTTTTTCGATCAATGCATAGTTCAAATTGATCATTTGTTATCTGTAGCGATTAGTACACCGGGTTTTAGAAGCTCATGATACACCACTCCTTTCTGATCTCACCAAACACAGAGCATTGTCTTCTGGCCGAATCGATCTGGTTTTGCAGTCGATGTTGATTTTTCCCGTTTCGGTTTCTTAAAATAAATCTATTTTTCATCGCCAGTAACAATTCGATGCAAAATTGATTTTCTTTCATGTATTTGATGCAAAATTTGACAAATGGTTTTTCGGTTTTCGATCTGTCTTTAATTCAATTCATGTGGCACCCATTTTCCACACATTTGGATCTTTCCCATAGCTTTCAAACGGTCATAAATTGTTTGTTGTGCAACATTTAGCGTTGCTGCCATCTTCTTCATCCAATATTGCTTGCAATTCGGCGTCTTGGGACTTTTTTGGTGGTCTTCCACGTTCTTCATTTCTTGCATCAAAATCATTATTTCTGAACCGTTGAAACCATCTTTTGCATGTTGCTTCTGATAGAGCATGATCACCATATGCCTCGACAAGCATTCGATGCGACTCTGCAGCACTGTTTTTCAAATGAAAACAAAAAATTAATGTTTTCCGAGAATCATCACTTTCTGGTACAAATTCGACATTGTTAACACGATTAAAACATATGATGTTGTTTGTTCCATGACTTGATGAATACTAAATATCTTTGACAGATGTCATACCAACCAAACAAAAAAAATTAAGGCTCGTTCACAACAAATGTTCCATATCGACAGATTTGTATCTTAACTCTCATTTCATACCGGTACACCTGGTAGATAAGGGTGTCGTGAGGGGGGGGGGGGCAAAGGGCTGCAGTTCCCCCTCCGCCCCCCTAGAGTTTAGAATTTTTTGTTTAATTCGTACTGGTTGCGTAGTTGATGACACGACAACTCAGACCTCCTGGTCATGCTACCTTGATTTGAAGAATAGTTTAAAAATTAAAATTAAATATTTTCGTATGTCAAAGTCAAATCCCACTACAAGCCAAGAAAATAGAGACATTTGAAAAAGGACGCTACTGGCAAGACGCACTTGAAACGTCTCTGTGAAGTCGTTTCATAAGACGATTGTCTCACTGGATTCTGTGCATCCTATTCTGTCCACTGCCTGATTGCGGTTTAGTTTATTAACTCTTCCAGAAAGGCTGAGCAATCAAACTAAAGCTTATTAAGGGGGGTAGGACGTCAAACAGGACGACTTGGAGCGGGAGAGACACCACAGGACATTTTAATTTCCACTGTCTGTACCTTTAAAAATAAATTCATAAAACTTCGTCAGAATGACCAGAAAGGATTCAGGATTTACACTTATAGTGGTGGAAGTTCAAAGATATAAGAAAATAATTTTTTTTTTACATTTATATTTCATCTTTTTTTCACTTACCATTGGCTGCATTTGTTGCTATAGGTACACTTTTCTTCATAAGTAAGGGAGGTTCTTCGATAAATTTTGCACAACATACAAACCATACTTACAGGTGTATGAAAACTCTAGAATTTTCAAAAATGGTTCAAATGGCTCTGAGCACTATGCGACTTAACTTCTGAGGTCATCAGTCGCCTAGAACTTAGATCTAATTAAACCTAACTAACCTAAGGACATCACACACATCCATGCCCGAGGCAGGATTCGAACCTGAGACCGTAGCGGTCGCTCGGTTCCAGACTGTACCGCCTAGAACCGCACGGCCACTCCGGCCGGCTCCTAGAATTTTCCAAATCTATTAAAAACTGTGGTAAAAATTGAGGTAATTAACTATAAAATTTGAGTTTTTTTCTAAACATTAAGTTTAAAATATAACAGCACACTCATTTTTTCATAAATCAAATAATTTCTACAGTTTCATACACCTGTAAGTACGGTTTGTATGCTGTACAAAATTCATCGAAGAATCTTTCTTACTTATGAAGAAACGAGTACCTATCGCAAAAAACGCAGCCAATAGAAGTGAAAAAAATGATGATCTTTCACATGTAAAGAAATTTATTTTGTTATTTTTTTTTGAACTTCCACTGCTATGATTGTGAATCATTAATCCTTTCTGGTCATGCTGACAAAGTTTTATGAATTTATTCGTAAAAGTATAGACAGTGGAAATTAAAATGTCCTGTGGTGCCTCTCCTGCTCCAAGACGGCCCGTTTGACGTCCTACCCCACCTTAAATGATATTATGTTTGACTTTTTTGTGTTCCATAGGAGATCATGACCTGTATTTATTACGTTTTTCCTTTTACCCTACGTTATGTGTGCGTGAATGTGACTGAATGAGTGTTTTTACGAGTGGTTTCGGGTTTCTTTTGTGGGTTTGTCGTCTGCTAGGAGCAGGTGATGTTTAGTTCTCGTTTGGAGGGTAGCTCAGGATGACCGACTTAGGATCCCGGTTCCTGGACAGAGAGGTTTACCGCTTTTAGTCTGAGGTTGGTTTGTCTGTCAGGATGGTGGCGGAAGCATACCCCTCTGGTAGCTTCTGTTGCACCGGCAGTTAGGCGAAGCTCGGTGAAGGAAGGACACTCTGCAGCTAGCGCTTGGCGAGTACAGTTCGTAGCTCCTAGAGAAGGTTTCTGCTGATAGGAAGTAGGTCGAATTACAACTTCCCGATGTTAAACTCATGGAATATTTTAGCTTAACTGAGGCGTGTGTAGTTCTGTACCGGGTGATCAAAAAGTCAGTATAAATCTGAAAACTTAATAAACCACGTAATAATGTGGATAGAGAGGTAAAAATTGACATACATGCTTCGAATGACATGGGGTTTTATTAGAACCAAAAAAAAGTTCACAAAATGTCAGACAGATGGCACTGAACAGCAAAACTGCTACGGTGACGGATGAGAGGTACGCCAATATGTTACAGAATCGCATCATCCCCAGCCTGGCTGATAAACACCTGCTGGAACGTACGATGTTTATGCAGGATGGCGCTCCACTCCATATTGCTAGACGCGTGAAAGATCTCTTGCGCGCGTCGTTTGGTGATGATCGTGTGCTCAGCCGCCACTTTCGTCATGCTTGGCCTCCCAGGTCCCCAGACCTCAGTCCGTGCGATTATTGGCTTTGGGGTTACCTGAAGTCGCAAGTGTATCGTGATCGACCGACATCTCTAGGGATGCTGAAAGACAACATCCGACGCTAATGCCTCACCATAACTCCGGACATGCTTTACAGTGCTGTTCACAACATTATTCCTCGACTACAGCTATTGTTGAGGAATGATGGTGGAAGTATTGAGCATTTCCTGTAAAGAACATCATCTTTGCTTTGTCTTACTTTGTTATGCTAATTATTGCAATTTTGATCCGATGAAGCGCCATCTGTCGGACATTTTTTGAACTTTTGTATTTTTTTGGTTCTAATAAAACCCCATGTCATTCTAAGCATGTATGTCTTTTTGATCACCCGGTATTTCCGGAACGTGGCATAATAATTTTGTTAAAAATTGGCGGTGATGATGGTTGAAATAAAAAGTGCGGAAGTTGCTTTGTTTCTTTCGGACAACATGGTGTGGTGGAATTTCTAGCAGTGAATATGTTTAGGAAAAGCTAGTCAGTATAACTTCGGGTGAACGTGAGAATAATAGTGTTTTCGAGCGAGTGTGGTTTTTATTCTTTTTTCTGTGTTTTCGTGGAAGATGCTATTGTCTAGAACCGCTCGACCACTCCGGCCGGCTACCTTTACATATGTCGATTAAATTCCGTTTAGAGCGACCTGTTGATTTCTGTGTGCAGGGAAGTCTTGAATCCAATCGCACGTCTGCTCCGATACTCCGTAAGCTCGTACTTTTTTCATTAAATGGCGGTGCGGGACGGTGTCAAATGCCTCATGCACATTATTCCGTGATTTATTCAGTTTTCAAATTTATACTGACTTTTTGATCACCCGGTATTTCCGGAACGTGGCATAATAATTTTGTTAAAAATTGGCGGTGATGATGGTTGAAATAAAAAGTGCGGAAGTTGCTTTGTTTCTTTCGGACATCATGGTGTGGTGGAATTTCTAGCAGTGAATATGTTTAGGAAAAGCTAGTCAGTATAACTTCGGGTGAACGTGAGAATAATAGTGTTTTCGAGCGAGTGTGGTTTTTATTCTTTTTTCTGTGTTTTCGTGGAAGATGCTATTGTCTCTTTATGTTCATCTTGTACCTCGTGTTTGGTAATCTACGATCCTTCTTGTCTACTACTGCACTACAATAGGTTTTCATATTACCAATTTATTTGTTTCGTTAAAAAAAAAAAATGGTTCAAATGGCTCTGAGCACTATGGGATTTAACTTCTGAGGTCATCAGTCCTCTAGAACTTGGAACTACTTAAACCTAACTAACCTAAGGACAACCCACACATCCATGCCCGAGACAGGATTCGAACCTGCGACCTTAGCGGTCGCGCGGCTCCAGACTGTAGCGGCTAGAACCGCTCGGCCACTCCGGCCGGCTACCTTTACATATGTCGATTTAATTCCGTTTAGAGCGACCTGTTGATTTCTGTCTGCAGGGAAGTCTTGAATCCAATCGCACGTCTGCTCCGATACTCCGTAAGCTCGTACTTTTTTCATTAAATGGCGGTGCGGGACAGTGTCAAATACCTCACTGAAATCAAGGAACTCGGCGTCAGCCGGAGCGCCGTTGTCCACTGCACTGTGGATCTCATGGAGGAACAGAGCGAGCTGAGTTTCGCAGGATCTCTGCTTGCGAAATCCATGTTGATCTTTATAGAGGAGATGTTCATTTTCGAAAAAGTCATAATTCTTGAGCATAAAACATGTTCCATAATTCTACAAGAGATTGACGTCAACGATATAGGTCTATAATTGTGTGGATGTGTCTTACGGCCTTTTTTAAAAACGGGAATGACCTGCGCTTTTTTCCAGTCGTTAGGTACCTATCGTTGCTCAAAGACATCTACGATAAATTGCTGCTAGAAGGGGAGCAAGTTCTCTCGCATAATCTTCATGCGACTACTTCCCATAAATGTGCTACGGGATTCATGCCGGTCGATCTGGGTAACCAGATAATTTGCTCGATTTCTCCAGAACGTTCTTCAAACAAATTGCGAACAATCGTGGCGCAGAGACATGGCGCACTGTCATTCACAAAAAATCCGTCGATGTTTGGTAATAGGAAGTCTACGAATGGCTGCAATGGTCTACAGGTAGTCGAGCAAAGCCATTTCCAGTCACTGACCGGTTCAGTCGGACCAGAGGACCCAGTCCATTCCATGTAAACACAGCCCACACCGTTATGGAGTCACCACCAGCTTGCACAGTGCCTTGTTGATAACTTGGAACCATGGCTTCATGGGGTTTGCGCCACACTCAGACCTTCCCATCACTGAAATCGAGTCACCTGACCACGTCACGTTTTCCCAGTCGTCTAGGGTCCAACCGATGTCGTCACGAGCCCAGGAGAGGCGCTACAGGCGATGTCGTGGTGTCAGCAAAGGCACTCGCGTAGGTGTCTGCTGCCACAGCCCATTAACGCCGAATTTCGCCGCACTGTCTTAACGCATACGTTTGTCCTCGTGCTACATTGATTTCTGTGGTTATTTCAGAGAGTGTTGCTCGTCTGTTTGCACAGCGCTAACGACTCTTGTGACTCTGATTGGCTTTTTCGTGGTATTATTTCTTCGCCGATTGTCGTTCTACAGAATGTTAAAAGAAGGAAGTGCCCCGTATTTTCAGTGGTGGTGAAAGGGTACAGTACCGCCCGACATTGAAAATAGGTACAACATTCTTCGTTATTCTTGTCAGAACAACATATTTTTTCCAATAATAACTCAATTTCAATTAATACAGCGAAGCCGGATACCAGTGTAGGAAAGAAGGACAATTTATTTATTTAATTGATTACATGTGCACTCCCACAAAATAAATCCCTACTTCCAATTTGGTGAGATCTGTGAAATGAATGAATGTATGGTCGTCTGCTAACCGCAGATTGTGAATGTGAATATATGATCATCTTTGAGACGCTCCTTTGGTCACCTTTGGTGGAACCAAAGAGATGAAATTTACCTGAGCTTTGAGCGCCTGAAATGTGGCTGACCAATACGGTAGCAAGGTGCTCCCCCACCTTGGCGGAGGTGCGAGATCGGCCATGTTTCAGCATTCTGGCGCTGGATCTTGTGTTGGTAAGACCTGTCTTAGGTGTGCTCCATAAAGAAAAAAGAGTGGAGACATGGTATGCATGTGAAATACTTAAGTGTAGTTTGGAATAATAATTTCTCTATTTCAGGAAATTTTGTGGGGAGAATTAAATGTCAGGCAGGTAATATTAAGGGAATCGTAGTAATCTTTGGAAGTGACCAATGGTCACAATGAAACGACGGGTAGCAATAAGTTGAAATACTTCCGAGTGCTAAAGTTAAGCTGAATTACTGGCGTGTGTACTATAAGTTGGAAATATTTAAGAAATGTCGTGTTCAGGACTTGAAATTAGAGACGAGTACTTCCACGTGGTGAGTACTATGTGAGTCTCAATCTGTGTGTGAAACAAAGGATAAAGAGAAGTACTCGTCCATGGTATCAGTTGAGGACTCGCGTGTGTGACGAATATGTTCTTAACATTACTTTGCGTGTTATGTTTCCGTGTGACGCTTGATTCAAACTATAACACTCTTAGAGTGCAGCAAGGTGAGTCAGCCATCTATCCAACAACGCCACTTGGCTTGCATTGCACAGGAAGACGTGTATATATCCTCCTGAGTTCATAATAGGAAAGAAAAGTTATGAAGTGGGGCAGTGTCGTGTGAAACTGGGATGAATACTAATTGAAGTGGGAAAGCTGAAAGTGATGTGATTATAACATTGTGACTATTCCTTGTGTTGTATTCCATGTTGCCAGTGTGGTGTATTTCATGTAATTTAAGTATGTGTGGTTTGCATGGGAGAGTAGCAAGATAGGTTCAGAGGTAGTGGGTTATGCATGTTCCTTTTATACTGCTCGGCCTGGAGGAAAGTTTCGTGATGATGGGTGTGAGAGTCGAAGTGTGAGATATAGCAAAAGATCCACCATCCTATCCAGAAAGTGCACTGTAGTGTTAGATAATTACGAGACCATAAGATACAGAATCACCAATGTAAAGCCATGCCCACTGGGCGGAGTTTCTCATGCGTAATTGTTGTAGAAAAGTTATGGTGTGTTTAGGTTATAGAATTTATCGGATTAAAAAAGATTGTGATAAGAAAAAGATTGGTGGCCTTTTCCTTCGTATAGTATGTTGTCATGATATGCAGAATTTATAATGTGTGCGCCACTCATATTCAGTGCGATGGCCACGTGTTGATCAAAGCCGTTGGGTAAGAAAGAAAATGTGGTATTGCCAGTGCGTAGTGAACAGTCAGAGTTGTGTAAATTACTAATAGCCAGATGTGCGCTATCCGTTTCCGTTGCGTAATATCCAAACAGGAGGATAATTTGTAACTTAATTGTGAGTACTAGAGCTCATGTTACTCGATAAATAAGAATGAATCCACTCGCTTGGCAGACCACTCATCTTGCAGGCCTGACTGCTTGATGCCGCAGTATGAGCAAGGCATGTGGCTGCCTCTCAGTGGTATTAGTTTGGTGAATAAGTTTGTAGCGTTTTTCAGTAAATTTAATAAAAGCAAAAAAACCACATAACAGAGACTTTTAGTCATCTCTTTCACGACTGACAATTGTCAGTTGTGGAGTAACTTCTCGATTTCGCGATTGTAGAAATTAAATATAATAATTCCAGTCCCAAAGAAAGCAGGTGTTGACAGATGTGAAAATTACCGAACTATCAGTTTAATAAGTCACAGCTGCAAAATACTAACACGAGTTCTTTACAGGCGAATGGAAAAAAACTAGTAGAAGCCGACCTCGGGGAAGATCAGTTTGGATTCCGTAGAAACAGTGGAACACGTGAGGCAATACTGACCTTACGACTTATCTTAGAAGAAAGATTAAGGAAAGGCAAACCTATATTTCTAGCATTTGTAGACTTAGAGAAAGCTTTTGACAATGTTGACTGGAATACTCTCTTTCAAATTCTAAAGGTGGCAGGGGTAAAATACAGGGAGCGAAAGGCTATTTACAATTTGTACAGAAACCAGATGGCAGTTATAAGAGTCGAGGGACATGAAAGGGAAGCAGTGGTTGGGAAGGGAGTGAGACGGGGTTGTAGCCTATCCCCGATGTTATTCAATCTGTATATTGAGCAAGCAATAAAAGAAACAAAAGAAAAATTCGGAGTAGGTATTAAAATCCATGGAGAAGAAATAAAAACTTTGAGATACGCCGATGACATTGTAATTTTGTCAGAGACAGCAAAGGACTTGGAAGAGCAGTTGAACGGAATGGACAGTGTATTGAAAGGAAAATATAAGATGAACATCAACAAAAGCAAAACGAGGATAATGGAATGTAGTCGAATTAAGTCGGGTGATGCTGAGGGAATTAGATTAGGAAATGAGACACTTAAAGTAGTACAGGAGTTTTGCTATTTGGGGAGCAAAATAACCGATGATGGTCGAAGTAGAGAGGATATAAAATTTAGACTGGCAATGGCAAGGAAAGCGTTTCTGAAGAAGAGAAGTTTGTTAAGATCGAGTATAGGTTTAAGTATCAGGAAGTGATTTCTGAAAGTATGGAGTGTAGCCATGTATGGAAGTGAAACATGGACGGTAAATAGTTTGGACAAGAAGAGAATAGAAGCTTTCGAAATGTGGTGCTACAGAAGAATGCTGAAGATTAGATGGGTAGATCACATAACTAATGAGGAAGTACTGAATAGGATTGGGGAGAAGAGAAGTTTGTGGCACAACTTGATCAGAAGAAGGGATCGGTTGGTAGGACATGTTCTGAGGCATCAAGGGATCACCAATTTAGTATTGGAGGGCAGCATGGAGGGTAAAAATCGTAGAGGGAGACCAAGAGATGAAAACACTAAGCAGATTGAGAAGGATGTAGGTTGCAGTAGGTACTGGGAGATGATGAAGCTTGCACAGGATAGAGTAGCATGGAGAGCTGCATCAAACCAGTCTCAGGACTGAAGACCACAACAACAACAACAACAGAAATGAAATGGTTTTGAGACGAAGACATCGAGCCATGTTCGGAGAGCAGTTTCATCCAGAGAGATAGTCCCTTGAAGGTTGTCGGTAGAGTCTGGAGAAAGTGAAAATCTGAGGGAATAAGATCAGATGAACGAGGCGGTTGCGGAATGTCTTCCCAAGCCAACTCCTACATAGTATTTTTTGTCAGTCCAGCATGACGCCTGTGGGCGTTAACGTGGAGTAGCACCACTTTACACAGTCTTTCTGGTCGTTGTTCTTGGGCTGCATCCGCAAGACGTCTCAGTTGTTGGCAATAAATGTCTGCAGTAATGGTTTCCACCTCAAGGAAGCAATTCGCTCTACTACCAGATGCATAACATTACCTTTCGTGGTTGCGAGTAGGTCTTTGATAGGCGAGTTGCACTTGTTAGGGCTCAACCAGTTGTGTTAGCACACAGACAGCATTTCTCCTCGCCAGTAACGATACAGGATAGAAAAGGTCTGTGTTGTTCACGAACAAGCAGAGATGCACAAACTACCACCCACTGTTTTTGTGACTTTGACTTAGAGCATGCGGTAACCATACATAAAATTTTTGAACATTTTTTATTACTTGAAAATGCCGCACGATGGTGGAATGATCACAGTTCATCACATTTGAGAGCTCTCGAGTACACTGACGTGAATCATTGTGGAATAATGCGCTTAAACGATCTACATCAAACCCCTAACGTCTTCCTGAACGTGTACGCCACTAGTGTCAAAACGATAATCCTTAAAAAAAAGAAAACCTTTTTCTTGTGGGGCTCTGTCCAGTGGCATTATCCCCATACACGTCACAAATGTTTCTGGCTCCCTGCGCTCTTGTCACCCCTCTCTTGAACTCAAACAGAAGAATACGTCGGAAACGTTCCGCTTTCTCCACTTGGCACTCAATTTTGTAGCGTCCACACGTCCACTCACTACCTCCAAATGACAAAATGACAATATGTAAGCTCAAATAGCGGCAGTGAACTACAAATAAAACAATTACAATCGGTAAATAAATCCATAGAGACCGGAATACCAACATGCAAAGAATGGAAATAAAAAATAAGTAATGGCTACGACCGTATGCATCAGCCTCATAGTATAGACCAGAACAAAAAAATGCATCAGCTACACATGGGGTCTAGGAACCACAGTGTATCACGGCTACTTTGAAACACACTCCTTCGACTAGAAAGTCGTTGTTAGTATGAGTGGTCTAGTGGCTAGCGTTGCTGTCTCTGGAACACAGGGACCCGGCTTCGATTCTCAGCCGGGTTGGGAATTTTCTCTCCCTGAGGACTGGGTGTTTGTGTTGTCCTCATCATTTCATCAACATCATCATCACTCCTGAAAGTGGCTAAATTGGACCGTGTAAAGATTGGGACTTGAAAGGGCGCTGATGACCGCACAGTTGAACGATCCACAAGCCAAACATCAACATCATCATATCGAAGGCAGGAAACAAATGAGGACATACTTTTCTGTTATTGAAAAACAACAGAACAAGAAAAATGTATCAGCTAAACATGGGGTCTAAAGTGCGTAATTTAAGATCTAGGAACACTTGTGTATTGCTGCTACTGTGAAACACATCTCGTCGATTGGAAACTCATTTTTAGTATCAGTGGTCTAGTGGCTAGCGTTCCTAGATTGGAAAAGAGAAGGCATGGAACCAAGTGTATTTCATTACGACGCAACTTCTGTGTTAATTCGTCAATGTGAGGGTGCGAGGGATACAGTAAAGAAGAAATAGTGCATCGGAAAGGAGATACTCGAACCCCAAAAGAAAATCCTATATTGCCGTAGAAACGTTCCTAGATTGGGAAAGAGAAAGCATGGAACCCAGAGTATTTCATTGCGACGCATTTTGTGTGTTAATTCGTCAATGTGAGGGTGCGAGGGATACAGCAAAGAAGTAATAGTGCATCGGAAAGGAGATACTCGACCCCAAAAGAAAATCGTCATTGCCATACAAACGTTACTAGATTGGCAAAGAGAAGGCATGGAACCCAGAGTATTTCATTGTGACGCAATTTCTGTGTTAATTAGTAAATGTGAGGCTGTGAGGGATACAATTGAGAAAAAATAGTGCATCAGAAAGGAGATACTCGAGCCCAAAAAAAAAATCCTGTCGTTGCAATAGAAACGTTCCTAGATTGGGAAAGAGAAGGCATGAAACCGCAGAGCATTTCTTTGCGACGCAATTTCTCTGTTAATTCGTCAATGTGAGGGTGCGAGGGATACAGTAACGCAGAAATAGTGCAACGGAAAGGAGATACTCGACCCCAAAAGAAAATCCTGTTGTTGCCGTAGAAACGTTCCTAGATTGGGAAAGAGAAGGCAATGAACAGAGAGTATTTCATTGCGACGCCATTTCTGTGTTAATTCGTCAATGTGAGGGTGTGAGGGATACAGTAGAGAAGAAATAATTCATCGGAAAGGTGATACTCGACCCCAAAAGAAAATCCTGTCGTTGCCGTAGAAACATTCTTAGATTTGGAAAGATAAGGTATGGAACCCAGAGTATTACATTACGACGCAATTTCTGTGTTAATTCGTCAGTGTGAGGGTACGAGGGATACAGCAAAGAACAAATAGTGAATCGTAAAGGAGATACTCGATACCCAAAAGAAATTCCCGTCTTTGCCGCGGAAACGTTCAAGATTGGGAAAGAGAATACATGGAACACAGCGTATTTCATTGCTAATCAATTTCTGTGTTAATTCGTCAATGTGAGGGTGCGAGAGATACAGTAAAGAAGAAATAGTGCTTCAGAAAGGAGATACTCGACCCCAAAGGAAAATGCTATCGTTGCCGTAGAAAGGTTCCTAGATTGAGAAGGAGTCGTGAAACCAAGAGTATTTCATTGCGAAACAATTTTTGTGTTAATTCGTCAATGTGAGGGTGGGAGGGATACAGTAAAGAAGAAATAGTGCATCGTAAAGGAGATACTCGACCCCAAAAGGAAATCCTGTCGTGCCGTAGAAACAATCCTTGATTGGGAAAGAGAAAGCATGGAACCCAGAGTATTTCATTGCGACGCAATTTCTGTGTTAATTCGGCAATGAGAGGTGTGAGGGATACAGTAAAGGAGAAATAGTGCATCGGAATGGAGATACCCGACCCCAAAAGAAAATCCTGTTGCTGCCATGGAAACGTTCCGAGATTGGGAAAAAGAAGGCATGGAACGATGAGTGTTTCATTGCGACGCAATTTCTATGTTAATTCGTCAATGAGAGGTGCGAGGGATACAGTAATGAAGAAATAGTTCATCGGAAAGGAGATACTCGACCCCCCAAGAAAATAATATCGTTGCCGAAGAAACGTTCCTAGGTTGGGAAAGAGAAGGAATGGAAGCCAGATTCATTGCGACGCAATTTCTGTGTCAATTCGTCAATGTGAGGGTGCGAGCAACACAGTAAAGAAGAAATATTGGATCGGAAAGGAGATACTCGATCCCTAAGGAAAATCTTGTTGTTGCCTTAGAAACGTTCTTAGATTGGGAAAGAGAAGGCATGGAACCGAGAGTATTTTATTGCGACGCAATTTCTATGTTAATTCGACAATGTGAGGGTGCAAGGGATACTGTACAGAAGAAATAGTGCATCGGAGAGGAGGTACTCATCCCCAAAATAAAATCATGTCGTTGCTGTAGAAACGTTCCTAGATTGGGAAAAAGAAGGTATGGAACCAAGAGTATTTGATTGCGACGCAATTTCTGTGTTAATTCGTCAATGTGAGGGTGCGAGGGACACAGTAACGAAGAAATAGTGCATTAGAAAAGAGATACTCGACCCCAAAAGAAAATCTTGTCGTTGCCATAGAAAGGTTGCTAGATTGGGAAAGAGAAGGTATGGAACACAGAGTATTTCCTTGCGACGCAATTTGTGTGCTAATTAGTGAATGTGAGGGTGCGAGGGACACAGTAAAGAAGAAATTGTGCATCGGAAAGCAGATACTCGATCCCAAAAGAAAATCCTGTCGTTGCCATAGAAACGTTCCTAGATTGGGTAAGAGAAGGCATTAAACCCAGAATTTTTCATTGCGACGCAATTTGTGTTTTAATTCGTCAATGTGAGGGTGTGAGGGGCACAGTAAAGAAGAGATAGTGCATCGGAAAGGAGATACTCAACCCCAAATGAAAATCCTGTCTTTGCCGTAGTAACGTTACTAGATTGGGAAAGAGAAGGCATTTAAACCGGAATATATAAATGCGACGTAATTTCTGTGTTAATTCGTCAATGTGATTGTGGGAGGGATACAGTAAAGAAGAGACAGATCATCGGAAAGGAGATATTCGACCCGAAAAAAAAAAAAAATCCTGTCGTTGCCGTAGAAACTTTCCTAGATTGCTAAAGAGTAGGCATGGAACCCAGAATATTTCATTGCGAATCAATTTCTGTGTTAATTCGTCAATGTGAGGGTGCGGGGGATACAGTAAAGAAGAAATAGTGCATCGGAAAAGGGAATCTCGACCCCAAAAGAAAATCCAGTTGTTGCTGTAGAAACGTTTCTAGATTGGGTAAGGGAAGGCATGGAACCCAGAGTATTGCATTGCGAATCAATTTCTGTGTTAATTCGTCAATGTAAGGGTGCGAGGGATACAGTAAAGAAGAAATAGACCATCGGAAAGGAGACACTCGACCCCAAAAGGAAATCCTGTGGTTGCTGTAGAAACGTTCCTAGTATAGGAAAGGGAATGCATGGAACCCAGAATATATCATTGCGACGTAATTTCTGTGCTAATTCGTCAATGTGAGGGTGCGAGGGATACAGTAAAGAAGAAATTGTTCATCGGAAAGGAGATACTCGACCCGAAAAAAAAAAGTCCTGTTGTTGCTAGAGAAACTTTCCTAGATTGGGAAAGAGTAGGCATGGAACACAGAGTATTTCATTGCGGCGCAATCTCTGTGTTAATTCGTCAGTGTGAGCATGCGAGGTATACAGTAAAGAAAGAATAGTGCATCGGAAAGGAGATACTGGGGCCCAAAAGAAAATCTTGTTGTTGCCATAGAAAGGTTACTAGATTGGGAAACTGAGGACATGGAACACAGAGTATTTAATTGAGAATCAATTTCTGTGTTAAATCGTCAATGTGAGGGTGCGAGGGATACAGTAAAGAAGAAATAGTGCTTCGGAAAGGAGATACTCGACCCCAAAAGGAAATCTTGTCGTTGCCATAGAAAGGTTCCTAGATTGGGAAAGAGAAGACATGAAACACAGACTATTTCATTGCGGCGCAATTTCTGTGTTAATTCGTCAGTGTGAGGATGCGAGGTATACAGTAAAGAAGGAATAGTGCAACGGAAAGGAGATACTGGGCCCCAAAAGAAAATCTTGTCGTTGCCATAGAAAGGTTCCTATATTGGGAAAGAGAAAGCATGGGACACAGAGTACTTCATTGCGAATCAATTTCTGAGTTAATTCGTCAATGTGAGGTTGCGAGGTATACAGTAAAGAAGAAATAGTGCATCGGAAAGGAGATACTCGACCCCAAAAGAAAATCATGTCGTTGCCATAGAAAGGTTACTAGATTGGGAAACAGAAGACATGGAACACAGAGTATTTAATTGCGAATCAATTTCTGTGTTAATTCGTCAATGTGAGGTTGCGAGGTATACAGTAAAGAAGAAAAAGTGCATTGGAAAGGAGATACTCGACCCCAAAAGAAAATCTTGTCGTTGCCATAGAAAGGTTCCTAGATTGCGAAAGAGAAGGCATGGGACACAGAGTATTTCATTGCGGCGCAATTGCTGTATTAATTCGTCAGTGTGAGGATGCGAGGTATACGGTAAAGAAATAATAGTGCATTGGAAAGGAGATACTCGACCCCAAAAGGAAATCTTGTCGTTGCCACAGAAGGGATCCTAGATTGGGAAAAAGAAGGCACTGGACACAGAGTATTTCATTGCGGCGCAATTTCTGTGTTAATTCGTCAGTGTGAGGATGCGGGGTATACGGTAAAGAAAGAATAGTGCATCGGAAAGGAGATACTGGACCCCAAAAGAAAATCTTGTCGTTGCTATAGAAAGGTTCCTAGATTGGGAAAGAGAAGGCACGGGACACAGAGTATTTCATTGCGAATCAATTTTTGAGTTAATTCCTCAATGTGAGGTTGTGAGGTATACAGTAAAGAAGAAATAGTGCATCGGAAAGTAGATACTCGACCCCAAAAGAAAAACTTGTCGTTGCCACAGAAAGGTTCCTAGATTGGGAAAGAGAAGGCATTGGACACAGAGTATTTCATTGCGAATCAATTTCTGAGTTAATTCCTCAATGTGAGGTTGCGAGGTATACAGTAAAGAAGAAATAGTGCATCGGAAAGGAGATACTCGACCCCAAAAGAAAGTCATGTCGTTGCCATAGAAAGGTTACTAGATTGGGAAACAGAAGACATGGAACACAGAGTATTTAATTACGAATCAATTTCTGTGTTAATTCGTCAATGTGAGGTTGCGAGGTATACAGTAAAGAAGAAAAAGTGCATTGGAAAGGAGATACTCGACCCCAAAAGAAAATCTTGTCGTTGCCATAGAAAGGTTCCTAGATTGGGAAAGAGAAGGCATGGGACACAGAGTATTTCATTGCGGCGCAATTGCTGTATTAATTCGTCAGTGTGAGGATGCGAGGTATACGGTAAAGAAATAATAGTGCATTGGAAAGGAGATACTCGACCCCAAAAGGAAATCTTGTCGTTGCCACAGAAGGGATCCTAGATTGGGAAAAAGAAGGCACTGGACACAGAGTATTTCATTGCGGCGCAATTTCTGTGTTAATTCGTCAGTGTGAGGATGCGGGGTATACGGTAAAGAAAGAATAGTGCATCGGAAAGGAGATACTGGACCCCAAAAGAAAATCTTGTCGTTGCTATAGAAAGGTTCCTAGATTGGGAAAGAGAAGGCACGGGACACAGAGTATTTCATTGCGAATCAATTTTTGAGTTAATTCCTCAATGTGAGGTTGTGAGGTATACAGTAAAGAAGAAATAGTGCATCGGAAAGTAGATACTCGACCCCAAAAGAAAAACTTGTCGTTGCCACAGAAAGGTTCCTAGATTGGGAAAGAGAAGGCATTGGACACAGAGTATTTCATTGCGAATCAATTTCTGAGTTAATTCCTCAATGTGAGGTTGCGAGGTATACAGTAAAGAAGAAATAGTGCATCGGAAAGGAGATACTCGACCCCAAAAGAAAATCTTGTCGTTGCCACAGAATGGTTCCTAGATTGGGAAAGAGAAGGCATTGGGCACAGAGTATATCAATGCGGCGCAATTTCTGTGTTAATTCGTCAGTGTGAGGATGCGAGGTATACTGTAAAGAAAGAATAGTGCATCGGAAATGAGATACTGGACCCCAAAAGAATTTCTTGTCATTGCCATAGAAAGGTTCCTAGATTGGGAAAGAGAAGGCATGGGACGCAGAGTATTTCACTGCGAATCAATTTCTGAGTTAATTACCAATGTGAGGTTGCGATGTATACAGTAAAGAAGAAATAGTGCATCGGAAAGGAGATACTCGACCCCAAATTATAATCCTGTCGGTGCCGTAGAAACGTTCCTAGATTGGGAAAGAGAAGGAATGGAACACAGAGTATTTCATTGCGAATCAATTTCTGAGTTAATTCGTCAATGTGAGGTTGGGAGGTATAGAGTAAAGCTGAAATAGTGCATCGGAAAGGAGATACTCGACCACAAAAGAAAATCTTGTCGTTGCCATAGAAAGGTTCCTAGATTGGGAAACTAAAGGGATGGAACACAGAGTATTTAATTGCGAATCAATTTCTGTGTTAATTCGTCAGTGTGAGGATGCGAGGCACACGGTAAAGAAAGAATAGTGCATCGGAAAGGAGATACTGGACCCCAAAAGAAAATCTTGTCGTTGCCATAAAAAGGTTCATAGATTGGGAAAGAGAAGGCGTGGAATCTAGAATATTTCATTGTGGCGCAATTTCTGTGTTAATTCGTCAGTGTGAGGGAGCGAGGTATACAGTAAAGAAAGAATAGTGCATCGGAAAGGAGATACTCTACCCCAATAGAAAATCCTGTCGTAGCCCCAGAAGCGCCCCTATTTTCGGAAAGAGAAGGCATGGAACCCAGGGTATTTCATTGCGAATCAATTGATGAGTTAATTCGTCAATGTGAGGTTGCGAGGTATACAGTAAAGAAGAAATAGTGCATCGGAAAGGAGATACTCGACCCCAAATGAAAAGCCTGTCGTTGCCGTAGAAACGTTCCTAGATTGGGAAAGAGAAGGCATGGAAAAATGAGTCTTCATGGCGAATCAATTTCTGTGTTAATTCTTCAATGTGAGGGTGCGAGGGATACAGTAAAGAAGAAATAGTGCATCGGATAGGAGATACTCAACCCCAAAAGATGCCATAGAAAAGTTCCTTGATTGGGAAAGGGAAGACATGGAATCTAGAACATTTCATTTTGGGTCAATTTCTGTGTTAATTCGTCAGTGTGAGGATGCGAGGCAGACAGTAAAGAAAGAATAGTGCATCGGAAAGGAGATACTCGATCCCAAAAGTAAATCTTGTCGTTGCCTAAGAAAGGTTCGTAGATTGGGAAGGAGGAGACATGGAATCTAGAATATTTCATTGCGGCTCAATTTCTGTGTTAATTCGTCAGTGTGATGATGCGAGATACTCAGTAAAGAAAGAATTCTGCATAGCAAAGGAGATACTCGTCAACAAATGAAAATCCTGTCGTTGCCGTAGAAACGATCCTAGATTGGGAAAGAGAAGGCATGGAACCCAGAGTATTTCATTGCAAATCAATTTCTGAGTTAATTCGTCAATGTGAGATTGCGAGGTATACAGTGAAGATGAAATAGTGCCTCGGAAAGAAGATACTCGACCCCAAAAGAAAATCCTGTCGTTGCCGTAGAAACGTTCCTAGATTGGGAAAGAGAAGGCATGGAAAAATGAGTCTTCATGGCGAATCAATTTCTGTGTTAATTCTTCAATGTGAGGATGCAAGGTAGACAGTAAAGAAAGAATAGTGCATCGGAAAGGAGATACTCAATCCCAAAAGTAAATCTTGTCGTTGCCAAAGAAAGGTTCGTAGATTGGGAAGGAGAAGACATGGAATCTAGAATATTTCATTGCGGCTCAATTTCTGTGTTAATTCGTCAGTGTAATGATGCGAGGTATACAGTAAAGAAAAAATTGTGCTAGCAAAGGAGATACTCGTCCCCAAATGAAAATCCTGTCGTTGCCGTAGAAACGATCCTAGATTGGGAAAGAAAAGGCATGGAAGACAGAGTATTTCATTGCGAATCAATTTCTGTGTTAATTCGTCAATGTTAGGGTGCGAGGGACACAGCAAAAAAGAAATAGTGCATCGGAAAGGAGGTACTCGTTCCCACAAGAAAATCTTTTCGTTGCCATAGATACGTTCCTAGATTGGGAAAGAGGAGACATGGAATCTAGAATATTTCAATGTGGCGCAATTTCTGTGTTAATTCGTCAGTGTGAGGATGCGAGGTATACAGTAATGAAAGAATAGTGCTTCGGAAAGGAGATACTCGACCCCAAAAGAAAATCCTGTCGTAGCCGCATAAACGTCCCTATAATCGGAAAGAGACGGCATGGAACCCAGGGTACATCATTGCGAATCAGTTTCTGAGTTAATTCATCAATTTGAGGTTGCGAGGTATACAGTAAAGAAGAAACAGTGCATCGTAAAGGAGATACTCGACCCCAAATGAAAATCCTGTCTTTAAAGGCACATTTGCATGCCGAGCGTGAGTTTCCTCGGAAACGCGAGATATTAATTAAATAAATAATCAGTGACAAATAAATAAAGCCTATGGCACACAACTGCAGCGCTGTGTCGCTGATAAAACAAAAGCACAATTACGTTACTCCTATGTTTGATTAAGAAAGGAGAGCTCTGGTTGAAGTGGTGCGAGAAGCACGTATTTTAGTTTATTGTCTGGCACACCGCCATATTTCATGTTATAGAAAATTACTGCGAGTTGCAACCATACTAGGCACTCGATTCTGAAAAGAATTTATATTTATAAAAGTAAGTAGGATTGTGAACTGTAGGCTTATTCATTGAATATATCTGATTTAACTAACTGTGTAATTTTTTTGTTTAGTAGACAATCACCTCTGTACGACGTTTTGGCATGGCTGGCAAATTATTGTAATATTGAGATTTAGTTTATGAGTCCGCACCTACCGCAGCAGTCTTTGGAAACGATTTAATTACGAAGTCCGATTATTTCAGTTTTATTTCACGGTCAACTACGAGTAACATTGCCTTTACGAAAAAGCCATTGTCAAGCGTCTGATACCGAATAATTAAAACCTGACGACTCATAGGAGAGACAATCATACAGATAAAATAATTAATATTTTATTTTATTTTATTTATTGTATATTGGCGACTGCGTGTCGGACTTGTTATTTTGTCATTTGTTGCATTGTTCTCTTTGTTTCATGTGAAAAATCAACTTTCTGGACCTGGACTTGACTATATGAGAAATAACAAAAATCAGAAGATATTTGCCAATTATAAAATTTTTGCGGGAAGACGCAAAGAAGCTTCCAGCAAAATAAGGTAAGACGCAGCATCTTTGCATTAGCAGGCTTGACCAGACGTATAATTCAGTGTATTAGCTTTTCAGTAAAATTCTGTAGTGTTTCTTTTCCGCATAACAGTTTCAGTGATAAATTCCATTCTCAGTATTTTTCGTTAAACAATAACGTATGCAACAATACCAATACACGAGTGTACAATATGGCCGACTTCTGTACGATATCATGTAACATGGCCAGCAGCCATTACCAATAATCTCAAATTCAGTTTATATTTTTAAATTAACAGACAGCCATTGTTGCTACGACCGATTCATGCTCAACTGCATTTTATTTTAAAATCAGTGTCAAATATTTTCTTGAAACATATATCACGTGTGGCATGGTAATAACTAGAAAACAATACGCAAAAATGGAACAGCAAAGACGTACTATTCAGACGCAATCCGACTCGGACGAGAGACAAATGTTAGAAAATGACTTTACGACAGCAACCGGTAGTGACGATTCATCAAACATTGACGCGAGTGTTGACGAAAATTTTGACAATAGGCCTTCCACCACAAAAATTTCAAAGTCTCAATCAGAGCCCATGTTAATGCATGACGTCACGTCTAATGACGCGGCGGGGGCAGAGACCTTGCAAACGGTAAACATTGCCGACATGTTACAAATGCTAATGAAGCAAAACGCCGAAAACATGGCAACCTTAAAGGCACAATTAGAGACACAAAATGAACAGTTAAAAACACAAAATGACGAAATCAAATCTGATCTCATAGCACTCAAGACAGGTAATGACACTTTATGTAAGCGTGTGGAACTTATAGACGCCACACTGACCAAACAGATGACTGAACTCAGTACTAAATTTTCCCAGCTTAATACGAGACAAGAAAAGACTACAACTGACGTAGCACTTTTACAGACACAAGTAAAAAACCTTAATGTCACGTGTGAAGTTCTTACTGAACAAATTCAAACATATCCTTCAGTACATGACAACCTTGAAAAACGAATTACTGACGTACAGAATAAATTTGACAATGTTGAACAACACCTGACTGACATCTTACAATCTGATGCCACAGCTCATTTTCAAAATATTAATAAAGAATTTCATGATTGGGTAGTCAACAAAGACAAACATTTTGATAGATGCTTACGTGAAAATTTACCAACAATTGTGCACGACTCCGTAGCGCAATACATTACTAATAACAAACAGCTGATCAGTGACGCAGTACAATCCGTCACTGCACCCATGAGACAATTCACCGATCGACCACAGTCTGAATGTAACGAAAATATCAGTCAAAATGCACAGTTCAGGAACCAATATACATTCGAGTATGACACACACATACCGCACACGACAAACACACAAGAACAAAACACACCACGACTACAACACATACCACGATGTGCAAACACAAACACAAGCTATTATCATGGTAAACCACATCAACATTATCGTAATTACTCGCCAGCTGGACATAGCAGTAATTACAGTGGGACAAATCCATATCATAATGCAAAGGAAGACGAAAGCTTAATGAAACACAGGCAATTTCAGATTTTTATCCCAGAAAAACGAACCATTCATCCGGTGATTTTTCTCAAATCTTTTAGTAACGCATTTCCACGCACTTGGAGTGACCGGAAAAAGATTTCATATATTGTCGGTTACATCCAAGGCGATGCAGCTGTCTGGGCATACAGTCAAGCTGACGTATGTACCACGTACAGTGAGTTTGAGCGTGCTTTTCTGAACAAATTCTGGTCGCAATCCGTTCAGGAGCGACTCAGAAGACAAATTTTAGAACCTGAAACTTTTAACAGTAAAAATGGTAACTTACGCAGATATTTTGAAAAATACTTGAACATGGGACACTTTTTAGACGAACCAGTCGCAACGCGAGATATACTCCGTGCGTTGAAGGCCAAATTGCCTTTCAACATTAAAGAAAAACTCCTACATATCCCGGATGACGATTCAGATTATTTTTTAACAGCTTTAGATTCGGTTGACATGTTACTTGAAGATCAGCGCTTCGCGCGGCAAAACAGCAGCCACAATGTTTACACTAGTGGTATGCAAAACATGCAGGCTTGCCAACACAATTCTGGCGCGCCCACAGTTGGATACGCGGTACAACAAAAACAGCAAACTCACATGCCGTCTCAGTACGGAAATCAAAATCAACACGCGTATTCCAATACAAACAATAGTTACAACAGTAATAACATTTCATGCGGCAATCCATACAAAAGGCACCGCGGTAATAACTACAACAGTAACAACGGATACAAAGGTAATAACAAAAACACAAACAGAAATAGAAATAATAATAACTACGAGCCAAGACAGCATCAAGGTTGGACTCGTAACGATCAGTACTTTCATTCAAACTCTGCTTTACCACAGCAGCCACCAGGTCAAAATTGGAGCATACCTTACGACCGACAGGTAAGTTATAATGCGCAACAGCAACAACAACCGCAAAAGTTTGGAGATCATAATAGGCAATATCCGAATGTGAATATAATAGAAATGACGCCTGATGCACAACCTCAATCTGTGTCAGTACCTAGTACAAATGCTAATCCAACAAACTAGAAACAGTCACTACTTTGCCCCAGGTCGTGGCTGAAGAATCCTTGGGGGGCGGCTTCAATGTTAATCAGTTATTTGACACCACACTTGAACAACAGAATAATGATATGCCGAGTAATTCTAAACAAAAACTACCTGTTTTATTTATAAGATACAACCACAATAACAATATATCAGATGAACTTTTACAAGACAGTACACAATGTCGTTTAAACACAAATGAAATTGTTTTAGCATCCACTACTGGTGTAGTAGGTGGGATTCCAACTACTATTATCCTAGATACAGGTGCAGCTGTGAGCGTTTTATCTTTTAATTTTTATAAAAAGATGTGTGAATTCGAACCTGTGCCTGAGTTTCCTGCCCAAAACTGTAAAATAACTACTGCACTAGGTAATAAGTCATGTAGGGTTACGAAGCAAGTTTTTGTAAACGTTAAAATAGGTAATGGAACCGTACAATGGCCATTCCTGGTTGTACAAAACCTTGTGACTAATTGCATATTAGGAATAGATATTATGAGCGAGAAGGACTGCATTATAGACTTCTCCAAAGGTAAATGTATTTTAAATGATAAAAGCAGGGTAATTATTATTGATTTGGACAGGAGAACTCTAAAGCATGACAAACACTGTACAGGGTACAAGGTTCAGTTAGTACTTGACAAAGACATTCAAGACATGCAAACACGCTCATCTGACACAGAGCTAATGGACTTGAAAACATTGCTTGATCATAAGATAAGTGAAGCTACAGCTCTCAGTGTACATGAACGTATAAAACTACAGGAAGTGTTATCCAAATATTTACAAGTTTTTACCAAACGATTAGGTGTTATCAACACGTATGTGTACAAGATTGAAGTTAAGCCTCACAAGATCTTCTACCATAAGACATATAACGTACCGTTATCTTAACGACCTGCTGTGTGGCAAGAATTAAAACAAATGTTAGACTGGAAGGTCATTGAACCATCCGCCTCACCTTACTGTAGTCCTCTACTTGTTGTCAAAAAATCAAATGGAAGCATTAGGTTAGTGTTAGACGCACGAGCTATTAATGAAATAATTTTACCGGTTCACACAAAACCTGAAAATTTAGAAGAGTAATTACAGAAATTTCTAGATGCAAAATATTTTTCCACAATAGATCTCGCTAATTCGTTTTGGCAGGTGGGTATCACTCCTGATTCTCGGAAATATACTGCATTTATGTTCGGGGGGCGAACCTATCAGTTTTGTGTTCTACCCTTCGGACTGAATGTCAGCTCTGGGGTATTCATTACAGCCCTGGATACCGTGCTTGGCGACGATTTAGTTGAGACAGTCACACACTATGTAGATGATATACTGATAGCTACACAATCCTGGAATGAACACGTTGACACACTTCAAAGAATTTTAGAAAAATTTGCACAAGCTGGAGTCACAGCCAATCTTAGAAAATCAAAGTTTGGTTGCAGTGAGATAAAGTATTTAGGACATATCATTAATTCACAGGGCATACGTCCGGATCCCAGTAAATTAGATGCTATCAGAAACTTTCCTAGCCCTCGAACTAAAAAGCAGTTAAAATCATTCCTTGGGCTATGTTCATTTTTCAGACGTTTTTTGCCACAACCACTTTTGAACAGTAAACATCTGCTAAATCTACTCAGAAAGAATCAAGTTTGGATCTGGTCGGAACAGTGCCAGAATGACTTTAATACAATTAAACATGCTTTAGTGAATGCTAACATATTGAGCCATCCAGATTTCAATATAGATTTTTGTATGACTTGTGACGCTTCACGTACTGGCTTGGGCTGTTGCTTATTTCAAGTTGTAAAGAATAAAGAGGAGGAACAGATAAGAATTATTGGGTTTGCGAGTCGCACTCTAACTGAATGTGAGCGTACATGCTCCACTACTGAGTTAGAAACACTTTCCATAGTATGGGCATTCAAGAAATTCAATTATTATTTATTTGGAAAACATACAGTAATTTACACCGATCTCCAGGCCCTGACATTTTTGTTAACTTGTAAACTTGTACATCCTAGACTATCACGATGGGCAGTTACACTTCAGAACTACTCTTTTGAAATTAAGTACATAAGAGGTAAGGACAACACCATTGCAGACACTTTGTCTAGACTTCCACAAGGTATGAATGATACCAACAGTGACTTAGAAAATATAAATGACTACAGGATTCTCTTAATGCAAGACAAGCAGTATCACCAATATTATATTGATATGTGCAGAAACATGGCTGAATTACAAAAATCTGATCCTCACTGGTATAAAATAATAACATTACTGGTAGAAAAACACAATCATCCTTTGACTAAGTATTACAAGTTACACAATGATGTGCTATTTTACCGCCGACATCCAGATGCTACTAACTGGTGTGTATGCATTCCCAAAGAGTCTGAACGTAATTTAATTTGGCACACACACTTAGTATGGGGTCATTATGGGACAAAAAAGTGTTTAGCGAAGCTCAGTACATACTGTTATTTTAGCAATATGAGAAGAAAAATTTACAGGGAACTGAAAACATGTGTCATATGTCAAAAATCAAAACCTCAGAATTTATCCACAAAAACAGATTTACATTCTATTTTACCTAGTAAACCCCTGGAAATTCTGTGTACTGACATCAGTGGACCGCATCCAGCAAGCTCTGGAGGCGTCAAATATATCTTAGCTTTTTACGATATATTTTCTAAACATGTTAAACTTTATGCTTTAAAATCCGCCACTGCAAGTGCTATAATACGAAGATTCTCAAGTGATTACCTGACGCACGTGGGAAAACCTAAAGCAATTCTATCAGATAATGCAGCATACTATTCTGGGTACAAATGGAGAAATTTCTTGAAGGACAATAACATTAAAAGTATATTTATTTCGAGGTTTAGTCCAAAATGTAACGCGACCGAGAGACTTTTCCGAGAATGAAACCGTTTCATGAGGACCTATATTTCATCAAAACATACTAATTGGGTGTCCTACCTAAGTCTTTTCGAAGACGTACACAATAACTTAAATATTTACGATACAAATTGCACACCTAACGAGATCATGTTCAATTGCAAACAGAACGATCAGTGGATAGAACCATTACCTAAGTTGTCAGACAAGGAAATCACACCTGAACAGAAAATAAAAGAAGTATTGACTACGCTGACACATCACGCACAGATACGAAACAAACATCACAGAAACATAATAAAAAGAAAACAAAAATTCGAGGTAGGAATGCTTGTACTACTTCGTACTCATCATAAATCTGTTGCACTCAAACGACGCAACGCTAAGTGGCGTCTGCTATATGAAGGACCTTATATAATTGTTAACATACCGCACCCTGGTGCGTATCTGTTACAACATCGTAGAACTAACAAAATTATTGGGCTATACGCACACCGAGATCTTAGAGCATTTCATGCTGAATAATGTCAAAGACATACCCATCAAAATATTGCTAAGCAACTCGAAAAACTCTGTTGCTACAACACAGATAATAAGTAGTATAGAAATTTTCATTTCAGCGTTCCAGAGTCGCAGTTGAAGACAGAAGAACTTTTCTTTCAACGCCGCGGCTCCACCGAGGAGACTGAATATTAAAGTAAAATTTATGATTACGTAGCAGTGAATGATATATTAATTTTTCACGGAACATTTGTTATTGTAGGTACCACTGACTTGGTATGACACCTGACGAACCGACAGACGTCATCTGTGAAGCGATCTTTTACTTTGAGAAATAGATTTGACGCACATCTCTCAACACGAAAAGCATCTATCAGTAGTCAAGGCCACACAGACACTCTACACACACGCACAAAACGCGAGGAATCGAACATTTTCTCTCTCTTACTATTTTGAATATTTATTGAGTAGTGAAAACGCCTGGTCTTGCCTACTGATGTAATGAATGTTGTATCTAACCTATCTTAATTTCAGATGACATCACAAAAAACATCGATAATATCCCAGCAAAACCGCTAAAGAGGATGTAAATATCTGCAATTCATGTAATCAAATGTGACACAATGTAATAACCTATAGCTATGTAATGATGATGTAAACATGTTTATGTGCAACTGTATTATGTTTATGCTAAGAAAATATGTGACGTGTGTATGTATAATTACTTATTTTTTAACTGATGTATCATGTAAAAATTTGAACAAAACGAGTGCCAAAAAGACATTGCATAGTGAACCTCTGTTCACGGACATTAACGAACATTACTAACTCTGCAACTACGCAGAAACCTATGTGAAGGAAACGGTTAATGCCATTCATTATGCATCGTACCTATGTAAACGCGATGAACGATTTCCTTGATTAATAACTACGAACATTTAGGTGAGGTATATTCACCAAAAAACTGAAAATGTGAAGTGAATAATTCGTGCATCGTCTAGTGACATTACTACAGTACCCGACTTCAAGATGTTAACTGGATTAAATGGACACAAAGTGCCTGTCCAGAAAACAACACGACGGGTGGAAGAATTTTTGTTGGAACTTCAGGGAATGAAATGTTCTCGAAATGCGACGGACACTCTTACCTGGACTGTCCAAGGATCGACGCCAGCTATGTGCCGTCCGAGGTTCTGCAACCAAGCTTCCACGGAATGTAAAAAAACAAACTGCACGTGGACCAATTACTCGACGGGTTACGCCTGATCTGTAATAAGCAATGCTTTTACTCACAACGAACTGCATCACAACGACTATAATGGAAATGGGAAATGGACACGCTTATGTATTAATCACGTTGTTATACAACGATGTTACTGTGATCAAAAAACTTTACCACGATGATACTAACCTGTAAGAAATTATTGTGCAGCAGATGAATATGAACTGTGATAACGACACGATGTGTATAGGTCAACGCACCTGAAACATACGGACATTTTTCTTTGAAGTAAGAACATTCAACAATCTAAGTTGTATTGTGTTATAACGAATATTGTAAATTTAAAACTAAGTTACCTGTCATAGAATGTAGTCTTCATATGTAATCTTGGTTGAAAATTTTCTTTGTGCAACGACTGAGAAACGCTCGCACACGAACAATATGAACTGCAATACTGTGCCGCGTGATCTAACTGTACGACATAACGGCAGTCACACAGACGCTTCTGCGCATGCGCGCACTCTATCTACCAACATAAGAACTTTTACGGCGCACCCGCGTCATTCAAAGTTTGTATATAATGTGTATAATGTGTATAATGTAGGTCATGTAAATAGTTGTAGATAACTTAGATTTTCTTGTGCCTTTAGGTGAATTGCTCGCCTGCAGGTGTGTCCTTTCGCTTCGCAATTCAGGGGGCAATATAAAGGCACATTTGCATGCCGAGCGTGAGTTTCCTCAGAAACGCGAGATATTAATTAAATAAATAATCAGTGACAAATAAATGAAGCCTATGGCACACAACTGCAGCGCTGTGTCGCTGATAAAACAAAAGCACAATTACGTTACTCGTATGTTTGATTAAGAAAGGAGAGCTCTGGTTGAAGTGGTGCGAGAAGCACGTATTTTAGTTTATTGTCTGGCACACCGCCATATTTCATGTTATAGAAAATTACTGCGAGTTGCAACCATACTAGGCACTCGATTCAGAAAAGAATTTATATTTATAAAAGTAGGATTGTGAACTGTAGGCTTATTCATTGAATATATCTGATTTAACTAACTGTGTAATTTTTTTGTTTAGTAGACAATCACCTCTGTACGACGTTTTGGCATGACTGGCAAATTATTGTAATATTGAGATTTAGTTTATGAGTCCGCACCTACCGCACCTACCGCAGCAGTCTTTGGAAACGATTTAATTACGAAGTCCGATTATTTCAGTTTTATTTCACGGTCAACTACGAGTAACATTGCCTTTACGAGAAAGCCATTGTCAAGCGTCTGATACCGAATAATTAAAACCTGACGACTCATAGGAGAGACAATCATACAGATAAAATAATTAATATTTTATTTATTTTATTTTATTTATTTTATATGTCGTTGCCATAGAAACGCTCCTAATTTGGGAAAGGGAAGGCATGGAACACAGAGTATTTCATTGCGGCGCAATTTCTGTGTTAATTCGTCAATGTGAGGATGTGAGGTGTACAGCAAAATAGAAATAGTGCATCGGAAAGGAGATACTCGACCCCAGGAGAAAATCCTGCCGTTGCCGTAGAAACATTCCTAGATTGGGAAGGAGAAGGCATGCGACACAGTGTATTTCATTGCGGCGCAGTTTCTGTGTTAATTCGTCAGTGTGAGGATGCGAGGTATACAGCAAAGAAGAAATAGAGCATCGGAAAGGAGATACACGACCCCAGGAGAAAATCCTGCCGTTGCCGTAGAAACATTCCTAGATTGGGAAGGAGAAGGCATGCGACACAGTGTATTTCATTGCGGCGCAGTTTCTGTGTTAATTCGTCAGTGTGAGGATGCGAGGTATACAGCAAAGAAGAAATAGAGCATCGGAAAGGAGATACACGACCGCAAATGAAAATCCTGTCATTGCCGTAGAAACGTTCCTAGATTGGGAAAGAGAAGGCATGGAACACAAAGTACTTCATTGCGGTGCAATTTCGGTGTTAATTCGTCAGTGTAAGGATGCGAGGTATACAGTAAAGAAGAAATAGTGCATCGGAAACCAGATACACGACCGCAAATGAAAATCCTGTCGTTGCCGTAGAAATGTTCCTAGATTGGGAAAGAGAAGGCATGGAACACAGAGTATTTCATTGCGGTGCAATTTCTGTGTTAATTCGTCAGTGTGCGGATGCGAGGTATACAGAAAACAAGAAATAGTGCATCGGAAAGGAGATACTCGACCTCAAATGAAAATCCTGTCGTTGCCGTAGAAACGTTCCCCGATTGGGAAAGAGAAGGCATGGAACACAGAGTACTTCATTGCGGCGCAATTTCTGTGTTAATTCGTCAGTGTGAGGATGTGAGATATATAGTAAAGAAGAAATAGTGCATCGCAAAGGAGATACTCGACCTCAAATGAAAATCCTGTCGTTGCCGTAGAAACGTTCCTAGATTGGGAAAGAAAAGGCATGGAACACAGAGTACTTCATTGCGGTGCAATTTCTGTGTTAATTCGTCAGTGTGAGGATGCGAGGTATACAGTAAAGAAGAAATAGTGCATCGGAAAGGAGATACTCGACCTCAAATGAAAATCCTGTCGTTGCCGTAGAAACGTTCCCAGATTGGGAAAGAGAAGGCATGGAACACAGAGTACTTCATTGCGGTGCTATTTCTGTGTTAATTCGTCATTGTGAGGATGCGAGGTATACAGTAAAGAAGAAATAGTGCATCGGAAAGGAGATACTCGACCTCAAATGAAAATCCTGTCGTTGCCGTAGAAACGTTCCTAGATTGGGAAAGAGAAGGCGTGGAACACGGTGTACTTCATTGCGGTGTAATTTCTGTGTTAATTCGTCAATGTGAGGATGTGAGGTATACAGTAAAGAAGAAATAGTGCATCGGAAAGGAGATACTCGACCTCAAAAGAAAATAGTGTCGTTGCCGTAGAAACGTTCCTAGATTGGGAAAGAGAAGGCATGGAACACAGAGTACATCATTGCGGCGCAATTTCTGTGTTAATTCGTCAGTGTGAGGATGCTACGTATACAGTGAAGAAGAAATAGTGCATCGGAAAGGAGATACTCGACCACAAATGAAAATCCTGTCATTGCCGTAGAAGCGTTCGTAGATTGGGAAAGAGAAGGCATTAAACACAGAGTATTTCATTGCGGCGCAGTTTCTGTGTTAATTCGTCAGTGTGAGGATGCGAGGTATACAGTAAAGAAGAAATAGAGTATCGGAAAGGAGATACTCGACCCCAAATGAAAATCCTGTCATTGCCGTAGAAACGTTCCTAGATTAGGAAAGAAAAGGCATGGAACACAGAGTAATTCATTGCGGTGCAATTTCGGTGTTAATTCGTCAGTGTGAGGATGCGAGGTATACAGTAAAGAAGAAATAGTGCATCGGAAACCAGATACACGACCTCAAATGAAAATCCTGTCGTTGCCGTAGAGATGTTCCTAGATTGGGAAGGAGAAGGCATGGAACACAGAGTATTTCATTGCGGTGCAATTTCTGTGTTAATTCGTCAGTGTGCGGATGCGAGGTATACAGAAAACAAGAAATAGTGCATCGGAAAGGAGATACTCGACCTCAAATGAAAATCCTGTCGTTGCCGTAGAAACGTTCCTCAATTGGGAAAGAGAAGGCATGGAACACAGAGTACTTCATTGCGGCGCAATTTCTGTGTTAATTCGTCAGTGTGAGGATGTGAGATATATAGTAAAGAAGAAATAGTGCATCGCAAAGGAGATACTCGACCTCAAATGAAAGTCCTGTCGTTGCCGTAGAAACGTTCCTAGATTGGGAAAGAGAAGGCATGGAACACAGAGTACTTCATTGCGGTGCAATTTCTGTGTTAATTCGTCAGTGTGAGGATGCGAGGTATACAGTGAAGAAGAAATAGTGCATCAGAAAGGAGATATTCGACCTCAAATGAAAATCCTGTCGTTGCCGTAGGAACGTTCCTAGATTGGGAAAGAGAAGGCATGGAACACAGAGGATTTCATTGCGGCGCAGTTTCTGTGTTAATTCGTCAGTGTGAGAGTGCGAGGTGTACAGTAAAGAAGAAATAGTGCATCGGAAAGGAGATACTCGACCTCAATTGAGAATCCTGTCGTTGCTGTAGAAACGTTCCTAGATTGGGAAAGAAAAGGCATGGAACACAGAGTGTTTCATTGCGGCGCAGTTTCTGTGTTAATTCGTCAGTGTGAGGATGCGAGGTATACAGTTAAGAAGAAAAAGTGCATCGCAAAGGAGATACTCGACCTCAAATGAAAAGCCTGTCGTTGCCGTAGAAACGTTCCTAGATTGGGAATACGAAGGCATGGAACACAGAGTATTTCATTGCGGCGCAGTTTCTGTGTTAATTCGTCAGTGTGACAATGCGAGGTATACAGTAAAGAAGAAATAGTGCATCGGAAAGGAGATACTCGACCCCAAATGAAAATCCTGTCGTTGCCGTAGAAACGTTCCTAGATTGGGAAAGAGAAGGCATGGAACACAGAGTACTTCATTGCGGTGCAATTTCTGTGTTAATTCGTCAGTGTGAGGATGCGAGGTATACAGTGAAGAAGAAATAGTGCATCGGAAAGGAGATACTCGACCTCAAATGAAAATCCTGTCGTTGCCGTGGAAATGTTCCTAGACTGGGAAAGAGAAGGCATGGAACACAGAGTATTTCATTGCGGCACAATTTCTGTGTTAATTCGTCAGTGTGAGAATGCGAGGTGTAAAGTAAGAAGAAGTAGTGCATCGGAAAGGAGATACTCGACTCCAAATGAGAATCCTGTTGTTGCCGTAGAAACGTTCCTAGATTGGGAAAGAGAAGGCATGGAACACAGAGTATTTCATTGCGGCGCAATTTCTGTGTTAATTCGCCACTGTGAGGATACGAGGTATACAGTAAGGAAGCAATAGTGCATCGGAAAGGAGATACTCGACCCCAAATGAAATTCCTGTCGTTGCCGTAGAAACGTTCCTAGATTGGGAAAGAGAAGGCATGGAACACAGAGTATTTCATTGCGGCGCAATTTCTGTGTTAATTCGTCACTGTGAGGATACGAGGTATACAGTAAGGAAGCAATAGTGCATCGGAAAGGAGATACTCGACCCCAAATGAAATTCCTGTCGTTGCCGTAGAAACGTTCCTAGATTGGGAAAGAGAAGGCATGGAACACAGAGTACTTCATTGCGGTGCAATTTCTGTGTTAATTCGTCAGTGTGAGGATGTGAGGTATACAGTAAAGAAGAAATAGTGCAACGGAAAGGAGATACTCGACTTCAAAAGAAAATAGTGTCGTTGCCGTAGAAACGTTCCTAGATTGGGAAAGAGAAGGCATGGAACACAGAGTACATCATTGCGGTGCAATTTCTGTGTTAATTCGTCAGTGTGAGGATGCTAGGTATACAGTGAGGAAGAAATAGTGCATCGGAAAGGAGATACTCGACCACAAATGAAAATCCTGTCATTGCCATAGAAACGTTCGTAGATTGGGAAAGAGAACGCATTAAACACAGAGTATTTCATTGCGGCGCAGTTTCTGTGTTAATTCGTCAGTGTGATTATGCGAGGTATACAGTAAAGAAGAAATAGAGCATCGGAAAGGAGATACTCGACCCCAAATGAAAATCCTGTCATTGCCGTAGAAACGTTCCTAGATTGGGAAAGAGAAGGCATGGAACACAGAGTACTTCACTGCGGTGCAATTTCAGTGTTAATTCGTCAGTGTGAGGATGCGAGGTATACAGTAAAGAAGAAATAGTGCATCGGAAACCAGATACACGACCTCAAATGAAAATCCTGTCGTTGCCGTAGAAATGTTCCTAGATTGGGAAAGTGAAGGCATGGAACACAGAGTATATCATTGCGGTGCAATTTCTGTGTAATTCGTCAGTGTGCGGATGCGAGGTATACAGAAAACATGAAATAGTGCATCGGAAAGGAGATACGCGACCTCAAATGAAAATCCTGTCGTTGCCGTAGAAACGTTCCTCGATTGGGAAAGAGAAGGCATGGAACACAGAGTACTTCATTGCAGCGCAATTTCTGTGTCAATTCGTCAGTGTGAGGATGTGAGATATATAGTAAAGAAGAAATAGTGCATCGCAAAGGAGATACTCGACCTCAAATGAAAATCCTGTCCTTGCCGTAGAAACGTTCCTAGATTGGGAAAGAAAAGGCATGGAACACAGAGTACTTCATTGCGGTGCAATTTCTGTGTTAATTCGTCAGTGTGAGGATGCGAGGTATACAGTAAAGAAGAAACAGTGCATCGGAAAGGAGATACTCGACCTCAAATGAAAATCCTGTCGTTGCCGTAGAAACGTTCCCAGATTGGGAAAGAGAAGGCATGGAACACAGAGTACTTCATTGCGGTGCTATTTCTGTGTTAATTCGTCAGTGTGAGGATGAGAGGTATACAGTAAAGAAGAAATAGTGCATCGGAATGGAGATACTCGACCTCAAATGAAAATCCTCTCGTTGCCGTAGAAACGTTCCCATATTGGGAAAGAGAAGGCATGGAACACAGAGTACTTCATTGCGGTGCTATTTCTGTGTTAATTCGTCAGTGTGAGGATGCGTGGTATACAGTAAAGAAGAAATAGTGCATCGGAAAGGAGATACTCGACCTCAAATGAAAATCCTGTCGTTGCCGTAGGAACGATCCTAGATTGGGAAAGAGAAGGCATGGAACACGGAGTACTTCATTGCGGTGTAATTTCTGTGTTAATTCGTCAGTGTGAGGATGTGAGGTATACAGTAAAGAAGAAATAGTGCATCGGAAAGGTGATACTCGACCTCAAAAGAAAATAGTGTCGTTGCCGTAGAAACGTTCCTAGATTGGGAAAGAGAAAGCATGGAACACAGAGTACATCATTGCGGTGCAATTTCTGTGTTAATTCGTCAGTGTGAGGATGCTAGGTATACAGTGAAGAAGAAATAGTGCATCGGAAAGGAGATACTCGACCACAAATGAAAATCCTGTCATTGCCGTAGAAGCGTTCGAAGATTGGGGAAGAGAAGGCATTAAACACAGAGTATTTCATTGCGGCGCAGTTTCTGTGTTAATTCGTCAGTGTGAGGATGCGAGGTATACAGTAAAGAAGAAATAGAGCATCGGAAAGGAGATACTCGACCCCAAATGAAAATCCTGTCATTGCCGTAGAAACGTTCCTAGATTGGGAAAGAGAAGGCATGGAACACAGAGTACTTCATTGCGGTGCAATTTCGGTGTTAATTCGTCAGTGTGAGGATGCGAGGTATACAGTAAAGAAGAAAGAGTGCATCGGAAACCAGATACACGACCTCAAATGAAAATCCTGTCGTTGCCGTGGAAATGTTCCTAGATTGGGAAAGAGAAGGCATGGAACTCAGAGTATTTCATTGCGGTGCAATTTCTTTGTTAATTCGTCAGTGTGCGGATGCGAGGTATACAGAAAACAAGAAATAGTGCATCGGAAAGGAGATACTCGACTTCAAATGAAAATCCTGTCGTTGCCGTAGAAACGTTCCTCGATTGGGAAAGAGAAGGCATGGAACACAGAGTACTTCATTGCGGCGCAATTTCTGTGTTAATTCGTCAGTGTGAGGATGTGAGATATATAGTAAAGAAGAAATAGTGCATCGCAAAGGAGATACTCGACCTCAAATGAAAATCCTGTCGTTGCCGTAGAAACGTTCCTAGATTGGGAAAGAGAAGGAATGGAACACAGAGTACTTCATTGCGGTGCAATTTCTGTGTTAATTCTTCAGTGTGAGGATGCGAGGTATACAGTGAAGAAGAAATAGTGCATCGGAAAGGAGATACTCGACCTCAAATGAAAATCCTGTCGTTGCCGTAGAAATGTTCCTAGATTGGGAAAGAGAAGGCATGGAACTCAGAGTATTTCATTGCGGTGCAATTTCTTTGTTAATTCGTCAGTGTGCGGATGCGAGGTATACAGAAAACAAGAAATAGTGCATCGGAAAGGAGATACTCGACCTCAAATGAAAATCCTGTCGTTGCCGTAGGAACGTTCCTAAATTGGGAAAGAGAAGGCATGGAACACAGAGTATTTCATAGCGGTGCAATTTCTGTGTTAATTCGTCAGTGTGAGGATGCGAGGTATACAGCGAAGAAGAAATAGTGCATCGGAAAGGAGATACTCGACCTCAAATGAAAATCCTGTCGTTGCCGTAGAAATGTTCCTAGATTGGGAAAGAGAAGGCATGGAACACAGAGTATTTCATTGCTGCGCAATTTCTGTGTTAATTCGTCAGTGTGAGAATGCGAGGTGTAAAGTAAGAAGTAATAGTGCATCGGAAACTAGATACTCGACCCCAAATGAGAATCCTGTTGTTGCCGTAGAAATGTTCCTAGATAGGGAAAGAGAAGGCATGGAACACAGAGTATTTCATTGCGGTGCAATTTCTGTGTTAATTCGTCAGTGTGCGGACGCGAGGTATACAGAAAACAAGAAATAGTGCATCGGAAAGGAGATACTCGACCACAAATGAAAATCCTGTCGTTGCCGTAGAAACGTTCCTCGATTGGGAAAGAGAAGGCATGGAACACAGAGTACTTCATTGCGGCGCAGTTTCTGTGTTAATTCGTCAGTGTGAGGATGCGAGGTATACAGTGAAGAAGAAAAAGTGCATCGGAAAGGAGATACTCGAACTCAAATGAAAAGCCTGTCGTTGCCGTAGAAACGTTCCTAGATTGGGAATGAGAAGGAATGGAACACATAGTATTTTATTGCGGCGCAGTTTCTGTGTTAATTCGTCAGTGTGACAATGCGAGGTATACAGTAATGAAGAAATAGTGCATCGGAAAGGAGATACTCGACCCCAAATTAAAATCTTGTCGTTGCCGTGGAAACGTTCCTAGATTGGGAAAGAGAAGACATGGAACACAGAGTACTTCATTGCGGTGCAATTTCTGTGTTAATTCGTCAGTGTGAGGATGCGAGGTATACAGTGAAGAAGAAATAGTGCATCAGAAAGGAGATACTCGACCTCAAATGAAAATCCTGTCGTTGCCGTAGAAATGTTCCTAGATTGGGAAAGAGAAGGCATGGAACACAGAGTATTTCATTGCGGCGCAATTTCTGTGTTAATTCGTCAGTGTGAGAATGCGAGGTGTAAAGTAAGGAGAAATAGTGCATCGGAAAGGAGATACTCGACCCCAAATGAGAATCCTGTTGTTGCCGTAGAAACGTTCCTAGATTGGGAAAGAGAAGGCATGGAACACAGAGTACTTCATTGCGGCGCAATTTCTGTGTTAATTCGTCACTGTGAAGATACGAGGTATACAGTAGGGAAGCAATAGTGCATCGGAAAGGAGATACTCGACCTCAAAAGAAAATAGTGTCGTTGCCGTAGAAACGTTCCTAGATTGGGAAAGAGAAGGCATGGAACACAGAGTACTTCATTGCGGTGCAATTTCGGTGTTAATTCGTCAGTGTGAGGATGCAAGGTATACAGTGAAGAAGAAATAGTGCATCGGAAAGGAGATACTCGACCACAAATGAATATCCTGTCATTGCCGTAGAAACATTCGTAGATTGGGAAAGAGAAGGCATTAATCACAGAGTATTTCATTGCGGCGCAGTTTCTGTGTTAATTCGTCAGTGTGAGGATGCGAGGTATACAGTAAAGAAGAAATAGAGCATCGGAAAGGAGATACTCGACCCCAAATGAAAATCCTGTCATTGCCGTAGAAACGTTCCTAGATTGGGAAAGAGAAGGCATGGAACACAGAGTACTTCATTGCGGTGCAATTTCGGTGTTAATTCGTCAGTGTGAGGACGCGAGGTATACAGTAAAGAAGAAATAGTGCATCGGAAACCAGATACACGACCTCAAATGAAAATCCTGTCGTTGCCGTAGAAATGTTCCTAGATTGGGAAAGAGAAGGCATGGAACACAGAGTATTTCATTGCGGTGCAATTTCTGTGTTAATTCGTCAGTGTGCGGATGCGAGGTATACAGAAAACAAGAAATAGTGCATCGGAAAGGAGATACTCGACCACAAATGAAAATCCTGTCATTGCCGTAGAAACGTTCAAAGATTGGGAAAGAGAAGGCATTAAACACAGAGTACTTCATTGCGGTGCAATTTCTGTGTTAGTTCGTCAGTGTGAGGATGCGAGGTATACAGTGAAGAAGAAATAGTGCATCAGAAAGGAGATATTCGACCTCAAATGAAAATCCTGTCGTTGCCGTAAAAACTTTCCTAGATTGGGAAAGAGAAGGCATGGAACACAGAGTACTTCATTGCGGTGCAATTTCTGTGTTAATTCATCAGTGTGAGGTTGCAAGGTATACAGTGAAGAAGAAATAGTGCATCGGAAAGGAGATACTCGACCTCAAATGAAAATCCTGTCGTTGCCGTAGAAACGTTCCTAGATTGGGAAAGAGAAGGCATGGAACACAGGGTACTTCATTGCATTGCAATTTTTGTGTTAATTCATCAGTGTGAGGATGCGAGGTATCCAGTAGAGAAGAAATAGTGCATCGGAAAAGAGATACTCGACCTCAAATGAACATCCTGTCGTTGCCGTAGAAACGTTCCTAGATTGGGAAAGAGAAGGCATGGAACCCAGAGTACTTCATTGCGGTGCAATTTCTGTGTTAATTCGTCAGTGTGAGGATGTGAGGTATACAGTAAAGAAGAAATAGTGCATCGGAAAGGAGATACTCAACCTCAAATGAAAATCCTGTCGTTGCCGTAGAAATGTTCCTAGATTCGGAAAGAGAGGGCACGGAACGCTGAGTACTTCATTGCGGTGCAATTTCGGTGTTAATTCGTCAGTGTGAGGATGCGAGGTATACAGTAAAGAAGAAATAGTGCATCGGAAACCAGATACACGACCTCAAACGAAAATCCTGTCGTTGCCGTAGAAACGTTCCTCGATTGGAAAGAGAAGGCATGGAACACAGAGTACTTCATTGCGGCGCAATTTCTGTGTTAATTCGTCAGTGTGAGGATGTGAGATATATAGTAATGAAGAAATAGTGCATCGCAAAGGAGATACTCGACCTCAAATGAAAATCCTGTCGTTGCCGTAGAAACATTCCTAGATTGGGAAAGAGAAGGCATGGAAAACAGAGTACTTCATTGCGGTGCAATTTCTGTGTTAATTCGTCAGTGTGAGGATGCGAGGTATACAGTAAAGAAGAATTAGTTCTATGGAAAGGAGATACTCGACCCTAAAATAATATCCTGTCGTTGCCGTAGAAACGTTCCTAGATTGGGAAAGAGAAGGCATGGAACACAGAGTATTTCATTGCGACGCAATTTCTGTGTTAATTCGTCAGTGTGTGGATGCGTGGTATACAGTAAAGATGATATAGTGCATCGGAAAGGAGATACTCGACACCAAATGAAAATCCTGTCGTTGCCGTAGAAACGTTCCTAGATTGGGAAGGAGAAAGCATGGAACACAGAGTATTTCATTGCGGCGTAATTACTGTGTTAATTCATCATTGTGAGGATGCGAGGTATACAGTAAAGAAGGAATAGTGCATCGGGAAGGAGATACTCGACACGAAATGAAAATCCTGTCGTTGCTGTAGGAACGTTCCTAGATTGGCAAAGAGAAGGCATGGAACACAGTGTATTTCATTGCAGCGCAATTTCTGTGTTAATCCGTCAGTGTGAGGCTGCGATGTATACAGTAAAGAAGAAACAGTGCATCGGAAAGGAGATACTCTACCCCAAAAGAAAATCCTGTCGTTGCCGTAGAAACGTTCCTAGATTGGGAAAGAGAAGGCATGGAACACAGAGTATTCATTGCGGCGCAATTTCCGTGTTAATTCGTCAGTGTGAGGATGCGAGGTATACAGTGAAGAAGAAATAGTGCATCGGAAAGGAGATACTCGACACCAAGTGAAAATCCCGTCGTTGCCGTAGAAACGATCCTAGATTGGGAAAGAGAAGGCACGGAACACAGAGTATTTCATTGCGGCGCAATTTCTGTGTTATTTCGTCAGTGTGAGGATGCGAGGTATACAGTTAAGAAGAAATAGTGCATGGGAAAGAAAATACTTGAACACGAATGAAAATCCTGTCGTTGCCATAGAAACGTTCCTAGATTGGGAAAAAGAAGACATGGAACACAGCGTATCTCATTGCAGCGCAATTTCTGTGTTAATTCGTCAGTGTGAGGATGCGAAATATTCAGTAAAGATGAATTAGTGCATCGGAAAGGAGATACTCGACACCAAATGAAAATTCTGTTGTTGCCGTAGAAACGTTCCTAGATTGGGAAAGAGAAGGCATGGAACACAGTGTATTTCATTGCATAGCAATTTCTGTGTTAATTCGTCAGTGTGAGGATGTGATGTATACAGTAAAGAAAAAATAGTGCATCGGAAAGGAGATATTCTACCCCAAAAGAAAATCCTGTCGTTGCCGCAGAAACGTTCCTAGATTGGGAATGAGAAGGCATGGGACACAGAGTATTCATTGCGGCGCAATTTCAGTGTTAATTCGTCAGTAAGAGGACTCGAGAAATAGAGTAAAGGATAAATAGTGCATCGGAAAGGAGATACTCGAACCCAAATTAAAATCCTGTCGTTGCCGTAGAAACGTTCCTAGATTGGGAAAGAGAAGGCATGGAGCACAGAGTATTTTATTGCGGCGCAATTTCTGTTTTAATTCGTCATTGTGAGGATGCGAGGTATACAGTAAAGAAGAAATAGTGCATCGGAAAGGAGATACTCGACCCCAAATGAAAATCCTGTCGTTGCCGTAGAAACGTTCAAGATTGGGAAAGAGAAGGCATGGAACACAGAGTATTTCATTGCGACGCAATTTCTGTGATAATTCGTCAGTGTGAGGATGCGAGGTATACAGTAAAGAAGAAATAGTGCACCGGAAAGGAGATACTCGACCCCAAAAGAAAATCCCGTCGTTGCCAAAGAAACGTTCCTGGATTGGGATAGAGAAGGCATGGAACACAGAGTATTTAGTTGCAGCGCAATTTCTGTGTTACGTCGTCAGTGTGGGGATGCGAGGTATACAGTAAAGAAGAAATAGTGCATCGGAAAGGAGATACTTGAACCCAAATTAAAATCCTGTCGTTACCGTAGAAACGTTGCTTGATAGGGAAAGAGACTGCATGGAACACGGAGTATTTCATTGCGGCGCAATTTCTGTGTTAATTCATCAGTGTGAGGATGCGAGGGATACAGTAAAAAAGATATAGTGCATTGGAAAGGAGATACTCGACCCCAAAAGGAAATCCTATCGGAGCCGTAGAAACGATCCTAGTTTGGGAAAAGAAGGCATTGAACTTAGAATAATACATTGCGACGCAATCTGTGTGTGGTAATTCGTCATTGTGAGGGTGCGAGTAATGCAGTAAAGTAGAAATAGTGCATTGGAAAGGAGATACTCGACCCCAAATGAAAATCCTCTCGTTGCCGTTGAAATGTTACTAGATTGGGAAAGAGAAGGCATGGAACACAGAGTATTTCATTGCGGCTCAATTTCTGTGTTAATTCGTCAAAGTGAGGGTGCGAGGGATACAGTAGAAAATAAATAGTGCATCGGAAAGGAGATACTCAACCCCAAACGAAAATCCTGTCGTTGCCGTAGAATGGTTCCTAGATTGGAAAAGAGAAGGCATGGATTCTAGAAGATGTCATTGCGGCGCAATTTCTCTGTTAACTCGTCAGGTCGAGGATGCGAGGTATACAGTAAAGAAAGAATAGTGCATCGGAAAGGAGATACTCGACCCTAAAAGAAAATCCTTTCGTTGCCGTAGAAACGTTCCTAGATTGCGAAAGAGAAGGCATGGAACGCAGAGTAATTCGTTGCGAATCAATTTCTGTGTTAATTCGTCAATGTGAGGGTGCGAGGGATACAGTAAAAAAGAAATAGTGCATCGGAAAAGAGATACTCGACCCCAAATAAAAATCCTGTCGTTGCCGTAGAAGCTTTCCTAGATTGGGAAAGGGAAGGCATGGAACACAGAGTATTTCATTGCGAATCAATTCCTGTGTAAATTCGTCGATGTGAGGGTGCGAGGGATACCGTAAAAAAGAAATAGTGCTTCGGAAGGGAGATACTCGACCCCAAAAGAAAATCCTGTTGTAGCCCCAAAAACGTCCCTATTTTCGGAAAGAGAATTCATGGAACCCAGAGTCTTTCATTGCGTATCAAATTCTGAGTTAATTCGTCAATGTGAAGTTACGAGGTATACAGCAAAGAAGAAATACTGCATCGGAAAGGAGATACTCGACCCCAAATGAAAATCGTGTCTTTGCCGTAGAAACGTTACTAGATTGTGTAAGAGGAGGAATGGAACACAGAGTATTTCATTGCGGTGTAATTTCTGTGTTAATTCGTCTGTGTGAGGATGTGAGGTATACAGTAAAGAAGAAATAGTGCATCAGAAAGGAGAAACTCGACCCCAAAAGAAAATCCTGTCGTTGCTGTAGAAAAGTTCCTAGATTGGGAAAGAGAAGCCATGGACAACAGTGTATTTCATTGCGTCGCAATTTCTGTGTTAATTCGTTAGTGTGAGGATGCGAGGTATACAGTAACAAAGAAACAGTGCATCGCAAAGGAGATACTCGACCCCAAATGAAAATCCTGTCGTTGCCATCGAAACGTTCCTAGATTGGGAAAGAGAAGCCATGGAACACAGAGTACTTCATTGCGGTGCAACTTCTGTGTTAATTCGTCAGTGTGAGGATGCGAGGTATGCAGTAAAGAAGAAATAGTGCATCGGAAAGGAGATACTCGACCCCAGATGAAAATCATGTCGCTGCCGTAGAAACGTGCCTAGATTGGGAAAGAGAAGGCATGGAACACAGAGTATTTCATTGCGGCGCAATTTCTGTGTTAATTCGTCAGTGTGAGAATGCGAGGCGTACAGTAAAGAAGAAACAGTGCACCGGAAAGGAGATACTCGACCCCAAATGAAAATCCTGTCGTTGCCGTAGAAACGTTCCTAGATTGGGAAAGAGAAGGCATGGAACACAGAGTATATCATTGCGGCGCAATTTCTGTGTTAATTCGTCAGAGTGAGGATGCGAGGTATACAGTAAAGAAGAAATAGTTCATCGGAAAGGAGATACTAGACCCCAAATGAAAATCCTTTCGTTGCTGTAGAAACGTTCCTAGATTGGGAAAGAGAAGGCATGGAACACAGAGTAATTCATTGCGGTGTAATTTCTATGTCAATTCGTCAAAGTGAGTATGCGAGGTATACAGTAAAGATGATATAGTGCATCGGAAAGGAGATACTCGACACCAAATGAAAATCCTTTTGTTGCCGTAGAAACGTTCCTAGGTTGGGAAGGAGAAAGCATGGAACACAGAGTATTTCATTGCGGCGTAATTACTGTGTTAATTCATCATTGTGGGGATGCGAGGTATACAGTAAAGAAGGAATAGTGCATCGGGAAGGAGATGCTCGACACGAAATGAAAATCCTGTCGTTGCCGTAGAAACGTCCTAGATTGGCAAAGAGAAGGCATGGAACACAGTGTATTTCATTGCAGCGCAATTTCTGTGTTAATTCGTCACTGTGAGGCTGCGATGTATACAGTAAAGAAGAAATAGTGCATCGGAAAGGAGATACTCTACCCCAAAAGAAAATCCTGTCGTTGCCGTAGAAAAGTTCCTAGATTGGGAAGGAGAAGGTATGGAATACAGAGTATTCATTGCGGCGCAATTTCTGTGTTAATTCGTCAGTGTCAGGATGCGAGGTATACAGTAAAGAAGAAATAGTGCATCGGAAAGGAGATACTCGACACCAAAAGAAAATCCTGTCGTTGCCGTAGAAACGATCCTAGATTGGGAAAGAGAAGGCATGGAACACAGAGTATTTCATTGCGGCGCAATATCTGTGTTATTTCGTCAGTGTGAGGATGCGAGGTATACAGTAAAGAAGAAATAGTGCATGGGAAAGAAAATACTTGAACCCGAATGAAAATCCTGTCGTTGCCGTAGAAACGTTCCTAGATTGGTAAAGAGAAGACATGGAACACAGCATATCTCATTACGGCACAATTTCTGTGTTAATTCCTCTGTGTGAGGATGCGAGGTATACAGTAAAGATGAAAAAGTGCATCGGAAAGGAGATACTAGACACCAATAGAAAATCCTGTCGTTGCCGTAGAAACGCTCCTAGATTGGGAAAGAGAAGGCATGGAACACAGTGTATTTCATTGCAGCGCAATTTCTGTGTCAATTCGTCAGTGTGAGGATGTGATGTATATAGTAAAGAAGAAATAGTGCATCGGAAAGGAGATATTCTACCCCAAAAGAAAATCCTGTCGTTGCCGTAGAAACGTTCCTAGATTGGGAATGAGAAGGCATGGAACACAGAGTATTCATTGCGGCGCAATTTCAGTATTAATTCGTCAGTGTGAGGACTCGAGGAATACAGTAAAGGATAAATAGTGCATCGGAAAGGAGATACTCGAACCCAAATTAAAATCCTGTCGTTGCCGTAGAAACGTTCCTGGAAAGAGAAGGCATGGAACACAGAGTATTTTATTGCGGTGCAATTTCTGTTTTAATTCGTCATTGTGAGGATGCGAGGTATACAGTAAAGTAAAAATAGTGCATCGGAAAGGAGATACTCGACCCCAAATGAAAATCCTGTCGTTGCCCTAGAAACGTTCAAGATTGGGAAAGAGAAGGCATGGAACACAGAGTATTTCATTGCGACATAATTTCTGTGATAAGTCGTCAGTGTGAGGATCCGAGGCATACAGTAAAGAAGAAATAGTGCATCGGAAAGGAGATACTCGACCCCAAAAGAAAATCCTGTCGTTGCCAAAGAAACGTTCCTAGATTGGGATAGAGATGGCATGGAACACAGAGTATTTCGTTGCAGCGCAATTTCTGTGTTAATTCGTCAGTGTGAGTATGCAAGGTATACAGTAAAGAAGAAATAGTGCATTGGAAAGGAGATACTCGAACCCAAAAGAAAATCCTGTCGTTGCCGTAGAAACGATCCTAGATTGGGAAAGAGAAGGCATGGAACACAGAGTATTTCATTGCGGCACAATTTCTGTGTTAATTCATCAGTGTGAGGATGCGAGGGATACAGTAAAAAAGAAATAGTGCATTGGAAAGGAGATACTCGACCCCAAAAGGAAAGCCTATCGGTGCCGTAGAAACGATCCTAGTTTGGGAGAAGAAGGCATTGAACCTAGAATAATACATTGCGACGTGGTGTGTGTGGTAATTCGTCAATGTGAGGTAGCGAGGGATGCAGTAAAGAAGAAATAGCGCATCGGAAAGGAGATACTGGACCCCATATGAAAATCATGTCGCTGCCGTAGAAACGTTCCTAGATTGGGAAAGAGAAGGCATGGAACACAGAGTATTTCATTGCGGCGCAATTTCTGTGTTAATTCGTCAGTGTGAGAATGCGAGGTGTACAGTAAAGAAGAAATAGTGCACCAGAAAGGAGATACTCGACCCCAAATGAAAATCCTGTCGTTGCCGTAGAAACGATCCTAGATTGGGAAAGAGAAGGCATGGAACACAGAGTATATCATTGCGACGTAATTTCTGTGTTAATTCGTCAGTGTGAGGATGCGAGGTATACAGTAAAGAAGAAATAGTTCTTCGGAACGGAGATACTCGACCCCAAATGAAACTCCTGTCGTTGCTGTAGAAACGTTCCTAGATTGGGAAAGAGAAGGCATGGAACACAGAGTAATTCATTGCGGTGTAATTACTATGTCAATTCGTCAGTGTGAGTATGCGAGGTATACAGTGAAGAAGAAATAGTGCATCGGGAAGGAGATACTCGACCTCAAATGAAAATCCTGTCCTTACCGTAGAAGCGAACCTAGATTGGGAAAGAGAAGGCATGGAACACAATTTCATTGCGGTGCCATTTCTGTATTAATTCGTCAGTGTGTGGATGCGAGGTATACAATAAACATGAAATAGTGCATTGGACAGGAGATACTCGACCTCAAATGAAAATCCTGTCGTTGCCGTAGGAACGTTCCTACATTGGGAATGAGAAGGCATGGAACACAGAGTGTTTCATTGCGGGGCAGTATCTGTGTTAATCCGTCAGGGTGAGTATCTGAGGTATACAGTAAGGAAGAAATGGTTCTTCGGAAAGGAGATACTCGACTTCAAATGAACATCCTGTCGTTGCTGTAGAAACGTTCCTAGATTGGGAAAGAGAAGGCATGGAACACAGAGTATTTCATTGCGGTGCAATTTCTGTGTTAATTCATCAGTGTGAGGAGGCGAGATGTAAAGTAAAGAAGAAATAGTGCATCGGAAAGGTGATACTCGACCCCAAAAGAAAATCTTGTCGTTGCCAAAGAAATGTTCCTAGACTGGGAAAGAGAAGACATGGAATCCAGAATATTTCATTGCGGCGCAATTTCTGTGTTAATTCGTCAGTGTGAGGGTGCGAGGGATACAGTAATAAACAAATAATGCATCGGAAGGAAGATACTCGACCCCAAAACAAAATCTTGTCTTTGCCATAGAAAGGTTCCTAGATTGGAAAAGAGAAGACATGGAATCTACAATATATCATTGCCTCGCAATTCCTGTGTTAATTCGTCAGTGTTAGGATGCGAGGTACACAGTAAAGAAATAATAGTGCGTCGGAAAGGAGATACTCGACCCCAAAAGAAAATCCTGTCGTAGCCCCCGAAACGTCCCTATATTCGGAAAGAGAATTCATGGAAACCAGAGTATTTCATTGCGAATCGAATTCTGAGTTAATTCTTCAATGTGAGGTTGCGAGATATACAGCAAAGAAGAAATACTGCATCGGAAAGGAGATACTCGACCCCAAATGAAAATCCTGTCTTTGCCGTAGAAACGTTCCTAGATTGGTTAAGAGAAGGCATGGAACGCAGAGTACTTCATTGCGGCGCAATTTCTGTGTTAATTCGTCTCTGTGAGGATGTGAGGTATACAGTAAAGAAGAAATATTGCATCGGAAACGAGATACTTGACCCCAAAAGAAAATCCTGTCGTTGCCGTAGAAGCGTTCCTAGATTGGGAAAGGGAAGCCATGGAACACAGTGTATTTCATTGCGGCGCAATTTCTGTGTCAGTTCATCAGTGTGAGGATGCGAGGTATACAGTAAAGAAGATATAGTGCATCGGAAAGGAGATACTCGGCCCCAAATGAAAATCATGTCGTTACCGTCGAAACGTTCCTAGATTGGGAAAGAGAAGGCATGGAACACGGAGTGTATCATTGCGGCGCAATTTCTGTGTTAATTCGTCAGTGTGAGGATGCGAGGCATACAGTAAAGAAGAAATAGGGCTTCGGAAAGGAGATACTCGACCCCAAATGAAAATCCTGTCGTTGCCGTAGAAACGTCCCTAGATTGGGAGAGAGAAGGCTTGGAACACAGAGTATTTCATTGCGGCGCAATTTCTGTGTTAATTCGTCAGTGTGAGAATGCGAGGTGTACAGTAAAGAAGAAATAGTGCATCGGAAAGGAGGTACTCGACCAAAAATGAAAATCCTGTCGTTGCCGTAAAAACGTTCCTAGATTGGGTAAGAGAAGGCATGGAACACAGGGTGTATCATTGCGGCGCAATGTGTTAATTCGTCAGTGTGAGGATGCGAGGCATACAGTAAAGATGGAATAGTGCTTCGGAAAGAAGGAACCCAACCCCAAATGAAAATCTTGTCGTTGCTGTAGAAACGTTCCCAGATTGGGAAAGAGAAGGCATGGAACACAGAGTACTTCATTGCGGTGTAATTTCTGTGTTAAATCGTCAGTGTGAGGAAGCGAGGGATACAGTGAAGAAGAAACAGTGCATCGGAATGGAGATACTCGACCTAAAATGAAAATCCTGTCATTGCCGTAGAGACGGTCCTAGATTGGGAATGAGAAGGCATGGAACACATTTTCATTCCTGTGCCATTTCTGTGTTAATGCGTCAATGTGAGGATGCGAGGTATACAGTAATCACGAAATAGTGCATTGGAAAGGAGATACTCGACCTCAAATGAAAATCCTGTCGTTGCCGTAGAAACGTTTCTAGATTGGGAAAGAGAAGGCATGGAACACACAGTGTTTCATTGCGGCGCAGTTTCTGTGTTAATTCGTCAGGGTGAGGATGCGAGGTATACAGTAAAGAAGAAATAGTTCATCGGATAGGAGATATTCGACCTCAAATGAAAATCCTGTCGTTGCTGTAGAAACGTTCCTAGATTGGGAAAGAGAAGGCATGGAACACAGAGTACTTCATTGCGGTGCAATTTCTATGTTATTTCGTCAGTGTGAGGATGCGAGGTATACAGTAAAGAAGAAATAGTGCATCGGAAGGGAGATACTCGACCCCAAATGAAAATCCTGTCGTTGCTATAGATAGGTTCCTTGATTGGGAAAAAGAAGACATGGAATCTAGAATATTTCATTGTGGTGCAATTTCAGTGTTAATTCGTCAGTGTGAGGATGCGAGGTATACAGTAAAGAATCAATAGTGCTTCGGAAAGGGGATACTCGACCCCAAAAGAAAATCCTGTAGTAGCCGCAGAAACGTCCCTATAATCGGTAAGAGGCGGCATGGAACCCAGGGTATTTCATTGCGAATCAATTTCTGAGTTAATTCATCAATGTGAGGTTGCGAGATATACAGGAAAGAAGAAATAGTGCATCGGAAAGGAGATACTCGACCTCAAATGAGAATCCTGTCGTTGCCGTAGAAACAATCCTACATTGGGAAAGAGATGGCATGGAACACAGAGTACTTCATTGCGGTGTAATTTCTGTGTTAATTCGTCAGTGTGAGGATGCGAGGTATACAGTAAAGAAGAAATAGTGCATTGGAAAGGAGATACTCGACCAGAAAAGAAAATCCTGTCGTTGCCGTAAAAACGTCCCTAGACTGGGAAAGAGAAGGCATGGAACACAATGTATTTCATTGCGGCGCAATTTCTTTGTTCATTTGTCAGTGTGAGGATGCGAGGTATACAGTAAAGAAGAAATATTGCATCGGAAAGGAGATACTCGATCTCAAATGAAAATCCTGTCGTTGCCATAGAAACGTTCCCAGATTGGGAAAGAGAAGGCATAGAACGCAGAGTATTTCATTGCGGCGCAATTTCTGTGTTAATTCGCCAGTGTACGGTTGTGAGGTATACAGAAAAGAAGTATTAGTGCATCGGAAAGGTGATACGCGACCCCAAATGAAAATCCTGTCGTTGCCGTAGAAACGTTCCTAGATTGGGAAAGCGAAGGCATGGAACACAGGGTATTTCATTGCGGCGCAATTTCAGTGTTAATTCGTCAGTGTGAGGATGCGAGGTATACAGTAATGAAGAAATAGTGCATTGGAGAGGAGATACTCGACACCAAATGAAAATCCTGTCGTTGCCGTAGAAACGTTCGTAGATTGAGAAAGAGAAGGCATGGAACACAGAGTATTTCATTGCGGCTCAATTTCTGAGTTAATTCGTCAGTGTGAGGATGCGAGGTATACAGTAAAGAAGAAATAGTGCATCGGAAAGGAGATAGTCGACCTCAAATGGAAATCCTGTCGTTGCCATAGAAACGATCCTAGATTGGAAAAGAAGAGGCATGGAACGCAGAGTATTTCATTGCATCGCAATATCTGTGTTAATTCGTCAGTATGGGGATGCAAGGTATACAGTAAAGAAGAAATAGTGCATCGGTCAGGAGATACTCGACCCCAAATGAAAATCCTGTTGTTGCTGTAGAAACGTTCCTAGATTGGGAAAAAGAAGGCATGGAACACAGATTATTTCATTGCGGCGCAATTTCTGTGTTAATTCGTCAGTGTGAGGATGCGAGGTATACAGTAAAGAAGAAATAGTGCATCGGGAAGGTGATAGTCGGCCTCAAATGAAAATCCTGTCGTTGCCATAGAAACGTTCCTAGATTGGGAAAGAGAAGGTATGGAACGCAGAGTATTTCATTACGACGCAATTTCTGTGTTAATTCGTCAGTATGAGGATGCGAGGTATACAGTAAAGAAGAATTAGTACATCGGACAGGAGATACTCGACCCCAAAAGAAAATCCTGTCATTGCCAAAGAAAAGTTCCTAGATTGGGATAGAGAAGGCATGGAACACAGAGTATTTCATTGCGGCGCTATTTCTGTGTTAATTCGTCAGTGTGAGGATGCGAGGTATACAGTAAAGAAGAAATAAGGCATCGGAAAGGAGATACTCGACCCTAAAAGAAAATCCCGTCATTGCCGTAGAAACGTTCCTAGATTGGGAAAGAGAAGGCATGGAACACAGAATATTTCACTGTGGAGCAATTTCTGTGTTACTTCGTCAGTGTGAGGATGCGAGGTATACAGTAAAGAAGAAATAGCGCATCGGAAAGGAGATACTCGACACCAAAATAAAATCCTGTCGTTGCCGTAGAAACGTTCCTAGATTGGGAAAGAGAAGGCATGGAACACAGAGTATTTCATTGCAGCGCAATTTCTGTGTTACTTCGTCATTGTGAGGATGCGAGGTATTCAGTAAAGAAGAAATAGTGCATTGGAAAGGAGATACTCGACCCCAATTGAAAATCCTGTCGTTGCGGTAGAAACATTCCTAGATTGGGAAAGAGAAGGTATGGAACACAGAGCATTTCATTGCGGCCCAATTCCTGTGTTAATTCGTCAGTGTGAGGATGCGAGGTATACAGTAAAGAAGAAAAAGCGCATCGGATATGAGATACTCGACCCCAAATGAAAATGCTGTCGATGCCGTAGAAACATTCCTAGATTGGGAAAGAGAAGGCATGGTACACAGAGTATTTCATTACGGCGCAATTGCTATGTTAATTCGTCAGTGTGAGGATGCGAGGTATACAGCAAAGAAGAATTAGTGCATCGAAAAGGAGATACTCGACCCCAAAAGAAAATCCTGTCGTTGCCGTAGAAACGTTTCTAGATTGGGAAAAAGAAGGCGTGGAACACAGAGTATTTAATTGCGGTGCAATTTCTGTGTTAATTCGTCAGTGTGAGGATACGAGGTATACAGTAAAGAAGAAATAGTGCATCGGAAAGGAGATACTCGACACCAAATGAAAATCCTGTCGTTGCCGTAGAAACGTTCCTAGATTTTGAAAGAGAAGGCTTGGAAACATAGTATTTCATTACGGCGCAATTTCTACGTTAATTCGTCAGCGTGAGGATGCGAGGTATACAGTAAAGGAGAAATAGTGCATCGGAAATGAGATACTCGACCCCAAAAGAAAATCCTGTCGTTGCCAAAGAAACGTTCCTAAATTGGGAAAGAGAAGGCATGGAACACAGAGTATTTCATTGCGGCGCAATTTCTGTGTTAGTTCGTCAGTGTGAGGATGCGAGGTGTACAGTAAAGAAGAAATAGTGCATCGGAAGGGGGATACTCGAACCCAAATTAAAATCCTGTCGTTGCCGTAGAAACGTTCCCAGATTGGAAAAGAGACGGCATGGAAAGCAGAGTATTTTATTGCGGCGCAATTTCTGTGTTAATTCGTCAGTGTGAGGATGCGAGGTATACAGTAAAGAAGAAATAGTGCATCAGAAAGGTGAAACTCGACCGCAAAAGAAAATCCTGTCGCGGCCGTAGAAACGATCCCAGATTGGGAAAGAGAAGGCATGGAACACAGAGTATTTCATTGCGTCGCAATTTCTGTCTTAATTCATCAGTGTGAGGATGCGAGATGTACAGTAACGAAGAAATAGCGCAATGGAAATTAGATACTCGACCCCAAAAGAAAACCTTTTCGTTGCCAACGAAAGGTTTCTAGATTGGGAAAGAGAAGACATGGAATCCAGAATATTTTATTGCGGCGCAATTTCTGTGTTAATTCGTCAGTGTGAGGATGTTATGGATACAGTAAAAAAGAAATAGTGCATCGGAAAGGAGATACTTGACCCCTAAAGGAAAATCCTGACGTTGCCGTAGAAACGAACCTAGTTTGGGGAAAGAAGGCATTGAACCTAGAATACTACATTGCGACGCAATTTTTTGTGGTAATTCGTCAATGTGAGCATGCGAGGTTAACAGTAAAGAAGAAATAGTGCATCGGAAAGGAAATACTCGACCCCAAAAGAAAATCCTGTCGTTGCCATTGAAACGTTTCCAGATTGGGAAAGAGAAGGCATGGAACACAGAGTATTTCATTGCGGCGCAGTTTCTGTGTTAGTTTGTCAGTGTGAGGATGCGAGGTATACAGGAAAGAGGAAATAGTGCATCTGAAAGGAGATACTCGAACCCAAATAAAATCCTGTCGTTGCCGTAGAAACGTTCCTAGATTTGGAAAGAGACGGCATGAAACCAGAGTATTTCATTGCGGCGCAATTTCTGTGTTAATTCGTCAGTGTGAGGATGCGAGGTATACAGTAACGAAGAAATAGTGCATCGAAAAGGAGATACTCGACCTCCAAAGGAAATCCTGTCGTTGCCGTAGAAACGTTCCTTGATTGGGAAAGAGAAGGCGTGGAACACAGAGTATTTCATTGCGGTGCAATTTCTGTGTTCATTCGTCAGTGTGAGGATGCGAGGTATACAGTAAAGAAGAAATAGTGCATCAGAAAGGAAATACTCGACCCCTAAAGAAAATCCATTCATTGCCGTAAAAACGTTCCTAGATTGGGAAAGTGAAGGCATCGATCACAGAGTATTTCATTGTGGCGCAATTTCTTTGTTAATTCGTCAGTGTGAGGATGCGAGGTATACAGTAAAGAAGAAATAGTGCGTCGGAAAGGAGATACTCGACCCCAAATTAAAATCTTGTCGTTACCGTAGAAACGTTCCTAGATTGGGAAAGAGAAGGCATGGAACACAGAGTATTTCATTGCGGCGCAATTTCTGTGTTAATTCGTCAGTGTGAGGATGTGAGGTGTACAGTAAAGAAGAAATAGTGCATCGGAAAGGAGATACTCGACCCCAAAAGAAAATCTAGTCGTTGCCAAAGAAAGGTTCCTAGATTGGGAAAGAGAAGACATGGAATCCAGAATATTTCATTCCGGCGCAATTTCTGTGTTAATTCGTTATAGTGAGGATGTGAGGGATACAGTAAAAAAGTAATAGTGCATCGGAAACGAGATACTAGAGCCCTAAAAGAAAATCCTGTCGTTGCCGTAGAAACGATCCTAGTTTGGTGAAAGAAGGCATAGAAAGGCATAGAACCTAGAATACTACATTGCGACGCAATTTGTGTGGTAATTCGTCAATGTGAGGGTGCGAGGGATAGAGTAAAGAAGAAATAGTGCATCAGAAAGGAGATACTCGACCCCAAATGAAAATCCTGTCGTTGCCGTAGAAACGTTCGTAGATTGGGAAAGAGAAGGCAAGGAACACAGAGTATTTCATTGTGGCGCAATATCTGTGTTAATTCGTCAATGTGAGGGTGCGAGGGATACAGTAGAAAATAAATAGTGCATCGGAATGTAGATACTCGACCCCAAAAGAAAATCTTGTCGTTGCCGTAGAAAGGTCCCTAGATTGGGAAAGAAAATACATGGAATCTAGAACATGTCATTGCGGCGCAATTTATGTGTTAACTCGTCAGTGTGAGGAAGCGAGGTATACAGTAAAGAATGAATAGTGCATCGGAAGGAAGATACTCGACCCCAAAAGAAAATCCTGTCGTTGCCGTAGAAACGTTGCTAGATTGGGAAAGAGATGTCATGGAACACAGAGTATTTCATTGCGGCGCAATTTCTGTGTTAATTCGTCAGTGTGAGGGTGTGAGGTGTACAGTAAAGAAGAAATAGTGCATCGGAAAGGAGAGATCGAAGCCAAATGAAAATCCTGTCGTTGCCGTAGAAACTTTCTTAGATTGGGAAGGAGAAAGCATGGAACACAGGGTATTTCATTGCGGCGCACTTTCTGTGTTAATTCGTCGGTGTGATGATGTGAGGTATACAGTAAAGAAGAAATAGTACATCTGAATGGAGATACACGACCCCAAATGAAAATCCTGTAGTTGCCATAGAAACGTTCCTAGATAGGGAAAGAGAATGCATGGAACATGGTGTATTTCATTGTGGCGCAATTTCTGTGTTAATTTGTCAGTGTGAGGATGCCAGGTATACAGTAAGGAAGAAATAGTGCATCGGAAAGGAGATACTTAACCCCAAAAGAAAATCCAGTCGTTGCCGTAGAAACGTTTCTAGATTGGGAAGAAAAAGGCATGCAACACAGAGTATTTCATTGCGAATCAACTTCTGTGTTAATTCATCAACGTGAGTGTGCGCGGAATACAGTAAAAAAGGAATAGTGTATCGGAAAGGAGATACTCAACCCCAAAACAAAATCTTGTCGTTGCCACAGAAAGGCTCCCAGATTGGGAAAGAGAAGGCATGGAACACAGAGTATTTTATTGCGAATCAATTTCTGTGTTAATTCGTCAATGTGTGGGAGCGAGGGACACAGTAAAAAAGAAATAGTGCATCGGAAAGGAGATACTCGACCCCAAAAGAAAATCTTGTCGTTGCCATAGATAGGTTCCTAGATTGGGAAATAGAAGTCTTGGAATTTAGAATATTTCATTGCGGCGCAATCTCTGTAATAATTCGTCAGTGTGAGGATGCGAGGTATACAGTAAAGAAAGAATAGTGCATCGGAAAGGAGATACTCGACCGCAAAAGAAAATCCTGTCGTAGCCGCAGAAACGTCCCTACATTCGGATGGAGGAAGCATGGAACCCAGGGTATTTCATTGCGAATCAATTTCTGAGTTAATTCGTTAGTGTGAGGTTGCGAGGTATACAGCAAAGAAGAAAGAGTGCATCGGAAAGGAGATACTCGACCCCAATAAAAAATCTAGTCGTTGCCACAGAAAGGTTCCTAGATTGGGAAAGAGAAGACATGGAATCAAAATATATTATTGCGGTGCAAGTTCTATGTTAATTCGTCAGTGTTAGGATGCGAGGTACGCAGTAAAGAAGAAATAGAGCATCGGAAAGGAGATACTCGACCCCAAACGAAATTTCTGTCGTTGCCATAGGAACATTCCTAGATCGGGAAAGAGAGGGCATGGAACACAGAGTATTTCATTGCGGCGCAATTTATGTGTTAATTCGTCAGTGTGAGGATGCAAGGAATACAGTGAAGAAGAAATAGTGCATCGGAAAGGGGATACTCGACCCCAAAGGAAAATCCTGTCGTTGCCGTAGAAACGTTCCTAGATTGGGAAAGAGAAGGCATGGAACACAGAGTATTTCATTGCATCGCAATTTCTATGTGAATTCGTCAGCGTCAGTATGCGAGGTATACAGTAAAGAAGAAATAGTGCATCGGAAAGGAGATACTCGACCCCAAAAGAAAACCCTGACTTTGCCGTAGAAACGTTCTTAGATTGGGAAAGAGAAGGCATGGAACAAAGAGTATTTCATTGCGGCGCAATATCTGCATTAATTCGTCAGTGTGAGTATGCGAGGTATACAGTAAAGAAAGAATAGTGCATCTGAAAGGAGATACTGGACCCCAAAGGAAAATCCACTCGTTGCCCCAGAAACGTCCCTATATTCGGGAAGAGAAGGCATGGCAAACAGAGTGTTTCATTGCGAATCAATATCTGAGTTAATTCGTCAATGTGATGTTGCGAGGTATACAGTATAGATGAAATAGTGCATCGGAAAGGAGATACTCGACCCCAAATGAAAATCCTGTCTTTGTTGTAGGAAAGTTCCTAGATTGGGAAAGAGAAAGCATGGAACACAGAGTATTTCATTGCGGCGCAATTTCTGTGTAAATTCGTCAGTGTGAGGATGCGAGGTATACAGTAAAGAAAGAATAGTGCATCGGAAAGGAGATACTCGACCCCAATTGAGAATCCAGTCGTCGCCGTAGAAACATTCCTAGATTGGGAAAGAGAAGACATGGAACACAGAGTATTTCATTGCGAATCAAATTCTGAGTTAATTCGTCAATGTGAGGTTGCGAAGTATACAGTAAAGAAGAAATAGTGCATCGGAAAGGAGATACTCGACCCCAAAAGAAAATCTTGTCGTTGCCGTAGAACACTTCCTAGATTGGGAAAGAGAAGGCATGGAACACAGAGTATTTCATTGCGAATCAATTTCTGAGTTAATTCGTCAATGTGAGTTTGCGAGGTATACAGTGAAGAAGAAATAGTGCATCGGAATGGAGATACTCGACCCCAAAAGGAAATGCTGTCAGTGCCGCAGAAACGTTCCTAGATTGGGAGAGAGAGGCATGGAACACAGAGTATTTCATTGCTAATCAAGTACTGTGTTAATACTTCAATGTGAGGGTGCGAGGGATACAGTAAAAAAGAAATAGTGAATCGGAAAGGAGATACTCGACCCCAAAAGAAAATCTTGTCGTTGCCATCGAAAGGTTCCTGGATTGGGAAAGAGAAGACATGGAATCTAGAATATTACATTGCGGCGCAATTTCTGTGTTAATTCGTCAGTGTGTGGATGCGAGGTATACTGTAAAGAAAGAATTGTGCATCGAAAAGGAGATACTCGACCCCAAAAGAAAATTATGTCGTAGCCCCAGAAACGTCCCTCAATTCGGAAAGCAAAGCCATGGAACCCAGGGTATTTTATTGCGAATCAATTTCTGAGTTTATTCGTCAATGTGAGGTTGCGAGGTATACAGTGAAGAAGAAATAGTGCATCACAAAGGAGATACTCGGCCCCAAATGAAAATCCTGTCGTTGCTGTAGAAACGCTCCTAGATTGATAAAGAGAACACAAGGAACACAGAGTATTTCATTGCGACGCAATTTCTGTGTTAAATCGTCAGTGTGAGGATGCGAGGTATACAGTAAAGAAGAAATAGTGCATCGGAAAAGAGATACTCGACCCCAAAAGAAAATCCTGTCGTAGCCCCAGAAACGTCCCTATATTCGGAACGAGAAGGCAGGTAACCCAGAGTATTTCATTGCGAATCAATTCATGAGTTAATTCATCAATGTGAGGTTGTGAGGTAATAAGTACAGAAGAAATAGTGCATCGGAAAGGAGATACTCGACCCCAAAAGAAAATCTTGTCGTTGCCATTGAAATGTTCCTAGATTAGGAAAGAGAAGGCATGGAACACAGAATATTTCATTGCGACGCAATTTGTGTGGTAATTCGTCAATGGGGGGTTGCGAGGTATACAGTAAAGAAGAAGTAGTGCATCGGAAAGGAGATACTCGACCCCAAAAGAAAATCCTGTCTTTGCCGTAGAAACGCTCCTAGATTGGGAAAGAGAAGGCATGGAACACAGACTATTTCATTGCGGCGCAATCTCTGTGTTCATTCGTCAGTGTTAGGACGTGAGGAATGCAGTAATGAAGAAATTGTGCATAGGAAAGGAGACACTCGACCCCCAAAGAAAATCCTGTCGTTGTAGTAGAAACTTTTCTAGATTGGGAAAGAGAAAGGATGGAACACAGAGTATTTCATTGCGGCGCAGTGTCTGTGTTAATTCGTCAGTGTGAGAATGCGAGGTGTACAGTAAAGAAGAAATAGTGCATCGGAAAGGAGAAACTCGCCCCAAATGTGAATCCTGTCGTTGCCGTAGAAACGTTCCTTGATTGGGAAAGAGGAGGCATGGAACACAGAGTATTTCGTTGCCGCGCAATTTCTATGTTAATTCGTCAGTGTGAGGATGCGAGGTATACAGTAAAGAAGAAATAGTGCATCAGAAAGGAGATACTCGACCCCAAATGAAAATCCTGTCGTTACCCTAGAAACGTTCCTAGATTGGGAAAGAGAGGGCATGAAACACAGAGTATTTCATTGCGGCGCAATTTCTATACTAATTCGACAGTGTGACGATGCCAGGTATACAGTAAAGAAGAAATACTGCTTCGGAAAGGAGATACTCGGCCCCAAATGAAGATCCTGTCGTTGCCATAGAAACGTTCTCAGATTGGGAAAGAGAAGGCATGGAACACAGAGTATTTCATTGCGGCGCAATTTCTGTGTTAATTCGTCCATGTGAGATTGCGAGGTATACAGTAAAGAAGAAATAGTGCATAGGAAAGGAGATACTCGACCACCAAGGAAAATCCTGTCGTTGTAGTACAAACGTCACTAGATTGGGAAAGAGAAAGCATGGAAAATAGAGTATGTCATTGCGGCGCCATTTCTGTGTTAATTCGTCAGTGTGAGGATGCGAGGTATACAGTATGGGAGAAATAGTGCATCAGAATACAGATACTCGACCCCAAATAAAAATCCACTCGTTGATGTAGAAACGTTCCTAGATTGGGAAAGAGAATGCATGGAACACAGAGTATTTGATAGCGGCTCAATTTCTGTGCCAATTCGTCAGTGTGAGGATGCCAGGTACACAGTAAAGAAGAAATAGTGCATCGGAAAGGAGATACTCGCCCCAAATGTGAATCCTGTCGTTGCCGTAGAAACGTTCCTTGATTGGGAAAGAGGAGGCATGGAACACAGAGTATTTCGTTGCCGCGCAATTTCTATGTTAATTCGTCAGTGTGAGGATGCGAGGTATACAGTAAAGAAGAAATAGTGCGTCGGAAAGGAGATACTCGACCCCAAATGAAAATCCTGTCGTTACCCGAGAAACGTTCCTAGATTGGGAAAGAGAGGGCATGAAACACAGAGTATTTCATTGCGGCGCGATTTCTATGTTAATTCGACAGTGTGAAGATGCCAGGTATACAGTAAAGAAAAAATAGTACTTCGGAAAGGAGATACTCGGCCCCAAATGAAAATCCTGTCGTTGCCATAGAAACGTTCTCAGATTGGGAAAGAGAAGGCATGGAACACAGAGTATATCAATTCGGGGCAATTTCTGCGTTAATTTATCAGTGTGAGAATGCGAGATTTACAGTAAGGAAGGAATAGTGCATCGGAAAGGAGATACTCGACCCCAAATGAAAATCCCGTCGTTGCCGTAGAAACGTTCCTAGATTATAAGAGATAAGGCATGGACACACATAGCATTTCATTGCGGCGCAATTTCTGTGTCAATTCGTTAGGTTGAGGATGCGAGGTATACACTAAAGGAGAAATAGTGCATCGGAAAGAAGATACTCGACCCCAAATGAAGATCCTGTCGTTGCCGTAGAAACGATCCTAGATTGGGAAAGAGAAGGCATGGAACACAGAGTATTTCATTGCGAATCAATTTCTGTGTTAATTCGTCAATGTGAGGGTGCGAAGGAAACAGTAAAAAAGAAATAGTGCATCTTAAAGGAACTACTCGACCCCAAAGGAAAATTTTGTCGTTTGCCATAGAAAGGTTTTTAGATTGGGAAAGAGAAGGCATGGAACCCAGAGTATTTCATTGCGAATCAATTGATGAGTTAATTTGTCAATGTGACATTGCGAGGTAAACACAAAAGAAAGAATAGTGCATCGGAAAGGAGATACTCGACCCCAAAAGGGAATCCTGTCGTTGCCGTAGAAACGTTCCTAGATTGGGAAAGAGAAGGTATGGAACACAAAGTATTTCATTGCGGCGATATTTCTGTGTTACATCGTCAATGTCAGGATGCAAGGTATACAGTAAATAAAAAATAGTGCATCGGAAAGGAGATACTCGTCCCCAAATGGAAATCCCGTTGTTGCCGCAGAAACGTTCTCAGGTTGGGAAAGACAAGGCATGGAACACAGAGTATTTCATTGCGGCGCTATTTGTGTGTTAATTTGTCAGTGTGAAGATGCAAGGTATACAGTAAAGAGGAAATAGTGCATCGGAAAGGAGGTACTCGACCCCAAATGAAAATCCGGTCGTTGCAGTAGAAAAGTTCGTAGATTGGGAAAGAGAAGGCATGGAACACAGAGTATTTCATTGTGGCGCAATTTCTGTGTTAATTCGTCAGTGTGAGGATGCGAAGTATACAGTAAAGAAGAAATAGAGCACCGGAAAGGAGATACTCGACCCCAAATGAAAATCCTGTCGTTGCCGTAGAAACGTTCCTAGATTGGGAAAGAGAAGGCATGGAACACAGAGTATTTCATTGCGGCGCAATTTCTGTGTAAATTCGTCAGTGTGAGGATGCGAGGTATACAGTAATGAAGAAATAGTGCATCGGAAAGGAGATACTCGACCCCAATTGAAAATCCTGTGTTGTATGAGAAACGTTCTTAGATTGGGAAAGAGAAGGCATGGAAAATAGTGTTTTTCATTGCGGAGCAAGTTCTGTGTTAATTCGTCAGTGTGAGGATGCGAGGTAAACAGTAAAGAAAGAATAGCGCATCGGAAAGGAGATACTCGACAATAAAAGAAAACCCGGCCGTAGCCCCAGAAACCTCCCTATATTCGGAAAGAGAAGACATTGAACCCAGAGTATTTCATTGCGAATCAATTTCTGAGTTAATTCGTCAATGTGTGGATGCGAGGTATACAATAAAGAAGAAATAGTGCATAGGAAACGAGATACTCGACCTCAAAAAAAATCCTGTCGTTGTAATAGAAACGTTATTAGATTGGGAAAGAGAAAGCATGGAACACGGAGTATTTCATCGCGGCGCATTTTCTGTGCTAATTCGTCAGTGTGAGGATGAGAGGTATACAGTAAAGAAGAAATAGTGCATCAGAAAGGAGATACTCGACCCCAAATGAAAATCTTGTCATTGCCGTAGAAACCTTACTAGTTTGGGAAAGAGAAGGCATGGATCACAGAGTAATTCATTGCGGCGCAATTTCTGTGTTAATTCGTCAGTGTGCGGATGCGAGGTATACAGTAAAGAAGAAATAGTGCATCGGAAAGGAGATACTCGACCCCAAATGAAAATCATGTCGTTGCCGTAGAAACGTTCCTATATTGGCAAAGGTAAGTCATGGAATACAGAGGATTTCATTGCGGCGCTATTTCTGTGTTAATTCGTCAGTGTGAGGATGCAAGGTACACAGTAAAGAAGAAATAGTGCATCAGAAAGGAGATACTCGACCCCAAATGAAAATCCTGTCGCTGAGGTAGGAACGTTCCTAGATTGGGAAACAGAAGGCATGGAACACAGAGTATTTCATTGCAGCGCAATTTCTATGTTAATTCATCAGTGTGAGGATGCGAGGTATTTAGTACATAAGAAACAGTGCATCGGAATGGAGACACTCGACGCCAAATGAAAATCTTGTCGTAGCCATAGAAACGTCCCTAGACTGGGAAAGAGAAGGAATGGGACACAGAGTACTTCATCGCGGCGCAATTTCTGTGTTAATGCGTCAGTGTGAGGATGCGAGGTATACAGTAAAGAAGAAATAGTGCATCGGAAAGGAGATACCCGACCCCAAATGAAAATCGTGTCGTTGCCGTAGAAACGTTCCTAGATTGGGGAAGAGAATGCATGTAACACAATTTCATAGCGGCTCAATTTCTGTGTTAATTAGTCAATGTGAGGATGCCAAGTATACAGTAAAGAAGAAATAGTGCATCGGAAAGGAGATACTCGACCCCAAATGAAAATCCTGTCGTTGCTGTAGAAACGTTCCTAGATTGGGAAAGAGAAGGCATGGAACACAGAGTATTTCATTGCGGCAAGATTTTTGTGTTAATTCGTTAGTGTGAGGATGCGAGGTATACAGTAAAGAAAGATTAGTGCATCGGAAAGGAGATACTCAACCATAAAAGAAAATCCTGTCGTAGCCCCAGAAACGTCCCTATATTCGGAACGAGAAGGCATGGAACCCAAAGTATTTCACTGCGAATCAATTTCTGATTTAATTCGACAATGTGTGGATGCAAGGTATACAGTAAAGAGGAAATAAAGCATAGGAAAAGGGATAATCGACCCCAAAAGAAAATCCTGTCGTTGTAGTAGAAACGTTCCTAGATTGGGAAAGAGAAGGCATGGAAGACAGAGTATTTCATTGCGTCGCAATTTCTGTGTTAATTCGTCAGTGTGAGGATGCGAGGTAAACAGTAAAGAAGAAATGATGCATCGGAAACGACATACTCGACTCCAAAAGAAAATCCTGCCGTTGCCATAGAAACGTTCCTAGATTGGGAAAGAGAAGGCATGGAACACAGAGTATTTCGCTGCGGCGCAATTTCTATGTTAATTCGTCTGTGTGAGGATGCGAGGTACACAGTAAAGAAGAAATAGTGCGTCGGAAAGGAGAAACACGAACCCAAATGAAAATCCTGTCGTTTCCGTAGAAACGTTCCTAGATTGGGAATGAGAAGGCATGGAACACAGAGTATTTCGTTGCGGCGCAATTCCTATGTTCATTTATCAGTGTAAGTATGCGAGGTATACAGTAAGGAAGAAATAGTGCATCGGAAAGGAGATACTCGACCCCAAATGAAAATCCTGTCGTTGCTGTAGAAACGTTCCTAGATTGGGAAAGATAAGGCATGGAATACAGAGTATTTTATTGCGGCGCAATTTCTGTGTTAATTCATCAGTTTGAGGATGCGAGGTATACAGTAAAGAAGTAATAGCGCATCGGAAAGGAGATACTCGACACCATATGAAAATCCTGCTGTTGCCTAATAAACGTTCCTAGATTGGGAAAGAGAATGCATGGAACACAGAGTATTTCGTTGCGGCGCAATTTCTATGTTAATTCGTCTGCGTGAGGATGCGAGGTACACAGTAATGAAGAAATAGTGCGTCGGAAACAGAGAAACTCGAACCCAAATGAAAATCCTGTCGTTGCCGTAGAAACGTTCCTAGATTGGGAACGAGAAGGCATGGAACACAGAGTATTTCGTTGCGGCGCAATTTCTATGTTAATTTGTCAGTGTGAGTATGCGAGGTATACAGTAAGGAAGAAATAGTGCATCGGAAAGGAGATACTCGACTCCAAATGAAATTCCTGTCGTTGCCGTAGACACGTTCCTAGATTGGGAAAGAGAAGGCATGGAACACAGAGAATTTCATTGCGGCGCAATTTCTGTGTTAATTCGTCAGAGTGAGGATGCGACGTATACAGTAAAGAAGAAATATTGCATCGGAAAGGAAATACTCGACCCCAAATGACAATTTTATCGTTGGCATAGAAACGTTCCTAGATAGGTAAAGAGAAGGCATGGATAACAGAGTATTACATTGCGGCGCAATTTCTGTGTTAATTCGTCACTATGAGGATGCGAGGTACACAGTAAGGAAGGAATAGTGCATCGGAAATTAGATACTCGACCCCAAATGAAAATCCTGTTGTTGCCGCAGAAACGTTCCTAAATTGGGAAAGAGAAGGCATGGAACAGAGAGTATTTCATTGCGGCGCAATCGCTATGTTAATTCGTCAGTGTGAGGATGCGCGGTATAAAGTAAAGAGGAAATAGTGCATCGGACAGGAGATACTCGAACCCAAATGAAAATCCTGTCGTTGCTGTAGAAACGTTCCTAGATTGGGAAAGAGAAGGCATGGAACACAGAGTATTTCATTGCGGCAAGATTTCTGTGTTAATTCGTCAGTGTGAGGATGCGAGGTATACAGCGAAGAATAAATAGTGCGTCGGAAAGGAGATACTCGACCCCAAATGAAAATCCTGTCGTTGCTGCAGAAACGTTCCTAGATCGGGAAAGATAAGGCATGAAAAACAGAGTATTTCATTGCGGCGCAATTTCTGTGTAAATGCGTCAGTCTGAGGATGCGAGGTATACAGTAAAGAAGAGATAGTGCATCGGAAAGGAGATACTCGACCCCAAAGGAAAATCCTGTTGGTGCCGTAGATACGTTCCTAGATTGGGAAAGAGAAAGCATGGAACACAGAGTATTTCATTGCGGTGCAATTTCTGTGTTGATTCGTCAGTGTGAGGATGCGAGGTATACAGTAATGAAGAAATAGTGCGTCGGAAAGGAGATACTCGACCCCAAGTGAAAATCCTGTGACTGCCATAGAAACGTTCTCAGATAGGGGAAGAGAAGGCATGGAACACACAGTATTTCACTGCAGGGCAATTTCTGTGTTTATTTGTCAGTGTGAGGATGCGAGGTAAACAGTAAGGAAGAAATAGTGCATCGGAAGGAGATAGTCGACCCCAAATGAAAATCCTGTCGTTGCCGTAGAAACGTTCCTAGATTATAAAAGATTAGGCATGGAACACAGAGTATCTCATTGCGGCGCAATTTCTATGTTAATTCGTCAGTGTGAGGATGCGAGGTATACAGTAACGAAGAAATACTGTTTCGGGAAGGAGATACTCGACCCCAAATGAAAATCTAGTTGTTGCCGTAGAAACGTTCCTAGATTGGGAAAGAGATGGCATGGAACACAGAGTATTTCATTGCGGAGCAATTTCTGTGTCTATTCGTCAGTGTGAGGATGCGAGGTATACACTAAAGGAGAAATAGTGCATCGGAAAGAAGATACTCGGTCCCAAATGAAGATACTGCCGTTGCCGTAGAAGCGTTCCTAGATTGGGAAAGGAAAGGAATGGAACTCAGAGTATTTCATTGCGGCGCAATTTCTGTGTTAATTCGTCAGTGTGAGGATGCGAGGTATACAGTAAAGAAGAAAAAGTGCATCGGAAAGGAGATACTCGACCCCAAAAGAAAATACTGTCATTGCCGTAAAATCGTTCCTAGATTGGGAAAGAGAAAGCATGGAACACAGAGTATTACATTGCGGCTCAATTTCTATGTTAATTCGTCAGTGTGAGGATGCGAAGTATACAGTAAAGAAGAAATAGTGCATCGGAAAGGAGATACGCGCCCCCAAATGAAAATCCTGTCGTTGCCAGAGAAACGTTCTCAGATTGGGAAAGAGAAGGCACGGAAGACAGAGAATTTCATTGCGGGGCAATTTTTATGTTTATTTGTCAGTGAGAGGATGCAAGGTATACAGTAAGGATGAAGTAGTGCATCAGAGAGGAGATACTCAGACCCAAAAGAAAATCCTGTTGTTGCCGTAGAAACGTTCCTAGATTGGGAAAGAGAAGGCATGGAACACAGAGTATTTCATTGTGATGCAATTTCTGTGTTAATTCGTCAGTGTGAGGATGTGAGGTAATCAGTAAAGAAGATCTAGTGCATCGGAAAGGAGATACTCGACCCCAAAAGAAAATACTGTCGTTGCCGTAGAAACGTTCCTAGATTGGGAAAGAGAAGGCATGGAACACAGAGTATTATATTGCGGCGCAATTTCTGTGTTAATTCGTCATTGTGAGGATGCGAGGTATACAGTCAAGAAGGAATAGTGCATCGGAAAGGAGATGCTCGACCCCAAATGAAATTCCTGTCGTTGCCGTAGAAACGTTCCTAGATTGGGGAAGAGACTGCAGGGAACACAGAGTATTTCATTGCGGCGCAATTTCTATGTTAATTAGTCAGTGTGAGGGTGCGAGGTGTACAGTATAGAAAAAATAGTGCATCGGAAAGGAGATACTCGACCCCAAATGAAAATCCTGTCGCTGCCGTAGAAATGTTCCTAGATTGGGAAAGAGAAGGCACGGAACACAGAGTATTTCATTGCGGCGCAATTTCTGTGTTAATTCGTCAGAGTGAGGATGTGAGGTATACAGTTAAGAAGAAATAGTGCATCGGAAAGGAGATACTCGACCCCAAGTGAAAATCCAGTCGTTGCCGTAGAAACGTTCCTAGATTGGGAAAGAGAAGGCATGGAACACAGAGTATTTCGTTGCGGGGCAATTTCTATGTTAATTCGTCAGTGTGAGGATGCAAGGTATACAGTAAAGAAGAAATAGTACATCGGAAAGAAAGTACTCTACCCGAAATGAAAATCGTTTCGTTGCCGTAGAAACGTTCCTCGATTGGAAAAGAGAAGGCATGGAAACAGAGTATTTCATTGCGGCGCAATTTCTGTGTTAATTCGTCGGTGTGAGGATGGGAGTTATGCAGTACAGAAGAGATAGTGCATCGGAAAGGAGATGCTCGACCCCAAATGAAATTCCTGTCGTTGCCGTAGAAACGTTCCTAGATTGAAAAAGAGATGGCATGGAACACAGAGTACTTCGTTGCGGCGCAATTTCTGTGTTAATTAGTCACTGTGAGGGTGCGAGGTGTACAGTATAGAAGAAATAGTGCATCGGAAAGGAGATACACGACCCCAAACGAAAATCCTGTGGTTGCCTTTGAAATGTTCCTAGATTGGGAAAGGGAGGGCATGGAACACAGAGTATTTCGTTGCGGCGCAATTTCTGTGTTAATTAGTCACTGTGAGGGTGCGAGGTGTACAGTATAGAAGAAATAGTGCATCGGAAAGGAGATACTCGGCCCCAAATGAAAATCCTGTCGTCGCCGTTGAAATGTTCCTAGATTGGGAAAGAGAGGGCATGGAACGCAGAGTATTTCGTTGCGGCGCAATTTCTGTGTTAATTAGTCACTGTGAGGGTGCGAGGTGTACAGTATAGAAGAAATAGTGCATCGGAAAGGAGATACACGACCCCAAACGAAAATCCTGTGGTTGCCTTTAAAATGTTCCTAGATTGGGAAAGGGAGGGCATGGAACACAGAGTATTTCGTTGCGGCGCAATTTCTGTGTTAATTAGTCACTGTGAGGGTGCGAGGTGTACAGTATAGAAGAAATAGTGCATCGGAAAGGAGATACTCGACCCCAAATGAAAATCCTGTCGTTGCCGTTGAAATGTTCCTAGATTGGGAAAGAGAGGGCATGGAACACAGAGTATTTCGTTGCGGCGGAATTTCTGTGTTAATTAGTCACTGTGAGGGTGCGAGGTGTACAGTATAGAAGAAATAGTGCATCGGAAAGGAGATGCTCGACCCCAAATGAAATTCCTGTCGTTGCCGTAGAAACGTTCCTAGATTGGGAAAGAGAAGGCATGGAACACAGAGTATTTCATTGCGGCGCAAGTTCTATGTTAATTCGTCAGTGTGAGGATGCCAGGTATACAGTAAAGGTTAAATAGTGCATCGGAAAGAAAATATCGTTGCCATAGAAACGTTCCTAGATTGGGAAAGAGAAGGGATGGAACACAGAGTATTTCATTGCGGCGCAATTTTTATCTTATTTCGTCAGTGTGAGGATGCGAGGTATACAGTATAAAAGAAATAGTGCATCGGAAAGGAGTTACTCTAGCTAAATGAAAGTTCTGTCGATGCCGCTGAAACGTTCCTAGATTGGGAAAGAGAAGGCGTGGCACACAGAGAATTTCATTGCGGCGCAATTTCTGTGTTAATTAGTCACTGTGAGGGTGCGAGGTGTACAGTATAGAAGAAATAGTGCAACGGAAAGGAGATACTAGACCCAAATGAAAATCCTGTCGTTGCCGTAGAAACGTTCCTAGATTGGGAAAGAAAAGGCATGGAACTCAGAGTATTTCATTGCGGCGCAATTTCTGTGTTAATTCGTCAGTGTGAGGATGCGAGGTATACAGTCAAGAAGGAATAGTGCATCGGAAAGGAGATACTCGACCCCAAAAGAAAATACTGTCGTTGCCGTAGAAACGTTCCTAGATTGGGAAAGAGAAGGCATGGAACACAGAGTATTATATTGCGGCGCAATTTCTTTGTTAATTCGTCATTGTGAGGATGCGAGGTATACAGTAAAGAAGAAATAGTACATCGGAAAGAAAGTACTCGACCCCAAATGAAAATCGTGTCGTTGCCGTAGAAACGTCCCTACATTGGCAACGAAAAGGCATGGAACACAGAGTATTTTATTGCGCCGCAATTTCTGTGTTAATTCGTCGGTGTGAGGATGGGAGTTATGCAGTACAGAAGAGATAGTGCATCGGAAAGGAGATGCTCGACCCCTAATGAAATTCCTGTCGTTGCCGTAGAAACGTTCCTAGATTGGGGAAGAGACTGCAGGGAACACAGAGTATTTCATTGCGGCGCAATTTCTATGTTAATTAGTCAGTGTGGGGGTGCGAGGTGTACAGTATAGAAAAAATAGTGCATCGGAAAGGAGATACTCGACCCCAAATGAAAATCCTGTCGCTGCCGTAGAAATGTTCCTAGATTGGGAAAGAGAAGGCACGGAACACAGAGTATTTCATTGCGGCACAATTTCTGTGTTAATTCGTCAGAGTGAGGATGTGAGGTATACAGTTAAGAAGAAATAGTGCATCGGAAAGGAGTGACTCGACCCCAAGTGAAAATCCAGTCGTTGCCGTAGAAACGTTCCTAGATTGGGAAAGAGAAGGCATGGAACGCAGAGTATTTCGTTGCGGCGCAATTTCTATGTTAATTCGTCAGTGTGAGGATGCAAGGTATACAGTAAAGAAGAAATAGTACATCGGAAAGAAAGTACTCGACCCCAAATGAAAATCGTGTCGTTGCCGTAGAAACGTTCCTCGATTGGAAAAGAGAAGGCATGGAAACAGAGTATTTCATTGCGGCGCAATTTCTGTGTTAATTCGTCGGTGTGAGGTTGGGAGTTATGCAGTACAGAAGAGATAGTGCATCGGAAAGGAGATGCTCGACCCCTAATGAAATTCCTGTCGTTGCCGTAGAAACGTTCCTAGATTGGGAAAGAGAGGGCATGGAACACAGAGTATTTCATTGCGGCGCAATTTCTATGTTAATTAGTCAGTGTGAGGGTGCGAGATGTACAGTATAGAAGAAATAGTGCATCGGAAAGGAGATACTCGAACCCAATTGAAAATCCTGTCGTTGCCGTAGAAACGTCCCTACATTGGCAACGAAAAGGCATGGAACACAGAGTATTTTATTGCGCCGCAATTTCTGTGTTATACGTCAGTGTGAGGATGCGAGGTATACAGTTAAGAAGAAATAGTGCATCGGAAAGGAGATACTCGACCCCAAGTGAATATCCTGTCGTTGCCGTTGAAATGTTCCTAGATTGGGAAAGAGAAGGCATGGAACAGTGAGTATTTTATTACGGCAGGATATCTATGTTAATTCGTCAGTGTGAGGATGCGAGGTATACAGTAAAGATGAAATAGCGCATCGGAAAGGAGATACTCGATCCCAGATGAAAATCTTGTCGTTGCCGTAGAAAGGTTCCTAGATTAGGAAAGAGAAGGCATGGAACACAGAGTATTTCGTTGCGACGCAATTTCCATGTTAATTCGTCAGTGTGAGGAAGCGAGGTATACAGTTAAGAAGAATAGTGCATCGGAAAGGAGATACTCGACCCCAAGTGAAAATACTGTCGTTGCCGTAGAAACGCTCCTAGATTGGGAAAGAGAAGGCATGGAACACAGAGTATTTCGTTGCGGCGCAATTTCTATATTAATTCGTCAGTGTGAGGATGCAAGGTATACAGTAAAGAAGAAATAGTACATCGGAAAGAAAATACTCGACCCCAAATGAAAATCGTGGCGTAGCCGTAGAAACGTTCCTCGATTGGAAAAGAGAAGGCATGGAAACAGAGTATTTCATTGCGGCGCAATTTCTGTGTTAATTCGTCGGTGTGAGGATGGGAGTTATGCAGTACAGAAGAGATAGTGCATCGGAAAGGAGATGCTCGACCCCTAATGAAATTCCTGTCGTTGCCGTAGAAACGTTCCTAGATTGGGAAAGAGAGGGCATGGAACACAGAGTATTTCATTGCGGCGCAATTTCTATGTTAATTAGTCAGTGTGAGGGTGCGAGGTGTACAGTATAGAAAAAATAGTGCATCGGAAAGGAGATACTCGACCCCAAATGAAAATCCTGTCGCTGCCGTAGAAATGTTCCTAGATTGGGAAAGAGAAGGCATGGATCACAGAGTATTTTATTGCGCCGCAATTTCTGTGTTAATACGTCAGTGTGAGGATGCGAGGTATACAGTTAAGAAGAAATAGTGCATCGGAAAGGAGATACTCGAACCCCCAGTGAATATCCTGTCGTTGCCGTTGAAATGTTCCTAGATTGGGAAAGAGAAGGCATGGAACAGTGAGTATTTTATTACGGCAGGATATCTATGTTAATTCGTCAGTGTGAGGATGCGAGGTATACAGTAAAGATGAAATAGCGCATGGGAAAGGAGATACTCGATCCCAGATGAAAATCTTGTCGTTGCCGTAGAAAGGTTCCTAGATTAGGAAAGAGAAGGCATGGAACACAGAGTATTTGGTTGCGACGCAATTTCCATGTTAATTCGTCAGTGTGAGGAAGCGAGGTATACAGTTAAGAAGAATAGTGCATCGGAAAGGAGATACTCGACCCCAAGTGAAAATACTGTCGTTGCCGTAGAAACGCTCCTAGATTGGGAAAGAGAAGGCATGGAACACAGAGTATTTCGTTGCGGCGCAATTTCTATATTAATTCGTCAGTGTGAGGATGCAAGGTATACAGTAAAGAAGAAATAGTACATCGGAAAGAAAATACTCGACCCCAAATGAAAATCGTGGCGTAGCCGTAGAAACGTCCCTACATTGGCAACGAAAAGGCATGGAACACAGAGTATTTTATTCAGCCGCAATTTCTGTGTTAATACGTCAGTGTGAGGATGTGAGGTATACAGTTAAGAAGAAATAGTGCATCGGAAAATAGATACTCGACCCCAAGTGAAAATCCAGTCGTTGCCGTAGAAACGTTCCTAGATTGGGAAAGAGAAGGCATGGAACACAGAGAATTTCGTTGCGTCGCAATTTCTATGTTAATTCGTTAGTGTGAGGATGTGAGGTATACAGTAAAGAAGAAATAGTACATCGGAAAGAAAACACTCGACCCCAAATGAAAACCCTGTCGTTGCCGTAGAAATGTTCCTAGATTGGGAAAGAGAAAGCATGGAAACAGAGTATTTCATTGCGGCGCAATTTCTGTGTTAATTCGTCAGTGTGAGGATGGGAGTTATGCAGTACAGAAGAGATAGTGCATCGGAAAGGAGATGCTCGACCCCAAATGAAATTCCTGTCGTTGCCGTAGAAACGTTCCTAGATTGAAAAAGAGAAGGCATGGAACACAGAGTACTTCGTTGCGGCGCAATTTCTGTGTTAATTAGTCACTGTGAGGGTGCGAGGTGTACAGTATAGAAGAAATAGTGCATCGGAAAGGAGATACTCGGCCCCAAATGAAAATCCTGTCGTCGCCGTTGAAATGTTCCTAGATTGGGAAAGAGAGGGCATGGAACGCAGAGTATTTCGTTGCGGCGCAATTTCTGTGTTAATTAGTCACTGTGAGGGTGCGAGGTGTACAGTATAGAAGAAATAGTGCATCGGAAAGGAGATACACGACCCCAAACGAAAATCCTGTGGTTGCCTTTGAAATGTTCCTAGATTGGGAAAGGGAGGGCATGGAACACAGAGTATTTCGTTGCGGCGCAATTTCTGTGTTAATTAGTCACTGTGAGGGTGCGAGGTGTACAGTATAGAAGAAATAGTGCATCGGAAAGGAGATACTCGACCTCAAATGAAAATCCTGTCGTTGCCGTTGAAATGTTCCTAGATTGGGAAAGAGGGGGCATGGAACACAGAGTATTTCGTTGCTGCGCAATTTCTGTGTTAATTAGTCACTGTGAGGGTGCGAGGTGTACAGTATAGAAGAAATAGTGCATCGGAAAGGAGATGCTCGACCCCAAATGAAATTCCTGTCGTTGCCGTAGAAACGTTCCTAGATTGGGAAAGAGAAGGCATGGAACACAGAGTATTTCGATGCGGCGCAAGTTCTATGTTAATTCGTCAGTGTGAGGATGCCAGGTATACAGTAAAGGTTAAATAGTGCATCGGAAAGAAAATATCGTTGCCATAGAAACGTTCCTAGATTCGGAAAGAGAAGGGATGGAACACAGAGTATTTCATTGCGGCGCAATTTTTATCTTATTTCGTCAGTGTGAGGATGCGAGGTATACAGTAAAGAAGAAATAGTACATCGGAAAGAAAGTACTCGACCCCAAATGAAAATCGTGTCGTTGCCGTAGAAACGTTCCTCGATTGGAAAAGAGAAGGCATGGAAACAGAGTATTTCATTGCGGCGCAATTTCTGTGTTAATTAGTCAGTGTGAGGGTGCGAGGTGTACAGTATAGAAGAAATAGTGCATCGGAAAGGAGATACTCGAACCCAAATGAAAATCCTGTCGTTGCCGTAGAAACGTCCCTACATTGGCAATGAAAAGGCATGGATCACAGAGTATTTTATTGCGCCGCAATTTCTGTGTTAATACGTCAGTGTGAGGATGCGAGGTACACAGATAAGAAGAAATAGTGCATCGGAAAGGAGATACTCGACCCCAAGGGAATATCCTGTCGTTGCCGTTGAAATGTTCCTAGATTGGGAAAGAGAAGGCATGGAACAGTGAGTATTTTATTACGGCAGGATATCTACGTTAATTCGTCAGTGTGAGGATGCGAGGTATACAGTAAAGATGAAATAGTGCATCGGAAAGGAGATACTCGATCCCAGATGAAAATCCTGTCGTTGCCGTAGAAAGGTTCCTAGATTAGGAAAGAGAAGGCATGGAACACAGAGTATTTCGTTGCGACGCAATTTCCATGTTAATTCGTCAGTGTGAGGAAGCGAGGTATACAGTTAAGAAGAATAGTGCATCGGAAAGGAGATACTCGACCCCAAGTGAAAATACTGTCGTTGCCGTAGAAACGTTCCTAGATTGGGAAAGAGAAGGCATGGAACACAGAGTATTTCGTTGCGGCGCAATTTCTATATTAATTCGTCAGTGTGAGGATGCAAGGTATACAGTAAAGAAGAAATAGTACATCGGAAAGAAAATACTCGACCCCAAATGAAAATCGTGGCGTAGCCGTAGAAACGTCCCTACATTGGCAATGAAAAGGCATGGAACACAGAGTATTTTATTGCGCCGCAATTTCTGTGTTAATACGTCAGTGTGAGGATGCGAGGTATACAGTTAAGAAGAAATAGTGCATCGGAAAATAGATACTCGACCCCAAGTGAAAATCCAGTTGTTGCCGTAGAAACGTTCCTAGATTGGGAAAGAGAAGGCATGGAACACAGAGTATTTCGTTGCGTCACAATTTCTATGTTAATTCGTCAGTGTGAGGATGCGAGGTATACAGTAAAGAAGAAATAGTACATCGGAAAGATAACACTCGACCCCAAATGAAAGCCCTGTCGTTGCCGTAGAAATGTTCCTAGATTGGGAAAGAGAAGGCATGGAACGCAGAGTATTTCGTTGCGGCGCAATTTCTGTGTTAATTAGTCACTGTGAGGGTGCGAGGTGTACAGTATAGAAGAAATAGTGCATCGGAAAGGAGATACACGACCCCAAACGAAAATCCTGTGGTTGCCTTTGAAATGTTCCTAGATTGGGAAAGGGAGGGCATGGAACACAGAGTATTTCGTTGCGGCGCAATTTCTGTGTTAATTAGTCACTGTGAGGGTGCGAGGTGTACAGTATAGAAGAAATAGTGCATCGGAAAGGAGATACTTGGCGCCAAATGAAAATCCTGTCGTCGCCGTTGAAATGTTCCTAGATTGGGAAAGAGAGGGCATGGAACGCAGAGTATTTCGTTGCGGCGCAATTTCTGTGTTAATTAGTCACTGTGAGGGTGCGAGGTGTACAGTATAGAAGAAATAGTGCATCGGAAAGGAGATACACGACCCCAAACGAAAATCCTGTGGTTGCCTTTGAAATGTTCCTAGATTGGGAAAGGGAGGGCATGGAACACAGAGTATTTCGTTGCGGCGCAATTTCTGTGTTAATTAGTCACTGTGAGGGTGCGAGGTGTACAGTATAGAAGAAATAGTGCATCGGAAAGGAGATACACGACCCCAAACGAAAATCCTGTGGTTGCCTTTGAAATGTTCCTAGATTGGGAAAGGGAGGGCATGGAACACAGAGTATTTCGTTGCGGCGCAATTTCTGTGTTAATTCGTCAGTGTGAGGATGCAAGGTATACAGTAAAGAAGAAATAGTACATCGGAAAGAAAACACTCGACCCCAAATGAAAACCCTGTCGTTGCCGTAGAAATGTTCCTAGATTGGGAAAGAGAAGGCATGGAACACAGAGTATTTCGTTGCGGCGCAATTTCTATGTTAATTCGTCAGTGTGAGGATGCAAGGTATACAGTAAAGAAGAAATAGTACATCGGAAAGAAAGTACTCGACCCCAAATGAAAATCGTGTCGTTGCCGTAGAAACGTTCCTCGATTGGAAAAGAGAAGGCATGGACACAGAGTATTTCATTGCGGCGCAATTTCTGTGATAGTTCGTCAGTGTGAGGATGGGAGTAATGCAGTACAGAAGAAATAGTGCATCGGAAAGGAGATACTCGACCCCAAATGAAATTCCTGTCGTTGCCGTAGAAACGTTCCTAGATTGGGAAAGAGACGGCATGGAACACAGAGTATTTCATTGCGGCGCAAGTTCTATGTTAATTCATCAGTGTGAGGATGCGAGGTGTACAGTAAAGATTAAATAGTGCATCGGAAAGAAAATATCATTGCCATAGAAACGTTCCTAGATTAGGAAAGAGAAGGGATGGAACACAGAGTATTTCATTGCGGCGCAATGTTTATCTTATTTCGTCAGTGTGAGGATGCGAGGTATACAATATAAAAGAAATAGTGCATCGGAAAGGAGATACTCTAGCAAAATGAAAGTTCTGTCGATGCCGCTGAAACGTTCTTAGATTGGGAAAGAGAAGGCATGGAACACAGAGAATTTCATTGCGGCGCAATTTCTATTTTAATTCGTCAGTGTGAGGATGCGAGTTATGCAGTACCGAAGAAATAGTGCATCGGAAAATAGATACTCGACTCCAAATGATGATCCTGTCATTGCCATAGAAACGTTCCTAGATTGGGAAAGAGAAGGCATGGAACACAGAGTGTTTCATTGCGGCGCAATTTCTATTTTAATTCGTCAGTGTGAGGATGTGAGGTGTACAGTAAACAAGAAGTAGTGCATCGGAAAGGATATACTCGACCCCAAATGAAAACTCTGTCGTTGCCGTTGAGACGTTCCAAGAATGGGAAAAAGAAGGCATGGAACACAGAGTATTCCATTGCGGCGCAATTCCTGTGTCAATTCGTCAGTGTGAGGATGCGAGGTATACAGTAAAGAAAGAATAGTGCATCGGAAAGGAGATACTCGACCCCAAAAGAAAATCCTGTCGTAGCCCCAGAAACGTCCCTATATTCGGAAAGAGAAGACATGGAACCAAGAGTATTTCACTGCGAATCAATTTCTGAGTTAATTCGTCAGTGTGAGGATGCGAGGTATACACTAAAGAAGAAATAGTGCATCGGAAAGGAGATACTTGACCCCAAATGAAAATCCTGTCGTTGCCGAAGTAACGGTCATAGAATGGGAAAGAGAAGGCATGGAACACAGAGTATTTCATTGCGGCGCAATTTCTGTGTTAATACGTCAGTGTGAGGATGCGAGGTATACAGTAAAGAAGAAATAGTGCATCGGAAAGGTGATACACGACCCCAAAAGAAAATCCTGTCGTTGCCGTAGACACATTCCTAGATAGGGAGAGAGAAGGCATGGAACACAGAGCATTTAATTGCGGCGCAATAAATGTGTTAATTCGTCAATGTGAGGATGCGAGGTATACACTAAAGGAGAAATAGTGCATCGGAAAGGAGATACTCGACCCCAAATGAAAATCCTGTCGTTGTCGTAGAAACGTTCCTTGATTGGGAAAGTAAAGGCGTGGAACACAGAGTATTTCATTGCGGCGAAATTTCTATGTTAATTCGTCAGTGTGAGGATGGGTGGTATACAGAGAAGAAGAAATAGTGCATCGGAAAAGAGATGCTTGACCCCAAATGAAATTCCTGACGTTGCCGTAGAAACGTTCCTAGATGGGGAAAGAGAAGGCGTGGCACACAGAGTATTTCATTGCGGCGCAATTTCTGTGTTAATTCGTCAGTGTGAGGATGCGAGGTATACAGTAAAGAAGAAATAGTGCATCAGAAAGGAGATACTCGACCCCAAATGAAAATCCTGTCGTAGCCGTAGAAACGGTCCTACATTGGGAAAGGGAAGGCATGGAACACAGATTATTTCTTTGTGGCGCATTTTCTATGTTAATTCGTCAGTGTGAGGATGCGAGGTATACAGTAGAGAAGAAATAGTGCTTCGGAAAGGAGATACTTGACCCCAAATGAAAATCATGTTTTTGCCGTATAAACGATCCTAGATTGGGAAAGAGGAGGCATGCAACACATAGTATTTCATTGCGACGCAAATTTCTGTGTTAATTCGTTAGTGTGACGATGCGAGGTATACAGTAAAAATCAAATAGTGCATCAGATAGGAGATACTCGACCCCAAATGAAAATCCTGTCGTTGCCGTAGAAACGTTCCTACATTGGGAAAGAGAAGACATGGATCGCAGTGTATTTCATTGCGGCGCAATATCTGTGTTAATTCGTCAGTGTGAGGATGCCAGGCATACAGTAAAGAAGAAATAGTGCATCGGAAAGGAGATACTATACACCAAATGAAAATCCTGTCGTTGCCGTAGAGACGGTCCTAGATTGGGAAAGGGAAGGCATGGAACACAGAGTATTTCATTGCGTCGCAATCTCTTTGTTAATTCGTCAGTGTGAGGATGCGAGGTATACAGTAAAGAAGAAATAGTGCATCGGAAAGGAGATACTCGACCCCAAATGAAAATCACATCGTTGCCGTTGAATCGTTCTTAGATTGGGAAAGTGAAGGCATGGAACACAGAGTGTTTCATTGCGGCGCAATTTCTACGTTAATTCGTCAGTGTGAGGATGCGAGGCATACAGTAAAGAAGAATTAGTGCATCGGAAAGAAGATACTCGACCCCAAATGATAATCCTGTCGTTGCCGTAGAAACGTTCCTAGATTGGGAAAGAGGAGGCATGGAACACAGAGTATTTAATTGCGGGGGAATTTCTGTGTTAATTCGTCAGTGTAAGGATGCGAGGTGTACAGTAAAGAAGAAATAGTGCATCGGAAAGGAGATACTCGAACCCAAATGAAAATCTTGTCGTTGCCGTTGAAACGTTCCTAGATTGGGAAAGAGAAGGCATGGAACACAGAGTATTTCATTGCGAATCAATTTCTGAGTTAATTCGTCAATGTGAGGTTGCGAGGTAAACAGTAAAGAAGAAATAGTGCATCGGAAAGGAGATACTCGACCCCAAATGAAAATCCTGTCGTTGCCATAGAAACGTTCCTAGATTGGGAACGAGAAGGCATGGAACACAGAGTATTTCATTGCGAATCAATTTCTGTGTTAATTCGTCAATGTTAGGGTGCGAGGGATACAGTAAAAAGGAAATAGTGCATCGGAAAGGAGATACTCGACCCCATAAGAAAATCCTGTCGTTGACATAGGAAGGTTCCTAGATTGGGATAGAGAAGACATGGACTCTTTAGTAATTCATTGCGGCGCAATTTCTATGTTAATTCGTCAGTGTGAGGATGCGAGGCATACAGTAAAGAAGAAATAGTGCATCGGAAAGAAGATATTCGACCCCAAATGAAAATCCTGTCGTTGCCATAGAAACGTTCCTACATTGGGAAAGAGAAGGCAAGGAACACAGAGTATTTCATTGCGAATCAATTTCTAAGATAATTCGTCAATGTGAGGGTGCGAGGGATACAGCAAAAAACAAATAGTGCATCGGAAAGGAGATACTCGACCCCATAAGAAAATCCTGTCGTTGACATACAAAGGGTCCTAGATTGGGATAGAGAAGACATGGACTCTTTAGTAATTCATTGCGGCGCAATTTCTATGTTAATTCGTCAGTTTGAGGATGCGAGGTATACAGTAAAGAAAGAATAGTCCATCGGAAAGGTGTTACTCGACGCCAAAAGAAAATCCTGTCGTAGCCCCAGAAACGTCCCTATATTGGGAGAGAGAAGGCATGGAGCACAGAGTATTTCATTGCGAATCAATTTCTGTTTTAATTCGTTAATGTGAGGGTGCGAGGGATGCAGTAAAAAAGAAATAGTGCATCGGAAAGGAGATACTCGACCACAAAGGAAAATGTTGTCGTTGCCATAGAAATGTTCCTAGATTGGGAAAGAGAAGACTTGGAATCTAGAATACTTCATTGCTGCGCAATTTCTGTTTTAATTCGTCAGGGTGAGGATGCGAGGTATACAGTAAAGAAGAATTAGTGCATCGGAAAGGAGATACTCGACCCCAAATGAAAATCGTGTCGTTGCCATAGAAAGGTTCCTAGATTGGGAAAGTGAAGACATGGAACACTGAGTAATTCATTGCGAAACAATTTCTGTGTTAATTGGTCAAAGTGAGGGTGCGAGGGATACAGTAAAAAAGAAATAGTGCATCGGAAAGGAGATACTCGACCCAAAAAGAAAATGGTGTCGTTGCCATAGAACGGTTTCTAGATTGGGAAAGAGAAGACGTGGAATCTAGAATATTTCATTGCGGAGCGATTTCTGTGTTAATTCGTCAGTGTGAGGATGCGAGGTAGACGGTAAAAAAAGAATAGTGCATCGAAAAGGAGATACTCGACCCCAAAAGAAAATCTTGTCGTTTCCAGAGAAAGGTTCCTAGATTGGGAAAGACAAGACATTGAATCTAGAATATTTCATTGCGGCGCAATTTCTGTGTTTATTCGTCAGTGTGAGGATGCGAGGTAAACAGTAAAGAAAAAATAGTGCATCGGTAAGGAGACACTCGACCCCAAAAGAAAATCCTGTCGTAGCCCCAGAATCGTCCGTATATTCATAAACAGAAGGCAATGAACACAGAGTATTTCATTCCGAATCAATTTCTGAGTTAATTCGTCAATGTGAGGTTGCGAGGTATACTGTAAAGTAGAAAAAGTGCATCGGAAAGGAGGTACTCGACCCCAAATGAAAATCTTGTCGTTGCCGTAGAAACGTCCCTATATTCGGAAAGAGAAGGCATGGAACACAGAGTATTTCATTGCGAGCAATTTCTGTGTTAATTCGTCAATGTGATGGTGCGAGGGATACAGTAAAAAAGAAATAAAGCATCGGAAAGGAGATACTCGACCCCAAAAGAAAATCTTGTCGTTGCCATAGAAAGGTTCGTAGATTTGGATAGAAAAGACATGGAATCTAGAATATTTCATTGCGAATCAATTTTTGGGTTAATTCGTCAATGTCAGGTTGCGAGGTATACAGTAAAGAAGAAATACTGCAACGGAAAGGAGATACTCGACCTCAATTGAAAAATCTGTCGTTGCCCTAGAAACGTTCCTAGATCTGGAAAGAGAAGGCATGGAACACACAGTATTTCATTGCGAATCAATTTCTGAGTTAATTGGTCAATGTGAGGTTGCGAGGTATACTGTAAGGAAGAATAGTGCATCGGAAAGGAGATACTCGACCCCAAATGAAAATCCTGTCGTTGCCATAGAAACGTTCCTGGATTGGGAAAGAGAAGACATGGAAAACAGAGTATTCCATTTAGACAGAACTTCTGTGTTAATTCGTCAATGTGAGGGTGCGAGGGATACAGTAAGGAAGATATAGTGCATCGGAAAGGAGCTACTCGACCCCAAAAGAAAATCCTGCCGTTGACGTAGAAATGTTCCTGGATTGGGAGAGAGATATCATGGAACCCAGAGTTTTTCATTTCGACGCAATTTCTGTGTTCATTGGTTAGAGTGAGGGTACGAGGGGGGTACAGTAAAGAAGAAATAGTGCATCGGAAAGGAGATAGTCGACCGCAATAGAAAATCCTGTAGTTGCCGTACAAACGTTGCTGAATTGATAATGGGAAGGCAAGGAACCCAGAAAATTTCATTGTGACACAACTTCTGTGTTAAATCGTCAATGTGAGGGTGCGGGGATACAGTAAAGAAGAAATAGTGCATCGGAAAGCAGATACTCGACCCCAAAAGAAAATCCTGTAGTTGCTGTAGAAACGTTCCTGGATTGGGAGAGAGAAGGCATTGAACCCAGAGTATTTCATTGCGTCACAACTTCTGTGTTAATTCGTCAATGTGAGGGTGCGAGGGATACAGTAAAGGACAAATACTGCATCGGAAAGGAGATACTCGATCCCAAAAGAAAATCCTGTCTTGCCGTAGAAACGACATAGATTGGGAAAGAGAATGGATGGAACGCAGAGTATTTCATTTCGACGCGATTTTTGTCTTAATTCGTCAGTTTCAGGGTGCGAGGGATACAGTAAAGAAGAAATAGTGCATCGGAATGGAGTTACTCGACCCCAAAAGAAAATCCTGTAGTTGCGATAGAAACGTTCCTGGATTGGGAAAGAGAAGACATGGAAAACAGAGTATTCCATTTAGACAGAACTTCTGTGTTAATTCGTCAATGTGAGGGTGCGAGGGATACAGTAAGGAAGATATAGTGCATCGGAAAGGAGATACTCGACGCAAATAGAAAATCGTGTCGTTGTCGTAGAAACGACCTAGATTGGGAAAGAGAATGGATGGAATGCAGAGTATTTCATTGCGACGCGATTTTTGTGTTAATTCGTGAATATCAGGGTGCAAAGGATACAGTAAAGAAGAAATAGTGCATTGGAAAGGAGATACTCGACCCCAAAAGAAAATCCTGTCGCTCCGTAGAAACGTTCCTGGATTGGGAAAGAGAAGGCATGGAACCAAGAGTATTTCATTGCGACACATCTTCTGTGTTAATTCGTCAATGTGACGGTGCGAGGGATACGGTAAAGAAGAAATAGTGCATCGGATAGGAGATACTCGACCCAAGAGATAATCCTGTCGTTGCCCTAGAAACGTTCTGGATTGGCAGAGAGAAGGCATGGAACCAAGAGTATTTCATTGCGACACAACTTCTGTGTTAATTCGTCAATGTGACGGTGCAAGGGATACAGAAAAGAAGAAATAGTGCATTGAAAAGGAGATACTCGACCCCAAAAGAAACTCCTGTCGCTCCGTAGAAACGTTCCTGGATTGGGAAAGGGAAGGCTTGGAACCCAGAGTATTTCATTGCGACACAATTTCTGTGTTCATTTGTCAATGAGAGGGTGAGAGGGACACAGTGAAGAAGAAATGGTGCATCGGAAAGTAGATACTCAACCCCAAAAATAAATCCTGCCGTTGCCGTAGAAACGACCTAGATTGGGAAAGAGAATGGATGGAAGGCTGAGTATTTCATTGCGACGCGATTTTTGTGTTAATTCGTCAATTTCAGGGTACGAGGGATACAGTAGAGAAGAAATAGTGCATCGGAATGGAGATACTCGACCCCAAAAAAAAGTCCTGTCGTTGCTGTAGAAACGACCTAGATTGGGAGAGAGAATGGATGGAACGCAGTGTATTTCATTGCGACGCGATTCTTGTGCTAATTTGTCAATTTCAGTGTGCGAAGGATACAGTAAAGAAGAAATAGTGCATCGGAAGTGAGATACTCGGCCCCAAAGTAAAATCTTGTCGTTGCCGTAGAGACGACCTAGATTGGGAAAGAGAATGGATGGAACGCGGAGTATTTCATTTTGACGCGATTTTTGTGTTAATTCGTCAATTTCATGGTGCGAGGGATACAGTAAAGAAGATATAGTGCATTGGAAAGCAGATACTCGACCCCAAAAATAAATCCTGGTGTTGCCGTGGAAACGACCTAGATTGGGAAAGTGAATGGGTGGAACCAAGAGTATTTCATTGCCACGCGATTTTTGTGGTTATTCGTCGATTTCAGGGTGCGAGGGATACTGTAGAGATGAAATAATGCATCGAAATGGAGATACTCGACCCCAAAGGAAAATCCTGTCGTTGCTGTAGAAACGTTCCTGTATTGGGAAAGAGAAGGCATGGAGTCAACAGTATTTCATTGCGACACAACTTCTGTGTTGATTCGACAATGTGAGGGTGCGAAAATACAGTAAAGAAGTAATAGTGCATCGGAAACGAGATACTCGACGCGAAAAAAAAATTCTGTCGTTGCCGTAGCAACGTTCCTGGATTGGGAAAGAGAAGGCATTCGTCAATGTGAGGGTGCGAGGGATACAGTAAAGAAGAAATAGTGCGTCGGAAAGGAGATGCTCGACCCCCCAAAAAAAATCCTGGTGTTGCCGTGGAGAGGACCTAGATTGGGAAAGAGAATGGGTGGAACCAAGAGTATTTCATTGCGACGCGATTTTCGTGTTTATTCGTCAATTTCATGGTGCGAGGGATACAGTAAAGAAGATATAGTGCATCGGAAAGGAGATGCTCGACCCCAAAACAAAATGCTGTCGTTGCCGTAGAAACGTTCCTGGACTGGGAAAGAGAATTATTAAACCAAGAGTATTTCATTTCGACACAACTTCTGTGTTAATTTGTCAATGTGAGGGTGCGAGGGATACAGTAAAGAAGAAATAGTGCATCGGAACGGAGATACTCGACCCCAGAAAAAAATCCTGTCGTTGCCATAGAGACGACCTAGATTGGGAAAGAGAATGGATGGAACGCAGAGTATTTCATTTTGTGTTAATTCGTCAAGTTCATGGTGCGAGGGATACAGTAAAGAAGATATAGTGCATCGGAAAGGAGATGCTCGACCCCAAAGCAAAATGCTGTCGTTGCCGTAGAAACGTTCCTGGACTGGGAAAGAGAATCATTAAACCAAGAGTATTTCATTTCGACACAACTTCTGTGTTAATTCGTCAATGTGAGGGTGCGAGGGATACAGTAAAGAAGAAATAGTGCATCGGAACGGAGATACTCGACCCCAGAAAAAAATCCTGTCGTTGCCGTAGAAACGACCTTGATTGGAGAAGAGAATGGATGGAATGCAGAGTGACTCATTGCGACGCGATTTTAGTGTTAATTCGTCAATGTGAGGGTGCGAGGGATACAGTAAAGAAGAAATAGTGCATTGGAAAGCAGATACTCGACCGCAGAAATAAATCCTGGTGTTGCCATGGAAACGACCTAGATTGGGAAAGTGAATGGGTGGAACCAAGAGTAATTCATTGCCACGCGATTTTTGTGTTTATTCGTCAATTTCAGGGTGCGAGGGATACGGTAGAGATGAAATAGTGCATCGAAATGGAGATACTCGACCCCAGAGGAAAATCCTGTCGTTGCTGTAGAAACGTTCCTGGATTGGGAAAGAGAAGGCATGGAGTCAACAGTATTTCATTGCGACACAACTTCTGTGTTGATTCGACAATGTGAGGGTGCGAAAATACAGTAAAGAAGTAATAGTGCATCGGAAAGGAGATACTCGACGCGAAAAAAAAATTCTGTCGTTGCCGTAGCAACGTTCCTGGATTGGGAAAGAGAAGGCATTCGTCAATGTGAGGGTGCGAGGGATACAGTAAAGAAGAAATAGTGCGTCGGAAAGGAGATACTCGACCCCAAAAGAAAATTCTGTCGTTGCCGTCGATACGTTCCTGGATTGGGAAAGAGAAGGCATGGAACCCAGACTAATTCATTTCGACGCAATTTCTGCGTTAGTTCGTCAATGTGGGGGTGCGAGGGATACGGTAAAGAAAAAATAGTGCATTGGAAAGCAGATACTCGACCCCAAAAAAAAAAATCCTGGTGTTGCCGTGGAGAGGACCTAGATTGGGAAAGAGAATGGGTGGAACCAAGAGTATTTCATTGCGACGCGATAGTTGTGTTTATTCGTCAATTTCAGGGTGCGAGGGATACGGTAAAGATGACATAGTGCATCGAAATGGAGATACTCGACCCCAATAGAAAATCCTGTCGTTGCTGTACAAACGTCCTTACATTGGGAAAGAGAATGGATGATACGCAGAGTATTTCATTGCGACGCGATTTTTGTGTTGATTCGTGAATTAGAGGGTGCCAGGGATACAATAAAGAAGATATAAAGCATCAGAAAAGAGATACTCGACCCCAAAAGAAAATCCTGTCTTTGCCGTAGAAACGTTCCTGGATTGGGAAAGAGAAGGCATGGAACCCAGAGTCTCTCATTGCGTGACAACTAGTGTGTTAATTCGTCCATGTGAGGGTGCGAGGGATACAGTTAAGATGAAATGGTGCATCGGAAAGGGCATACTCGACCCCAAAAAAAAAATCTTGTCGTTGCCGTACAAACGTTCTTACATTGGGATGGAGAATAAATGGAACGCAGAGTATTTAATTGCGACGCGATTTTTGTGTTAATTCGTGAATTTCAGGGTGCAAGGAATACAGTGAAGAGGAAATAGTGCATCGGAAAGGAGATACTCGACCCCAAAAGAGAATCCTGTCGCTCCGTAGAAACGTTCCCGGATTGGGAAAGAGAAGGCATGGAACCAAGAGTATTTCATTGCGACACATCTTCTGTGCTAATTCGTCAATGTGACGGTGCGAGGGATACGGTAAAGAAGAAATAGTGCATCGGATTGGAGATACTCGACCCAAGAAATAATCCTGTTGTTTCCCTAGAAACGTTTCTGGATTGGCAAAGGGAAGGCATGGAACAAAGAGTATTTCATTGCGACACTACTTCTGTGTTAATTCGTCAATGTGACGGTGCGAGGGATACGGTAAAGGAGAAATAGTGCATCGGATAGGAGATACTCGACCCCGAAAGAAAATATTGTCGTTGCCGTACAAACGTTCTTACATTGGGAAAGAGAATGGATGGAACGCAGAGTAGATCATTGCGAAGCGATTTTTGTGTTAATTCGAAATTATCAGGGTGCAAGGGATACAGTAAAGAAGAAATGGTGCATCGGAAAGGAGATTCTAGACCCAAAAAGAAAATCCTGTCGTTGCCGAAGAAACGTTCCTGGATTGGGAAAGGGAACTCATAGAACCAAGAGTATTTTATTTCGACGCAATTACAATGAAAATTCGTGAATGTGAGGGTTGCGAGGGATACGGTAAAGAAGAAATAGTACATCGGATAGGAGATATTCGATTTCAAAAGAAAATCCTGTCGTTGCTGTACAAACTTCCTTACATTGGGAAAGAGAATGGATGATACGCAGAGTATTTCATTGCGACGCGAATTTTGTGTTAATTCGTGAATTTCAGGGTGCAAGGGATACAATAAAGAAGAAATAAAGCATCAGAAATGAGATACTCAACCCCAAAAGAAAATCCTGTCGTTCCGTACTAACGTTCCTGGATTGGGAAAGAGAAGGCATGGAACCCAGAGTCTTTCATTGCGACACAACTTCTGTGTTAATTCGTCAATGTGAGGGTGCGACGGATACAGTAAAGAAGAAATGGTGCATCGGAAAGGACATACTCGACCCCAAAAAAAAAAAAAAATTTGTCGTTGCTGTACAAACGTTCTTACATTGGGAAAGAGAATAAATGGAACGCAGAGTATTTAATTGCGGCGCGATATTTGTGTTAATTCGTGAATATCAGGGTGCAAAGGATACAGTAAAGAAGAAATAGTGCATTGGAAAGGAGATACTCAACCCCAAAAGAAAATCCTGTCGCTCCGTAGAAACGTTCGTGGATTGGGAAAGAGAAGGCATGGAACCAAGAGTATTTCATTGCGACACATCTTCTGTGTTAATTCGTCAATGTGAGGGTGCGAGGTATACGGTAAAGAAGAAATAGTGCATCGGAATGGAGATACTCGACCCCAAAATAAAACCCTGTCGTTGCCGTAGAAACGTTCCTGGATTGGGAAAGAGAAGGCATGGATCGCAGAGTATTTCATTGCGACACAACTTCTGAGTTAATTCGTCAATGTGAGGGTGCGAGGGCTACAGTAAAGAAGAAATAGTGCATCGGAAGGGATATACTCGACCCCAAAAGAAAATCCTGTCGTTGCTGTAGAAACTTTCCTGGATTGGGAAAGAGAAGGCATGGACCCCAGAGTATTTCTTTGCGACACAACTTCTGCGTTAATTCGTCAATGTGAGGGTGCGAGGGCTACAGTAAAGAAGAAATAGTGCTTGGAAAGGAGATACTCGACCCCAAAAGAAAATCCTGTCGTTGCCGTAGAAACGTTCCTGGATTGGGAAAGAGAAGGCATGGAACCCAGAGTCTCTCATTGCGTCACAACTAGTGTGTTAATTCGTCCATGTGAGGGTGCGAGGGATACAGTTAAGATGAAATGGTGCATCGGAAAGGGCATACTCGACCCCAAAAAAAAAATCTTGTCGTTGCCGTACAAACGTTCTTACATTGGGATGGAGAATAAATGGAACGCAGAGTATTTAATTGCGACGCGATTTTTGTGTTAATTCGTGAATTTAAGGGTGCAAGGAATACAGTGAAGAAGAAATAGTGCATCAGAAAGGAGATACTCGACCCCAAAAGAGAATCCTGTCGCTCCGTAGAAACGTTCCTGGATTGGGAAAGAGAAGGTATGGAACCAAGAGTATTTCATTGCGACACATCTTGTGTGCTAATTCGTCAATGTGACGGTGCGAGGGATACGGTAAAGAAGAAATAGTGCATCGGATTGGAGATACTCGACCCAAGAAATAATCCTGTTGTTTCCCTAGAAACGTTTCTGGATTGGCAAAGAGAAGGCATGGAACCAAGAGTATTTCATTGCGACACAACTTCTGTGTTAATTCGTCAATGTGACGGTGCGAGGGATACGGTAAAGAAGAAATAGTGCATCGGATAGGAGATACTCGACCCCGAAAGAAAATATTGTCGTTGCCGTACAAACGTTCTTACATTGGGAAAGAGAATGGATGGAACGCAGAGTAGTACATTGCGAAGCGATTTTTGTGTTAATTCGAAAATATCAGGGTGCAAGGGATACAGTAAAGAAGAAATGGTGCATCGGAAAGGAGATTCTAGACCCAAAAAGAAAATCCTGTCGTTGCCGAAGAAACGTTCCTGGATTGGGAAAGGGAACTCATAGAACCAAGAGTATTTTATTTCGACGCAATTACAATGAAAATTCGTGAATGTGAGGGTTGCGAGGGATACGGTAAAGAAGAAATAGTACATCGGATAGGAGATATTCGATTTCAAAAGAAAATCCTGTCGTTGCTGTACAAACGTCCTTACATTGGGAAAGAGAATGGATGATACGCAGAGTATTTCATTGCGACGCGAATTTTGTGTTAATTCGTGAATTTCAGGGTGCAAGGGATACAATAAAGAAGAAATAAAGCATCAGAAATGAGATACTCAACCCCAAAAGAAAATCCTGTCGTTCCGTACTAACGTTCCTGGATTGGGAAAGAGAAGGCATGGAACCCAGAGTCTTTCATTGCGACACAACTTCTGTGTTAATTCGTCAATGTGAGGGTGCGAGGGATACAGTAAAGAAGAAATAGTGCATCGGAATGGAGATACTTGACCCCAAAAGAAAATCCTATCGGTTCGGTACAAACGTTCCTGGATTGGGAGAGAGAAGGCATGGAACCAAAGTGTTTGATTGCGACGCAATTTCTGTGTAAATTAGTCAATGTGATTGTGCAAGCGATTCAGTAAAGAAGAAATAGTGCATCGGAAAGGAGATACTCGACCCCAACAGAAAATCCTGTCATTGGTGTAGAAACGTTCCTGGATTGGGAAAGAGAAGGCATGGAACCCAGAGTATTTCATTGCGACGGAATTTCTGTGTTAATTCGTCAATGTGAGGGCGCGAGGGATACAGTAGAGACGAAGTAGTGCATCGGAAACGTGTTGCTCGACCCCAAAAGAAAATCCTGTCGGTACCGTAGATAGGTTCCTAGAATGGGGGAGAGAAGGCATGGAATCCAGAGTATTTCATTGCGACACGACTTCTGTGTCAATTCGTCAATGTGATTGTGTGAGGGATACAGTAAAGAAGAAATAGTGCATCGGAATGGAGATACTTGACCCCAAAAGAAAATCCTATTGGTTCGGTACAAACGTTCCTGGATTGGGAAAGAGAAGGCATGGAAACAAAGTGTTTGATTGAGACGCAATTTCTGCGTTAATTCGTCAATGTGATTGTGTGGGGGATACAGTGAAGAAGAAATAGTGCATCGGAAAGGAGATACTCGACCCCAAAAGAAAATCCTGTAGTTGATGTAGATACGTTCCTGGATTGGGAAAGAAAAATCATGGAAAACAGAGTATTTCATTGCGACGCAATTTCTGTGTTAATTCGTCAATGTGAGGATGTGAGGGATACAGTAAAGACGAAATAGTGCATCGGAAAGGAGATACTTGACCCCAAAAGAAAATCCTATCGGTTCGGTACAAACGTTCCTGGATTGGGAAAGAGAAGGCATGGAACCAAAGTGTTTGATTGCGACGCAATTTCTGTGTTAATTCGTCAATGTGATTGTGCGAGGGATACAGTAAAGAAGAAATAGTGCATCGGAAAGGAGATACTCGACCCCAAAAGAAAATCTTGTCGTTGCCGTAGAAACGTTCCTGTATTGGGAAAGAGAAGGCATGGAACCCATAGTATTTCATTGCTACGCAATTTCTGTGTTAATTCGTCAATGTGAGAGTGCGAGGGATACAGTAAAGAAGAAATAGTCCATCGGAATGGAGATACTTGACCCCAAACGAAAATCTTATCGGTTCGGTACAAACGTTCCTGGATTGGGAAAGAGAAGGAATGGAACCAAAGTGTTTGATTGCGACGCAATTTCTGTGTTAATTCGTCAATGTGATTGTGCGAGGGATACAGTAAAGAAGAAATAGTGCATCGGAAAAGAGATACTCGACCCCAAAAGAAAATCCTGTCGTTGCCGTAGATACGTTCCTAGATTGGGACAGAGAAGGCATGGAATTCAGAGTATTTCATTGCGACGCAATTTCTGTGTTAATTCGTCAATGTGAGGGCGTGAGGGATACAGTAAAGAAGAAATAGTCCATCGGAATGGAGATACTTGACCCCAAAAGAAAATCTTATCAGTTCGGTACAAACGTTCCTGGATTGGGAAAGAGAAGGCATGGAACCTAAGTGTTAGATTGCGACGAAATTTCTGTGTTAATTCGTCAATGTGATTGTGCGAGGGATACAGTAAAGAAGAAATAGTGCATCGGAAAGGAGATTCTCGACTCCAAAAGAAAATCCTGTCATTGCCGAAGATACGTTCCTAGATTGGGAGGGAGAAGGCATGGAGTTCAGAGTATTTCATTGCGACGCAATTTCTGTGTTAATTCGTCAATGTGAGGGTGTGAGGGAAACAGTAAAGAAGAAATAGTCCATCGGAATGGAGATACTTGACCCCAAAAGAAAATCCTGTCGGTTTCTTTACAAACGTTCCTGGATTGGGAAAGAGAAGGCATGGAACCAAAGTGTTTGATTGCGACGCAATTTCTGTGTTAATTCGTCAATGTGATTGTGCGAGGGATACAGTAAAGAAGAAATAGTGCATTGGAAAGGAGATACTCGACCCCAATAGAAATTCCTGTCGTTGCCGTAGAAACGTAATTGTATTGGGAAAGAGAAGGAATGGAACCCAGAGTATTTCATTGCGACGCAATTTCTGTGTTAATTCGTCAATGTGAGGGTGTGAGGGATACAGTAAAGAAGAAGTAGTCCATCGGAATGGAGATACTTGACCCCAAAAGAAAATCCTATCGGTTTCTTTACAAACGTTCCTGGATTGGGAAAGAGAAGGCATGGAACCAAAGTGTTTGATTGCGACGCAATTTCTGTGTTAATTCGTCAATGTGATTGTGCGAGGGATACAGTAAAGAAGAAATAGTGCATCGAAAAGGAGATACTTGACCCCAAAAGAAAATCCTGTCATTGCCATAGAAACGTTACTGGATTGGGAAAGAGAAGGCATGGAACCCAAAGTATATCACTGCGACGCAATTTCTGTGTTAATTCGTCAATGTGAGGTTGTGAGGGATACAGTAAAGAAGAAATAGTCCATCGTAATGGAGATACTTGACCCCAAAAGAAAATTGTATCGGTTCGGTAAAACGTTCCTGAATTGGGAAAGAGAAGGCATGGAACCAAAGTGTTTGATTGCGACGCAATTTCTGTGTTAATTCGTGAGAGGGATTGTGCGAGGGATACAGTAGAGACGAAGTAGTGCATCGGAAGCGTGATGCTCGTCCCCAAAAGAAAGTCCTGTCGTTACCGTTGATACGTTCCTAGATTGGGAAAGAGGAGGCTTGGAACCCAGTGTATTTCACTGCGACGGAATTTCTGTGTTAATTCGTCAATGTCATTGTGCGAGGGATACAGTAAAGAAGAAATAGTGCATCGGAAAGGAGATACTTAACCCCAAAAGAAAATCCTGTCGTTGCCATAGAAACGTTACTGGATTGGGAAAGAGAAGGCATGGAACCCAAAGTATATCATTGCGACGCAATTTCTGTGTTAATTCGTCAATGTGAAGGTGCAAGGAATAGAGTAAAGAAGAGATAGTGCATCGGAAAGGAGATACTCGACCCCAAAAGAAAATCCTGTCGTTGCCGTAGAAACGTTCCTGTATTGGGAAAGAGAAGGCATGGAACCCAGAGTATTTCATTGCGACGCAATTTCTGTGTTAATTCGTCAATGTGAGGGTGCGAGGGAAGCAGTAGAGACGAAGTAGTGCATCGGAAGCGTGTTGCTCGACCCCAAAAGAAAATCCTGTCGTTACCGTAGAAACGTTCGTGGATTGGGAAAGAGGAGGCTTGGAAACCAGAGTATTTCATTGCGACGGAATTTCTGTGTTACTTCGACAATGTGAGGGTGTGAGGGATACAGTAAAGAAGAAATAGTGCATCGGAATGGAGATACTCGGCCCCAAAAGAAATTCCTGTCCTTGCCGTAGAAACGTTCCTGGATTGAGAATGAGAAGGCATGGAACCCAAAGTATTTTATTGCGACACAACTCCTGTGTTAATTTGTCAATGTAAGGGTGAGAGGGATACAGTAAAGAAGCAATAGTGCATCGGAAGGGAGATACTCGACCCCAAACGAAAATCCTGTCGTTGCCGTAGAAACGTTCCTGGATTGGGAAAGAGAAGGCATGGAACCCAAGGTATATCATTGCGAGGCAATTTCTGTGTTAATTCGTCAATGTGAGGGTGCGAAGATATATAGAAAAGAGGAAGTAGGGAATCGGAAAGGAGATACTCGACCCCAAAAGAAAATCCTGTCGTTGCCGTAGAAATATTTCTGGATTGGGAATGAGAAGGCATGGAACCATGAGTATTTTATTGCGACGCCATTTCTGTGTTAATTCGTCAATGTGAGGGTGCGAGGGATAAAGTAAAGAAGAAATAGTGCATCGGAGAGGAGATACTCGTTCCCTGAATAGGATCCTGTCGTTGCCGTTGAAACGTTAGTGGATTGGGAAAGAGAAGGCATGGAACCCAGAGTATTTCATTGCGACGCAATTTCTGTGGTAATTCGTAAATGTGAGGGTGCGAGGGATACAGTAAAGAAGAAATAGTCCATCGGAATGGAGATACATGACCCCAAAAGAAAATCCTATCGGTTCCGTACAAACGTTCCTGGATTGGGAAAGCGAAGGCATGGAACCAAAGTGCTTGATTGCGACGCAATTTCTGTGTTAATTGGTCAATGTGATTGTGCGAGGGATACAGTAAAGAAGAAATAGTGCATCGGAAAGGAGATACTCGACCTCAAAAGAAAATCCTGTCGTTGCCGTAGAAACGTTACTGGATTGGGAAAGAGAAGGCATGGAACCCAGAGTATTTCATTGCGACGCAATTTCTGTGTTAATTCGTCAATGTGAGGGTGCGAGGGATACAGCATAGAAGAAATAGTGCATCAGAGAGGAGGTACTCGACCCTAGAATAAGATCCTGTCGTTGCCGTAGAAACGTTAGTGGATTGGGAAATAGAGGGCATGGAACCCAGGGTATTTCATTGCGACGCAATTTCTGTGTTAATTCGTCAAAGGGATGGTGCGAGGGATACGGTAATGAAGAAAGAGTGCGTCGGACGGGAGATACTCGACCCCAAAAGAGAATCCTTTCGTTGCCGTAGAAACGTTCATGGATTGGGAAAGAAAAGGCATGGAACCCAAAGTATTTGTTGCGACGCAATTTCTGTGTTAATTCGTCGATGTGAGGGTGCGAGGGATACAGTAAAGAAGAGATAGTGCATTGGAATGGTGATACCCGACCCCAAAAGGAAATCCTGTCGTTGCCGTAGAAACGTTCCTGGATTGGGAATGAGAAGGCATGGATCCCAGAGTATTTCATTGCGACGCAATTTCTGTGTTAATTCGTCAATGTGAGGGTGCCAGGGATACAGTAAAGAAGAAGTAGTGAATCGGAAACGAGATGCTCGACCCCAAAAGAAAACTCTGTCGTTGACCTAGAAACGTTCCTGGATTGTGAAAGAGAAGGCATGGAACGCAGAGTATTTCATTGCGACATAACTTCTGTGTTAGTTCGTCAATGTGATTGTGCGAGGGATGCAGTAAAGATGAAATAGTGCATCAGAAAGGAGATACTCGACCCCAAAAGGAAATCCTGTCGTTGCCGTAGAAACGTTCCTGGATTGGGAAAGAGAAGCCAGGGAACCCAGAGTATTTCATTGCGATGCAATTTCTGTGTTAATTCGTCAATCTTAGGGTGCGAGGGATACAGTAAAGAAGAAATAGTGCATCGGAAAGACGATACTCGACCCCTAATGAACGTCCTGTCATTGCCGTAGAAACGTTCCTGCATTGGGAAAGAGAACTCATGAAACACAGAATATTTCATAGCAATGCAATTTCTGTGTTAATTCGTCAATGTGAGGGTGCGTCGGATACAGTAAAGAAGAAATAGTGCATCGGAAAGGTGATACACGACCGCAAAAGAAAATCCTGTCGTTGCCCTAGAAACGTTCCTGGATTGGGAAAGAGAAGGCATATAACCCAGGGCATTTGATTGCGACGCAATTACTGTGTTAATTCGTCAATGTGAGGGTGCATGGGATACAGTAAAGAAGAAATAGTGCATAGGAATGGAGATACTCGACCCCAAAAGAAAATCCTGTCGTTGCCGTAGAAACGTTCCTGGATTGGGAATGAGAAGGCATGGATCCCAGAGTATTTCATTGCGACCCAATTTCTGTGTTAATTCGTCAATGTGAGGGTGCAAGGAATAGAGTAAAGACGAAATACTGCATCGGAATGGAGATACTCGACCCCAAAAGGAAATCCTGTCGTTGCCGTAGAAACGTTCCTGGATTGGGAAAGAGAAGGCATGGATCCCAGAGTATTTCATTGCGACGCAATTTCTGTGTTAATTCGTCAATGTGAGGGTGCAAGGGATATAGTAAAGAAGAAATACTGCATCGGAACGGAGATACTCGACCCCAAAAGAAAATCCTGTCGTTATATTAGAAACGTTCCTGGATTGGGAAAGAGAAGGCATGGATCCCAGAGTATTTCATTGCGATACAATTTCTGTGTTATTTTGTCAATGTGAGGGTGCCAGGGACACAGTAAAGAAGAAATAGTGCATCGGAAAGACGATACTCGACCCCTAATGAACGTCCTGTCATTGCCATAGAAACGTTCCTGGATTGGGAAAGAGAAGGCATGGAACACAGAGTATTTCATAGCAATGCAATTTCTGTGTTAATTCGTCAAAGTGAGGGTGCGTGGGATACAGTAAAGAAGAAGTAGTGCATCGGAAAGGAGATACTCGACCACAAAAGAAAATCCTGTCGTAGCCCTAGAAACGTTCCTGGATTGGGAAAGAGAAGGCATATAACCCAGAGTATTTGTTTCGACGCAATTACTGTGTTAATTCGTCAATGTGAGGGTGCGAGGGATACAGTAAAGAAGAAATAGTGCATAGGAATGGAGATACTCGACCCCAAAAGAAAATCCTGTCGTTGCCGCAGAAACGTTCCTGGATTGGGAATGAGAGGGCATGGATCCCAGAGTATTTCATTGCGACGCAATTTCTGTGTTAATTCGCCAATGTGAGGGTGCAAGGGATAGAGTAAAGAAGAAATACTGCATCGGAATGGAGATACTCGGCCCCAAAAGAAAATCCTGTCGTTGCCGTAGAAACAATCCTGGATTAGGAAAGAGAAGGCATGGATCCCAGAGTATTTCATTGCGACGCAATTTCTGTGTTAATTCGTCAATGTGAGGGAGCAAGGGATAGAGTAAAGAAGAAATACTGCATCGGAAAGGAGATACCCGACCCCAAAGGAATATCCTGTCGTTGCTGTACAAACGTTCCTGGACTGGGAAAGAGAAGGCATGGAACCTAAAGTATATCATTGCGACGCAATTTCTGTGTTAATTCGTCAATGTGAGGGTGCGAGGGATACAGTAAAGAAGAAATAGTGCATCGGAGAGGAGATACTTGACCCCAAAAGAGTATCCTGTCGTTGCCGTAAAAACGTTCCTGGATTGGGAAAGAGGAGGCTTGGAACCCAGAGTATTTCATTGCGACGTAATTTCAGTGTTAATTCGTCAATGTGAGGGTGCAAGGGATACAGTAAAGAAGAAGTAGTGCATCGGAAAGGAGATACTCGACCACAAAAGAAAATCCTGTCGTTGCCGTAGAAACGTTCCTGGTTTGGGAAAATGAAGGCATGGAACCCAGAGACTATCATTGCGACACAACTTCTGTAATAATGCGTCAATGTGAGGGTGCGAGGGATACAGTAAAGAAGAAAGAGTGCATCGGAAAGGAGATACTCGACCCCAAAAGAGAATCCTGTCGTTGCCGTAGAAACGTTCCTGGATGGGGAAAGAGAAGGCATGGAACACAGAGTATTTCATTGCGACGCAATTTCTGTGTTACTTCGTCAATGTGAACGTGCGAGGGATACAGCAAAGAACAAAAAGTGCATCGAAAGCGAGATGCTCGACTCCAAAAGAAAATCCTGTCGTTGCCGTAAAAACGTTCCTGGATTGGGAAAGAGGAGGCTTGGAACCCAGAGTATTTCATTGCGACGTAATTTCTGTGTTAATTCGTCAATGTGAGGGTGCGAGGGATACAGTAAAGAAGAAATAGTGCATCGGAATTCAGATACTCGACCACAAAAGAAGATCCTGTCGTTGCCGTAGAAACGTTCCTGGATTGGGAAAGAGAAGGCTTGGAACCCAGAGACTATCATTGCGACACAACTTCTGTAATAATTCGTCAATGTGAGGGTGCGAGGGATACAGTAAAGAAGAAAGAGTGCATCGGAAAGGAGATACTCGAACCCAAAAGAGAATCCTGTCGTTGCCATAGATACATTCCGGGTATGGGAAAGAGAAGGCGTGGAATCCAGAGTATTTCATTGCGACGCAATTTTTGTGTTAATTCGTCGATGTGAGGGTGTGAGCGATACAGTAAAAAAGAAATAGTGCATCAGAAAGGAGATACTCGACCCCAAAAGAAAATCCTGTCGTTGCCATAAAAACGTTCCTGGATTGGGAAACAGAAGGCATGGAACCCAGAGAATTTCATTGCGACACAACCTCTGTGTTAATTCGTCAATGTGAGGGTGCGAAGGATGCAGTAAAGAAGAAAAAGTGCATCGGAAAGGAGATACTCGACCTCAAAAGAGAATCCTGTCGTTGCCATAGAAACGTTCCTGGATTGGGAAAGAGTAGGCTTGGAACCCAGAGTCTTTCATTGCGACGCAATTTCTGTGTTACTTCGTCGATGTGAGGGTGCGAGGGATACAGTAAAGAAGAAATAGTGCATAGGAATGGAGATAATCGACCCCAAAAGAAAATCCTGTCGTTGCCGCAGAAACGTTCCTGGTTTGGGAATGAGAGGGCATGGATCCCAGAGTATTTCATTGCGACGCAATGTCTGTGTTAATTCGCCAATGTGAGGGTGCAAGGGATAGAGTAAAGAAGAAATACTGCATCGGAATGGAGATACTCGGCCCCAAAAGAAAAACCTGTCATTGCCGTAGAAACGTTCGTGGATTGGGAAAGAGAAGGCATGGAACACAGAGTATATCATAGCAATGCAATTTCTGTGTTAATTCGTCAAAGTGAGTGTGCGTGGGATACAGTAAAGAAGAAATAGTGCATCGGAAAGGAGATACTCGACCCCAAAAGAAAATCCTGTCGTTGCCATAGAAACGTTCCTGGATTGGGAACGAGAAGGCATGGAACCCACAGTATTTCATTGCGACGTAATTTCTGTGTTAATTCGTCAATGTGAGGGTGCGAGGGATACAGTAAAGAAGAAATAGTGCATCGGAATTCAGATACTCGACCCCAAAAGGAGATCCTGTCGTTGGCGTAGAAACGTTCCTGGATTGGGAAAGAGAAGGCATGGAACCCAGAGACTATCATTGCGACATAACTTCTCTAATAATTCGTCAATGTGAGGGTGCGAGGGATACAGTAACGAAGAAAGAGTGCATCGGAAAGGAGATACTCGAACCCAAAAGAGAATCCTGTCGTTGCAATAGAAACATTCCGGGTATGGGAAAGAGAAGGCATGGAATCCAGAGTATTTCATTGCGACGCAATTTTTGTGTTAATTCGTCGATGTGAGGGTGCGAGCGATACAGTAAAGAAGAAATAGTGCATCAGAAAGGAGATACTCGACCCCAAAAGAAAATCCTGTCGTTCCACAGAAACGTTCCTGGATTGGGGAACAGAAGGCATGGAACCCAGAGAATTTCATTGCGACACAACCTCTGTGTTAATTCGTCAATGTGAGGTTGCGAGGGATGCAGTAATGAAGAAAAAGTGCATCGGATAGGAGATACTCGACCCCAAAAGACAATCCTGTCGTTGCCATAGAAACGTTCCTGGATGGGGAAAGAGAAGGCATGGAACACAGATTATTTCATTGCGACGCAATTTCTGTGTTACTTCGTCAATGTGAACGTGCGAGGGATACAGCAAAGAACAAATAGTGCATCGGAAGAGAGATGCTCGACTCCAAAAGAAAATCCCGTCGTTGCTGTAGAAACGTTCCTGGATTGGGAAAGAGGTGGGATGGAACACAGAGTATTTCATCGGGACGCAATTTCTGTGTTAATTCGTCAATGTGAGGGTGCGAGGGATACAGTAAAGAAGAAATAGTGCATCGGAATGGAGATACTCGACCCCAAAAGAAAATCTTGTCGTTGCCGTAGAAACGTTCCTGGATTGGGAAAGAGAAGGCATGGTTCCCAGAGTATTTCATTGCGACACAATTTCTGTGTTATTTCGTCAATGTGAGGGTGCCAGGGACACAGTAAAGATGAAATAGTGCATCGGAAAGACGATACTCGACCCCTAATGAACTTCCTGTCATTGCCGTAGAAACGTTCCTGGATTGGGAAAGAGAAGGCATGGAACACAGAGTATATCATAGCAATGCAATTTCTGTGTTAATTCGTCAAAGTGAGGGTGCGTGGGATACAGTAAAGAAGAAATAGTGCATCGGAAAGGAGATACTCGACCGCAAAAGAAAATCCTGTCGTTGCCCTAGAAACGTTCCCGAATTGGGATAGAGAAGGCATATAACCCAGAGTACTTCTTGCGACGCAATTACTGTGTTAATTCGTCAATGTGCGGGTGCGAGGGATAGAGTAAAGAAGAAATAGTGCATAGGAATGGAGATAATCGACCCCAAAAGAAAATCCTGTCGTTGCCGCAGAAACGTTCCTGGTTTGGGAATGAGAGGGCATGGATCACAGAGTATTTCATTGCGACGCAATTTCTGTGTTAATTCGCCAATGTGAGGGTGCAAGGGATAGAGTAAAGAAGAAATACTGCGTCGGAATGGAGATACTCGGCCCCAAAAGAAAATCCTTTCATTGCCGTAGAAACGTTCCTGGATTGGGAAAGAGAAGGCATGGAACACAGAGTATTTCATTGCGACGCAATTTCTGTGTTACTTCGTCAATGTGAACGTGCGGGGGATACAGAAAAGAAGGATAAGTGCATCGGAAGCCAGATGCTCGACCCCAAAAGAAAATCCTGTCGTTGCCGTAGAAACGTTCCTGGATTGGGAAAGAGGAGGCTTGGATTCCAGAGTATTTCATTGCGACGCAATTTCTGTGTAATTTAGTCAATGTGAGGGGGCGAGGGATACAGTAAAGAAGAAATAGTGCATCGGAATGGAGATACTCGACCCCAAAAGAAAATCCTGTCGTTGCCGTAGAAACGTTCCTGGATTGGGAAAGAGAAGGCAAGAAACCCAGAGTATTTCATTGCGACGCAACGTCAGTGTTAATACGTCAAAGTGAGGGTGCAAGGGATACAGTAATGAAGAAAGAGTGCGTCGGACGGGAGATACTCGACCCCAAAAGAGAATCCTTTCGTTGCCATAGAAACATTCCGGGTATGGGGAACAGAAGGCATGGAAAACAGAGTATTTCATTGCGACGCAATTTCTGTGTTAATTCGTCGATGTGACGGTGCGAGGGATACAGTAAAGTAAAAATAGTGCATCAGAAAGGAGATATTTGACCCCAAAGAAAATCCTAACGTTGCCATAGAAACGTTCCTGGATTGGGAAAGAGAAGGCATGGAACCCAGAGTATTTCATTGCGACGCAATTTCTGTGTTAATTCGGCAATGTGAGGGTGAGAGGGATACAGTAAAGAAGAAATAGTGCATCGGAGAGGAGATACTCGACCCCAGAATTAGATCCTGCCGTTGCCGTAGATACGTTCCTGGATTGGGAAAGAGAAGGCATGGAACACAGAGTATTTCATTACGACGCATTTTCTGTGTTACTTCGTCAATGTGAAGGTGCGAGAGATACAGCGAAGAACAAATAGTGCATCGGAAGCGAGATGCTCGACCCCAAAAGAAAATCCTGTCGTTGCCGTAGAAACGTTCCTGGATTGGGAAAGAGGAGGCTTGGAATCCAGAGTATTTCATTGCGACGCAATTTCTGTGTTAAATCGTCAATGTGAGGGTGCGAGGGATACAGTAAAGAAGAAATAGTGCATCACAATGGAGCTACTCGACCCCAAAGGAAAATCCTGTCGTTGCCGTAGAAACGTTCCTGGATTGGGAAAGAGAAGGCATGGAACCCAGAGAATTTCATTGCGACACAACTTCTGTGTTAATTCGTCAATGTGAGGGTGCGACGGATACAGTAAAGAAGAAAGAGTGCGTCGGAAAGGAGATAATCGACGCCAAACGAAGATCCTGTCGTTGCCGTAGAAACGTTACTGGATTGGGAAAGAGGGGGCATGGAATCCAGAGTATTTCATTGCCACTCAATTTCTCTGTTATTTCGTCAATGTAAGGGTGCGAGGGACACAGTATAGAAGACATACTGCATCGGAAAGGAGATACTCGACCCCAAAGGAAAATCCTGTCTTTGCCGTACAAACGTTCCTGAACTGGGAAAGAGAAGGCATGGAACCTAAAGTATATCATTGCGTCACAATTCCTGTGTTAATTCATCAGTTTGATTGTGCGAGGGATACAGTAAAGAAGAAATAATAATCGGAAAGGTGATTCTCTACCCCAAAAGAAAATCCTGTCGTTGCCGTAGAAACGTTCCTGGATTGGGAAAGAGAAGGCATGGAACCCAGTGTATTTCATTGCCACACAATTGCTGTGTTAATTCGTCATTGTAAGGGTGCGAGGGACACAGTAAAGAAGAAATAGTGCATCGGAAAGGAGATACTCGACCCCAAAAGAAAATCGTGTCGTTGCCGTGGAAACGTTCCTGGCTTGGAAAACAGAACCCATGGAACCCAGAGTATATCATTACGACGCATGTTCTGTGTTAATTCGTCAATGTGAGGGTGCGAGATACACGGTAAAGAAGAAGTAGAGCATTGGAAAGGAGATACTCTACCCCAAAAGAGAATCCCGTAGTTGCCGAAGAAACGTCCGTGGATTGGGAAAGACAAGGCATGGAACCCAGAGTATTTCATTGCGACGCAATATCTGTGTTAATTCACCAATGTGAGCATGCGAGGGATACAGTAAAGAAGAAATAGTGCATCGGAAAGAAGATACTCGGCGTCAAAAGGACATCCTGTCGTTGCCTTAGAAACGTTCCGGGATTGGGAAAGAGAAGGCATGGAACAGAGAGTATTTCATTGCGACGCAATTTCTGTGTTAATTCGTCAATGTGAGGGTGCGAGGGATACAGTAAAGAAGAATTAGTGCATCGGAATGGAGATACTCGACCCCAAAAGAAAATCCTTTCGTTGCCGTAGAGACGCTCCTGGATTGGGAAAGAGAAGGCATGGAACCCCGAGTATTTCATTTCGACGCAATTTCTGTGTTAATTCGTCAATGTGATTGTGCGAGGGATACAGTAAAGAAGAAATAGCGCATCGGGAAGGTGATTCTTGACCCCAAATGAAAATACAGTAAAGAAGAAATAGTGCATCGGAAGGCAAATACTCGACCCCAACAGGAAATCCTTTCATTGCCGTAGAAACGTTCCTGGATTGGGAAAGAGAAGGCATGGAACCCAGATTATTTCATTGCGACGCAATTTCTGTGTCAATTTGTCAATGTGAGCGTGCGAGGGATACAGTAATGAAGAAATAGTGCATCGGAAAGGAGATACTCGACCCCAAAAGAAAATCCTGTCGTTTCCCTAGAAACGTTCCTGGATTGGGAATGAGAGGGCATGGATCCCAGAGTATTTCATTGCGACGCAATTTCTGTGTTAAATCGCCAATGTGAGGGTGCAAGGGATAGAGTAAAGAAGAAATACTGCATCGGAATGGAGATACTCGGCCCCAAAAGAAAATCCTGTCGTTGCCGTAGAAACGTTCCTGGATTAGGAAAGAGAAGGCATGGATCCCAGAGTATTTCATTGCGACGCAATTTCTGTGTTAATTCGTCAATGTGATGGTGCGAGGGATACAGTAAAGAAGAAATAGTGCATCGGAGAGGAGATACTCGACCCCAAAAGAGAATCCTGTCGTTGCCGTAAAAACGTTCCTGGATTGGGAAAGAGGAGGCTTGGAACCCAGAGTATTTCATTGCGACGTAATTTCTGTGTTAATTCGTCAATGTGAGGGTGCGAGGGATACAGTAAAGAAGAAATAGTGCATCGGAATTCAGATACTCGACCCCAAAAGAAAATCCTGTCGTTGCCGTAGAAACGTTCCTGGATTGGGAAAGAGAAGGCATGGAACCCAGAGACTATCATTGCGACACAACTTCTGTAATAATTCGTCAATGTGAGGGTGCGAGGGATACAGTAAAGAAGAAAGAGTGCATCGGAAAGGAGATACTCGACCCCAAAAGAGAATCCTGTCGTTGCCGTAGAAACGTTCCTGGATGGGGAAAGAGAAGGCATGGAACACAGAGTGATTCATTGCGACGCAATTTCTGTGTTACTTCGTCAATGTGAACGTGCGAGGGATACAGCAAAGAACAAATAGTGCATCGAAAGCGAGATGCTCGACTCCAAAAGAAAATCCTGTCGTTGCCATAGAAACATTCCGGGTATGAGAAAGAGAAGGCATGGAATCCAGAGTATTTCATTGCGACGCAATTTTTGTGTTAATTCGTCGATGTGAGGGTGCGAGGGATACAGTAAAGAAGAAATAGTGCATCAGAAAGGAGATACTCGACCCGAAAAGAAAATCCTGTCGTTGCCATAGAAACGTTCCTGGATTGGGAAACAGAAGGCATGGAACCCAGAGAATTTCATTGCGACACAACGTCTGTGTTAATTCGTCAATGTGAGGGTGCGAGGGATGCAGTAAAGAAGAATAAGTGCATCGGTATGGAGATACTCGACCCCAAAAGAGAATCCCGTCGTTGCCATAGAGACGTTCCTGGATTGGGAAAGAGGAGGCTTGGAACCCAGAGTCTTTCATTGCGACGCAATTTCTGTGTTACTTCGTCGATGTGAGGGTGCGAGGGATACAGTAGAGAAGAAATAGTGCATCAGAAAGGAGATACTCGACCCCAAAAGAAAATCCTAACGTTGCCATAGAAACGTTCCTGGATTGGGAAAGAGAAGGCGTGGAACCCAGAGTATTTCATTGCGACGCAATTTCTGTGTTAATTCGGCAATGTGAGGGTGCGAGGGATACAGTAAAGAAGAAATAGTGCATCGGAGAGGAGATACTCGACCCCAGAATAAGATCCTGTTGTTGCCGCAGAAACGTTCCTGGATGGGGAATGAGAAGTCTTGGAACCCAGAGTTTTTCATTGCGACGTAATTTCTGTGTTAATTCGTCAATGTGAGCGTGCGAGGGATACAGCAAAGAAGAAATAGTGCATCGGAAAGACGATACTCGACCCCTAATGAACGTCCTTTCATTGCCGTAGAAACGTTCCTGGATTGGGAAAGAGAAGGCATGGAACACAGAGTATATCATAGCAATGCAATTTCTGTGTTAATTCGTCAAAGTGAGGGTGCGTGGGATACAGTAAAGAAGAAATAGTGCATCGGAAAGGAGATACTCGACCGCAAAAGAAAATCCTGTCGTTGCCCTAGAAACGTTCCTGGATTGGAAAGAGAAGGCATATAACCCAGAGTATTTGTTGCGACGCAATTACTGTGGTAATTCGTCAATGTGAGGGTGCGAGGGATACAGTAAAGAAGAAATAGTGCATAGGAATGGAGATACTCGACCCCAAAAGAAAATCCTGTTGTTGCCGTAGAAACGTTCTTGGTTTGGGAATGAGAGGGCATGGATCCCAGAGTATTTCATTGCGACGCAATTTCTGTGTTAATTCGCCAATGTGAGGGTGCAAGGGATAGAGTAAGGAAGAAATACTGCATCGGAAAGGAGATACTCGACCCCAAAGGAGAATCCTGTCGTTGCCGTACAAACGTTCCTGGACTGGGAAAGAGAAGGCATGGAACATAAAGTATATCATTGCGACGCAATTTCTGTGTTAATTCGTCAATGTGAGGGTGCGAGGGATACAGTAAAGAAGAAGTAGAACATCGGAAAGGAGATACTCGACCCCAAAAGAAAATCCTCTCGGTGCCGCAGAAACGTTCCTGGATTGGGAAAGAGAAGGCTTGGAACCCAGAGTATTTCATTGCGACGCAATTTCTGAGTTAATTCGCCAATGTGAGGGTGCAAGGGATAGAGTAAAGAAGAAATACTGCGTCGGAATGGAGATACTCGGCCCCAAAAGAAAATCCTGTCATTGCCGTAGAAACGTTCCTGGATTGGGAAAGAGAAGGCATGGAACACAGAGTATATCATAGCAATGCAATTTCTGTGTTAATTCGTCAAAGTGAGGGTGCGTGGGATACAGTAAAGAAGAAATAGTGCATCGGAAAGGAGATACTCGACCCCAAAAGAAAATCCTGTCGTTGCCATAGAAACGTTCCTGGATTGGGAACGAGAAGGCATGGAACCCACAGTATTTCATTGCGACGCAATTTCTGTTATAATTCGGCAATGTGAACGTGCGAGGGATACAGTAAAGAAGAAATAGTGCATCGGAGAGGAGATACTCGACCCCAGAATAAAATCCTGTCGTTGCCGTAGAAACGTTCCTGGATTGGGAAAGAGAAGGCATGGAACACAGAGTATTTCATTGCGACGCAATTTCTGTGTTACTTCGTCAATGTGAACGTGCGAGGGATACAGAAAAGAAGGATAAGTGCATCGGAAGCCAGATGCTCGACCCCAAAAGAAAATCCTGTCGTTGCCGTAGAAACGTTCCTGGATTGGGAAAGAGGAGGCTTGGATTCCAGAGTATTTCATTGCGACGCAATTTCTGTGTAATTTAGTCAATGTGAGGGGGCGAGGGATACAGTAAAGAAGAAATAGTGCATCGGAATGGAGATACTCGACCCCAAAAGAAAATCCTGTCGTTGCCGTAGTAACGTTCCTGGATTGGGAAAGAGAAGGCAAGAAACCCAGAGTATTTCATTGCGACGCAACGTCAGTGTTAATACGTCAAAGTGAGGGTGCAAGGGATACAGTAATGAAGAAAGAGTGCGTCGGACGGGAGATACTCGACCCCAAAAGAGAATCCTTTCGTTGCCATAGAAACATTCCGGGTATGGGGAACAGAAGGCATGGAAAACAGAGTATTTCGTTGCGACGCAATTTCTGTGTTAATTCGTCGATGTGAGGGTGCGAGGGATACAGTAAAGTAAAAATAGTGCATCAGAAAGGAGATATTTGACCCCAAAGAAAATCCTAACGTTGCCATAGAAACGTTCCTGGATTGGGAAAGAGAAGGCATGGAACCCAGAGTATTTCATTGCGACGCAATTTCTGTGTTAATTCGGCAATGTGAGGGTGAGAGGGATACAGTAAAGAAGAAATAGTGCATCGGAGAGGAGATACTCGACCCCAGAATTAGATCCTGCCGTTGCCGTAGATACGTTCCTGGATTGGGAAAGAGAAGGCATGGAACACAGAGTATTTCATTACGACGCATTTTCTGTGTTACTTCGTCAATGTGAAGGTGCGAGGGATACAGCGAAGAACAAATAGTGCATCGGAAGCGAGATGCTCGACCCCAAAAGAAAATCCTGTCGTTGCCGTAGAAACGTCCCTGGATTGGGAAAGAGGAGGCTTGGAATCCAGAGTATTTCATTGCGACGCAATTTCTGTGTTAAATCGTCAATGTGAGGGTGCGAGGGATACAGTAAAGAAGAAATAGTGCATCACAATGGAGCTACTCGACCCCAAAGGAAAATCCTGTCGTTGCCGTAGAAACGTTCCTGGATTGGGAAAGAGAAGGCATGGAACCCAGAGAATTTCATTGCGACACAACTTCTGTGTTAATTCGTCAATGTGAGGGTGCGACGGATACAGTAAAGAAGAAAGAGTGCGTCGGAAAGGAGATAATCGACCCCAAACGAAGATCCTGTCGTTGCCGTAGAAACGTTACTGGATTGGGAAAGAGGGGGCATGGAATCCAGAGTATTTCACTGCCACTCAATTTCTCTGTTAATTCGTCAATGTAAGGGTGCGAGGGACACAGTATAGAAGACATACTGCATCGGAAAGGAGATACTCGACCCCAAAGGAAAATCCTGTCTTTGCCGTACAAACGTTCCTGAACTGGGAAAGAGAAGGCATGGAACCTAAAGTATATCATTGCGACCCAATTTCTGTGTTAATTCGTCAATGTGAGAGTGCGAGGGATACAGCAAAGATGAAGTAGAGCATCGGAAAGGAGATACTCGACCCCAAAAGAAAATCCTGTCGTTGCCATAGAAACGTTCCTGGATTGGGAAAGAGAAGGCATGGAACCCAGAGTATTTCATTGCGTCACAATTCCTGTGTTAATTCATCAGTTTGATTGTGCGAGGGATACAGTAAAGAAGAAATAATAATCGGAAAGGTGATTCTCTACCCCAAAAGAAAATCCTGTCGTTGCCGTAGAAACGTTCCTGGATTGGGAAAGAGAAGGCATGGAACCCAGTGTATTTCATTGCCACACAATTGCTGTGTTAATTCGTCATTGTAAGGGTGCGAGGGACACAGTAAGGAAGAAATAGTGCATCGGAAAGGAGATACTCGACCCCAAAAGAAAATCGTGTCGTTGCCGTGGAAACGTTCCTGGCTTGGAAAACAGAACCCATGGAACCCAGAGTATATCATTACGACGCATGTTCTGTGTTAATTCGTCAATGTGAGGGTGCGAGATACACGGTAAAGAAGAAGTAGAGCATTGGAAAGGAGATACTCTACCCCAAAAGAGAATCCCGTAGTTGCCGAAGAAACGTCCGTGGATTGGGAAAGACAAGGCATGGAACCCAGAGTATTTCATTGCGACGCAATTTCTGTGTTAATTCGTCAATGTGAGGGTGCGAGGGATACAGTAAAGAAGAATTAGTGCATCGGAATGGAGATACTCGACCCCAAAAGAAAATCCTTTCGTTGCCGTAGAGACGCTCCTGGATTGGGAAAGAGAAGGCATGGAACCCCGAGTATTTCATTTCGACGCAATTTCTGTGTTAATTCGTCAATGTGATTGTGCGAGGGATACAGTAAAGAAGAAATAGCGCATCGGGAAGGTGATTCTTGACCCCAGATGAAAATACAGTAAAGAAGAAATAGTGCATCGGAAGGCAAATACTCGACCCCAACAGGAAATCCTTTCATTGCCGTAGAAACGTTCCTGGATTGGGAAAGAGAAGGCATGGAACCCAGATTATTTCATTGCGACGCAATTTCTGTGTCAATTTGTCAATGTGAGCGTGCGAGGGATACAGTAATGAAGAAATAGTGCATCGGAAAGGAGATACTCGACCCCAAAAGAAAATCCTGTCGTTTCCCTAGAAACGTTCCTGGATTGGGAATGAGAGGGCATGGATCCCAGAGTATTTCATTGCGACGCAATTTCTGTGTTAATTCGCCAATGTGAGGGTGCAAGGGATAGAGTAAAGAAGAAATACTGCATTGGAATGGAGATACTCGGCCCCAAAAGAAAATCCTGTCGTTGCCGTAGAAACGTTCCTGGATTGGGAAAGAGAAGGCATGGATCCCAGAGTATTTCATTGCGACGCAATTTCTGTGTTAATTCGTCAATGTGATGGTGCAAGGGATACAGTAAAGAAGAAATAGTGCATCGGAGAGGAGATACTCGACCCCAAAAGAGAATCCTGTCGTTGCCGTAAAAACGTTCCTGGATTGGGAAAGAGGAGGCTTGGAACCCAGAGTATTTCATTGCGACGTAATTTCTGTGTTAATTCGTCAATGTGAGGGTGCGAGGGATACAGTAAAGAAGAAATAGTGCATCGGAATTCAGATACTCGACCCCAAAAGAGAATCCTGTCGTTGCCGTAGAAACGTTCCTGGATTGGGAAAGAGAAGGCATGGAACCCAGAGACTATCATTGCGACACAACTTCTGTAATAATTCGTCAATGTGAGGGTGCGAGGGATACAGTAAAGAAGAAAGAGTGCATCGGAAAGGAGATACTCGACCCCAAAAGAGAATCCTGTCGTTGCCGTAGAAACGTTCCTGGATGGGGAAAGAGAAGGCATGGAACACAGAGTGATTCATTGCGACGCAATTTCTGTGTTACTTCGTCAATGTGAACGTGCGAGGGATACAGCAAAGAACAAATAGTGCATCGAAAGCGAGATGCTCGACTCCAAAAGAAAATCCTGTCGTTGCCATAGAAACATTCCGGGTATGAGAAAGAGAAGGCATGGAATCCAGAGTATTTCATTGCGACGCAATTTTTGTGTTAATTCGTCGATGTGAGGGTGCGAGGGATACAGTAAAGAAGAAATAGTGCATCAGAAAGGAGAAACTCGACCCGAAAAGAAAATCCTGTCGTTGCCATAGAAACGTTCCTGGATTGGGAAACAGAAGGCATGGAACCCAGAGAATTTCATTGCGACACAAAGTCTGTGTTAATTCGTCAATGTGAGGGTGCGAGGGATGCAATAAAGAAGAATAAGTGCATCGGTATGGAGATACTCGACCCCAAAAGAGAATCCCGTCGTTGCCATAGAGACGTTCCTGGATTGGGAAAGAGGAGGCTTGGAACCCAGAGTCTTTCATTGCGACGCAATTTCTGTGTTACTTCGTCGATGTGAGGGTGCGAGGGATACAGTAGAGAAGAAATAGTGCAACAGAAAGGAGATACTCGACCCCAAAAGAAAATCCTAACGTTGCCATAGAAACGTTCCTGGATTGGGAAAGAGAAGGCGTGGAACCCAGAGTATTTCATTGCGACGCAATTTCTGTGTTAATTCGGCAATGTGAGGGTGCGAGGGATACAGTAAAGAAGAAATAGTGCATCGGAGAGGAGATACTCGACCCCAGAATAAGATCCTGTCGTTGCCGCAGAAACGTTCCTGGATGGGGAATGAGAAGTCTTGGAACCCAGAGTATTTCATTGCGACGTAATTTCTGTGTTAATTCGTCAATGTGAGGGTGCGAGGGATACAGCAAAGAAGAAATAGTGCATCGGAATGGAGATACTCGACCCCAAAAGAAAATCCTGTCGTTGCCGTAGAAACATTCCTGGATTGGGAAAGAGAAGGCATGGATCCCAGAGTATTTCATTGCGACACAATTTCAGTGTTATTTCGTCAATGTGAGGGTGCCAGGGACACAGTAAAGAAGAAATAGTGCATCGGAAAGACGATACTCGACCCCTAATGAACGTCCTGTCATTGCCGTAGAAACGTTCCTGGATTGGGAAAGAGAAGGCATGGAACACAGAGTATATCATAGCAATGCAATTTCTGTGTTAATTCGTCAAAGTGAGGGTGCGTGGGATACAGTAAAGAAGAAATAGTGCATCGGAAAGGAGATACTCGACCGCAAAAGAAAATCCTGTCGTTGCCCTAGAAACGTTCCTGGATTGGAAAGAGAAGGCATATAACCCAGAGTATTTGTTGCGACGCAATTACTGTGGTAATTCGTCAATGTGAGGGTGCGAGGGATACAGTAAAGAAGAAATAGTGCATAGGATTGGAGATACTCCACCCCAAAAGAAAATCCTGTTGTTGCCGTAGAAACGTTCTTGGTTTGTTAATGAGAGGGCATGGATCCCAGAGTATTTCATTGCGACGCAATTTCTGTGTTAATTCGCCAATGTGAGGGTGCAAGGGATAGAGTAAGGAAGAAATACTGCATCGGAAAGGAGATACTCGACCCCAAAGGAGAATCCTGTCGTTGCCGTACAAACGTTCCTGGACTGGGAAAGAGAAGGCATGGAACCTAAAGTATATCATTGCGACGCAATTTCTGTGTTAATTCGTCAATGTGAGGGTGCGAGGGATACAGTAAAGAAGAAGTAGAACATCGGAAAGGAGATACTCGACCCCAAAAGAAAATCCTCTCGGTGCCGCAGAAACGTTCCTGGATTGGGAAAGAGAAGGCATAAAACCCAGAGAATTTGTTGCGACGCAATTACTGTGTTAATTCGTCAATGTGAGGGTGCGAGGGTTACAGTAAAGAAGAAATAGTGCATAGGAATGGAGATACTCGACCCCAAAAGAAAATCCTGTCGTTGCCGTAGAAACGTTCCTGGATTGGGAATGAGAAGGCATGGATCCCAGAGTATTTCATTGCGACGCAATTTCTGTGTTAATTCGTCAATGTGAGGGTGCAAGGGATACAGTAAAGAAGAAATAGTGCATCAGAATGGAGATACTCGACCCCAAAAGAAAATCCTAACGTTGCCATAGAAACGTTCCTGGATTGGGAAAGAGAAGGCATGGAACCCAGAGTATTTCATTGCGACGCAATTTCTGTGTTAATTCGGCAATGTGAGGGTGCGAGGGATACAGTAAAGAAGAAATAGTGGACCGGAGAGGAGATACTCGACCCCAGAATAAGATCCTGTCGTTGCCATAGAAACGTTCCTGGATGGGGAAAGAGGAGGCATGGAACACAGAGTATTTCATTGTATAAAAGAAATAAAATAAAATAAAATAAAATATTAATTATGTATTATTGTATGATAGTGATTGGTTGTAATTAATATTTACGTGACGTTTAATTATTCGGTATCAGACGCTTGACAATGGCTTTTTCGTGAATGTAATGTTATTCGTAGTTGACCGTGAAATAAGACTCAAATAATCGGACTTCGTATTTAAATCGTTTCCAAAGACTGCTGCGGTAGGTGCGGACTCAAATCTAAATCTCAATATTAGAATAATTTGCCAGCCATGTCAATACGTCGTACAGAGGTGACTGTCTACTAAACATAAAAAGTTTACACAGTTAGTTAAATCAGATATATTCAACGAATAAGCCTACAGTTAAATAATTCTACTTACTTTCATAAATATAAATTCTTTACAGATTCGAGTGCCTAGTAAGATTGCAACTCGCAGTGATCTTATATAACATTAAATATGGCGGTGTGCCAGTCAATAAAATATACGTGCTTCCCGCACCACTTATCCAAGACCTCTCTCTCCTTAATCAAACATAAGAGTATCGTAATCGTGTTTTTGTTTTATCAGCGACACAGCGCTGCAGTTCTGTGCCATAGGCTTTATTTATTTCTCACAGATTAATTATTTAATTAATATCTCGCGTTTCCGAGGAAACTCACGCTCGGCATGCAAATGTGCCTTTATATTGCCCCCTGAATTGCGAGGCGAAAGGACACACCTGCAGGCGAGCAATTCACCTAAAGGCACAAGAAAATCTAAGTTATCTACAACTATTTACATGACTTACATTATACTGTATATTATATACAAAATTTGAATGACGCGCGTGCGCCGAAAAAGTTCTTATGTTGGCAAAACAGAGTGCGCGCATGCGCAGAAGCGTCTGTGTAACTACGGCACTGCCGTTATTTCGTAAATTTAGATCACGCGGCACAGTATTGCAGTTCATATTGTTCGTGTGCGCGCGCATTTCTTAGTCGTTGCACAAAGAAAATATTCCACCAAGATTACATATGAAGACTACATTCTATGACAGGTAACTTAGTTTTAAAATTACAATATTTGTTATAATACAATACAACTTTAGATTGTTGAATGTTCTTAGTTACATAGCATTGCAATGAAATGCTTCAACGAAAAATGTTCTGTTGTTTCAGGTGCGTTGACCTATACACATCGCGTCGTTATTACAGTTTATATTCATCTACTGCACAGTACAGTTTCACAGGTTAGTGTCGTCGTGGTAAAGTTTTTTGATCACAGTATCATCGCTGTATAACAACGTGATTGATACATAAGCATGTCTATTTCCTATTTCCATTATAGTCGTTGTGATGCAGTTCGTTGTGACAAAAAGCATTGTTTATTACAGATCAGACGTGACCCGTCGAGTAATTAGTCCATATGCAGTTCGTTTTCGATATTCCGTGGAAGCTTGGTTGCAGAACCTCGGACGGCACATAGCTGGCGTCGATCCTTGGACAGTCCAGGTAAGAGTGTCCGTCACATTTCGAGAACATTTCATTCCCTGAAGTTCCAACCAGAATTCTTCCACCCGTCGTGTTGTTTTCTGGACAGGCACTTTGTGTCCATTTAATCCAGTTAACATCTTGAAGTTGGGTACTGTAGTAATGTCACTAGACGATGCACGAATTATGCACTTCACATATTCAGTTTTTTTTTTTTTTTAAATATAGCTCGCCTAAATGTTCGTAGTTACTCATCGCGTTTACAAAGGTACGATGCATCATGAATGTCATTAACAGTTTCTTTCACATAGGTTTCTGCGTAGTTGCAGACTTAGTAATGTACGTTAATGTCCGTGAACAGTGGTTCACTACGCATTTTTTTTTTTTTTAAAGTTTTTCACATTTTGGCACTCGTTATCGTTCAAATTTTCACACAGTAACAGTTACATTATTCATCAGTTAAAAAAAACATAAGTAATCATACATATACACGTCACATATTTTCTTAGCATAAACATAATACAGTTACACATAAACATGTTTTCATCATTATTACATAGCTATAAATTATTACATTGTGTCACATTTGATTACATGGATTGCAGATATTTACGTCCTCTTTAACGGTTTTGCTGGGATTTTATCGATGTTTTTTGTGATGTCATCTGAAATTAAGATAGGTTAGACACAACATTCATTACATCAGTAGGCAAGACCAGGCGTTTTCACTACTCAATAAATATTCAAAATAATAAGAGACGGAAAGCTGTTAGATTCCTCGCGTTTTGTGCGTGTGTGTATAGTGTCTGTGTGGCCTTGGCTACTGGTAGATGCTTTTCTTGCTGAGAGATGTGCGTCTAATCTATTTCTTGAAGTAAAAGATCGCTTCACAGATGACGTCTGTCGGTTCGTCAGGTGTCATACCAAGTCAGTGGTACCTACAGTCACAAATGTTCCGTGAAAAATTTATATTTCATTCACTGCTACGTAATCATGAATTTTACTTTAATATTCAGTCTTCTCGGTGGTGCCGCGGCGTTGAAAGAAAAGTTCTTCTGTCTTCAACTGCGTCACTGGAACCGCTGAAATGAAAATTTCTATACTACTTATAATCTATGTTGTAATTTGTTTTAGTTCTTGCCACACAGCAGGTCGTTGAGATAACGGTACGTTATATGTCTTGTGGTAGAAGATCTTGTGAGGCTTAACTTCAATCTTGTACACATACGTGTTGATAACACCTAATCGTTTGGTAAAAACTTGTAAATATTTGGATAACACTTCCTGTAGTTTTATACGTTCATGTACACTGAGAGCTGTAGCTTCACTTATCTTATGATCAAGCAATGTTTTCAAGTCCATTAGCTCTGTGTCAGATGAGTGTGTTTGCATGTCTTGAATGTCTTTGTCAAGTACTAACTGAACCTTGTACCCTGTACAGTGTTTGTCATGCTTTAGAGTTCTCCTGTCCAAATCAATAATAATTACCCTGCTTTTATCATTTAAAATACATTTACCTTTGGAGAAGTCTATAATGCAGTCCTTCTCGCTCATAATATCTATTCCTAATATGCAATTAGTCACAAGGTTTTGTACAACCAGGAATGGCCATTGTACGGTTCCATTACCTATTTTAACGTTTACAAAAACTTGCTTCGTAACCCTACATGACTTATTACCTAGTGCAGTAGTTATTTTACAGTTTTGGGCAGGAAACTCAGGCACAGGTTCGAATTCACACATCTTTTTATAGAAATTAAAAGACTAAACGCTCACAGCTGCACCTGTATCTAGGATAATAGTAGTTGGAATCCCACCTACTACACCAGTAGTAGATGCTAAAACAATTTCATTTGTGTTTAAACGACATTGTGTACTACCTTGTAAAAGTTCATCTGATATATTGTTATTGTGGTTGTATCTTATAAATAAAACAGGTAGCTTTTGTTTAGAATTATTAGGCACATCAATATTTTGTTGTTCAATTGTGGTGTCAAATAACTGATTAACACTGAAGTCGCCCCCCAAGAATTCTTCAGCCACGACCTGGGGCAAAGTAGTGACTGTTTCTAGTTTGTTGGATTATCATTTGTACTAGGTACTGACACAGATTGGGGTTGTGCATCAGGTGTCATTTCTATTATATTCACATTCGGATATTGCCTATTATGATCTCCAAACTTTTGCGGTTGTTGTTGCTGTTGCGCATTATAACTTACCTGTCGGTCGTAAGGTATGCTCCAATTTTTGTCCTGGTGGCTGCTGTGGTAAAGCAGTATTTGAATGAAAGTATTGATCGCTACGAGTCCAGCCTTGATGCTGTCTTGGCTCGTAGTTATTATTATTTCTATTTCTGTTTGTGTTTTTGTTGTTACATTTGTATCCGTTGTTACCGTTGTTGTTATTACCGCGGTGCCTTTTGTATGGATTGCCGCATGAAGTGTTATTACTGTTGTAATTGTTGTTTGTATTGGAATACGCGTGTTGATTTTGATTTCCGTATTGAGACGGCATGTGAGTTTGCTGTTTTTGCTGTACCGCGTATCCAACTGTGGGCGCGCCAGAATTGTGTTGGCAAGCCTGCATGTTTTGCATACCACTAGTGTAAACATTGTGGCTGCTGTTTTGCCGCGCGAAGCGCTGATCTTCAAGTAACATGTCAACCGAATCTAAAGCTGTTAAAAAATAATCTGAATCGTCATCCGGGATATGTAGAAGTTTTTCCTTAATGTTGAAAGGCAATTTGGCCTTCAACGCTCGGAGTATATCACGTGTTGCGACTGGTTCGTCTAAAAAATGTCCCATGTTCAAGTATTTTTCAAAATATCTGCGTAAGTTACCATTTTTACTGTTAAAAGTTTCAGGTTCTAAAATTTGTCTTCTGAGTCGCTCCTGAACGGATTGCGACCAGAATTTGTTCAGAAAAGCACGCTCAAACTCACTGTACGTGGTACACACGTCAGCTTGACTGTATGCCCAGACAGCTGCATCGCCTTGGATGTAACCGACAATATATGAAATCTTTTTCCGGTCACTCCAAGTGCGTGGAAATGCGCTACTAAAAGATTTGAGAAAAATCACCGGATGAATGGTTCGTTTTTCTGGGATAAAAATCTGAAATTGCCTGTGTTTCATTAAGCTTTCTTCTTCCTTTGCATTATGATATGGATTTGTACCACTGTAATTACTGCAATGCTCAGCTGGCGAGTAATTACGATAATGTTGCTGTGGTTTACCATGATAATAGCTTGTGTTTGTGTTTGCACGTTGTGGTATGTGTTGTTGTCGTGGTGTGTTTTGTTCTTGTGTGTATGTTGTGTGCGGTATGTGTGCGTCATACTCGAATGTATATTGATTTCTGAACTGTACATTTTGACTGATATTTTCGTTACATTCAGACTGTGGTTGATCGGTGAAATGTCTCATGGGTGCAGTGACGGATTGTACTGCGTCACTAATCAGCTGTTTGTTATTAGTGATGTATTCCGCTACGGAGTCGTGCACAATTGTTGGTAAATTTTCACGTATGCATCTATCAAAATGTTTGTCTTTGTTCTCTACCCAATCATGAAATTCTTTATTAATATTTTGAAAATGAGATTTGGCATCAGATTGTAAGATGTCAGTCAGGTGTTGTTCAACATCGTCAAATTTATTCTGCACGTCAGTAATTCGTTTTTCAAGGTTTTCGTGTACTGAAGGATATGTTTGAATTTGTTCAGTAAGAGCTTCACACGTGACATTAAGGTTTTTTAATTGTGTCTGTAAAAGTGCTACGTCATTTGTAGTCTTTTCTTGTCTCGTATTAAGCTTGGAAAATTTCGTACTGAGTTCAGTCATCTGTTTGGTCAGTGTGGCGTCTATAAGTTCCACACGTTTACACAAAGTGTCATTACATGCCTTGATTGCTATGAGGTCAGATTTAATTTCGTCATTTTGTGTCTTTAACGTTGCCATGTTTTCCGCGTTCTGTTTCATTAGCATTTGTAGCATGTAGGCAATGTTTACTGTTTGCAAGGTCTTTGCCCCCGCCGCGTCATTAGACGTGACGTCATGTATTAACATGGGCTCTGACTGAGACTTTGAAATTTTTGTGGTGGACGGCCTATTGTCAAAACTTCCGTTAACACTTGCGTCAATATTTGATGAATCGTCACTACCGGTTGCTGTCGTAAAGTCATTTTCTAACACTTGTCTCTCGTCCGAGTCGGATTGCGTCTGAATAGTATGTCTTTGCTGTTCCATCTTTGCGTATTGTTTTCTAGTTATGACCATGCCACACGTGATATATATTTCAAGAAATTAATGTTTGACACTGGTTTTAAAATAAAATGCAGTTGAGCATGAATCGGTCGTAGCAACAATGGCTGTCTGTTAATTTAAAAATATAAACTGAATTTGAGATTATTGGTAATGGCTGCTGGCCATGTTACATGATATCGTACAGAAGTCGGCCATATTGTACACTCGTGTATTGGTATTGTTGCATACGTTATTGTTTAAGGAAAAATACTGAGAATGAAATTTATCACTGAAAACTGCTACGCGCGAAAGAAATACTACAGAATCTACTGAAGAGCTAATACACTGAATTATGCGTCTGGTCAAGCCTGCCAATGCAAAGATGCTGCGTCTTACCTTATTTTGCTGGCAGCTTCATTGCATCTTCCCGCAAAATTTTAGAATTGGAAAATATCTTCAGATCTTTGTTATTTCTCATACATTCACGTCCAGGTCCAGAAAGTTGATTTTTCACATGAAACAAAGAGAACAATGTAACAAATGACAAAATAACAAGTCCGACACGCAGTCGCCAATATAAAATAAATAAAATAAAATATTAATTATGTATTATTGTATGATAGTGATTGGTTGTAATTAATATTTACGTGACGTTTAATTATTCGGTATCAGACGCTTGACAATGGCTTTTTCGTAAATGTAATGTTATTCGTAGTTGACCGTGAAATAAGACTCAAATAATCGGACTTCGTATTTAAATCGTTTCCAAAGACTGCTGCGGTAGGTGCGGACTCAAATCTAAATCTCAATATTAGAATAATTTGCCAGCCATGTCAATACGTCGTACAGAGGTGACTGTCTACTAAACATAAAAAGTTTACACAGTTAGTTAAATCAGATATATTCAACGAATAAGCCTACAGTTAAATAATTCTACTTACTTTCATAAATATAAATTCTTTACAGATTCGAGTGCCTAGTAAGATTGCAACTCGCAGTGATCTTATATAACATTAAATATGGCGGTGTGCCAGTCAATAAAATATACGTGCTTCCCGCACCACTTATCCAAGACCTCTCTCTCCTTAATCAAACATAAGAGTATCGTAATCGTGTTTTTGTTTTATCAGCGACACAGCGCTGCAGTTCTGTGCCATAGGCTTTATTTATTTCTCACAGATTAATTATTTAATTAATATCTCGCGTTTCCGAGGAAACTCACGCTCGGCATGCAAATGTGCCTTTATAATTGCGACGCAATTTCTGTGTTACTTCGTCAATGTGAACGTGCGAGGGATACAGCAAAGATTAAATAGTGCATCAGAAGCGAGATGCTCGACTCCAAAAGAAAATCCTGTCGTTGCCGTAAAAACGTCCCTGGATTGGGAAAGAGGAGGCTTGGAACCCAGAGTATTTCATTGCGACGTAATTTCTGTGTTAATTTGTCAATGTGAGCGTGCGAGGGATTTAGTAAAGAGGAAATAGTGCATCGGGAAGGTGATTCTTGACCCCAAAAGAAAATCCAGTAAAGAAGAAATAGTGCATCGGAAAGCACGTACTCGACCCCAACAGGAAATCCTTTCATTGCCGTAGAAACGTTCCTGGATTGGGAAAGAGAAGGCATGGAACCCAGATTATTTCATTGCGACGCAATTTCTGTCTTAATTTGTCAATGTGAGCGTGCGAGGGATACAGGAAGGAAGAAATAGTGCATCGGAAAGAAGATATTCGGCCCCAAAAGAAAACCCTGTCGTTGCCCTAGAAACGTTCCTGGATTGGGAAAGAGAAGGCATGGAACAAAGAGTATTTCATTGCGACGCAATTTCTGTGTTAATTCGTCAATGTGAGGGTGCGAGGAATACAGTAAAGAAGAATTAGTGCATCGGAATGGAGATACTCGACCCCAAAAGAAAATCCTTTCGTTGCCGTAGAGACGTTCCTGGATGGGGAAAGAGGAGGCATGGAACCTCGAGTATTTCATTGCGACGCAATTTCTGTGTTAATTTGTCAATGTGAGCGTGCGAGGGATACAGTGAAGAAGAAATAGTGCATCGGGAAGGTGATTCTTGACCCCAAAAGAAAATCCAGTAAAGAAGATATAGTGTATCGGAAAGCACATACTCGACCCCAACAGGAAATCCTTTCATTGCCGTAGAAACGTTCCTGGATTGGGAAAGAGAAGGCAAGGAACCCAGATTATTTCATTGCGACGCAATTTCTGAGTTAATTTGTCAATGTGAGTGTGCGAGGGATACAGTAAAGAAGAAATAGTGCATCGGAAAGGAGATACTCGACCCCAAAAGAAAATCCTGTCGTTGCCCTAGAAACGATCCTGGATTGGGAAAGAGAAGGCATGGAACCCAGGGTATTTCATTGCGAATAAATTTCTATGTTAATTCGTCAATGTGAGGGTGCGGGGAATACAGTAAAGGAGAATTAGTGCATCGCAATGGAGATACTCGACCCCAAAAGAAAATCCTTTCGTTGCCGTAGAGACGGTCCTGCATTGGGAAAGAGAAGGCATGGAGCCCCGAGTATATCATTGCGACACAATTCCTGTGTTAATTCGTCAATGTGATTGTGCGAGGGATACAGTAAAGAAGAAATAGTGCATCAGGAAGGTGATTCTTGACCCCAAAAGAAAATCTAGTAAAGAAGAAATAGTGCATCGGAAAGCACATACTCGACCCCAACAGGAAATCCTTTCATTGCCGTAGAAACGTTCCTGGATTGGGTAAGAGAAGGCATGGAACCCAGAATATTTCATTGCGACGCAATTTCTGTGTTAATTTGTCAATGTGAGCGTGCGAGGGATACAGTGAAGAAGAAATAGTGCATCGGAAAGAAGATACTCGCCCCCAAAAGAAAATCCTGTCGTTGGCGTAGAAACGTTCCTGGATTGGGGAAGAGAAGGCATGGAACCCAGAGTATTTCATTGGGACGCAATTTCTGTGTTAATTCGTCAATGTGAGTGTGCGAGGGAGACAGTAAAGAAGAAATACTGCTTCGGAAAGGAGATACTCGACCCCAACAGTAAAACCTGTCATTGAAGTAGAAACGTTCATGGATTGGGAAAGAGAAGGCATGGAAGCCATAGTATTTCATTTGCGACACAACTTCTGTGTTAATTCGTCAATGTTAGGTTGCGAGGGATACGATAAAGAGGAAATAGTGCAACAGAAAGGAGATACTCGACCTCAGAAGAAAATCCAGTCGTTGCCGTAGAAACGTTTCTGGATTCGGAAAGAGAAGGCATGGAACGCAGAGTATTTCATTGCGAAACAATTTCTGTGTTAATTCGTCAATGTGAGGGTGCGAGGGATAGAGTAAAGAAGAAATAGTGCCTAGGAATGGAGATATTCGCCCCAAAAGAAAATCCTAACGTTGCCATAGAAACGTTCCTCGATTGGGAAGGAGAAGGCATGGAACACAGAGTATTTCATTGCGACGCAATTTCTGTGTTACTTCGTCAATGTGAACGTGCGAGGGATACATCAAAGAACAAATAGTGCATCGGAAGCGAGATGCTCGACTCCAAAAGAAAATCCTGTCGTTGCTGTAGAAACGTTCCTGGATTGGGAAAGAGGAGGCATGGAACCCAGAGTATTTCATTGCGACGCAATTTCTGTGTTAATTCGTCAATGTGAGGGTGCGAGGGATACAGTGAAGAGGAAAGAGTGCATCGGAAAGGAGATATTCGAACCCGTAAGAGAATCCCGTAGTTGCCATAGAAACATTCCGGGTATGGGAAAGAGAAGGCATGGAATCCAGAGTATTTCATTGCGACACAATTTATGTGTTAATTCGCCGATGTGATGGTGCGAGGGATACAGTAAAGAAGAAATAGTGCATCAGAAAGGAGATACTCTACCCCAAAAGAAAATCCTAACGTTGCCATGGAAACGTTCCTCGATTGGGAAAGAGAAGGCATGGAACCCAGAGTATTTCATTGCGACGCAATTTCTGTGTTAATTCGTCAATGTGAGGGTGCGAGGGATACAGTAAAGAAGAAATAGTGCATCGGAAAGGAGATACTCGACCCCAAAAGGAAATCATTTCGGTGCGGTAGAAACGTTCCTGGATTGGGAAAGAGAACGCATGGAACCGTGTGTAATTCATTACGACGCAATTTCTGTGTTAATTGGTCAATGTGAGGGTGCAAGGGATACAGTAAAGACGAAATAGTGCATCGGAAAGGAGATACACGACCCCAAAATAAATTCCTGTCGATGTCGTGGAAACGATCCTGGATTGAGAAAGAGAAGGCATGGAACACAGAGTATTTCATTTCGACGCAATTTCTGTATTAATTCGTCAATGTGAGGGTGCGAGGAATACAGTAAAGAAGAATTAATGCATCGGAATGGAGATACTCGACCCCAAAAGAAAATCCTTTCGTTGCCGTTGAGACGTTCCTGGATTGGGAAAGAGAATCCATGGAACCCCGAGTATTTCATTGCGACGCAATTTCTGTGTTAATTTGACAATGTGAGCGTGCGAGGGATTTAGTAAAGAGGAAATAGTGCATCGGGAAGGTGATTCTTGACCCCAAAAGAAAATCCAGTAAAGAAGAAATAGTGCATCGGAAAGCACGTACTCGACCCCAACAGGAAATCCTTTCATTGCCGTAGAAACGTTCCTGGATTGGGAAAGAGAAGGCATGGAACCCAGGTTATTTCATTGCGACGCAATTTCTGTGTTAATTTGTCAATGTGAGCGTGCGAGTGATACAGGAAGGAAGAAATAGTGCATCGGAAAGAAGATACTCGGCCCCAAAAGAAAACCCTGTCGTTGCCCTAGAAACGTTCCTGGATTGGGAAAGAGAAGGCATGGAACAAAGAGTATTTCATTGCGACGCAATTTCTGTGTTAATTCGTCAATGTGAGGGTGCGAGGAATACAGTAAAGAAGAATTAGTGCATCGGAATGGAGATACTCGACCCCAAAAGAAAATCCTTTCGTTGCCGTAGAGACGTTCCTGGATTGGGAAAGAGAAGGCATGGAACCTTGAGTATTTCATTGCGACGCAATTTCTGTGTTAATTTGTCAATGTGAGCGTGCGAGGGATACAGTGAAGAAGAAATAGAGCATCGGGAAGGTGATTCTTGACCCCAAAAGAAAATCCAGTAAAGAAGATATAGTGCATCGGAAAGCACATACTCGGCCCCAACAGGAAATCCTTTCATTGCCGTAGAAACGTTCCTGGATTGGGAAAGAGAAGGCATGGAACCCAGATTATTTCATTGCGACGCAATTTCTGTGTTAATTTGTCAATGTGAGTGTGCGAGGGATACAGTAAAGAAGAAATAGTGCAACGGAAAGGAGATACTCGACCCCAAAAGAAAATCCTGTCGTTGCCCTAGAAACGACCCTGGATTGGGAAGGAGAAGGCATGGAACCCAGGGTATTTCATTGCGAATCAATTTCTATGTTAATTCGTCAATGTGAGGGTGCGGGGAATACAGTAAAGGAGAATTAGTGCATCGGAATGGAGATACTCGACCCCAAAACAAAATCCTTTCATTGCCGTAGAGACGGTCCTGCATTGGGAAAGAGAGGGCATGGAGCCCCGAGTATATCATTGCGACACAATTCCTGTGTTAATTCGTCAATGTGATTGTGCGAGGGATACAGAAAAGAAGAAATGGTGCATCAGGAAGGTGATTCTTGACCCCAAAAGAAAATCTAGTAAAGAAGAAATAGTGCATCGGAAAGCACATACTCGACCCCAACAGGAAATCCTTTCATTGCCGTAGAAACGTTCCTGGATTGGGTAAGAGAAGGCATGGAACCCAGAATATTTCATTGCGACGCAATTTCTGTGTTAATTTGTCAATGTGAGCGTGCGAGGGATACAGTGAAGAAGAAATAGTGCATCGGAAAGAAGATACTCGCCCCCAAAAGAAAATCCTGTCGTTGGCGTAGAAACGTTCCTGTATTGGGAAAGAGAATACATGGAACCCAGAGTATTTCATTGCGACGCAATATATGTGTTAATTCGTCAATGTGAGGGTGCGAGGAATAAAGTAAAGAAGAATTAGTGCATCGGAATGGAGATACTCGACCCCAAAAGAATATCCTTTCGTTGCCGTAGAGACGTTCGTGGATTGGGAAAGAGAAGGCATGGAACCCCGAGTATTTCATTGCGACGCAATTTCTGTGTTAATTCGTTAATGAGATTGTGCGAGGGATACAGTAAAGAAGAAATAGTGCATCGGGAAGGTGATTCTTGACCCCAAAAGAAAATCCAGTAAAGAAGAAGAAGTAGTGCATCGTAAAGCACATACTCGACCCCAACAGGAAATCCTTTCATTGCCGTAGAGACGCTCCTGGATTGGGAAAGAGAAGGCATGGAACCCAGATTATTTCATTGCGACGCAATTTCTGTGTTAACTTGTCAATGTGAGCGTGCGAGGTATACAGTAAGGAAGAAATAGTGCATCGGAAAGAAGATACTCGGCCCCAAAAGAACATCCTGTCGTTGGCGTAGAAACGTTTCTGGATTGGGAAAGAGAAGGCATGGAACCCAGAGTATTTCATTGGGACGCAATTTCTGTGTTAATTCGTTAATGTGTGGGTGCGAGGAATACAGTGAAGAACAATTAGTGCATCGGAATGGAGATACTCGACCCCAAAAGGAAATCCTTTCGTTGCCGTAGAGACGTTCCTGGATTGGGAAGGAGAAGGCATGGAACCACGAGTATTTCATTGCGACGCAATTTCTGTGTTAATTCGTCAATGTGATTGTGCGAGGGATACAGTAAAGAAGAAATAGTGCATCGGGAAGGTGATTCTTGACCCCAAAAGAAAATCCAGTTAAGAAGAAATAGGGCATCGGAAAGCACATACTCGACCCCACCAGGAAATCCTTTCATTGCCGTAGAAACGTTCCTGGATTGGGAAAGAGAAGGCATGGAACCCAGATTATTTCATTGCGACGCAATTTCTGTGTTAAGTCGTCAATGTGAGGGTGCGAGGGAGACAGTAAAGAAGAAATAGTGCATCGGAAGGAAGATACTCGACCCCAAAAGAGAAACCTGTCGTTGCTGTAGAAACGTTCCTGGAATGGGGAAGAGACGGCATGGAACCCAGTGTATATCATTGCGACGCAATTTCTGTGTTAAGTCGTCAATGTGAAGGTGCGAGGGATACAGTGAAGAAGAAGTTGTGCAACGGAATGGAGATACTTGACCCCAAAAGAAAATCCTGTTGTTCCCGTAGAAACGTTCCTGGATTGGGAGAGAGAAGGCATGGAACCCAGAGTATTTCATTGCGACGCAATTTCTGTGTTAAATCGTCAATGTAAGTGTGTGAGGGAGACAGTAAAGAAGAAATAGTGCATTGGAAGTGAGATGCTCGGCACAAAAGAAAATCCTGTCGTTGCCGTAGAAACGTTCCTGGATTGGGAAAGAGAAGGCATGGAACCCAGAGTATTTCATAGCGACATAACTTCTGTGCTCATTCGGCAATGTGAGGGTGCGAGGGATACAGTAGAGAAGAAATAGTGCATCGGAAAGAGATACTCCACTCCAAAAGAAAATTCTGTCGATGCCGTAGATACGTCCCTGGATTGGGAAAGAGAAGGCATGGAACCCAGAGAATATGATTGCGACGCAATTACTGTGTTAATTCGTCAATGTAAGGGTGCGAGGGACACAGTAAAGTAGAAATAGTGCATCGGAATGAAGATACTCGACCCCCGAAAAAATCCTGTCCTTGCCGTAGAAACGTTCCGGCATTGGGAAGGAGAAGGTATGGAACCCCATTGTATATCATTGCGACGCAATTTCTGTGTTAATTCGTCAATGTGAGGGTGCGAGGGATAGAGTAAAGAAGAAGTAGAGCGTCGGAAAGGAGATACTCGACCCCAAAAGAAAATCCTTTCGTTGCCGTAGAAACGTTCAGAATGGGAAGGAGAAGGCATGGAAACCAGAATATTTCATTGCGATGCAATTTCTGTGTCAATTCGTCAGTGTGAGGGTGCGAGGGATACAGTAAAGAAGAAATAGTGCATCAGAAAGACGATCCTCGACCCCAAAAAAAATCCTGTCGTTGCCGAAGAAACGTTCTTGGATTAGGAAAGACAAGGCATGGAACCGCATAGTATATCGTTGCCACGCAATTTCTGTGTTAATTCGTCAATGTGAGGGTGAGGGGGATAGAGTAAAGAAGAAGTGTAGCACCGGAAAGGAGATACTCGACCCCAAAAGAATATCCTGTCGTTGCCGTAGAAACGTTCCTGGATTGGGGAAGAGAAGGCATGGAACCCAGAGTATTTCATTGGGACGCAATTTCTGTGTTAATTCGTCAATGTGAGTGTGCGAGGGAGACAGTAAAGAAGAAATACTGCTTCGGAAAGGAGATACTCGACCCCAACAGTAAAACCTGTCGTTGAAGTAGAAACGTTCATGGATTGGGAAAGAGAAGGCATGGAAGCCATAGTATTTCATTTGCGACACAACTTCTGTGTTAATTCGTCAATGTTAGAATGCGAGGGATAGAGTAAAGAAGAAATAGTGCATAGGAATGGAGATATTCGCCCCAAAAGAAAATCCTGTCGTTGCCGTAGAAACGTTCCTGGATTGGGAATGAAAAGGCATGGATCACAGAGTATTTCATTGCGACGCAATTTCTGTGTTAATTCGTCAATGTGAGGGTGCAAGGGATAGAGTAAAGAAGAAATACTGCATCGGAATGGAGATACTCGACCCCAAAAGAAAATCCTGTCGTTGCCGTAGAAACGTTCCTGGATTGGGAAAGAGAAGGCATGGATCCCAGAGTATTTCATTGCGACACAATTTCTGTGTTAATTCGTCAATGTGAGGGTGCGAGAGATAGAGTAAAGAAGAAATAGTGCATAGGAATGGAGATATTCGACCCCAAAAGAAAATCCTGTCGTTGCCGTAGAAACGTTGCTGGATTGGGAATGAAAAGGCATGGATCACAGAGTATTTCATTGCGACGCAATTTCTGTGTTAATTCGTCAATGTGAGGATGCAAGGGATAGATTAAAGAAGAAATACTGCATCGGAATGGAGATACTCGACCCCAAAAGAAAATCCTGTCATTGCCGTGGAAACGTACCTGGATTGGGAAAGAGAAGGCATGGAACAAAGAGTATTTCATTGCGACGCAATTTCTGTGTTAATTCGTCAATGTGAGGGTGCGAGGAATACAGTAAAGAAGAATTAGTGCATCGGAATGGAGATACTCGACCCCAAAAGAAAATCTTTTCGTTGCCGTAGAGACGTTCCTGGATTGGGTAAGAGAAGGCAAGGAACCTCGAGTATTTCATTGCGACGCAATTTCTGTGTTAATTTGTCATGTGAGCCTGCGAGGGATACAGTAAAGAAGAAATAGTGCATCGGGAAGGTGATTCTTGACCCCAAAAGAAAGTCCAGTAAAGAAGATATAGTGCATCGGAAAGCACATACTCGACCCCAACAGGAAATCCTTTCATTGCCGTAGAAACGTTCCTGGATTGGGAAAGACAAGGCATGGAACCCAGATTATTTCATTGCGACGCAATTTCTGTGTTAATTTGTCAATGTGAGCGTGCGAGGGATACAGTAAAGAAGAAATAGTGCATCGGAAAGGAGATACTCGACCCCAAAAGAAAATCCTGTCGTTGCCCTAGAAACGATCCTGGATTGGGAAAGAGAAGGCATGGAACCCAGAGTATTTCATTGCGAATCAATTTCTATGTTAATTCGTCAATGTGAGGGTGCGAGGAATACAGTAAATAAGAATTAGTGCATCGGAATGGAGATACTCGACCCCAAAAGAAAATCCTTTCGTTGCCGTAGAGACGTTCCTGGATGGGGAAAGAGAAGGCATGGAACCTCGAGTATTTCATTGCGACGCAATTTCTGTGTTAATTTGTCAATGTGAGCGTGCGAGGGATACAGTGAAGAAGAAATAGTGCATCGGGAAGGTGATTCTTGACCCCAAAAGAAAATCCAGTAAAGAAGATATAGTGTATCGGAAAGCACATACTCGACCCCAACAGGAAATCCTTTCATTGCCGTAGAAACGTTCCTGGATTGGGAAAGAGAAGGCAAGGAACCCAGATTATTTCATTGCGACGCAATTTCTGAGTTAATTTGTCAATGTGAGTGTGCGAGGGATACAGTAAAGAAGAAATAGTGCATCGGAAAGGAGATACTCGACCCCAAAAGAAAATCCTGTCGTTGCCCTAGAAACGATCCTGGATTGGGAAAAAGAAGGCATGGAACCCAGGGTATTTCATTGCGAATCAATTTCTATGTTAATTCGTCAATGTGAGGGTGCGGGGAATACAGTAAAGGAGAATTAGTGCATCGCAATGGAGATACTCGACCCCAAAAGAAAATCCTTTCGTTGCCGTAGAGACGGTCCTGCATTGGGAAAGAGAAGGCATGGAGCCCCGAGTATATCATTGCGACACAATTCCTGTGTTAATTCGTCAATGTGATTGTGCGAGGGATACAGTAAAGAAGAAATAGTGCATCAGGAAGGTGATTCTTGACCCCAAAAGAAAATCTAGTAAAGAAGAAATAGTGCAAAGGAAAGCACATACTCGACCCCAACAGGAAATCCTTTCATTGCCGTAGAAACGTTCCTGGATTGGGTAAGAGAAGGCATGGAACCCAGAATATTTCATTGCGACGCAATTTCTGTGTTAATTTGTCAATGTGAGCGTGCGAGGGATACAGTGAAGAAGAAATAGTGCATCGGAAAGAAGATACTCGCCCCCAAAAGAAAATCCTGTCGTTGGCGTAGAAACGTTCCTGGATTGGGAAAGAGAAGGCTTGGAACCCAGAGTATTTCATAGCGACATAACTTCTGTGCTCATTCGTCAATGTGAGGGTGCGAGGGATACAGTAGAGAAGAAATAGTGCATCGGAAAGAGATACTCCACTCCAAAAGAAAATCCTGTAGATGCCGTAGATACGTCCCTGGATTGGGAAGAGAAGGCATGGAACCCAGAGAATATCATTGCGACGCAATTACTGTGTTAATTCGTCAATGTAAGGGTGCGAGGGACACAGTAAAGTAGAAATAGTGCATCGGAATGAAGATACTCGACCCCCGAAAAAATCCTGTCGTTGCCGTAGAAACGTTCCGGGATTGGGAAGGAGAAGGCATGGAACCCCATTGTATATCATTGCGACACAATTTCTGTGTTAATTCGTCAATGTGAGGGTGCGAGGGATAGAGTAAAGAAGAAGTAGAGCGTCGGAAAGGAGATACTCGACCCCAAAAGAAAATCCTTTCGTTGCCGTAGAAACGTTCAGAATGGGAAGGAGAAGGCATGGAAACCAGAATATTTCATTGCGATGCAATTTCTGTGTTAATTCGTCAGTGTGAGGGTGCGAGGGATACAGTAAAGAAGAAATAGTGCATCAGAAAGACGATACTCGACCCCAAAAAAAATCCTGTCGTTGCCGAAGAAACGTTCTTGGATTAGGAAAGACAAGGCATGGAACCGCATAGTATATCGTTGCCACGCAATTTCTGTGTTAATTCGTCAATGTGAGGGTGAGGGGGATAGAGTAAAGAAGAAGTAGAGCACCGGAAAGGAGATACTCGACCCCAAAAGAATATCCTGTCGTTGCCGTAGAAACGTTCCTGGATTGGGGAAGAGAAGGCATGGAACCCAGAGTATTTCATTGGGACGCAATTTCTGTGTTAATTCGTCAATGTGAGTGTGCGAGGGAGACAGTAAAGAAGAAATACTGCTTCGGAAAGGAGATACTCGACCCCAACAGTAAAACCTGTCGTTGAAGTAGAAACGTTCATGGATTGGGAAAGAGAAGGCATGGAAGCCATAGTATTTCATTTGCGACACAACTTCTGTGTTAATTCGTCAATGTTAGGTTGCGAGGGATACGATAAAGAGGAAATAGTGCAACAGAAAGGAGATACTCGACCTCAGAAGAAAATCCAGTCGTTGCCGTACAAACGTTTCTGGATTCGGAAAGAGAAGGCATGGAACGCAGAGTATTTCATTGCGAAACAATTTCTGTGTTAATTCGTCAATGTGAGGGTGCGAGGGATAGAGTAAAGAAGAAATAGAGCCTAGGAATATAGATATTCGCCCCAAAAGAAAATCCTAACGTTGCCATAGAAACGTTCCTCGATTGGGAAGGAGAAGGCATGGAACACAGAGTATTTCATTGCGACGCAATTTCTGTGTTACTCCGTCAATGTGAACGTGCGAGGGATACATCAAAGAACAAATAGTGCATCGGAAGCGAGATGCTCGACTCCAAAAGAAAATCCTGTCGTTGCTGTAGAAACGTTCCTGGATTGGGAAAGAGGAGGCATGGAACCCAGAGTATTTCATTGCGACGCAATTTCTGTGTTAATTCGTCAATGTGAGGGTGCGAGGGATACAGTAAAGAGGAAAGAAAGCATCGGAAAGGAGATATTCGAACCCGTAAGAGAATCCCGTAGTTGCCATAGAAACATTCCGGGTATGGGAAAGAGAAGGCATGGAATCCAGAGTATTTCATTGCGACACAATTTATGTGTTAATTCGTCGATGTGATGGTGCGAGGGATACAGTAAAGAAGAAATAATGCATCAGAAAGGAGATACTCTACCCCAAAAGAAAATCCTAACGTTGCCATGGAAACGTTCCTCGATTGGGAAAGAGAAGGCATGGAACCCAGAGTATTTCATTGCGACGCAATTTCTGTGTTAATTCGTCAATGTGAGGGTGCGAGGGATACAGTAAAGAAGAAATAGTGCATCGGAAAGGAGATACTCGACCCCAAAAGGAAATCATTTCGGTGCGGTAGAAACGTTCCTGGATTGGGAAAGAGAACGCATGGAACCCAGTGTATTTCATTACGACGCAATTTCTGTGTTAATTGGTCAATGTGAGGGTGCAAGGGATACAGTAAAGATGAAATAGTGCATCGGAAAGGAGATACACGACCCCAAAAGAAAATCCTGTCGATGTCGTGGAAACGATCCTGGATTGGGAAAGAGAAGGCATGGAACACAGAGTATTTCATTTCGACGCAATTTCTGTATTAATTCGTCAATGTGAGGGTGCGAGGAATACAGTAAAGAAGAATTAATGCATCGGAATGGAGATACTCGACCCCAAAAGAAAATCCTTTCGTTGCCGTTGAGACGTTCCTGGATTAGGAAAGAGAATCCATGGAACCCCGAGTATTTCATTGCGACGCAATTTCTGTGTTAATTTGACAATGTGAGCGTGCGAGGGATTTAGTAAAGAGGAAATAGTGCATCGGGAAGGTGATTCTTGACCCCAAAAGAAAATCCAGTAAAGAAGAAATAGTGCATCGGAAAGCACGTACTCGACCCCAACAGGAAATCCTTTCATTGCCGTAGAAACGTTCCTGGATTGGGAAAGAGAAGGCATGGAACCCAGATTATTTCATTGCGACGCAATTTCTGTGTTAATTTGTCAATGTGAGCGTGCGAGTGATACAGGAAGGAAGAAATAGTGCATCGGAAAGAAGATACTCGGCCCCAAAAGAAAACCCTGTCGTTGCCCTAGAAACGTTCCTGGATTGGGAAAGAGAAGGCATGGAACAAAGAGTATTTCATTGCGACGCAATTTCTGTGTTAATTCGTCAATGTGAGGGTGCGAGGAATACAGTAAAGAAGAATTAGTGCATCGGAATGGAGATACTCGACCCCAAAAGAAAATCCTTTCGTTGCCGTAGAGACGTTCCTGGATTGGGAAAGAGAAGGCATGGAACCTCGAGTATTTCATTGCGACGCAATTTCTGTGTTAATTTGTCAATGTGAGCGTGCGAGGGATACAGTGAAGAAGAAATAGTGCATCGGGAAGGTGATTCTTGACCCCAAAAGAAAATCCAGTAAAGAAGATATTGTGCATCGGAAAGCACATACTCGGCCCCAACAGGAAATCCTTTCATTGCCGTAGAAACGTTCCTGGATTGGGAAAGAGAAGGCATGGAACCCAGATTATTTCATTGCGACGCAATTTCTGTGTTAATTTGTCAATGTGAGTGTGCGAGGGATACAGTAAAGAAGAAATAGTGCATCGGAAAGGAGATACTCGACCCCAAAAGAAAATCCTGTCGTTGCCCTAGAAACGACCCTGGATTGGGAAGGAGAAGGCATGGAACCCAGGGTATTTCATTGCGAATCAATTTCTATGTTAATTCGTCAATGTGAGGGTGCGGGGAATACAGTAAAGGAGAATTAGTGCATCGGAATGGAGATACTCGACCCCAAAACAAAATCCTTTCATTGCCGTAGAGACGGTCCTGCATTGGGAAAGAGAGGGCATGGAGCCCCGAGTATATCATTGCGACACAATTCCTGTGTTAATTCGTCAATGTGATTGTGCGAGGGATACAGAAAAGAAGAAATAGTGCATCAGGAAGGTGATTCTTGACCCCAAAAGTAAATCTAGTAAAGAAGAAATAGTGCATCGGAAAGCACATACTCGACCCCAACAGGAAATCCTTTCATTGCCGTAGAAACGTTTCTGGATTGGGTAAGAGAAGGCATGGAACCCAGAATATTTCATTGCGACGCAATTTCTGTGTTAATTTGTCAATGTGAGCGTGCGAGGGATACAGTGAAGAAGAAATAGTGCATCGGAAAGAAGATACTCGCCCCCAAAAGAAAATCCTGTCGTTGGCGTAGAAACGTTCCTGTATTGGGAAAGAGAGTACATGGAACCCAGAGTATTTCATTGCGACGCAATATATGTGTTAATTCGTCAATGTGAGGGTGCGAGGAATAAAGTAAAGAAGAATTAGTGCATCGGAATGGAGATACTCGACCCCAAAAGAATATCCTTTCGTTGCCGTAGAGACGTTCGTGGATTGGGAAGAGAAGGCATGGAACCCCGAGTATTTCATTGCGACGCAATTTCTGTGTTAATTCGTTAATGAGATTGTGCGAGGGATACAGTAAAGAAGAAATAGTGCATCGGGAAGGTGATTCTTGACCCCAAAAGAAAATCCAGTAAAGAAGAAGAAGTAGTGCATCGTAAAGCACATACTCGTCCCCAACAGGAAATCCTTTCATTGCCGTAGAGACGCTCCTGGATTGGGAAAGAGAAGGCATGGAACCCAGATTATTTCATTGCGACGCAATTTCTGTGTTAACTTGTCAATGTGAGCATGCGAGGTATACAGTAAGGAAGAAATAGTGCATCGGAAAGAAGATACTCGGCCCCAAAAGAACATCCTGTCGTTGGCGTAGAAACGTTTCTGGATTGGGAAAGAGAAGGCATGGAACCCAGAGTATTTCATTGGGACGCAATTTCTGTGTTAATTCGTTAATGTGTGGGTGCGAGGAATACAGTGAAGAATAATTAGTGCATCGGAATGGAGATACTCGACCCCAAAAGGAAATCCTTTCGTTGCCGTAGAGACGTTCCTGGATTGGGAAGGAGAAGGCATGGAACCACGAGTATTTCATTGCGACGCAATTTCTGTGTTAATTCGTCAATGTGATTGTGCGAGGGATACAGTAAAGAAGAAATAGTGCATCGGGAAGGTGATTCTTGACCCCAAAAGAAAATCCAGTTAAGAAGAAATAGGGCATCGGAAAGCACATACTCGACCCCACCAGGAAATCCTTTCATTGCCGTAGAAACGTTCCTGGATTGGGAAAGAGAAGGCATGGAACCCAGATTATTTCATTGCGACGCAATTTCTGTGTTAAGTCGTCAATGTGAGGGTGCGAGGGAGACAGTAAAGAAGAAATAGTGCATCGGAAGGAAGATACTCGACCCCAAAAGAGAAACCTGTCGTTGCTGTAGAAACGTTCCTGGAATGGGGAAGAGACGGCATGGAACCCAGTGTATATCATTGCGACGCAATTTCTGTGTTAAGTCGTCAATGTGAAGGTGCGAGGGATACAGTGAAGAAGAAGTTGTGCAACGGAATGGAGATACTTGACCCCAAAAGAAAATCCTGTTGTTCCCGTAGAAACGTTCCTGGATTGGGAGAGAGAAGGCATGGAACCCAGAGTATTTCATTGCGACGCAATTTCTGTGTTAAATCGTCAATGTAAGTGTGTGAGGGAGACAGTAAAGAAGAAATAGTGCATTGGAAGTGAGATGCTCGGCCCAAAAGAAAATCCTGTCGTTGCCGTAGAAACGTTCCTGGATTGGGAAAGAGAAGGCATGGAACCCAGAGTATTTCATAGCGACATAACTTCTGTGCTCATTCGGCAATGTGAGGGTGCGAGGGATACAGTAGAGAAGAAATAGTGCATCGGAAAGAGATACTCCACTCCAAAAGAAAATTCTGTCGATGCCGTAGATACGTCCCTGGATTGGGAAAGAGAAGGCATGGAACCCAGAGAATATGATTGCGACGCAATTACTGTGTTAATTCGTCAATGTAAGGGTGCGAGGGACACAGTAAAGTAGAAATAGTGCATCGGAATGAAGATACTCGACCCCCGAAAAAATCCTGTCCTTGCCGTAGAAACGTTCCGGCATTGGGAAGGAGAAGGTATGGAACCCCATTGTATATCATTGCGACGCAATTTCTGTGTTAATTCGTCAATGTGAGGGTGCGAGGGATAGAGTAAAGAAGAAGTAGAGCGTCGGAAAGGAGATACTCGACCCCAAAAGAAAATCCTTTCGTTGCCGTAGAAACGTTCAGAATGGGAAGGAGAAGGCATGGAAACCAGAATATTTCATTGCGATGCAATTTCTGTGTCAATTCGTCAGTGTGAGGGTGCGAGGGATACAGTAAAGAAGAAATAGTGCATCAGAAAGACGATCCTCGACCCCAAAAAAAATCCTGTCGTTGCCGAAGAAACGTTCTTGGATTAGGAAAGACAAGGCATGGAACCGCATAGTATATCGTTGCCACGCAATTTCTGTGTTAATTCGTCAATGTGAGGGTGAGGGGGATAGAGTAAAGAAGAAGTGGAGCACCGGAAAGGAGATACTCGACCCCAAAAGAATATCCTGTCGTTGCCGTAGAAACGTTCCTGGATTGGGGAAGAGAAGGCATGGAACCCAGAGTATTTCATTGGGACGCAATTTCTGTGTTAATTCGTCAATGTGAGTGTGCGAGGGAGACAGTAAAGAAGAAATACTGCTTCGGAAAGGAGATACTCGACCCCAACAGTAAAACCTGTCGTTGAAGTAGAAACGTTCATGGATTGGGAAAGAGAAGGCATGGAAGCCATAGTATTTCATTTGCGACACAACTTCTGTGTTAATTCGTCAATGTTAGAATGCGAGGGATAGAGTAAAGAAGAAATAGTGCATAGGAATGGAGATATTCGCCCCAAAAGAAAATCCTGTCGTTGCCGTAGAAACGTTCCTGGATTGGGAATGAAAAGGCATGGATCACAGAGTATTTCATTGCGACGCAATTTCTGTGTTAATTCGTCAATGTGAGGGTGCAAGGGATAGAGTAAAGAAGAAATACTGCATCGGAATGGAGATACTCGACCCCAAAAGAAAATCCTGTCGTTGCCGTAGAAACGTTCCAGGATTGGGAAAGAGAAGGCATGGATCCCAGAGTATTTCATTGCGACACAATTTCTGTGTTAATTCGTCAATGTGAGGGTGCGAGAGATAGAGTAAAGAAGAAATAGTGCATAGGAATGGAGATATTCGACCCCAAAAGAAAATCCTGTCGTTGCCGTAGAAACGTTGCTGGATTGGGAATGAAAAGGCATGGTTCACAGAGTATTTCATTGCGACGCAATTTCTGTGTTAATTCGTCAATGTGAGGATGCAAGGGATAGATTAAAGAAGAAATACTGCATCGGAATGGAGATACTCGACCCCAAAAGAAAATCCTGTCATTGCCGTAGAAACGTACCTGGATTGGGAAAGAGAAGGCATGGAACAAAGAGTATTTCATTGCGACGCAATTTCTGTGTTAATTCGTCAATGTGAGGGTGCGAGGAATACAGTAAAGAAGAATTAGTGCATCGGAATGGAGATACTCGACCCCAAAAGAAAATCTTTTCGTTGCCGTAGAGACGTTCCTGGATTGGGTAAGAGAAGGCAAGGAACCTCGAGTATTTCATTGCGACGCAATTTCTGTGTTAATTTGTCATGTGAGCCTGCGAGGGATACAGTAAAGAAGAAATAGTGCATCGGGAAGGTGATTCTTGACCCCAAAAGAAAGTCCAGTAAAGAAGATATAGTGCATCGGAAAGCACATACTCGACCCCAACAGGAAATCCTTTCATTGCCGTAGAAACGTTCCTGGATTGGGAAAGACAAGGCATGGAACCCAGATTATTTCATTGCGACGCAATTTCTGTGTTAATTTGTCAATGTGAGCGTGCGAGGGATACAGTAAAGAAGAAATAGTGCATCGGAAAGGAGATACTCGACCCCAAAAGAAAATCCTGTCGTTGCCCTAGAAACGATCCTGGATTGGGAAAGAGAAGGCATGGAACCCAGAGTATTTCATTGCGAATCAATTTCTATGTTAATTCGTCAATGTGAGGGTGCGAGGAATACAGTAAAGAAGAATTAGTGCATCGGAATGGAGATACTCGACCCCAAAAGAAAATCCTTTCGTTGCCGTAGAGACGTTCCTGGATGGGGAAAGAGAAGGCATGGAACCTCGAGTATTTCATTGCGACGCAATTTCTGTGTTAATTTGTCAATGTGAGCGTGCGAGGGATACAGTGAAGAAGAAATAGTGCATCGGGAAGGTGATTCTTGACCCCAAAAGAAAATCCAGTAAAGAAGATATAGTGTATCGGAAAGCACATACTCGACCCCAACAGGAAATCCTTTCATTGCCGTAGAAACGTTCCTGGATTGGGAAAGAGAAGGCAAGGAACCCAGATTATTTCATTGCGACGCAATTTCTGAGTTAATTTGTCAATGTGAGTGTGCGAGGGATACAGTAAAGAAGAAATAGTGCATCGGAAAGGAGATACTCGACCCCAAAAGAAAATCCTGTCGTTGCCCTAGAAACGATCCTGGATTGGGAAAAAGAAGGCATGGAACCCAGGGTATTTCATTGCGAATCAATTTCTATGTTAATTCGTCAATGTGAGGGTGCGGGGAATACAGTAAAGGAGAATTAGTGCATCGCAATGGAGATACTCGACCCCAAAAGAAAATCCTTTCGTTGCCGTAGAGACGGTCCTGCATTGGGAAAGAGAAGGCATGGAGCCCCGAGTATATCATTGCGACACAATTCCTGTGTTAATTCGTCAATGTGATTGTGCGAGGGATACAGTAAAGAAGAAATAGTGCATCAGGAAGGTGATTCTTGACCCCAAAAGAAAATCTAGTAAAGAAGAAATAGTGCATCGGAAAGCACATACTCGACCCCAACAGGAAATCCTTTCATTGCCGTAGAAACGTTCCTGGATTGGGTAAGAGAAGGCATGGAACCCAGAATATTTCATTGCGACGCAATTTCTGTGTTAATTTGTCAATGTGAGCGTGCGAGGGATACAGTGAAGAAGAAATAGTGCATCGGAAAGAAGATACTCGCCCCCAAAAGAAAATCCTGTCGTTGGCGTAGAAACGTTCCTGGATTGGGAAAGAGAAGGCTTGGAACCCAGAGTATTTCATAGCGACATAACTTCTGTGCTCATTCGTCAATGTGAGGGTGCGAGGGATACAGTAGAGAAGAAATAGTGCATCGGAAAGAGATACTCCACTCCAAAAGAAAATCCTGTCGATGCCGTAGATACGTCCCTGGATTGGGAAGAGAAGGCATGGAACCCAGAGAATATCATTGCGACGCAATTACTGTGTTAATTCGTCAATGTAAGGGTGCGAGGGACACAGTAAAGTAGAAATAGTGCATCGGAATGAAGATACTCGACCCCCGAAAAAATCCTGTCGTTGCCGTAGAAACGTTCCGGGATTGGGAAGGAGAAGGCATGGAACCCCATTGTATATCATTGCGACACAATTTCTGTGTTAATTCGTCAATGTGAGGGTGCGAGGGATAGAGTAAAGAAGAAGTAGAGCGTCGGAAAGGAGATACTCGACCCCAAAAGAAAATCCTTTCGTTGCCGTAGAAACGTTCAGAATGGGAAGGAGAAGGCATGGAAACCAGAATATTTCATTGCGATGCAATTTCTGTGTTAATTCGTCAGTGTGAGGGTGCGAGGGATACAGTAAAGAAGAAATAGTGCATCAGAAAGACGATACTCGACCCCAAAAAAAATCCTGTCGTTGCCGAAGAAACGTTCTTGGATTAGGAAAGACAAGGCATGGAACCGCATAGTATATCGTTGCCACGCAATTTCTGTGTTAATTCGTCAATGTGAGGGTGAGGGGGATAGAGTAAAGAAGAAGTAGAGCACCGGAAAGGAGATACTCGACCCCAAAAGAATATCCTGTCGTTGCCGTAGAAACGTTCCTGGATTGGGGAAGAGAAGGCATGGAACCCAGAGTATTTCATTGGGACGCAATTTCTGTGTTAATTCGTCAATGTGAGTGTGCGAGGGAGACAGTAAAGAAGAAATACTGCTTCGGAAAGGAGATACTCGACCCCAACAGTAAAACCTGTCGTTGAAGTAGAAACGTTCATGGATTGGGAAAGAGAAGGCATGGAAGCCATAGTATTTCATTTGCGACACAACTTCTGTGTTAATTCGTCAATGTTAGGTTGCGAGGGATACGATAAAGAGGAAATAGTGCAACAGAAAGGAGATACTCGACCTCAGAAGAAAATCCAGTCGTTGCCGTACAAACGTTTCTGGATTCGGAAAGAGAAGGCATGGAACGCAGAGTATTTCATTGCGAAACAATTTCTGTGTTAATTCGTCAATGTGAGGGTGCGAGGGATAGAGTAAAGAAGAAATAGAGCCTAGGAATGGAGATATTCGCCCCAAAAGAAAATCCTAACGTTGCCATAGAAACGTTCCTCGATTGGGAAGGAGAAGGCATGGAACACAGAGTATTTCATTGCGACGCAATTTCTGTGTTACTCCGTCAATGTGAACGTGCGAGGGATACATCAAAGAACAAATAGTGCATCGGAAGCGAGATGCTCGACTCCAAAAGAAAATCCTGTCGTTGCTGTAGAAACGTTCCTGGATTGGGAAAGAGGAGGCATGGAACCCAGAGTATTTCATTGCGACGCAATTTCTGTGTTAATTCGTCAATGTGAGGGTGCGAGGGATACAGTAAAGAAGAAATAATGCATCGGAATGGAGATACTCGACCCCAAAAGAAAATCCTGTCGTTGCCGTAGAAACGTTCCTGGATTGGGAAAGAGAGGGCATGGAACCCAGAGAATTTCATTGCGACACAACTTCTGTGCTAATTCGTCAATGTGAGGGTGCGAGGGATACAGTAAAGAGGAAAGAGTGCATCGGAAAGGAGATATTCGAACCCGTAAGAGAATCCCGTAGTTGCCATAGAAACATTCCGGGTATGGGAAAGAGAAGGCATGGAATCCAGAGTATTTCATTGCGACACAATTTATGTGTTAATTCGTCGATGTGATGGTGCGAGGGATACAGTAAAGAAGAAATAATGCATCAGAAAGGAGATACTCTACCCCAAAAGAAAATCCTAACGTTGCCATGGAAACGTTCCTCGATTGGGAAAGAGAAGGCATGGAACCCAGAGTATTTCATTGCGACGCAATTTCTGTGTTAATTCGTCAATGTGAGGGTGCGAGGGATACAGTAAAGAAGAAATAGTGCATCGGAAAGGAGATACTCGACCCCAAAAGGAAATCATTTCGGTGCGGTAGAAACGTTCCTGGATTGGGAAAGAGAACGCATGGAACCCAGTGTATTTCATTACGACGCAATTTCTGTGTTAATTGGTCAATGTGAGGGTGCAAGGGATACAGTAAAGATGAAATAGTGCATCGGAAAGGAGATACACGACCCCAAAAGAAAATCCTGTCGATGTCGTGGAAACGATCCTGGATTGAGAAAGAGAAGGCATGGAACACAGAGTATTTCATTTCGACGCAATTTCTGTATTAATTCGTCAATGTGAGGGTGCGGGGAATACAGTAAAGAAGAATTAATGCATCGGAATGGAGATACTCGACCCCAAAAGAAAATCCTTTCGTTGCCGTTGAGACGTTCCTGGATTGGGAAAGAGAATCCATGGAACCCCGAGTATTTCATTGCGACGCAATTTCTGTGTTAATTTGACAATGTGAGCGTGCGAGGGATTTAGTAAAGAGGAAATAGTGCGTCGGGAAGGTGATTCTTGACCCCAAAAGAAAATCCAGTAAAGAAGAAATAGTGCATCGGAAAGCACGTACTCGACCCCAACAGGAAATCCTTTCATTGCCGTAGAAACGTTCCTGGATTGGGAAAGAGAAGGCATGGAACCCAGATTATTTCATTGCGACGCAATTTCTGTGTTAATTTGTCAATGTGAGCGTGCGAGTGATACAGGAAGGAAGAAATAGTGCATCGGAAAGAAGATACTCGGCCCCAAAAGAAAACCCTGTCGTTGCCCTAGAAACGTTCCTGGATTGGGAAAGAGAAGGCATGGAACAAAGAGTATTTCATTGCGACGCAATTTCTGTGTTAATTCGTCAATGTGAGGGTGCGAGGAATACAGTAAAGAAGAATTAGTGCATCGGAATGGAGATACTCGACCCCAAAAGAAAATCCTTTCGTTGCCGTAGAGACGTTCCTGGATTGGGAAAGAGAAGGCATGGAACCTCGAGTATTTCATTGCGACGCAATTTCTGTGTTAATTTGTCAATGTGAGCGTGCGAGGGATACAGTGAAGATAAAATAGTTCATCGGGAAGGTGATTCTTGACCCCAAAAGAAAATCCAGTAAAGAAGATATTGTGCATCGGAAAGCACATACTCGGCCCCAACAGGAAATCCTTTCATTGCCGTAGAAACGTTCCTGGATTGGGAAAGAGAAGGCATGGAACCCAGATTATTTCATTGCGACGCAATTTCTGTGTTAATTTGTCAATGTGAGTGTGCGAGGGATACAGTAAAGAAGAAATAGTGCATCGGAAAGGAGATACTCGACCCCAAAAGAAAATCCTGTCGTTGCCCTAGAAACGACCCTGGATTGGGAAGGAGAAGGCATGGAACCCAGGGTATTTCATTGCGAATCAATTTCTATGTTAATTCGTCAATGTGAGGGTGCGGGGAATACAGTAAAGGAGAATTAGTGCATCGGAATGGAGATACTCGACCCCAAAACAAAATCCTTTCATTGCCGTAGAGACGGTCCTGCATTGGGAAAGAGAGGGCATGGAGCCCCGAGTATATCATTGCGACACAATTCCTGTGTTAATTCGTCAATGTGATTGTGCGAGGGATACAGAAAAGAAGAAATAGTGCATCAGGAAGGTGATTCTTGACCCCAAAAGTGAATCTAGTAAAGAAGAAATAGTGCATCGGAAAGCACATACTCGACCCCAACAGGAAATCCTTTCATTGCCGTAGAAACGTTTCTGGATTGGGTAAGAGAAGGCATGGAACCCAGAATATTTCATTGCGACGCAATTTCTGTGTTAATTTGTCAATGTGAGCGTGCGAGGGATACAGTGAAGAAGAAATAGTGCATCGGAAAGAAGATACTCGCCCCCAAAAGAAAATCCTGTCGTTGGCGTAGAAACGTTCGTGTATTGGGAAAGAGAATACATGGAACCCAGAGTATTTCATTGCGACGCAATATATGTGTTAATTCGTCAATGTGAGGGTGCGAGGAATAAAGTAAAGAAGAATTAGTGCATCGGAATGGAGATACTCGACCCCAAAAGAATATCCTTTCGTTGCCGTAGAGACGTTCGTGGATTGGGAAAGAGAAGGCATGGAACCCCGAGTATTTCATTGCGACGCAATTTCTGTGTTAATTCGTTAATGAGATTGTGCGAGGGATACAGTAAAGAAGAAATAGTGCATCGGGAAGGTGATTCTTGACCCCAAAAGAAAATCCAGTAAAGAAGAAGAAGTAGTGCATCGTAAAGCACATACTCGTCCCCAACAGGAAATCCTTTCATTGCCGTAGAGACGCTCCTGGATTGGGAAAGAGAAGGCATGGAACCCAGATTATTTCATTGCGACGCAATTTCTGTGTTAACTTGTCAATGTGAGCGTGCGAGGTATACAGTAAGGAAGAAATAGTGCATCGGAAAGAAGATACTCGGCCCCAAAAGAACATCCTGTCGTTGGCGTAGAAACGTTTCTGGATTGGGAAAGAGAAGGCATGGAACCCAGAGTATTTCATTGGGACGCAATATCTGTGTTAATTCGTTAATGTGTGGGTGCGAGGAATACAGTGAAGAACAATTAGTGCATCGGAATGGAGATACTCGACCCCAAAAGGAAATCCTTTCGTTGCCGTAGAGACGTTCCTGGATTGGGAAGGAGAAGGCATGGAACCACGAGTATTTCATTGCGACGCAATTTCTGTGTTAATTCGTCAATGTGATTGTGCGAGGGATACAGTAAAGAAGAAATAGTGCATCGGGAAGGTGATTCTTGACCCCAAAAGAAAATCCAGTTAAGAAGAAATAGGGCATCGGAAAGCACATACTCGACCCCACCAGGAAATCCTTTCATTGCCGTAGAAACGTTCCTGGATTGGGAAAGAGAAGGCATGGAACCCAGATTATTTCATTGCGACGCAATTTCTGTGTTAAGTCGTCAATGTGAGGGTGCGAGGGAGACAGTAAAGAAGAAATAGTGCATCGGAAGGAAGATACTCGACCCCAAAAGAGAAACCTGTCGTTGCTGTAGAAACGTTCCTGGAATGGGGAAGAGACGGCATGGAACCCAGTGTATATCATTGCGACGCAATTTCTGTGTTAAGTCGTCAATGTGAAGGTGCGAGGGATACAGTGAAGAAGAAGTTGTGCAACGGAATGGAGATACTTGACCCCAAAAGAAAATCCTGTTGTTCCCGTAGAAACGTTCCTGGATTGGGAGAGAGAAGGCATGGAACCCAGAGTATTTCATTGCGACGCAATTTCTGTGTTAAATCGTCAATGTAAGTGTGTGAGGGAGACAGTAAAGAAGAAATAGTGCATTGGAAGTGAGATGCTCGGCCCAAAAGAAAATCCTGTCGTTGCCGTAGAAACGTTCCTGGATTGGGAAAGAGAAGGCATGGAACCCAGAGTATTTCATAGCGACATAACTTCTGTGCTCATTCGTCAATGTGAGGGTGCGAGGGATACAGTAGAGAAGAAATAGTGCATCGGAAAGAGATACTCCACTCCAAAAGAAAATTCTGTCGATGCCGTAGATACGTCCCTGGATTGGGAAAGAGAAGGCATGGAACCCAGAGAATATGATTGCGACGCAATTACTGTGTTAATTCGTTTAATGTAAGGGTGCGAGGGACACAGTAAAGTAGAAATAGTGCATCGGAATGAAGATACTCGACCCCCGAAAAAATCCTGTCCTTGCCGTAGAAACGTTCCGGGATTGGGAAGGAGAAGGTATGGAACCCCATTGTATATCATTGCGACGCAATTTCTGTGTTAATTCGTCAATGTGAGGGTGCGAGGGATAGAGTAAAGAAGAAGTAGAGCGTCGGAAAGGAGATACTCGACCCCAAAAGAATATCCTGTCGTTGCCGTAGAAACGTTCCTGGATTGGGGAAGAGAAGGCATGGAACCCAGAGTATTTCATTGGGACGCAATTTCTGTGTTAATTCGTCAATGTGAGTGTGCGAGGGAGACAGTAAAGAAGAAATACTGCTTCGGAAAGGAGATACTCGACCCCAACAGTAAAACCTGTCGTTGAAGTAGAAACGTTCATGGATTGGGAAAGAGAAGGCATGGAAGCCATAGTATTTCATTTGCGACACAACTTCTGTGTTAATTCGTCAATGTTAGAATGCGAGGGATAGAGTAAAGAAGAAATAGTGCATAGGAATGGAGATATTCGCCCCAAAAGAAAATCCTGTCGTTGCCGTAGAAACGTTCCTGGATTGGGAATGAAAAGGCATGGATCACAGAGTATTTCATTGCGACGCAATTTCAGTGTTAATTCGTCAATGTGAGGGTGCAAGGGATAGAGTAAAGAAGAAATACTGCATCGGAATGGAGATACTCGACCCCAAAAGAAAATCCTGTCGTTGCCGTAGAAACGTTCCTGGATTGGGAAAGAGAAGGCATGGATCCCAGAGTATTTCATTGCGACACAATTTCTGTGTTAATTCGTCAATGTGAGGGTGCGAGAGATAGAGTAAAGAAGAAATAGTGCATAGGAATGGAGATATTCGACCCCAAAAGAAAATCCTGTCGTTGCCGTAGAAACGTTGCTGGATTGGGAATGAAAAGGCATGGATCACAGAGTATTTCATTGCGACGCAATTTCTGTGTTAATTCGTCAATGTGAGGATGCAAGGGATAGATTAAAGAAGAAATACTGCATCGGAATGGAGATACTCGACCCCAAAAGAAAATCCTGTCATTGCCGTAGAAACGTACCTGGATTGGGAAAGAGAAGGCATGGAACAAAGAGTATTTCATTGCGACGCAATTTCTGTGTTAATTCGTCAATGTGAGGGTGCGAGGAATACAGTAAAGAAGAATTAGTGCATCGGAATGGAGATACTCGACCCCAAAAGAAAATCTTTTCGTTGCCGTAGAGACGTTCCTGGATTTGGTAAGAGAAGGCAAGGAACCTCGAGTATTTCATTGCGACGCAATTTCTGTGTTAATTTGTCATGTGAGCCTGCGAGGGATACAGTAAAGAAGAAATAGTGCATCGGGAAGGTGATTCTTGACCCCAAAAGAAAGTCCAGTAAAGAAGATATAGTGCATCGGAAAGCACATACTCGACCCCAACAGGAAATCCTTTCATTGCCGTAGAAACGTTCCTGGATTGGGAAAGACAAGGCATGGAACCCAGATTATTTCATTGCGACGCAATTTCTGTGTTAATTTGTCAATGTGAGCGTGCGAGGGATACAGTAAAGAAGAAATAGTGCATCGGAAAGGAGATACTCGACCCCAAAAGAAAATCCTGTCGTTGCCCTAGAAACGATCCTGGATTGGGAAAGAGAAGGCATGGAACCCAGAGTATTTCATTGCGAATCAATTTCTATGTTAATTCGTCAATGTGATTGTGCGGGGAATACAGTAAAGAAGAATTAGTGCATCGGAATGGAGATACTCGACCCCAAAAGAAAATCCTTTCGTTGCCGTAGAGACGTTCCTGCATTGGGAAAGAGAAGGCATGGAGCCACGAGTATTTCATTGCGACGCAATTTCTGTGTTAATTCGTCAATGTGATTGTGCGAGGGATACAGTGAAGAAGAAATAGTGCATCAGGAAGGTGATTCTTGACACCAAAATAGAATCCAGTGAAGAAGAAATAGTGCATCGGAAAGCACATACTCGACCCCAACAGGAAATCCTTTCATTGCCGTAGAAACGTTCCTGGATTGGGAAAGAGAAGGCATGGAACGCAGAATATTTCATTGCGACGCAATTTCTGTGTTAATTTGTCAATGTGAGCGTGCGAGGGATACAGTGAAGAAGAAATAGTGCATCGGAAAGAAGATACTCGCCCCCAAAAGAAAATCCTGTCGTTGGCGTAGAAACGTTCCTGGATTGGGAAAGAGAAGGCATGGAACCCAGAGTATTTTATTGCGACGCAATATATGTGTTAATTCGTCAATGTGAGGGTGCGAGGAATACAGTAAAGAAGAATTAGTGCATCGGAATGGAGATACTCGACCCCAAAAGAAAATCTTTTCGTTGCCTTGGAGACGTTCGTGGATTGGGAAAGAGAAGGCATGGAACCCCGAGTATTTCATTGCGACGCAATTTCTGTGTTAATTCGTTAATGAGATTGTGCGAGGGATACAGTAAAGAAGAAATAGTGCATCGGGAAGGTGATTCTTGACCCCAAAAGAAAATCCAGTAAAGAAGAAAAAGTAGTGCATCGTAAAACACATACTCGACCCCAACAGGAAATGCTTTCATTGCCGTAGAAACGCTCCTGGATTGGGAAAGAGAAGGCATGGAACCCAGATTATTTCATTCCGACGCAATTTCTGTGTTAACTTGTCATTGTGAGCGTGCGAGGGATACAGTAAGGAAGAAATAGTGCATCGGAAAGAAGATACTCGGCCCCAAAAGAAAATCCTGTCGTTGCCGTAGGAACGTTTCTGGATTGGGAAAGAGAAGGCATGGAACCCAGAGTATTTCATTCGGACGCAATTTCTGTGTTAATTCGTCAATGTGTGGGTGCGAGGAATACAGTAAAGAAGAATTAGTGCATCGGAATGGAGATACTCGACCCCAAAAGGAAATCCTTTCGTTGCCGTAGAGACGTCCATGGATTGGGAAAGAGAAAGCATGGAACCACGAGTATTTCATTGCGACGCAATTTCTGTGTTAATTCGTCAATGTGATTGTGCAAGGGATACAGTAAAGAAGAAAAAGTGCATCCGGAAGGTGATTCTTGACCCCAAAAGAAAATCCAGTTAAGAAGAAATAAGGCATCGGAAAGCACATACTCGACCCCAACAGGAAATCCTTTCATTGCCGTAGAAACGTTCCTGGATTGGGAAAGAGAAGGCATGAAACCCAGATTATTTCATTTCGACGCAATTTCTGTGTTAATTCGTCAATGTGAAGGTGCGAGGGATACAGTAAAGAAGAAATAGTGCATCGGAAAGAGATACTCCACTCCAAAAGAAAATCCTGTCAATGCCGTAGATACATCCCTGGATTGGGAAAGAGAAGGCATGTATCCCAGAGAATATCATTGCGACGCAATTACTGTGTTAATTCGTCAATGTAAGGGTGCGAGGGACACAGTAAAGAAGAAATAGTGCATCGGAAAGAAGATACTCGACCCCAAAAGAGAAACCTGTCGTTGCTGTAGAAACGTCCATGGATTGGGAAGGAGAAGGCATGGAACCCAGAGAAATTCATTTGCGACACAACCTCTGTGTTAATTCGTCAATGTTAGGTTGCGAGGGATACGATAAAGAGGAAATAGTGCATCGGAAAGGAGATACTCGACCTCAAAAGGAAATCCAGTCGTTGCCGTAGAAACGTTCCTGGATTGGGAAAGAGAAGGCATGGAACCCAAAGTATTTCATAGCGACATAACTTCTGTGCTCATTCGTCAATGTGAAGGTGCGAGGGATACAGTAGAGAAGAAATAGTGCATCGGAAAGAGATACTCCACTCCAAAAGAAAATCCTGTCAATGCCGTAGATACGTCCCTGGATTGGGAAAGAGAAGGCATGTATCCCAGAGAAAATCATTGCGACGCAATTACTGTGTTAATTCGTCAATGTAAGGGTGCGAGGGATACAGTAAAGAAGAAATAGAGCATCGGAATGAAGATATTCGACCCCCGAAAAACTCCTGTCGTTGCCGTAGAAACGTTCCGGGATTGGGAAGGAGAATGCATGGAACCCCATTGTATATCATTGCGACGCAATTTCTGTGTTAATTCGTCAATGTGAGGGTGCGAGGGATAGAGTAAAGAAGAAGTAGAGAGTCGGAAAGGAGATACTCGACCCCAAAAGAAAATTCTATCGTTGCCGTAGAAACGTTCAGGATGTGAAGGAGAAGGCATGGAAACCAGAGTATTTCATTGCGTTGCAATTTCTGTGTTAATTCGTCAGTGTGAGGGTGCGAGGGATACAGTATACAAGAAATAATGCATCGGAAAGACGATACTCGACCCCAAAAAAAATCCTGTCTTTGCCGAAGAAACGTTCTTGGATTAGGAAAGACAAGGCATGGAACCGTATAGTATATCGTTGCGACGCAATTTCTGTATTAATTCGTCAATGTGAGGGTGAGGGGGATAGAGTAAAGAAGAAGTAGAGCACCGGAAAGGAGATACTCGACCCCAAAAGAAAATCCAGTCGTTGCCGTAGAAACGTTCCTGGATTCGGAAAGAGAAGGCATTGAACGCAGAGTATTTCATTGCGACACAATTTCTGTGTTAATTCGTCAATGTGAGGGTGCGAGGGATAGAGTAAAGAAGAAATAGTGCATAGGAATGGAGATATTCGACCCCAGAAGAAAATCATGTCGTTGCCGTAGAAACGTTCCTGGATTGGGAATGAAAAGGCATGGATCACAGAGTATTTTATTGCGACGCAATTTCTGTGTTAATTCGTCAATGTGAGGGTGCAAGGGATAGATTAAAGAAGAAATACTGCATCGGAATGGAGATACTCGACCCCAAAAGAAAATCCTGTCATTGCCGTAGAAACGTACCTGGATTGGGAAAGAGAAGGCATGGATCCCAGAGTATTTCATAGCGACACAATTTCTGTGTTAATTCGTCAATGTGAGGGTGCGAGGGATAGAGTAAAGAAGAAATATTGCATAGGAATGGAGATACTCGACCCCAAAGAAAATCCTGTCGTTGCCATAGAAACGTCCCTGGATTCGGAATGAGAAGGCATGGATCCCAGAGTATTTCATAGCGACACAATTTCTGTGTTAATTCGTCAATGTGAGGGTGCAAGGGATAGAGTAAAGAAGAAATAGTGCATAGGAATGGAGATACTGGACCCCAAAAGAAAATCCTGTCGTTGCCGTAGAAACGTTCCTGGATTGGGAATGAGAAGGCATGGATCCCAGAGTATTTCATTGCGACGCAATTTCTGTGTTAATTCGTCAATGTGTGGGTGCAAGGGGTAGAGTAAAGAAGAAATAGTGCACAGGAATGGAAATACTCGACCCCAAAAGAAAATCCTGTCGTTGCCGTAGAAATGTTCCTGGTTTGGGAAGAGAAGGCAAGGATCCCAGAGTATTTCATTGCGACACAATTTCTGTGTTAATTGGTCAATGTGAGGGTGCAAGGGATAGAGTAAAGAAGAAATACTGCATCGGAATGGAGATACTCGACCCCAAAAGAAAATCCTGTCGTTGCCGTAGAAACGCTCCTGGATTGGGAAAGAGAAGGCAAGGATCCCAGAGTATTTCATTGCGACACAATTTCTGTGTTAATTCGTCAATGTGAGGGTGCGAGGGATACAGTTAAGAAGAAATAGTGCATCGGAAAGACGATACTCGACCCCTAGTGATCGTCCTGTCATTGCCGTAGAAGCGTTCCTGGATTGGGAAAGAGAACTCATGGAACACAGAGTTTTTCATAGCAATGCAATTTCTGTGTTAATTCGTCAATGTGAGGGTGCGTGGGATACAGTAAAGAAGAAATAGTGAATCGGAAATGAGATACTCGACCGCAAAAGAAAATCATGTCGTTGCCCTAGAAACGTTCCTGGATTGGGAAAGAGAAGGCATATAACATCGAGTATTTGATTGCGACGCAATTACTGTGTTAATTCGTCAATGTGAGGCTGCGAGGGATAGAGTAAAGAAGAAATAGTGCATAGGATTCGAGATACTCGACCCCAAAAGAAAATCCTGACTTACCGTAGAAACGTTCCTGGATTGGGAATGAGAAGGCATGGATCACAGAGTATTTCATTGCGACGCAATTTCTGTGTTAATTCGTCAATGTGAGTGTGCAAGGGATAGATTAAAGAAGAAATACTGCATCAGAATGGAGATACTCGACCCCAAAAGAAAATCCTGTCGTTGCCGTAGAAACGTTTCTGGATTGGGGAAGAGAAGGCATGGAACCCAGAGTATTTCATTGGGACGCAATTTCTGTGTTACTTCGTCAATGTGAGTGTGCGAGAGAGACAGTAAAGAAGAAGAAGTGCTTCGGAAAGGAGATACTCGACCCCAAAAGAAAAGCCTGTCGTTGCCGTAGAAACGTTCATGGATTGGGAAAGAGAAGGCATGGAAGCCATAGTATTTCATTTGCGACACAACTTCTGTGTTAATTCGTCAATGTTAGGTTGCGAGGGATACGATAAAGAGGAAATGGTGCATCGGAAAGGAGATACTCGACCTCAAAAGAAAATCCAGTCGTTGCCGTAGAAACGTTCCTGGATTGGGAGAGAGAAGGCATGGAACCCAGAGTATGTCATTGCGACGCAATTTCCGTGTTAATTCGTCAATGTAAGAGTGCGAGGGACACTGTAAAGAAGAAATAATGCATCGGAATGAAGATACTCGACCCCAGAAAAAATCCAGTCGTTGCCGTAGAAACGTTCCTGGATTGGGAAAGAGAAGCCATGGAACCCCAGAGTATATGATTGCGACGCAACTTCTATGTTAATTCGTCAGTGTGAGAGCGCGAGGGATACAGTAAAGAAGAAGTAGAGCATCGGAAAGGAGATTCTCGACCCCAAAAGAAAATCCTGTCGTTGCCGTAGAAACGGTCCCGAATGGGAAAGAGAAGGCATGGAACCCAGAGTATGTCATTGCGACGCAATTTCTGTGTTAATTCGTATATGAGAGGGTGCGAGGGACACAGTAAAAAAGAATTAGTGCATCAGAAAGACGATACGCGACCCCAAAAGAAAATCCTGTCGTTGCCGTAGAAACGTTCCTGGATTGGGAAAGAGAAGGAATGGAACCCAGAGTATTTCATTGCGTCACAATATCTGTGTTAATTCGTCAATGTGAGGGTGCGGGGGATACAGTAAAGAAGAAATAGTGCATCGGAAAGGAGATACTCGACCACAAAAGAAAATCCTGTCGTTGCCCTAGAAACGTTCCTGGATTGGGAAAGAGAGAGCATATAACCCAGAGTATTTGATTGCGACACATTTACTGTGTTAATGCGTCAATGTGAGGGTGCGAGGGATACAGTAAAGAAGAAATAGTGCATAGGAATGGAGATACTCGACCCCAAAAGAAAATCCTGTCGTTGCCGTAGAAATGTACCTGGATTGGGAAAGAGAAGGCATGGATCCCAGAGTATTTCATAGCGACACAATTTCTGTGTTAATTCGTCAATGTGAGGGTGCGAGGGATAGAGTAAAGAGGAAATAGTGCATAGGAATGGAGATACTCGACCCCAAAGAAAATCCTGTCGTTGCCGTAGAAACGTTCCTGGATTGGGAATGAGAAGGCATGGATCCCAGAGTATTTCATAGCGACACAATTTCTGTGTTAATTCGTCAATGTGAGGGTGCGAGGGATAGAGTAAAGAAGAAATAGTGCATAGGAATGGAGATACTCGACCCCAGAAGAAAATATTGTCGTTGCCGTAGAAACGTTCCTGGATTGGGAATGAGAAGGCATGGATCCCAGAGTATTTCATTGCGACGCAATTTCTGTGTTAATTCGTCAATGTGTGGGTGCAAGGGGTAGAGTAAAGAAGAAATAGTGCACAGGAATGGAAATACTCGACCCCAAAAGAAAATCCTGTCGTTGCCGTAGAAACGTTCCTGGTTTGGGAAGAGAAGGCAAGGATGCCTGAGTATTTCATTGCGACACAATTTCTGTGTTAATTCGTCAATGTGAGGGTGCAAGGGATAGAGTAAAGAAGAAATACTGCATCGGAATGGAGATACTCGACCCCAAAAGAAAATCCAGTCGTTGCCGTAGAAACGTTCCTGGATTGGGAAAGAGAAGGCAAGGATCCCAGAGTATTTCTTTGCGACACAATTTCTGTGTTAATTCGTCAATGTGAGGGTGCGAGGGATACAGTTAAGAAGAAATAGTGCATCAGAAAGATGATACTCGACCCATAATGAACGTCCTGTCATTGCCGTATAAGCGTTCCTGGATTGGGAAAGAGAACTCATGGAACACAGAGTATTTGATAGCAATGCAATTTCTGTGTTAATTCGTCAATGTGAGGGTGCGTGGGATACAGTAAAGAAGAAATAGTGAATCGGAAATGAGATACTCGACCGCAAAAGAAAATCATGTCGTTGCCCTAGAAACGTTCCTGGATTGGGAAAGAGAAGGCATGTAACACCGAGTATTTGATTGCGACGAAATTACTGTGTTAATTCGTCAATGTGAGGGTGCGGGGGATAGAGTAAAGAAGAAATAGTGCATAGGATTGGAGATACTCGACACCAAAAGAAAATCCTGTCGCTGCCGTAGAAACGTTCCTGGATTGGGAATGAAAAGGCATGGATCACAGAGTATTTCATTGCGACGCAATTTCTGTGTTAATTCGTCAATGTGAGGGTGCAAGGGATAAAAAAAAAAGAAATACTGCATCGGAATGGAGATACTCGACCCCAAAAGGAAATCCTGTCATTGCCCTAGAAACGTACCTGGATTGGGAAAGAGAAGGCATGGATCCCAGAGTATTTCATAGCGACTTAATTTCTGTGTTAATTCGTCAATGTGAGGGTGCGAGGGATAGAATAAAGAAGAAATAGTGCATAGGAATGGAGATACTCGGCCCCAAAGAAAATCCTGTCGTTGCCGTAGAAACGTTCCTGGATTGGGAATGAGAAGGCATGGATCCCAGAGTATTTCATAGCGACACAATTTCTGTGTTAATTCGTCAATGTGAGGGTGCGAGGGATAGAGTAAAGAAGAAATAGTGCATAGGAATGGAGATACTCGACCCCAAAAGAAAATCCTGTCGTTGACGTAGAGACGTTCCTGGATTGGGAATGAGAAGGCATGGATCCCAGAGTATTTCATTGCGACGCAATTTCTGTGTTAATTCGTCAATGTGTGGGTGCAAGGGGTAGAGTAAAGAAGAAATAGTGCACAGGAATGGAAATACTCGACCCCAAAAGAAAATCCTGTCGTTGCCGTAGAAGCGTTCCTGGTTTGGGAAGACAAGGCAAAGATCCCAGAGTATTTCATTGCGACACAATTTCTGTGTTAATTCGTCAATGTGAGGGTGCAAGGGATAGAGTAAAGAAGAAACACTGCATCGGGATGGAGATACTCGACCCCAAAAGAAAATCCTGTCGTTGCCGTAGAAACGTTCCTGGATTGGGAAAGAGAAGGCAAGGATCCCAGAGTATTTCATTGCGACACAATTTCTGTGTTAATTCGTCAATGTGAGGGTGCGAGGGATACAGTTAAGAAGAAATAGTGCATCGGAAAGACGATACTCGACCCCTAATGAACGTCCTGTCATTGCCGTAGAAGCGTTCCTGGATTGGGAAAGAGAACTCATGGAACACAGAGTATTTCATAGCAATGCAATTTCTGTGTTAATTCGTCAATGTGAGGGTGCGTGGGATACAGTAAAGAAGAAATAGTGAATCGGAAATGAGATACTCGACCGCAAAAGAAAATCCTGTCGTTGCCCTAGAAACGTTCCTGGATTGGGAAAGATAAGGCATATAACCCAGAGTATTTGATTGCGACGCAATTACTGTGTTAATTCGTCAATGTGAGGGTGCGAGGGATAGAGTAAAGAAGAAATAGTGCATAGGATTGGAGATACTCGACCCCAAAAGAAAATCCTGTTTGCCGTAGAAACGTTCCTGGATTGGGAATGAGAAGGCATGGATCACAGAGTATTTCATTGCGACACAATTTCTGTGTTAATTCGTCAATGTGAGGGTGCGAGGGATACGATAAAGAGGAAATGGTGCATCGGAATGGAGATACTCGACCCCAAAAGAAAATCCTGTCGTTGCTGTAGAAACGTTCCTCGTTTGGTAAAGAGAAGACATGGAACACAGAGTATTTCATTGCGACGCAATTTCTGTGATAATTCGTAAATCTGAGGGTGCCAGGGATACAGTAAAGAAGAAGTAGTGCATCGGAAACGAGATGCTCGACCCCAAAAGAAAACCCTGTCGTTGACCTAGAACCGTCCCTGGATTGGGAAAGAGAGGGCATGGAACGCAGAGTATTTCATTGCGACATAACTTCTGTGTTAGTTAGTCAATGTGATTGTGCGAGGGATGCAGTAAAGATGAAATAGTGCATCGGAAAGGAGCTACTCGACCCCAAAAGAAAATCCTGTCGTTGCCGTAGAAACGTTCCTGGATTGGGAAAGAGAACTCATGGAACACAGAGTATTTCATAGCAATGCAATTTCTGTGTTAATTCGTCAATGTGAGGGTGCGTGGGATACAGTAAAGAAGAAATAGTGCATCGGAAAGGAGATACTCGACCCCAAAAGAAAATCCTGTCGCTGCTGTAGAAACGTTCCTGGATTGGGAAAGAGAAGGCATGGATCCCAGAGTATTTCATTGCGACACAATTTCTGTGTTAATTCGTCAATGTGAGGGTGCGAGGGATAGAGTAAAGAAGAAATAGTGCATAGGAATGGAGGTACTCGACCCCAAAAGAAAATCCTGTCGTTGCCGTAGAAACGTTCCTGGATTGGGAATGAGAAGGCATGGATCACAGAGTATTTTATTGCGACGCAATTTCTGTGTTAATTCGTCAATGTGAGGGTGCAAGGGATAGATTAAAGAAGAAATACTGCATCGGAATGGAGATACTCGACCCCAAAAGAAAATCCTGTCGTTGCCGTAGAAACGTTCCTGGATTGGGGAAGAGAAGGCATGGATCCCAGAGTATTTCATAGCGACACAATTTCTGTGTTAATTCGTCAATGTGAGGGTGCGAGGGATAGAGTAAAGAAGAAATAGTGCATAGGAATGGAGATACTCGACCCCAAAAGAAAATCCTGTCGTTGCCGTAGAAACGATCCTGGTTTGGGGAAGAGAAGTCATGGAACCCAGAGTATTTCATTGGGACGCAATTTCTGTGTTAATTCGTCAATGTGAGTGTGCGAGGGAGACAGTAAAGAAGAAGAAGTGCTTCGGAAAGGAGATACTCGACCACAAAAGAAAAGCCTGTCGTTGCCGTAGAAACGTTCATGGATTGGGAAAGAGAAGGCATGGAAGCCATAGTATTTCATTTGCGACACAACTTCTGTGTTAATTCGTCAATGTTAGGTTGCGAGGATTACGATAAAGAGGAAATGGTGCATCGGAAAGGAGATACTCGACCTCAAAAGAAAATCCAGTCGTTGCCGTAGAGACGTTCCTGGATTGGGAGAGAGAAGGCATGGAACCCAGAGTATGTCATTGCGACGCAATTTCCGTGTTAATTCGTCAATGTAAGAGTGCGAGGGACACCGTAAAGAAGAAATAGTGCATCGGAATGAAGATACTCGACCCCAGAAAAAATCCTGTCGTTGCCGTAGAAACGTTCCAGGATTGGGAAAGAGAAGCCATGGAACCCCAGAGTATATGATTGCGACGCAATTTCTATGTTAATTCGTCAATGTGAGAGCGCGAGGGATACAGTAAAGAAGAAGTAGAGCATCGGAAAGGAGATTCTCGACCCCAAAAGAAAATCCTGTCGTTGCCGTAGAAACGGTCCCGAATGGGAAAGAGAAGGCATGGAACCCAGAGTATGTCATTGCGACGCAATTTCTGTGTTAATTCGTATATGAGAGGGTGCGAGGGACACAGTAAAAAAGAATTAGTGCATCAGAAAGACGATACGCGACCCCAAAAGGAAATCCTGTCGTTGCCGTAGAAGCGTTCCTGGATTGGGAAAGAGAAGGAATGGAACCCAGAGTATTTCATTGCGTCACAATATCTGTGTTAATTCGTCAATGTGAGGGTGCGGGGGATACAGTAAAGAAGAAATAGTGCATCGGAAAGGAGATACTCGACCGCAAAAGAAAATCCTGTCGTTGCCCTAGAAACGTTCCTGGATTGGGAAAGAGAGAGCATATAACCCAGAGTATTTGATTGCGACACATTTACTGTGTTAATGCGTCAATGTGAGGGTGCGAGGGATATAGTAAAGAAGAAATAGTGCATAGGAATGGAGATACTCGACCCCAAAAGAAAATCCTGTCGTTGCCGTAGAAATGTACCTGGATTGGGAAAGAGAAGGCATGGATCCCAGAGTATTTCATAGCGACACAATTTCTGTGTTAATTCGTCAATGTGAGGGTGCGGGGGATAGGGTAAAGAAGAAATAATGCATAGGATTGGAGATACTCGACACCAAAAGAAAATCCTGTCGCTGCCGTAGAAACGTTCCTGGATTGGGAATGAAAAGGCATGGATCACAGAGTATTTCATTGCGACGCAATTTCTGTGTTAATTCGTCAATGTGAGGGTGCAAGGGATAAAAAAAAAAGAAATACTGCATCGGAATGGAGATACTCGACCCCAAAAGGAAATCCTGTCATTGCCGTAGAAACGTACCTGGATTGGGAAAGAGAAGGCATGGATCCCAGAGTATTTCATAGCGACTTAATTTCTGTGTTAATTCGTCAATGTGAGGGTGCGAGGGATAGAATAAAGAAGAAATAGTGCATAGGAATGGAGATACTCGGCCCCAAAGAAAATCCTGTCGTTGCCGTAGAAACGTTCCTGGATTGGGAATGAGAAGGCATGGATCCCAGAGTATTTCATAGCGACACAATTTCTGTGTTAATTCGTCAATGTGAGGGTGCGAGGGATAGAGTAAAGAAGAAATAGTGCATAGGAATGGAGATACTCGACCCCAAAAGAAAATCCTGTCGTTGACGTAGAGATGTTCCTGGATTGGGAATGAGAAGGCATGGATCCCAGAGTATTTCATTGCGACGCAATTTCTGTGTTAATTCGTCAATGTGTGGGTGCAAGGGGTAGAGTAAAGAAGAAATAGTGCACAGGAATGGAAATACTCGACCCCAAAAGAAAATCCTGTCGTTGCCGTAGAAGCGTTCCTGGTTTGGGAAGACAAGGCAAGGATCCCAGAGTATTTCCTTGCGACACAATTTCTGTGTTAATTCGTCAATGTGAGGGTGCAAGGGATAGAGTAAAGAAGAAACACTGCATCGGGATGGAGATACTCGACCCCAAAAGAAAATCCTGTCGTTGCCGTAGAAACGTTCCTGGATTGGGAAAGAGAAGGCAAGTATCCCAGAGTATTTCATTGCGACACAATTTCTGTGTTAATTCGTCAATGTGAGGGTGCGAGGGATACAGTTAAGAAGAAATAGTGCATCGGAAAGACGATACTCGACCCCTAATGAACGTCCTGTCATTGCCGTTGAAGCGTTCCTGGATTGGGAAAGATAACTCGTGGAACACAGAGTATTTCATAGCAATGCAATTTCTGTGTTAATTCGTCAATGTGAGGGTGCGTGGGATACAGTAAAGAAGAAATAGTGAATCGGAAATGAGATACTCGACCGCAAAAGAAAATCCTGTCGTTGCCCTAGAAACGTTCCTGGATTGGGAAAGAGAAGGCATATAACTCAGAGTATTTGATTGCGACGCCATTACTGTGTTAATTCGTCAATGTGAGGGTGCGAGGGATAGAGTAAAGAAGAAATAGTGCATAGGATTGGAGATACTCGATCCCAAAAGAAAATCCTGTCTTGCCGTAGAAACGTTCCTGGATTGGGAATGAGAAGGCATGGATCACAGAGTATTTCATTGCGACACAATTTCTGTGTTAATTCGTCAATGTGAGGGTGCGAGGGATACGATAACGAGGAAATGGTGCATCGGAATGGAGATACTCGACCCCAAAAGAAAATCCTGTCGTTGCTGTAGAAACGTTCCTCGTTTGGTAAAGAGAAGACATGGAACACAGAGTATTTCATTGCGACGCAATTTCTGTGTTAATTCGTAAATCTGAGGGTGCGGGGGATAGGGTAAAGAAGAAATAATGCATAGGATTGGAGATACTCGACACCAAAAGAAAATCCTGTCGCTGCCGTAGAAACGTTCCTGGATTGGGAATGAAAAGGCATGGATCACAGAGTATTTCATTGCGACGCAATTTCTGTGTTAATTCGTCAATGTGAGGGTGCAAGGGATAAAAAAAAAAGAAATACTGCATCGGAATGGAGATACTCGACCCCAAAAGGAAATCCTGTCATTGCCGTAGAAACGTACCTGGATTGGGAAAGAGAAGGCATGGATCCCAGAGTATTTCATAGCGACTTAATTTCTGTGTTAATTCGTCAATGTGAGGGTGCGAGGGATAGAATAAAGAAGAAATAGTGCATAGGAATGGAGATACTCGGCCCCAAAGAAAATCCTGTCGTTGCCGTAGAAACGTTCCTGGATTGGGAATGAGAAGGCATGGATCCCAGAGTATTTCATAGCGACACAATTTCTGTGTTAATTCGTCAATGTGAGGGTGCGAGGGATAGAGTAAAGAAGAAATAGTGCATAGGAATGGAGATACTCGACCCCAAAAGAAAATCCTGTCGTTGACGTAGAGATGTTCCTGGATTGGGAATGAGAAGGCATGGATCCCAGAGTATTTCATTGCGACGCAATTTCTGTGTTAATTCGTCAATGTGTGGGTGCAAGGGGTAGAGTAAAGAAGAAATAGTGCACAGGAATGGAAATACTCGACCCCAAAAGAAAATCCTGTCGTTGCCGTAGAAGCGTTCCTGGTTTGGGAAGACAAGGCAAGGATCCCAGAGTATTTCATTGCGACACAATTTCTGTGTTAATTCGTCAATGTGAGGGTGCAAGGGATAGAGTAAAGAAGAAACACTGCATCGGGATGGAGATACTCGACCCCAAAAGAAAATCCTTTCGTTGCCGTAGAAACGTTCCTGGATTGGGAAAGAGAAGGCAAGGATCCCAGAGTATTTCATTGCGACACAATTTCTGTGTTAATTCGTCAATGTGAGGGTGCGAGGGATACAGTTAAGAAGAAATAGTGCATCGGAAAGACGATACTCGACCCCTAATGAACGTCCTGTCATTGCCGTTGAAGCGTTCCTGGATTGGGAAAGATAACTCGTGGAACACAGAGTATTTCATAGCAATGCAATTTCTGTGTTAATTCGTCAATGTGAGGGTGCGTGGGATACAGTAAAGAAGAAGTAGTGCATCGGAAACGAGATGCTCGACCCCAAAAGAAAACCCTGTCGTTGACCTAGAACCGTCCCTGGATTGGGAAAGAGAAGGCATGGAACGCAGAGTATTTCATTGCGACATAACTTCTGTGTTAGTTAGTCAATGTGATTGTGCGAGGGATGCAGTAAAGATGAAATAGTGCATCGGAAAGGAGATACTCGACCCCAAAAGAAAATCCTGTCGTTGCCGTAGAAACGTTCCTGGATTGGGAAAGAGAACTCATGGAACACAGAGTATTTCATAGCAATGATATTTCTGTGTTAATTCGTCAATGTGAGGGTGCGTGGGATACAGTAAAGAAGAAATAGTGCATCGGAAAGGAGATACTCGACCCCAAAAGAAAATCCTGTCGCTGCTGTAGAAACGTTCCTGGATTGGGAAAGAGAAGGCATGGATCCCAGAGTATTTCATTGCGACACAATTTCTGTGTTAATTCGTCAATGTGAGGATGCAAGGGATAGAGTAAAGAAGAAATAGTGCATAGGAATGGAGGTACTCGACCCCAAAAGAAAATCCTGTCGTTGCCGTAGAAACGTTCCTGGATTGGGAATGAGAAGGCATGGATCACAGAGTATTTTATTGCGACGCAATTTCTGTGTTAATTCGTCAATGTGAGGGTGCAAGGGATAGATTAAAGAAGAAATACTGCATCGGAATGGAGATACTCGACCCCAAAAGAAAATCCTGTCGTTGCCGTAGAAACGTTCCTGGATTGGGGAAGAGAAGGCATGGATCCAGAGTATTTCATAGCGACACAATTTCTGTGTTAATTCGTCAATGTGAGGGTGCGAGGGATAGAGTAAAGAAGAAATAGTGCATAGGAATGGAGATACTCGACCCCAAAAGAAAATCCTGTCGTTGCCGTAGAAACGATCCTGGTTTGGGGAAGAGAAGTCATGGAACCTAGAGTATTTCATTGGGACGCAATTTCTGTGTTAATTCGTCAATGTGAGTGTGCGAGGGAGACAGTAAAGAAGAAGAAGTGCTTCGGAAAGGAGATACTCGACCACAAAAGAAAAGCCTGTCGTTGCCGTAGAAACGTTCATGGATTGGGAAAGAGAAGGCATGGAAGCCATAGTATTTCATTTGCGACACAACTTCTGTGTTAATTCGTCAATGTTAGGTTGCGAGGGATACGATAAAGAGGAAATGGTGCATCGGAAAGGAGATACTCGACCTCAAAAGAAAATCCAGTCGTTGCCGTAGAAACGTTCCTGGATTGGGAGAGAGAAGGCATGGAACCCAGAGTATGTCATTGCGACGCAATTTCCGTGTTAATTCGTCAATGTAAGAGTGCGAGGGACACCGTAAAGAAGAAATAGTGCATCGGAATGAAGATACTCGACCACAGAAAAAATCCTGTCGTTGCCGTAGAAACGTTCCTGGATTGGGAAAGAGAAGCCATGGAACCCCAGAGTATATGATTGCGACGCAATTTCTATGTTAATTCGTCAATGTGAGAGCGCGAGGGATACAGTAAAGAAGAAGTAGAGCATCGGAAAGGAGATTCTCGACCCCAAAAGAAAATCCTGTCGTTGCCGTAGAAACGGTCCCGAATGGGAAAGAGAAGGCATGGAACCCAGAGTATGTCATTGCGACGCAATTTCTGTGTTAATTCGTATATGAGAGGGTGCGAGGGACACAGTAAAAAAGAATTAGTGCATCAGAAAGACGATACGCGACCCCAAAAGAAAATCCTGTCGTTGCCGTAGAAACGTTCCTGGATTGGGAAAGAGAAGGAATGGAACCCAGAGTATTTCATTGCGTCACAATATCTGTGTTAATTCGTCAATGTGAGGGTGCGGGGGATACAGTAAAGAAGAAATAGTGCATCGGAAAGGAGATACTCGACCGCAAAAGAAAATCCTGTCGTTGCCCTAGAAACGTTCCTGGATTGGGAAAGAGAGAGCATATAACCCAGAGTATTTGATTGCGACACATTTACTGTGTTAATGCGTCAATGTGAGGGTGCGAGGGATACAGTAAAGAAGAAATAGTGCATAGGAATGGAGATACTCGACCCCAAAAGAAAATCCTGTCGTTGCCGTAGAAATGTACCTGGATTGGGAAAGAGAAGGCATGGATCCCAGAGTATTTCATAGCGACACAATTTCTGTGTTAATTCGTCAATGTGAGGGTGCGAGGGATAGAGTAAAGAAGAAATAGTGCATAGGAATGGAGATACTCGACCCCAAAGAAAATCCTGTCGTTGCCGTAGAAACGTTCCTGGATTGGGAATGAGAAGGCATGGATCCCAGAGTATTTCATAGCGACACAATTTCTGTGTTAATTCGTCAATGTGAGGGTGCGAGGGATAGAGTAAAGAAGAAATAGTGCATAGGAATGGAGATACTCGACCCCAGAATAAAATCCTGTCGTTGCCGTAGAAACGTTCCTGGATTGGGAATGAGAAGGCATGGATCCCAGAGTATTTCATTGCGACGCAATTTCTGTGTTAATTCGTCAATGTGTGGGTGCAAGGGGTAGAGTAAAGAAGAAATAGTGCATCGGAATGGAGATACTCGACCCCAAAAGAAAATCCAGTCGTTGCCGTAGAAACGTTCCTGGATTGGGAAAGAGAAGGCAAGGATCCTAGAGTATTTCTTTGCGACACAATTTCTGTGTTAATTCGTCAATGTGAGGGTGCGAGGGATACAGTTAAGAAGAAATAGTGCATCGGAATGACGAAACTCGACCCATAATGAACGTCATGTCATTGCCGTAGAAGCGTTCCTGGATTGGGAAAGAGAACTCATGGAACACAGAGTATTTCATAGCAATGCAATTTCTGTGTTAATTCGTCAATGTGAGGGTGCGTGGGATACAGTAAAGAAGAAATAGTGAATCGGAAATGAGATACTCGACCGCAAAAGAAAATCATGTCGTTGCCCTAGAAACGTTCCTGGATTGGGAAAGAGAAGGCATATAACCCCGAGTATTTGATTGCGACGAAATTACTGTGTTAATTCGTCAATGTGAGGATGCGGGGGATAGAGTAAAGAAGAAATAATGCATAGGATTGGAGATACTCGACACCAAAAGAAAATCCTGTCGCTGCCGTAGAAACGTTCCTGGATTGGGAATGAAAAGGCATGGATCACAGAGTATTTCATTGCGACGCAATTTCTGTGTTAGTTCGTCAATGTGAGGGTGCAAGGGATAAAAAAAAAAAGAAATACTGCATCGGAATGGAGATACTCGACCCCAAAAGAAAATCCTGTCATTGCCGTAGAAACGTACCTGGATTGGGAAAGAGAAGGCATGGATCCCAGAGTATTTCATAGCGACTTAATTTCTGTGTTAATTCGTCAATGTGAGGGTGCGAGGGATAGAATAAAGAAGAAATAGTGCATAGGAATGGAGATACTCGACCCCAAAGAAAATCCTGTCGTTGCCGTAGAAACGTTCCTGGATTGGGAATGAGAAGGCATGGATCCCAGAGTATTTCATAGCGACACAATTTCTGTGTTAATTCGTCAATGTGAGGGTGCGAGGGATAGAGTAAAGAAGAAATAGTGCATAGGAATGGAGATACTCGACCCCAAAGAAAATCCTGGTGTTGCCGTAGAAACGTTCCTGGATTGGGAATGAGAAGGCATGGATCCCAGAGTATTTCATTGCGACGCAATTTCTGTGTTAATTCGTCAATGTGTGGGTGCAAGGGGTAGAGTAAAGAAGAAATAGTGCACAGGAATGGAAATACTCGACCCCAAAAGAAAATCCTGTCGTTGCCGTAGAAACGTTCCTGGATTGGGGAAGAGAAGGCATGGAACCCAGAGTATTTCATTGGGACGCAATTTCTGTGTTAATTCGTCAATGTGAGTGTGCGAGGGAGACAGTAAAGAAGAAGAAGTGCTTCGGAATGGAGATACTCGACCCCAAAAGAAAAGCCTGTCGTTGGCGTAGAAACGTTCATGGATTGGGAAAGAGAAGGCATGGAAGCCATAGTATTTCATTTGCGACACAACTTCTGTGTTAATTCGTCAATGTTAGGTTGCGAGGGATACGATAAAGAGGAAATGGTGCATCGGAATGGAGATACTCGACCCCAAAAGAAAATCCTGTCGTTGGTGTAGAAACGTTCCTCGTTTGGTAAAGAGAAGACATGGAACACAGAGTATATCATTGCGACGCAATTTCTGTGTTAATTCGTAAATCTGAGGGTGCCAGGGATACAGTAAAGAAGAAGTAGTGCATCGGAAACGAGATGCTCGACCCCAAAAGAAAACCCTGTCGTTGACCTAGAACCATCCCTGGATTGGGAAAGAGAAAGCATGGAACGCAGAGTATTTCATTGCGACATAACTTCTGTGTTAGTTAGTCAATGTGATTGTGCGAGGGATGCAGTAAAGATGAAATAGTGCATCGGAAAGGAGATACTCGACCCCAAAAGAAAATCCTGTCGTTGCCGTAGAAACGTTCCTGGATTGGGAAAGAGAACTCATGGAACACAGAGTATTTCATAGCAATGCAATTTCTGTGTTAATTCGTGAATGTGAGGGTGCGTGGGATACAGTAAAGAAGAAATAGTGCATCGGAAAGGAGATACTCGACCCCAAAAGAAAATCCTGTCGCTGCTGTAGAAACGTTCGTGGATTGGGAAAGAGAAGACATGGATCCCAGAGTATTTCATTGCGACACAATTTCTGTGTTAATTCGTCAATGTGAGGGTGCGAGGGATAGAGTAAAGAAGAAATAGTGCATAGGAATGGAGGTACTCGACCCCAAAAGAAAATCCTTTCGTTGCCGTAGAAACGTTCCTGGATTGGGAATGAGAAGGCATGGATCACAGAGTATTTTATTGCGACGCAATTTCTGTGTTAATTCGTCAATGTGAGGGTGCAAGGGATAGATTAAAGAAGAAATACTGCATCGGAATGGAGATACTCGACCCCAAAAGAAAATCCTGTCGTTGCCGTAGAAACGTTCCTGGATTGGGGAAGAGAAGGCATGGATCCCAGAGTATTTCATAGCGACACAATTTCTGTGTTAATTCGTCAATGTGAGGGTGCGAGGGATAGAGTAAAGAAGAAATAGTGCATAGGAATGGAGATACTCGACCCCAAAAGAAAATCCTGTCGTTGCCGTAGAAACGATCCTGGACTGGGGAAGAGAAGGCATGGAACTCAGAGTATTTCATTGGGACGCAATTTCTGTGTTAATTCGTCAATGTGAGTGTGCGAGGGAGACAGTAAAGAAGAAGAAGTGCTTCGGAAAGGAGATACTCGACCCCAAAAGAAAAGCCGTTCGTAGCCGTAGAAACGTTCATGGATTGGGAAAGAGAAGGCATGGAAGCCATAGTATTTCATTTGCGACACATCTTCTGTGTTAATTCGTCAATGTTAGGTTGCGAGGGATACGATGAAGAGGAAATGGTGCATCGGAAAGGTGATACTCGACCTCAAAAGAAAATCCAGTCGTTGCCGTAGAAACGTTCCTGGATTGGGAGAGAGAACGCATGGAACCCAGAGTATGTCACTGCGACGCAATGTCCGTGTTAATTCGTCAATGTAGGGGTGCGAGGGACACAGTAAAGAAGAAATAGTGTATCGGAATGAAGATACTCGACCCCAGAAAAAATCCTGTCGTTGCCGTAGAAACGTTCCTGGATTGGGAAAGAGAAGGCATGGAACCCCAGAGTATATGATTGCGACGCAATTTCTATGTTAATTCGTCAATGTGAGAGCGCGAGGCATACAGTAAAGAAGAAGTAGAGCATCGAAAAGGAGATTCTCGACCCCAAAAGAAAATCCTGTCGTTGCCGTAGAAACGTTCCTGGATTGGGAAAGAGAAGGAATGGAACCCAGAGTATTTCATTGCGTCACAATATCTGTGTTAATTCGTCAATGTGAGGGTGCGGGGGACACAGTAAAGTAGAAATAGTGAATCGGAATGGAGATACTCGACCCCAAAAGAAAATACTGTCGTTGCTAAAGAAACGTTCCTCGTTTGGTAAAGAGAAGAGATGGAACACAGAGTATTTCATTGCGACGCAATTTCTGTGTTAATTCGTAAATCTGAGGGTGCCAGTTATACAGTAAAGAAGAAGTAGTGCATCGGAAACGAGATGCTCGACCCCAAAAGAAAACCCTGTCGTTGTCGTAGAAACGTTCCTGGATTGGGAAAGAGAAGGCATGGATCCCAGAGTGTTTCATTGCGACGCAATTTCTGTGTCAATTCGTCAATGTGTGGGTGCAAAGGATAGAGTAAAGAAGAAATAGTGCACAGGAATGGAAATACTCGACCCCAAAAGAAAATCCTGTCGTTGTCGTAGAAACGTTCCTGGATTGGGAAGAGAAGGCAAGGATCCCAGAGTATTTCATTGCGACACAATTTCTGTGTTAATTCGGCAATGTGAGGGTGCGAGGGATACAGTTAAGAAGAAATAGTGCATCGGAATGACGATACTCGACCCCTAACGAACGTCCTGTCATTGCCGTAGAAGCGTTCCTGGATTGGGAAAGAGAACTCATGGAACACAGAGTATTTCATAGCAATGCAATTTCTGTGTTAATTCGTCAATGTGAGGGTGCGTAGGATACAGTAAAGAAGAAATAGTGCATCGGAAATGAGATACTCGACCGCAAAAGAAAATCCTGTCGTTGCCCTAGAAACGTTCCTTTATTCTGAAAGAGGAGGCATATAACCCAGAGTATTTGATTGCGAAGCAATTACTGTGTTAATTCGTCAATGTGAGGGTGCGAGGGATACAGTAAAGGAGAAATACTGCATCGGAATGGAGATACTTGACCCCAAAAGAAAATCCTGTCGTTGCTGTAGAAACGTTCCTGGATTGGGAAGGAGAAGGCAAGGATCCCAGAGTATTTCATTGCGACACAATTTCTGTGTTAATTCGTCAATGTGAGGGTGCGAGCTATAGAGTAAAGAAGAAATAGTGCATAGGAATGGAGATACTTGACCCCAAAAGAAAATCCTGTCGTTGCCGTAGAAACATTCCTGGATTGGGAAAGAGAAGGCAAGGATCCCAGAGTATTTAATTGCGACACAATTTCTGTGTTAATTCGTCAATGTGAGGGTGCGAGGGATAGAGTAAAGAAGAAATAGTGCATAGGAATGGAGATACTTGACCCCAAAAGAAAATCCTGTCGTTGCCATAGAAACATTCCTGGATTGGGAAAGAGAAGGCAAGGATCCCAGAGTATTTCATTGCGACACAATTTCTGTGTTAATTCGTCAATGTTAGGGTGCATGGCATAGAGTAAAGAAGAAATACTGCATCGGAATGGAGATACTCGACCCCAAAAGAAAATCCTGTCGTTGCCGTAGAAACGTTATTGGATTGGGAAAGAGAAGGCAAGGATCCCAGAGTATTTCATTGCGACACAATTTCTGTGTTAATTCGTCAATGTGAGGGTGCGAGGGATACAGTAAAGAAGAAATAGTGCATCGGAAAGACGATACTCGTCCCCTAATGAACGTCCTGTCATTGCCGTAGAAACGTTGCTGGATTGGGAAAGAGAAGGCATGGAACACAGAGTATTTCATAGCAAGGCAATTTCTGTGTTAATTCGTCAATGTGAGGGTGCGTGGGATACAGTAAAGAAGAAATAGTGCATCAGAAAGGAGATACTCGACCGCAAAAGAAAATCCTGTCGTTGCCCTAGAAACATTCCTGGATTGGGAAAGAGAAGGCATGGATCCCAGAGTATTTCATTGCGACGCAATTTCTTTTTAATTCGTCAATGTGAGGGTGCAAGGGATAGAGTAAAGAAGAAATACTGCTTCGGAAAGGAGGTACTCGACCCCTAACGAAAATCGTGTCGTTGCCGTAGAAACGTTCCTGGATTGGGAAAGATAAGACATGGATCCCAGAGTATTTCATTGCGACACAATTTCTGTGTTAATTTGTCAATGTGAAGGTGCAAGGGATAGAGTAAAGAGGAAATACTGCATCGGAATGGAGATACTCGACCCCAAAAGAAAATCCTGTCGTTGCCGTACAAACGTTTCTGGATTGGGAATGAGATGGCATGGATCCCAGAGTCTTTCATTGCGACGCACTTTCTGTGTTAAATCGTCAATGTGAGGATGCATGGGATAGAGTAAAGAAGAAATACTGCATCGGAATGGAGATACTCGACCCCAAAGGAAAATCCTGTCGTTGCCGTAAAAACGTTCCTGGATTGGGAAAGAGAATGAATGGATCCCAGAGTATTTCATTGCGACACAATTTCTGTGTTAATTCGTCAATGTGAGGGTGCAAGGGATAGGGTAAAGAAGAAATATTGCATCGGAATGAAGATACTCGACCTTAAAGAAAATCCTGTCGTTGCCGTAGAAACGTTCCTGGATTGGGAAAGAGAACGCATAGATCCCAGAGTATTACATTGCGACACAATTTCTGTGTTAATTCGTCAATGTTAGGGTGCGAGGGATACAGTAAAGTAGAAATACTGCATCGGAATGGAGATACTCGACCCCTAAAGAAAATCGTGTCGTTGCTGTAGAAACGTACCTGGATTGGGAAAGAGAAGTCATGGATCCCAGAGTATTTCATTGCGACACAATTTCTATGTTAATTCGTCAATGTGAGGGTGCAAGGGATACAGTAAAGAAGAAATACTGCATCGGAATGGAGATACTCGACCCCAAAAGAAAGTCCTGTCGTTGCCGTAGAAACGTTCCTGGATTGGGGATGATAAGGCACCGATACCAGAGAATATCATTGTGACACAAATTCTTTATTAATTCGTCAATGTGAGGGTTTAAGGGATAGAGTAAAGACGAAATACTGCACCGGAATATAGATACTCGACCCCAAAAGAAAATCCTGTCGTTGCCGTAGAAACGTTCCTGGATTCGGAATGAGAAGGCATGGATCCCAGAGTATTTCATTGCGACATAATTTCTGTGTTAATTCGTCAATGTGAGGGTGCAAGGGATACAGTAAAGAAGAAATAGTGCATCGGAATGGAGATACTCGACCCCAAAAGACAATCCTATCGTTGCCGTAGAAACGTTCCTGGATTGGGAAATAGAAGGCATGGATCACAGAGTATTTGATTGCGACGCAATTTCTGTGTTAATTGGTCAATGTGAGGGTGCAAGGGATAGAGTAAAGAAGAAATACTGCATCGGAATGGAGATACTCGACCCCAAAAGAAAATCGTCGCGTTGCCGTAGAAACGTTCCTGGATTGGGATTGAGAAGGCATGGATCCCAGAGTATTTCATTGCGACGCAATATCTGTGTTAATTCGTCAATGTGAGGGTGCAAGGGATAGAGTAAAGAAGAAATACTGAATCGGGATGGAGATATTCGACCACAAAAGAAAATCCTGTCGTTGCGGTAGAAACGTTCCAGGATTGCTAAAGAGAAGGCATGGATCCCAGAGTATTTCATTGCGACGCAATTTCTGTGTTAATTCGTCAATGTCAGGGTGCAAGTGATAGAGTAAAGAAGAAATACTGCATCGGAATGGAGATGTTCGACCCCAAAAGATAATCGTGTCGTTGCCGTAGAAACGTTCCTGGATTGGGAAAGAGAAGGCATGGATCCCAGAGTATTTCATTGCGACGCAATTTCTGTGTTAATTCGTCAATGTGAGGGTGCTAGGGATAGAGTAAAGAAGAAATACTGCATCGGAATGGAGATACTCGACCGCAAAAGAAAATCCTGTCGTTGCCGTAGAAATATTCCTGGATTGGGAATGAGAACACATGGATCCCAGAGTATTTCATTGCGACACAATTTCTGTGTTAATTCGTCAATGTGAGCGTGCAAGGGATAGAGTAAAGAAGAAATACTGCATCGGAATGGAGATACTCGACCCCAGAAGAAAATCCTGTCGTTGCCGTAGAAACGTTCCTGGATTGGGAATGAGAAGGCATGGATCCCAGAGTATTTCATTGCGACACAATTTCTGCGTTAATTCGTCAATGTGAGGGTGCAAGGGATAGAGTAAAGATGAAATACTGCATCGGAATGGAGATACTCGACCCCAAGAGAAAATCCTGTTGTTGCCGTAGAAACGTTCCTGGATTGGGAAACAGAAGGCATGGATCCCAGAGTATTTCATTGCGACGCAATTTCTGTGTTAATTCGTCAATGTGAGGGTGCAAGGGATAGAGTAAAGAAGAAATACTGCATCGGAATGGAGATACTCGACCCCAAAAGAAAATCGTGGCGTTGCCGTAGAAACGTTCCTGGATTGGGAAAGAGAAGGCGTGGATCCCAGAGTATTTCATTGCGACACAATGTCTGTGTTAATTCGTCAATGTGAGGGTGCAAGGGATAGAGTAAAGAAGAAATACTGCATCGGAATGGAGATACTCGACCCCAAAAGAAAATCCTGTCGCTGCTGTAAAAACGTTCCTGGATTGGGAAAGAGAAGGCATGGATCCCAGAGTATTTCATTGCGACACAATTTCTGTGTTAATTCGTCAATGTGAGGGTGCAAGGGATAGAGTAAAGAAGAAATACTGCATCGGAATGGAGATACTCGACCCCAAAAGAAAATCCTTATAAAATAAATAAAATAAATAAAATATTAATTATTTTATCTGTATGATTGTCTCTCCTATGAGTCGTCAGGTTTTAATTATTCGGTTTCAGACGCTTGACAATGGCTTTTTCGTAAAGGCAATGTTACTCGTAGTTGACCGTGAAATGAAACTGAAATAATCGGACTTCGTAATTAAGTCGTTTCCAAAGACTGCTGCGGTAGGTGCGGACTCATAAACTAAATCTCAATATTACAATAATTTGCCAGCCATGGCAAAACGTCGTACAGAGGTGATTGTCTACTAAACAAAAAAATTACACAGTTAGTTAAATCAGATATATTCAATGAATAAGCCTACAGTTCATAATTCTACTTACTTTTATAAATATAAATTCTTTTCAGAATCTTGTGCCTAGTATGGTTGCAACTCGCAGTAATTTTCTACAACATGAAATATGGCGGTGTGCCAGACAATAAACTAAAATACGTGCTTCTCGCACCACTTCAACCAGAGCTCTCCTTTCTTAATCAAACATACGAGTAACGTAATTGTGCTTTTGTTTTATCAGCGACACAGCGCTGCAGTTGTGTGCCATAGGCTTTATTTATTTGTCACTGATTATTTATTTAATTAATATCTCGCGTTTCCGAGGAAACTCACGCTCGGCATGCAAATGTGCCTTTATATTGCCCCCTGAATTGCGAGGCGAAAGGACACACCTGCAGGCGAGCAATTCACCTAAAGGCACAAGAAAATCTAAGTTATCTACAACTATTCACATGACCTACATTATACACATTATACACACTATATACAAACTTTGAATGACGCGGGTGCGCCGTAAAAGTTCTTATGTTGGCAGATAGAGTGCGCGCATGCGCAGAAGCGTCTGTGTGACTGCCGTTATGTCGTACAGTTAGATCACGCGGCACAGTATTGCAGTTCATATTGTTCGTGTGCGCGCGTTTCTCAGTCGTTGCACAAAGAAAATATTCAACCAAGATTACATATGAAGACTACATTGTATGACAGGTAACTTAGTTTTAAATTTACAATATTCGTTATAACACAATACAACTTAGATTGTTGAATGTTCTTAGTTACATAGTATTGTTTTGAAATACTTCAAAGAAAAATGTCTGTATTTTTCAGGTGCGTTGACCTATACACATCGTGTCGTTATTACAGTTCATATTCATCTGCTGCACAATAATTTTTTTTTTTTTTACAGGTTACTATCGTCGTGGTAAAGTTTTTTGATCACAGTGACATTGTTGTATAACAACGTGGTTAATACATAAGCGTGTCCATTTCCCATTTCCATTATAGTCGTTGTGATGCAGTTCGTTGTAAGTAAAAGCATTGCTTATTACAGATCAGACGTGACCCGTCGAGTAATTGGTCCACGTGCAGTTCGTTTTTTACATTCCGTGGAAGCTTGGTTGCAGAACCTCGGACGGCACATAGCTGGCGTCGATCCTTGGACAGTCCAGGTAAGCGTGTCCGTCACATTTCGAGAACATTTCATTCCCTGAAGTTCCAACTAAAATTCTTCCACCCGTCGTGTTGTTTTCTGGACAGGCACTTTGTGTCCATTTAATCCAGTTAACATCTTGAAGTTGGGTACTGTAGTAATGTCACTAGACGATGCACGAATTATTCACTTCACATTTTCAGTTTTTTGCTGAATATAGCTCACCTAAATGTTCGTAGTTATTAATCAAGGAAATCGTTCATCGCGTTTACATAGGTACGATGCATAATGAATGGCATTAACCGTTTCCTTCACATAGGTTTCTGCGCAGTTGCAGAGTTAGTAATGTTCGTTAATGTCCGTGAACAGAGGTTCACTATGCAATGTCTTTTTGGCACTCGTTTTGTTCAAATTTTTACATGATACATCAGTTAAAAAAATAAGTAATTATACATACACACGCCACATATTTTCTTAGTATAAACATAATACAGTTGCACATAAACATGTTTACATCATCTTTACATCGCTATAGGTTATTACATTGTGTCACATTTGATTACATGAATTGCAGATATTTACATCCTCTTTAGCGGTTTTGCTGGGATATTATCGATGTTTTTTTGTGATGTCATCTGAAATTAAGATAGGTTAGACACAACATTAATTACATCAGTAGGCAAGACCAGGCGTTTTCACTACTCAATAAATATTCAAAATAGTAAGAGAGAGAAAATGTTCGATTCCTGGCGTTTTGTGCGTGTGTGTAGAGTGTCTGTGTGGCCTTGACTACTGATAGATGCTTTTCGTGTTGAGAGATGTGCGTCTAATCTATTTCTCAAAGTAAAAGATCGCTTCACAGATGACGTCTGTCAGTTCGTCAGGTGTCATACCAAGTCAGTGGTACCTACAATAACAAATGTTCCGTGAAAAATTAACATGTCATTCACTGCTACGTAATCATAAATTTTACTTTAATATTCAGTCTTCTCGGTGGAGCCGCGGCGTTGAAAGAAAAGTTCTTCTGTCTTCAACTGCGACTCTGGAACGCTGAAATGAAAATTTCTATACTACTTATTATCTGTGTTGTAGCAACAGAGTTTTTCGAGTTGCTTAGCAATATTTTGATGGGTATGACTTTGACATTATTCAGCATGAAATGCTCTAAGATCTCGGTGTGCGTATAGCCCAATAATTTTGTTAGTTCTACGATGTTGTAACAGATACGCACCAGGGTGCGGTATGTTAACAATTATATAAGGTCCTTCATATAGCAGACGCCACTTAGCGTTGCGTCGTTTGAGTGCAACAGATTTATGATGAGTACGAAGTAGTACAAGCATTCCTACCTCGAATTTTTGTTTTCTTTTTATTATGTTTCTGTGATGTTTGTTTCGTATTTGTGCGTGATGTGTCAATGTAGTCAATACTTCTTTTATTTTCTGTTCAGGTGTGATTTCCTTGTCTGACAACTTAGGTAATGGTTCTATCCACTGATCGTTCTGTTTGCAATTGAACATGATCTCGTTAGGTGTGTAATTTGTATCGTAAATATTTAAGTTATTGTGTACGTCTTCGAAAAGACTTAGGTAGGACACCCAATTAGCATGTTTTGATGAAATATAGGTCCTCATGAAACGATTTAATTCTCGGAAAAGTCTCTCAGTCGCGTTACATTGTGGACTAAACCTCGAAATAAATATACTTTTAATGTTATTGTCCTTCAAGAAATTTCTCCATTTGTACCCAGAGTAGTATGCTGCATTATCTGATAGAATTGCTTTAGGTTTTCCCACGTGCGTCAGGTAATCACTTGAGAATCTTCGTATTATAGCACTTGCAGTGGCGGATTTTAAAGCATAAAGTTTAACATGTTTAGAAAATATATCGTAAAAAGCTAAGATATATTTGACGCCTCCAGAGCTTGCTGGATGCGGTCCACTGATGTCAGTACACAGAATTTCCAGGGGTTTACTAGGTAAAATAGAATGTAAATCTGTTTTGTGGATAAATTCTGGGGTTTTGATTTTTGACATATGACACATGTTTTCAGTTCCCTGTAAATTTTTCTTCTCATATTGCTAAAATAACGGTATGTACTGAGCTTCGCTAAACACTTTTTTGTCCCATAATGACCCCAAACTAAGTGTGTGTGCCAAATTAAATTACGTTCAGACTCTTTGGGAATGCATACACACCAGTTAGTAGCATTTGGATGTCGGCGGTAAAATAGCACATCATTGTGTAACTTGTAATACTTAGTCAAAGGATGATTGTGTTTTTCTACCAGTAATGTTATTATTTTATACCAGTGAGGATCAGATTTTTGTAATTCAGCCATGTTTCTGCACATATCCATATAATATTGGTGATACTGCTTGTCTTGCATTAAGAGAATCCTGTAGTCATTTATATTTTCTAAGTCACTGTTGGTATCATTCATACCTTGTGGAAGTCTAGACAAAGTGTCTGCAATGGTGTTGTCCTTACCTCTTATGTACTTAATTTCAAAAGAGTAGTTCTGAAGTGTAACTGCCCATCGTGATAGTCTAGGATGTACAAGTTTACAAGTTAACAAAAATGTCAGGGCCTGGTGATCGGTGTAAATTACTGTATGTTTTCCAAATAAATAATAATTGAATTTCTTGAATGCCCATACTATGGAAAGTGTTTCTAACTCAGTAGTGGAGTATGTACGCTCACATTCAGTTAGAGTGCGACTCGCAAACCCAATAATTCTTATCTGTTCCTCCTCTTTATTCTTTGCAACTTGAAATAAGCAACAGCCCAAGCCAGTACGTGAAGCGTCACAAGTCATACAAAAATCTAAATTGAAATCTGGATGGCTCAATATGTTAGCATTCACTAAAGCATGTTCAATTGTATTAAAGTCATTCTGGCACTGTTCCGACCAGATCCAAACTTGATTCTTTCTGAGTAGATTTAGCAGATGTTTACTGTTCAAAAGTGGTTGTGGCAAAAAACGTCTGAAAAATGAACATAGCCCAAGGAATGATTTTAACTGCTTTTTAGTTCGAGGGCTAGGAAAGTTTCTGATAGCATCTAATTTACTGGGATCCGGACGTATGCCCTGTGAATTAATGATATGTCCTAAATACTTTATCTCACTGCAACCAAACTTTGATTTTCTAAGATTGGCTGTGACTCCAGCTTGTGCAAATTTTTCTAAAATTCTTTGAAGTGTGTCAACGTGTTCATTTCAGGATTGTGTAGCTATCAGTATATCATCTACATAGTGTGTGACTGTCTCAACTAAATCGTCGCCAAGCACGGTATCCAGGGCTGTAATGAATACCCCAGAGCTGACATCCAGTCCGAAGGGTAGAACACAAAACTGATAGGTTCGCCCCCCGAACATAAATGCAGTATATTTCCGAGAATCAGGAGTGATACCCACCTGCCAAAACGAATTAGCGAGATCTATTGTGGAAAAATATTTTGCATCTAGAAATTTTTGTAATTGCTCTTCTAAATTTTCAGGTTTTGTGTGAACCGGTAAAATTATTTCATTAATAGCTCGTGCGTCTAGCACTAACCTAATGCTTCCATTTGATTTTTTGACAACAAGTAGAGGACTACAGTAAGGTGAGGTGGATGGTTCAATGACCTTCCAGTCTAACATTTGTTTTAATTCTTGCCACACAGCAGGTCGTTGAGACAACGGTACGTAATATGTCTTATGGTAGAAGATCTTGTGAGGCTTAACTTCAATCTTGTACACATATGTGTTGATAACACCTAATCGTTTGGTAAAAACTTGTAAATATTTGGATAACACTTCCTGTAGTTTTATACGTTCATGTACACTGAGAGTTGTAGCTTCACTTATCTTATGATCAAGCAATGTTTTCAAGTCCATTAGCTCTGCGTCAGATGAGTGTGTTTGCATGTCTTGAATGTCTTTGTCAAGTACTAACTGAACCTTGTACCCTGTACAGTGTTTGTCATGCTTTAGAGTTCTCCTGTCCAAATCAATAATAATTACCCTGCTTTTATCATTTAAAATACATTTACCTTTGGAGAAGTCTATAATGCAGTCCTTCTCGCTCATAATATCTATTCCTAATATGCAATTAGTCACAAGGTTTTGTACAACCAGGAATGGGCATTGTACGGTTCCATTACCTATTTTAACGTTTACAAAAACTTGCTTCGTAACCCTACATGACTTATTACCTAGTGCAGTAGTTATTTTACAGTTTTGGGCAGGAAACTCAGGCACAGGTTCCAATTCACACATCTTTTTATAAAAATTAAAAGATAAAACGCTCACAGCTGCACCTGTATCTAGGATAATAGTAGTTGGAATCCCACCTACTACACCAGTAGTGGATGCTAAAACAATTTCATTTGTGTTTAAACGACATTGTGTACTGTCTTGTAAAAGTTCATCTGATATATTGTTATTGTGGTTGTATCTTATAAATAAAACAGGTAGTTTTTGTTTAGAATTACTCGGCATATCATTATTCTGTTGTTCAAGTGTGGTGTCAAATAACTGATTAACATTGAAGCCGCCCCCCAAGGATTCTTCAGCCACGACCTGGGGCAAAGTAGTGACTGTTTCTAGTTTGTTGGATTAGCATTTGTATTAGGTACTGACACAGATTGAGGTTGTGCATCAGGTGTCATTTCTATTATATTCACATTCGGATATTGCCTATTATGATCTCCAAACTTTTGCGGTTGTTGTTGCTGTTGCGCATTATAACTTACCTGTCGGTCGTAAGGTATGCTCCAATTTTGACCTGGTGGCTGCTGTGGTAAAGCAGAGTTTGAATGAAAGTACTGATCGTTACGAGTCCAACCTTGATGCTGTCTTGGCTCGTAGTTATTATTATTTCTATTTCTGTTTGTGTTTTTGTTATTACCTTTGTATCCGTTGTTACCGTTGTAGTTATTACCGCGGTGCCTTTTGTATGGATTGCTGCATGAAATGTTATTACTGTTGTAACTATTGTTTGTATTGGAATACGCGTGTTGATTTTGATTTCCGTACTGAGACGGCATGTGAGTTTGCTGTTTTTGTTGTACCGCGTATCCAACTGTGGGCGCGCCAGAATTGTGTTGGCAAGCCTGCATGTTTTGCATACCACTAGTGTAAACATTGTGGCTGCTGTTTTGCCGCGCGAAGCGCTGATCTTCAAGTAACATGTCAACCGAATCTAAAGCTGTTAAAAAATAATCTGAATCGTCATCCGGGATGTGTAGGAGTTTTTCCTTAATGTTGAAAGGCAATTTGGCCTTCAACGCACGGAGTATATCTCGCGTTGCGACTGGTTCGTCAAAAAGTGTCCCATGTTCAAGTATTTTTCAAAATATCTGCGTAAGTTACCATTTTTACTGTTAAAAGTTTCAGGTTCTAAAATTTGTCTTCTGAGTCGCTCCTGAACGGATTGCGACCAGAATTTGTTCAGAAAAGCACGCTCAAACTCACTGTACGTGGTACATACGTCAGCTTGACTGTATGCCCAGACAGCTGCATCGCCTTGGATGTAACCGACAATATATGAAATCTTTTTCCGGTCACTCCAAGTGCGTGGAAATGCGTTACTAAAAGATTTGAGAAAAATCACCGGATGAATGGTTCGTTTTTCTGGGATAAAAATCTGAAATTGCCTGTGTTTCATTAAGCTTTCGTCTTCCTTTGCATTATGATATGGATTTGTACCACTGTAATTACTGCTATGTCCAGCTGGCGAGTAATTACGATAATGTTGCTGTGGTTTACCATGATAATAGCTTGTGTTTGTGTTTCCACATCGTGGTATGTGTTGTAGTCGTGGTGTGTTTTGTTCCTGTGTATTTGTCGTGTGCGGTATGTGTGTGTCATACTCGAATGTATATTGGTTCCTGAACTGTGCATTTTGACTGATATTTTCGTTACATTCAGACTGTGGTCGATCGGTGAATTGTCTCATGGGTGCAGTGACGGATTGTACTGCGTCACTGATCAGCTGTTTGTTATTAGTAATGTATTGCGCTACGGAGTCGTGCACAATTGTTGGTAAATTTTCACGTAAGCATCTATCAAAATGTTTGTCTTTGTTGACTACCCAATCATGAAATTCTTTATTAATATTTTGAAAATGAGCTGTGGCATCAGATTGTAAGATGTCAGTCAGGTGTTGTTCAACATTGTCAAATTTATTCTGTACGTCAGTAATTCGTTTTTCAAGGTTGTCATGTACTGAAGGATATGTTTGAATTTGTTCAGTAAGAACTTCACACGTGACATTAAGGTTTTTTACTTGTGTCTGTAAAAGTGCTACGTCAGTTGTAGTCTTTTCTTGCCTCGTATTAAGCTGGGAAAATTTAGTACTGAGTTCAGTCATCTGTTTGGTCAGTGTGGCGTCTATAAGTTCCACACGCTTACATAAAGTGTCATTACCTGTCTTGAGTGCTATGAGATCAGATTTGATTTCGTCATTTTGTGTCTTTAACTGTTCATTTTGCGTCTGTAAGGTTGCCATGTTTTCGGCGTTTTGTTTCATTAGCATTTGTAACATGTCGGCAATGTTTACCGTTTGCAAGGTCTCTGCCCCCGCCGCGTCATTAGACGTGACGTCATGCATTAACATGGGCTCTGATTGAGACTTTGAAATTTTTGTGGTGGAAGGCCTATTGTCAAAATTTTCGTCAACACTCGCGTCAATGTTTGATGAATCGTCACTACCTGCTGCTGTCGTAAAGTCATTTTCTAACATTTGTCTCTCGTCCGAGTCGGATTGCGTCTGAATAGTACGTCTTTGCTGTTCCATTTTTGCGTATTGTTTTCTAGTTATTACCATGCCACACGTGATATATGTTTCAAGAAAATATTTGACACTGATTTTAAAATAAAATGCAGTTGAGCATGAATCGGTCGTAGCAACAATGGCTGTCTGTTAATTTAAAAATATAAACTGAATTTGAGATTATTGGTAATGGCTGCTGGCCATGTTATTAAGTATCGTACAGAAGTCGGCCATATTGTACACTCGTGTATTGGTATTGTTGCATACGTTATTGTTTAGGGAAAAGTACTGAGAATGAAATTTATCACTGAAACTGTTATGCGGAAAAGAAACACTACAGAATTTTACTGAAAAGCTAATACACTGAATTATACGTCTGGTCAAGCCTGCTAATGCAAAGATGCTGCGTCCTACCTTATTTTGCTGGAAGCTTCTTTGCGTCTTCCCGCAAAAATTTTATAATTGGCAAATATCTTCTGATTTTTGTTATTTCTCATATAGTCAAGTCCAGGTCCAGAAAGTTGATTTTTCACATGAAACAAAGAGAACAATGTAACAAATGACAAAATAACAAGTCCGACACGCAGTCGCCAATATAAAATAAATAAAATAAAATAAAATAAAACATTAATTATTTTATCTGTATGATTGTCTCTCCTATGAGTCGTCAGGTTTTAATTATTCGGTATCAGACGCTTGACAATGGCTTTTTCGTAAAGGCAATGTTACTCGTAGTTGACCGTGAAATAAAACTGAAATAATCGGACTTCGTAATTAAGTCGTTTCCAAAGACTGCTGCGGTAGGTGCGGACTCATAAACTAAATCTCAATATTACAATAATTTGCCAGCCATGCCAAAACGTCGTACAGAGGTGATTGTCTACTAAACAAAAAAATTACACAGTTAGTTAAATCAGATATACTCAATGAATAAGCCTACAGTTCATAATTCTACTTACTTTTATAAATATAAATTCTTTTCAGAATCGAGTGCCTAGTATGGTTGCAACTCGCAGTAATTTTCTATAACATGAAATATGGCGGTGTGCCAGACAATAAACTAAAACACGTGCTTCTCGCACCACTTCAACCAGAGCTCTCCTTTCTTAATCAAACATACGAGTAACATAATTGTGCTTTTGTTTTATCAGCGACACAGCGCTGCAGTTGTGTGCCATAGGCTTTATTTATTTGTCACTGATTATTTATTTAATTAATATCTCGCGTTTCCGAGGAAACTCACGCTCGGCATGCAAATGTGCCTTTATATCCTGTCGTTGCCGTAGAAACGTTCCTGGATTGGGAAAGGAAAGGCATGGAACCCAGAGTATTTCATTGCGACGCAATTTCTGTGTTAATTCGTCTCTCTTAGGGTGCGAGGGATACAGTAAAGAAGAAATAGTGCATCGGAAAGACGATACTCGACCCCTAATGAACGTCCCGTCATTGCCGTAGAAACGTTCCTGGATTGGGAAAGAGAAGACATGGAACACAGTGTATTTCATAGCAATGCAATTTCTGTGTTAATTAGTCAATGTGAGGGTGCGTGGGATACAGTAAAGAAGAAATAGTGCATCGGAAAGGAGATACTCGACCGCAAAAGAAAATCCTGTTGTTGCCCTAGAAACGTTCCTGGATTGTGAAAGAGAAGGCATATAACAGAGAGTATTTGATGGCGACGCAATTACTGTGTTAATTCGTCAATGTGAGGGTGCGAGGGATACAGTAAAGAAGAAATAGTGCATAGGAATGGAGATACTCGACCCCAAAAGAAAATCCTGTCGTTGCCGTAGAAACGTTCCTGGATTGGGAATGAGAAGGCATGGATCCCAGATTATTTCATTGCGACGCAATTTCTGTGTTAATTCGTCAATGTGAGGGTGCAAGGGATAGAGTAAAGAAGAAATACTGCATCGGAATGGAGATACTCGACCCCAAAAGAAAATCGTCGCATTGCCGTAGAAACGTTCCAGGATTGGGAAAGAGAAGGCATGGATCCCAGAGTATTTCATTGCGACGCAATTTCTGTGTTAATTCGTCAATGTCAGGGTGCAAGTGATAGAGTAAAGAAGAAATACTGCATCGGAATGGAGATATTCGACCCCAAAAGAAAATCGTGTCTTTGCCGTAGAAACGTTCCTGGATTGGGAAAGAGAAGGCATGGATTCCAGAGTATTTCATTGCGACGCAATTTCTGTGTTAATTCGTCAATGTGAGGGTGCTAGGGATAGAGTAAAGAAGAAATACTGCATCGGGATGGAGAAATTCGACCACAAAAGAAAATCCTGTCGTTGCGGTAGAAACGTTCCAGGATTGGGAAAGAGAAGGCATGGATCCCAGAGTATTTCATTGCGACGCAATTTCTGTGTTAATTCGTCAATGTCAGGGTGCAAGTGATAGAGTAAAGAAGAAATACAGCATCGGAATGGAGATATTCGACCCCAAAAGAAAATCGTGTCTTTGCCGTAGAAACGTTCCTGGATTGGGAAAGAGAAGGCATGGATTCCAGAGTATTTCATTGCGACGCAATTTCTGTGTTAATTCGTCAATGTGAGGGTGCTAGGGATAGAGTAAAGAAGAAACACTGCATCGGAATGGAGATACTCGACCGCAAAAGAAAATCCTGTCGTTGCCGTAGAAACGTTCCTGGACTGGGAATGAGAAGGCATGGATCCCAGAGTATTTCATTGCGACACAATTTCTGTGTTAATTCGTCAATCTGAGCGTGCAAGGGATAGAGTAAAGAAGAAATACTGCATCGGAATGGAGATACTCGACCCCAAAAGAAAATCCTGTCGTTGCCGTAGAAACGTTCCTGGATTGGGAAAGAGAAGGCATGGATTCCAGAGTATTTCATTGCGACGCAATTTCTGTGTTAATTCGTCAATGTGAGGGTGCAAGGGATAGAGTACAGAAGAAATACTGCATCGGAATGGAGATACTCGACCCCAAAAGAAAATCCTGTAGTTGTCGTAGAAACGGTCCTGGATTGTGAATGAGAAGGCATGGAACGCAGAGTATTTCATTGCGACACAATTTCTGTGTTAATTCGTCAATGTGAGGGTGCAAGGGATAGAGTAAAGAAGAAGTACTGCATCGGAATGGAGATACTCGACCCCAAAAGAAAATCCTGTCGTTGCCGTAGAAACGTTCCTGGATTGGGAATGAGAAGGCATGGATTCCAGAGTATTTCATTGCGACACAATTTCTGTGTTAATTCGTCAATGTGAGGGTGCAAGGAATAGAGTAAAGAAGAAATACTGCATCGGAATGGAGATACTCGACCCCAAAAGAAAATCCTGTCGTTGCCGTAGAAACGTTCCTGGATTGGGAAAGTGAAGGCATGGATCCCAGAGTATTTCATTGCGACGCAATTTCTGTGTTAATTCGTCAATGTGAGGGTGCAAGGGATAGAGTAAAGATGAAATACTGCATCGGAATGGAGATACTCGACCCCAAAAGAAAATCCTGTCGTTGCCGTAGAAACGTTCCTGGATTGGGAAAGAGAAGGCATGAATCCCAGAGTATTTCATAGCGACACAATTTCTGTGTTAATTCGTCAATGTGAGGGTGCAAGGGATAGAGTAAAGAAGAAATACTGCATCGGAATGGAGATACTCGACCCCAAAAGAAAATCCTGTCGTTGCCGTAGAGACGTTCCTGGATTGGGAATGTGAAGGCATGGATCCCAAAGTATTTCATTGCGACACAGTTTCTGTGTTAATTCGTCAATGTGAGGGTGCAAGGGATAGAGTAAAGAAGAAATACTGCATCGGAATGGAGATACTCGACCCCAAAAGAAAATCCTGTCGTTGCCGTAGAAACGTTCCTGGATTGGGAAAGAGAAGGCATGAATCCCAGAGTATTTCATTGCGACACAATTTCTGTGTTAATTCGTCAATGTGAGGGTGCAAGGGATAGAGTAAAAAAGAAATATTGCATCGGAATGGAGATACTCGACCATAAAGAAAATCCTGTCGATGCCGCAGAAAGGTTCCTGGACTGGGAATGAGAAGGCATGGATCCCAGAGTAATTCATTGCGACGCAATTTCTGTGTTAATTCGTCAATGTGAGGGTGCAAGGGATAGAGTAAAGAAGAAATACTGCATCGGAATGGAGATACTCGACCCAAAAAGAAAGTCCTGTCGTTGCCGTAGAAACGTTCCTGGATTGGAAATGATAACGCACCGATACCAGAGTATATCATTGTGACACAAATTCGTTGTTAATTCGTCAATGTGAGGGTTTAAGGGATAGAGTAAAGAAGAAATACTGCATCGGAATGGAGATACTCGACCCCAAAAGAAAATCCTGTCGTTGCCGTAGAAATGTTCCTGGATCGGGAATGAGAAGGCATGGATCACAGAGTATTTCATTGCGACACAATTTCTGTGTTAATTCGTCAATGTGAGGGTGCAAGGGATAGAGTAAAGAAGAAATAGTGCATCGGAATGGAGATACTCGACCCCAAAAGACAATCCTATCGTTGCCGTAGAAACGTTAATGGTTTGTTAAAGAGAAGGCATGGATCACAGAGTATTTCATTGCGACGCAATTTCTGTGTTAATTGGTCAATGTGAGGGTGCAAGGGATAGAGTAAAGAAGAAATACTGCATCGGAATGGAGATACTCGACCCCAAAAGAAAATCGTCGCATTGCCGTAGAAACGTTCCTGGATTGGGATTGAGAACGCATGGATCCCAGAGTATTTCATTGCGACGCAATTTCTGTGTTAATTCGTCAATGTGAGGGTGCAAGGGATAGAGTAAAGAGGAAATACTGCATCGGGATGGAGAAATTCGACCACAAAAGAAAATCCTGTCGTTGCGTTAGAAACGTTCAGGATTGGGAAAGAGAAGGCATGGATCCCAGAGTATTTCATTGCGACGCAATTTCTGTGTTAATTCGTCAATGTCAGAGTGCAAGTGATAGAGTAAAGAAGAAATACTGCATCGGAATGGAGATATTCGACCCCAAAAGAAAAACGTGTCTTTGCCGTAGAAACGTTCCTGGATTGGGAAAGAGAAGGCATGGATTCCAGAGTATTTCATTGCGACGCAATTTCTGTGTTAATTCGTCAATGTGAGGGTGCTAGGGATAGAGTAAAGAAGAAATACTGCATCGGAATGGAGATACTCGACCGCAAAAGAAAATCCTGTCGTTGCCGTAGAAACGTTCCTAGACTGGGAATGAGAAGGCATGGATCCCAGAGTATTTCATTGCGACACAATTTCTGTGTTAATTCGTCAATGTGAGCGTGCAAGGGATAGAGTAAAGAAGAAATACTGCATCGGAATGGAGATACTCGACCCCAAAAGAAAATCCTGTCGTTGCCGTAGAAACGTTCCTGGATTGGGAAAGAGAAGGCATGGATCCCAGAGTATTTCATTGCGACACAATTTCTGCGTTAATTCGTCAATGTGAGGGTGCAAGGGATAGAGTAAAGAAGAAATACTGCATCGGAATGGAGATACTCGACCCCAAAAGAAAATCCTGTTGTTGCCGTAGAAACGTTCCTGGATTGGGAAAGAGAAATCATGGATCCCAGAGTATTTCATTGCGACACAATTTCTGTATTAATTCGTCAATGTGAGGGTGCAAGGGATAGAGTAAAGAAGAAATACTGCATCGGAATGTAGATACTCGACCCCAAAAGAAAATCCTGTCGTTGCCGTAGAAACGGTTGTGGATTGGGAATGAGAAGGCATGGATCCCAGAGTATTTCATTGCGACACAATTTCTGTGTTAATTCGTCAATGTGAGGGTGCAAGGGATAGATTAAAGAAGAAATACTGCATCGGAATGGAGATACTCGACCCCAAAAGAAAATCCTTTCGTTGCCGTAGAAACGTTCCTGGATTGGGAATGAGAAGGCATTTATCCCAGAGTATTTCATTGCGACACAATTTCTGTGTTAATTCGTCAATGTGAGGGTGCAAGGGATAGAGTAAAGAAGAAATAGTGCATCGGAATGGAGATACTTCACCCCAAAAGAAAGTCCTGTCGTTGCCGTAGAAACGTACCTGGAATGGGAATGAGAAGGCATGGATCCCAGAGTATTTCATTGCGGTACAATTTCTGTGTTAATTCGTCAATGTGAGGGTGCAAGGGATAGAGTAAAGAAGAAATACTGCATCAGAATGGAGATACTCGACCCCAAAAGAAAATCCTGTCGTTTCCGTAGAAACGTTCCTGGATTGGGAAAGAGAAGGCATAGAGCCCAGAGTATTTCATTGCGACACAATTTCTGTGTTAATTCGTCATTGTGAGGGTGCAAGGGATAGAGTAAAGAAGAAATACTGCATCGGAATGGAGATACTCGACCCCAAAAGAAAATCCTGTCGTTGCCGTAGAAACGTGCCTGCATTGGGAATGAGAAGGCATGCATCCCAGAGTATTTCATTGCGACGCAGTTTCTGTGTTAATTCGTCAATGTGAGGGTGCAAGGGATAGAGTAAAGAAGAAATACTGCATCGGAATGGAGATACTCGACCCCAAAAGAAAATGCTGTCGTTGCCGTAGAAACGCTCCTGGATTGGGAATGAGAAGGCATGGAACGCAGAGTATTTCATTGCGACACAATTTCTGTGTTAATTCGTCAATGTGAGGGTGCAAGGGATAGAGTAAAGAAGAAATACTGCATCGGAATGGAGATACTCGACCCCAAAAGAAAATCCTGTCGTTGCCGTAGAAACGTTCCTGGATTGGGAATGAGAAGGCATGGATTCCAGAGTATTTCATTGCGACACAATTTCTGTGTTAATTCGTCAATGTGAGGGTGCAAGGGATAGAGTAAAGAAGAAATACTGCATCGGAATGGAAATACTCGACCCCAAAAGAAAATCGTGACGTTGCCGTAGAAACGTCCCTGGATTGGGAAAGAGAAGGCTTGGATCCCAGAGTATTTCATTGCGACACAATTTCTGTGTTAATTCGTCAATGTGAGGGTGCAAGGGATAGAGTAAAGAAGAAATACTGGATCGGAATGGAGATACTCGACCCCAAAAGTAAAAAACCAGTCGTTGCCGTAGAAACGTTCCTGGATTGGGAAAGAGAAGGCATGAATCCCAGAGTATTTCATTGCGACACCATTTCTGTGTTAATTCGTCAATGTGAGGGTGAAAGGGATAGAGTAAAGAAGAAATACTGCATCGGAATGGAGATACTCGACCCCAAAAGAAAATCCTGTCGTTGCTGTAGAGACGTTCCTGGATTGGGAATGTGAAGGCATGGATCCCAAAGTATTTCATTGCGACACAGTTTCTGTGTTAATTCGTCAATGTGAGGATGCAAGGGATAGAGTAAAGAAGAAATACTGCATCGGAATGGAGATACTCGACCCCAAAAGAAAATCCTGTCGTTGCCGTAGAAACGTTCCTGGATTGGGAAAGAGAAGGCATGAATCCCAGAGTATTTCATTGCGACACAATTTCAGTGTTAATTCGTCAATGTGAGGGTGCAAGGGATAGAGTAAAGAAGAAATACTGCATCGGAATGGAGATACTCGACCCCAAAAGAAAATCCTGTCGTTGCCGTAGAGACGTTCCTGGATTGGGAATGTGAAGGCATGGATCCCAAAGTATTTCATTGCGACACAGTTTCTGTGTTAATTCGTCACTGTGAGGGTGCAAGGGATAGAGTAAAGAAGAAATACTGCATCGGAATGGAGATACTCGACCCCAAAAGAAAATCCTGTCGTTGCCGTAGAAATGTTCCTGGATTGGGAATGAGAAGGCATGGAACCCAGAGTATTTCATTGCGACACAATATCTGTCATAATTCGTCAATGTGAGGGTGCAAGGGATAGAGTAAAGAAGAAATAGTGCATCGGAACGGAGATACTCGACCCCAAAAGAAAATCCTGTCGTTGCCGTACAAACGTTCCTGAATTAGGAGTGAGAATTCATGGATCCCAGAGTATTTCATTGCGACGCAATTTCTGTGTTAATTCGTCAATGTGAGGGTGTAAGGGATAGAGTAAAGAAGAAATACTGCATCGGAATGGAGATACTCGACCCCAAAAGAAAATCCTGTCGTTGCCGTAGAAACGTTCCTGGATTGGGAATGAGAAGGCATGGATCCCAGAGTATTTCATTGCGACACAATTTCTGTGTTAATTCGTCAATGTGAGGGTGCAAGGGATAGAGTAAAGAAGAAATACTGCATCGGAATGGAGAGACTCGACCCCAAAAGAAAATCCTGTCGTTGCCGTAGAAACGTTCCTGTATTGGGAAAGAGATGGCATGGAACACAGAGTATTACATTGCGACACAATTTCTGTGTTAATTAGTCAATGTGAGGGTGCAAGGGATAGAGTAAAGGAGAAATACTGCATCGGAATGGAGATACTCGACCCCAAAAGAAAATCCTGTCGTTGCCGTAGAAACGTTCCTGGATTGGGAATGAGAAGGCATGCAACCCAGAGTATTTCATTGCGACGCAATTTCTGTGCTAATTCGTCAATGTGAGGGTGCAAGGGATAGAGTAAAGAAGAAATAACTGCATCGGAATGGAGATACTCGACCCCAAAAGAAAGTCGTGTCGTTGCTGTAGAAACGTTCCAGGATTGGTAATGAGAAGGCATGGATTCCAGAGTATCTCATTGCGACACAATTTCTGTGTTAATTCGTCAATGTGAGGGTGCAAGGAATAGAGTAAAGAAGAAATACTGCATCGGAATGGAGATACTCGACCCCAAAAGAAAATCCTGTCGTTGCCGTGGAAACGTTCCTGGATTGGGAAAGTGAAGGGATGGATCCCAGAGTATTTCATTGCGACGCAATTTCTGTGTTAATTCGTCAATTTGACGGTGCAAGGGATACAGTAAAGAAGAAATACTGCATCGGAATGGAGATACTCGACCCCAAAAGAAAATCGTGACGTTGCCGTAGAAACGTTCCTGGATTGGGAAAGAGAAGTAATGGATCCCAGAGTATTTCATTGCAACACAATTTCTGTGTTAATTCGTCAATGTGAGGGTGCAAGGGATAGAGTAAAGAAGAAATACTGCATCGGAATGGAGATACCCGACCCCAAAAGAAAATCCTGTCGTTGCCGTAGAAACGTTCCTGGATTGGGAATGAGAAGGCATGGATCCCAGCGTATTTCATTACGACACAATTTCTGTGTTAATTCGTCAATGTGAGGGTGCAAGGGATAGAGTAAAGAAGAAATAGTGCATCGGAATGGAGATAGTCGACCCCAGAAAAAAATCCTGTCGTTGGCGTAGAAACGTTCCTGGATTGGGAATGAGAAGGCATGGATCCCAGAGTATTTCATTGCGACACAATTTCTGTGTTAATTCGTCAATGTGAGGGTGCAAGGGATAGAGTAAAGAAGAAATAGTGCATCGGAATGGAGATACTCGACCCCAAAAAAAAATCCTGTCGTTGCCGTAGAAACGTTCCTGTTATTGCGACGCAATTTCTGTGTTAATTCGTCAATTTGACGGTGCAAGGGATACAGTAAAGAAGAAATACTGCATCGGAATGGAGAAACTCGACCCCAGAAGAAAATCGTGACGTTGCCGTAGAAACGTTCCTGGATTGGGAAAGAGATGGCATGGATCCCAGAGTATTTCATTGCGACACAATTTCTGTGTTAATTCGTCAATGTGAGGGTGCAAGGGATAGAGTACAGAAGAAATACTGCATCGGAATGGAGATACTCGACCCCAAAAGAAAATCCTGTCGTTGCAGTAGAAATGTTCCTGTATTGGGAAATAGAAGTCATGAATCCCAGAGTATTTCATTGCGACACAATTTCTGTGTTAATTCGTCAATGTGAGGGTGCAAGGGATAGAGTAAAGAAGAAATACTGCATCGGAATGGAGATACTCGACCCCAAAAGAAAATCCTGTCGTTGCCGTAGAAACGTTCCTGGATTGGGAATGAGAGGGCATGGATCCCAGAGTATTTCATTGCGACACAATTTCTGTGTTAATTCGTCAATGTGAGGTTGCAAGGGATAGAGTAAAGAAGAAATAGTGCATCGGAATGGAGATACTCGACCCCAAAAAAAAATCCTGTCGTTGCCGTAGAAACGTTCCTGGATTGGGAATGAGAAGGCATGGATCCCAGAGTATTTCATTGCGACACAAATTCTGTGTTTATTCGTCAATGTGAGGGTGCAAGGAATAGAGTAAAGAAGAAATAGTGCATCGGAATGGAGATACTCGACCCCAGAAGAAAATCCTGTCGTTGCCGTAGAAACGTTCCTGGATTGAGAATGAGAAGGCATGGATCCGAGAGTATTTCATTGCGACGCAATTTCTGTGTTAATTCGTCAATGTGAGGGTGCAAGGGATAGAGTAAAGAAGATATACTGCATCGGAATGGAGATACTCGACCCCAAAAGAAAATCGTGACGTTGCCGTAGAAACGTTCCTGGATTGGGAAAGAGAAGGCATGGATCCCAGAGTGTTTCATTGCGACACAATTTCTGAGTTAATTCGTCAATGTGAGGGTGCAAGGGATAGAGTAAAGGAGAAATATTGCATCGGAAAGGAGATACTCGACCCCAAAAGAAAATCCTGTCGTTGCCGTAGGAACGTTCCTGGAATGGGAATGGGAAGGCATGGATCTCAGAGTATTTCTTCGCGGCACAATTTCTGTGTTAATTCGTCAATGTGAGGGTGCAAGGGATAGAGTAAAGAAGAAATAGTGCATCGGAATGGAGATACTCGACCCCAAAAGAAAATCGTGACTTTGCCGTAGAAACGTTATTGGATTGGGAAAGAGAAGGCATGGATCCCAGAGTATTTCATTGCGACGCAATTTCAGTGTTAATTCGTCAATGTGAGGGTGCAAGGGATAGAGTAAAGAAGAAATATTGCATCGGAAAGGAGATACTCGACCCCAAAAGGAAATCGTGACGTTGCCGTAGAAACGTTCCTGGATTGGGAATGAGAAGGCATGGATCCCAGCGTATTTCATTGCGACACAATTTCTGTGTTAATTCGTCAATGTGAGGGTGCAAGAGATAGAGTAAAGATGAAATAGTGCATCGGGATGGAGATACTCGACCCCAAAAGAAAATCCTGTCGTTGCCGTAGAAACGTCCCTGGATTGGGAAAGAGAAGGCATGGATCCCAGAGTATTTCATTGCGACACAATTTCTGTGTTAATTCGTCAATGTGAGGGTGCAAGGAATAGAGTAAAGAAGAAATACCGCAATGTCAGGGTGCAAGGGATAGAGTAAAGAAGAAATATTGCATCGGAAAGGAGATACTCGACCACAAAAGGAAATCGTGACGTTGCCGTAGAAACGTTCCTGGATTGGGAATGAGAAGGCATGGATCCCAGAGTATTTCATTGCGACACAATTTCTGTGTTAATTCGTCAATGTGAGGGTGCAAGGAATAGAGTAAAGAAGAAATACCGCATCGGAATGGAGATACTCGACCCCAAAAGAAAATCCTGTCGTTGCCGTAGAAACGTCCCTGGATTGGGAAAGAGAAGGCATGGATCCCAGAGTATTTGATTGCGACACAATTTCTGTGTTAATTCGTCAATGTGAGAGTGCAAGGGATAGAGTAAAGAAGAAATATTGCATCGGAAAGGAGATACTCGACCACAAAAGGAAATCGTGACGTTGCCGTAGAAACGTTCCTGGATTGGGAATGAGAAGGCATGGATCCAAGAGTATTTCATTGCGACACAATTTCTGTGTTAATTCGTCTATGTGAGGGTGCAAGGAATAGAGTAAAGAAGAAATACTGCATCGGAATGGAGATACTCGACCCCAAAAGAAAATCCTGTCGTTGCCGTAGAAACGTTCCTGGATTGGGAAAGCGAAGCCATGGATCCCAGAGTGTTTCATTGCGACGCAATTTCTGTGTTAATTTGTCAATGTGAGGGTGCAAGGGATAGAGTAAAGAAGAAATACTGCATCGCAATGGAGAAACTCGACCCCAAAAGAAAATCGTGACGTTGCCGTAGAAACGTTCCTGGATTGGGAAACAGAAGGCATGGATCCCAGAGTATTTCATTGCGACACAATTTCTGTGTTAATTCGTCAATGTGAGGGTGCAAGGAATAGAGGAAAGAAGAAATATTGCATCGGAAAGGAGATACTCGACCCCAAAAGTAAATCGTGACGTTGCCGTAGAAATGTTCCTGGATTGGGAATGTGAAGGCATGGATCCCAGAGTATTTCATTGCGACACAATTTCTGTGTTAATTCGTCAATGTGAGGGTGCAAGTGATAGAGTAAAGATGAAATAGTGCATCGGAATGGAGATACTCGACCCCAAAAGAAAATCCTGTCGTTGCCGTAGAAACTTTCCTGGATTGGGAAAGAGAAGGCATGGATCCCAAAGTATTTCATTGCGACACAATTTCTGTGTTAATTCGTCAATGTGAGGGTGCAAGGGATAGAGTAAAGAAGAAATATTGCATCGAAAAGGAAATACTCCACCCCAAAAGGAAATCGTGACGTTGCCGTAGAAACGTTCCTGGATTGGGAATGAGAAGGCATGGATCCGAGAGTATTTCATTGCGACACAATATCTGTGTTAATTCGTCAATGTGAGGGTGCAAGGAATAGAGTAAAGGAAAAATACTGCATCGGAATGGAGATACTCGACACCAAAAGAAAATCGTGACGTTGCCGTAGAAACGTTCCTGGATTGGGAAAGAGAAGGCATGTATCCCAGAGTATTTCATTGCGACGCAATTTCTTTGTTAATTCGTCAATGTGAGGGTGTAAGGGATAGAGTAAAGAAGAAATACTGCATCGGAATGGAGATACTCGACCCCAAAAGAAAATCCTGTCGTTGCCGTAGAAACGTTCCTGGATTGGGAATGAGCAGGCATGGATCCCAAAGTATTTCATTGCGACATAATTTCTGTGTTAATTCGTCAATGTGAGGGTGCAAGGGATAGAGTAAAGAAGAAATACTGCATCGGAATGGAAATACTCGACCCCAAAAGAAAATCCTGTCGTTGCCATAGAAACGTTCCTGGATTGGGAATGGGAAGACATGGATCCCAGAGTATTTCATTGCGACACAATTTCTGTGTTAATTCGTCAATGTGAGGGTGCAAGGGATAGGGTAAAGATGAAATAGTGCATCGGAATGGAGATACTCGACCCCAAAAGAAAATCCTGTCGTTGCCATAGAAACGTTCGTGGATTGGGAAGAGAAGGCATAGATCCCAGAGTATTTCATTGCGACACAATTTCTGAGTTAATTCGTCAATAGAGGGTGCAAGGGATAGAGTAAAGAAGAAATAGTGCATCGGAATGGAGATACTCGACCCCAAAATGAAATCGTGACGTTGCCGTAGAAACGTTCCTGGACTGGGAAAGAGAAGTAATGGATCCCACAGTATTTCATTGCGACACTATTTCTGTGTTAACTCGTCAATGTGAGGGGGCAAGGGATACAGTAAAGAAGAAAGACTGCATCGGAAAGGAGATACTCGACCCCAAAAGGAAATCCTGTCGTTGCCGTAGAAACGTTCCTGGATTGGGAATGAGAAGGCATGGATCCCAGAGTATTTCATTGCGACGCAATTTCTGTGTTAATTCGTCAGTGTGAGGGTGCAAGGGATAGAGTAAAGAAGAAATAGTGCATCGGAATGGAGATACTCGACCCCAAAAGGAAATCGTGACGTTGCCGTAGAAACGTTCCTGGATTGGGAATGAGATGGCATGGATCCTAGAGTATTTCATTGCGACACAATTTCTGTGTTAATTCGTCAATGTGAGGGTGCAAGGGATAGAGTAAAGAAGAAATATTGCATCGGAAAGGAGATTCTCGACCCCAAAAGGAAATCGTGACGTTGCCGTAGAAACGTTCCTGGATTGGGAAAGAGAAGGCATGGATCCCAGAGTATTTCATTGCGACGCAATTTCTGTGTTAATTCGTCAATGTGAGGGTGCAAGGGATAGAGTAAAGAAGAAATAGTGCATCGGAATGGAGATACTCGGCCCCAAAAGGAAATCGTGACGTTGCCGTAGTAACGTTCCTGGATTGGGAATGAGAAGGCATGGATCCCAGAGTATTTCATTGCGACACAATTTCTGTGTTAATTCGTCAATGTGAGGGTGCAAGGGATTGGGTAAAGATGAAATAGGGCATCGGAATGGAGATACTCGACCCCAAAAGAAAATCCTGTCGTTGCCGTAGAAACGTTCCTGGATTAGGAATGAGAAGGCATGGATCCCAGAGTATTTCATTGCGACACAATTTCTGTGCTAATTCGTCAGTGTGAGGGTGCAAGGGAAAGAGTAAAGAAGAAATAGTGCATCGGAATGGAGATACTCGACCCCAAAAGGAAATCGTGACGTTGCCGTAGAAACGTTCCTGGATTGGGAAAGAGAAGGCATGGATCCCAGAGTATTTTATTGCGACGCAATTTCTGTGTTATTTCGTCAATGTGAGGGTGCAAGGGATAGAGTAAAGAAGAAATATTGCATCGGAAAGGAGATACTCGACCCCAAAATGAAATCGTGACGTTGCCGTCGAAACGTTCCTGGATTGGGAATCAGAAGGCATGGATCCCACAGTATTTCATTGCGACACAATTTCTGTGTTAATTCGTCAATGTGAGGGGGCAAGGGATACAGTAAAGAAGAAATACTGCATCGGAAAGGAGATATTAAACCACAAAAGGAAATCCTATCGTAGCCGTAGAAACGTTCCTGGATTGGGAATGAAAAGGCATGGATCCCAGAGTATATCATTGCGACGCAATTTCTGTGTTAATTCGTCAGTGTGAGGGTGCAAGGGATAGAGTAAAGAAGAAATAGTGCATCGGAATGGAGATACTCGACCCCAAAAGGAAATCGTGACGTAGCCATAGAATCGTTCCTGGATTGGGAATGAGAAGGCATGGATCCCAGAGTATTTTATTGCGACACAATTTCTGTGTTAATTCGTCAATGTGAGGGTGCAAGGGATAGAGTAAAGTAGAAATATTGCGTCGGAAAGGAGATACTCGACCCCAAAAGGAAATCGTGACGTTGCCGTAGAAACGTTCCTGGATTGGGAAAGAGAAGGCATGGATTCCAGAGTATTTCATTGCGACGCAATATCTGTGTTAATTCGTCAATGTGAGGGTGCAAGGGATAGAGTAAAGAAGAAATAGTGCATCGGAATGGAGATACTCGACACCAAAAGGAAATCGTGACGTTGCCGTAGTAACGTTCCTGGATTGGGAATGAGAAGGCATGGATCCCAGAGTTTTTTATTGCGACACAGTTTCTGTGCTAATTCGTCAATGAGAGGGTGCAAGGGATAGAGTAAAGAAGAAATAGTGCATCGGAATGGAGATACTCGACCCCAAAAGGAAATCGTGACGTTGCCATAGAAACGTTCCTGGATTGGGAAAGAGAAGTCATGGATCCCAGAGTATTTCATTGCGACGCAATTACTGTGTTAATTCGTCAATGAGATGGTGCAAGGTATACAGTAAAGAAGAAATACTGCACCGGAAAGGAGATACTCGACCCCAAAAGGAAATCGTGACGTTGCCGTAGAAACGTTCCTGGATTGGGAATGAGAAGGCATGGATCCCAGAGTATTTCATTGCGACACAATTTCTGTGTTAATTCGTCAATGTGAGGGTGCAAGGGATAGAGTCAAGAAGAAATAGTGCATCGGAATGGAGATACTCGACCCCAAAGGGAAGTCGTGACGTTGCCGTAGAAACGTTCCTGGATTGGGAAAGAGAAGGCATGGATCACAAAGTATTTCATTGCGACACAATTTCTTTGTTAATTTGTCAATGTGAGGGTGCAAGGGATAGAGTAAAGAAGAAATAGTGCATCGGAATGGAGATACTCGACCCCAAAAAGATCGTGACGTTGCCGTAGAAATGTTCCTGGATTTTGAGTGAGAAGGCATGGAACACAGAGAATTTCATTGCGACACAATTTCTGTGTTAATTCGTCAATGTGACGGTGCAAGGGATACAGTAAAGAAGAAATACTGCATCGGAAAGGAGATACTCGACCCCAAAAGGAAATCGTGACGTTGCCGTCGAAACGTACCTGGATTGGAATGAGAAGGCATGGCTCCCAGAGTATTTCAATGCGACACAATGTCTGTGTTAATTCGTCAATGTGAGGGTGGAAGGGATAGAGTAAAGAAGAAATAGGGCATCGGAATGGAGATACTCGACCCCAAAAGGAAATCGTGACGTTGCCGTTGAAACGTTCCTGGATTGGGAAAGAGAAGGCATGGATCCCAGAGTATTTCTTAGCTACGCAATTTCTGTGTTAATTCGTCAATGTGAGGGTGCAAGGGATAGGGTAAAGAACAAATAGTGCATCGGAATGGAGATACTCGACCCCAAAAGGAAATCGTGAGGTTGCCGTAGAGACGTTCCTGGATTGGGAAAGAGAAGTCATGGATCCCAGAGTATTTCATTGAGACGCAATTTATGTGTTAAATCGTCAATGTGAGGGTGCAAGGGATAGAGGAAAGAAGAAACACTGCATCGGAATGGAGATACTCGACCCCAAAAGGAAATCGTGACGTTGCCGTAGAAACGTTCCTGGATTGGGAATGAGAAGGCATGGATCCCAGAGTATTTCATTGCGATACAATTTCTGTGTTAATTCGTCAAAGTGAGGGTGCAAGGGATACAGTAAAGAAGAAATACTGCATCAGAAAGGAGATACTCGACCCCAAAAGGAAATCGTGACGTTGCCGTCGAAACGTTCCTGGATTGGGAATCAGAAGGCATGGATCCCACAGTATTTCATTGCGACACAATTTATGTGTTAATTCGTCAATGTGAGGGGGCAAGGGATACAGTAAAGAAGAAATACTGCATCGGAAAGGAGATATTCAACCACAAAAGGAAATCCTATCGTAGCCGTAGAAACGTTCCTGGATTGGGAATGAGAAGGCATGGATCCCAGAGTATTTCATTGCGACGCAATTTCTGTGTTAATTCGTCAGTGTGAGGGTGCAAGGGATAGAGTAAAGAAGAAATAGTGCATCGGAATGGAGATACTCGACCCCAAAAGGAAATCGTGAGGTTGCCATAGAATCGTTCCTGGATTGGGAATGAGAAGGCATGGATCCCAGAGTATTTCATTGCGACACAATTTCTGTGTTAATTCGTCAATGTGAGGGTGCAAGGGTTAGACTAAAGTAGAAATATTGCATCGGAAAGGAGATACTCGACCCCAAAAGGAAATCGTGACGTTGCCGTAGAAACGTTCCTGGATTGGGAAAGAGAAGGCATGGATCCCAGAGTATTTCATTGCGACGCAATTTCTGTGTTAATTCGTCAATGTGAGGGTGCAAGGGATAGAGTAAAGAAGAAATAGTGCATCGGAATGGAGATACTCGACCCCAAAAGGAAATCGTGACGTTGCCGTAGTAACGTTCCTGGATTGGGAAAGAGAAGGCATGGATCCCAGAGTATTTCATTGCGACACAATTTCTGTGTTAATTCGTCAATGTGAGGGTGCAAGGGTTAGAGTAAAGTAGAAATATTGCATCGGAATGGAGATACTCGACCCCAAAAGGAAATCGTGACGTTGCCGTAGAAACGTTCCTGGATTGGGAAAGAGAAGGCATGGATCCCAGAGTATTTCATTGCGACGCAATTTCTGTGTTAATTCGTCAATGTGAGGGTGCAAGGGATAGAGTAAAGAAGAAATAGTGCATCGGAATGGAGATACTCAACACCAAAAGGAAATCGTGACGTTGCCGTAGTAACGTTCCTGGATTGGGAATGAGAAGGCATGGATCCCAGAGTTTTTTATTGCGACACAGTTTCTGTGCTAATTCGTCAATGAGAGGGTGCAAGGGATAGAGTAAAGAAGAAATAGTGCATCGGAATGGAGATACTCGACCCCAAAAGGAAATCGTGACGTTGCCATAGAAACGCTCCTGGATTGGGAAAGAGAAGTCATGGATCCCAGAGTATTTCATTGCGACGGAATTACTGTGTTAATTCGTCAATGTGATGGTGCAAGGTATACAGTAAAGAAGAAATACTGCATCGGAAAGGAGATACTCGACCCCAAAAGGAAATCGTGACGTTGCCGTAGAAACGTTCCTGGATTGGGAATGAGAAGGCATGGATCCCAGAGTATTTCATTGCGACACCATTCTGTGTTAATTCGTCAATGTGAGGGTGCAAGGGATAGAGTAAAGAAGAAATAGTGCATCGGAATGGAGATACTCAACCCCAAAAGGAAGTCGTGACGTTGCCGTAGAAACGTTCCTGGATTGGGAAAGAGAAGGCATGGATCCCAAAGTATTTCATTGCGACACAATTTCTTTGTTAATTCGTCAATGTGAGGGTGCAAGGGATAGAGTAAAGAAGAAATAGTGCATCGGAATGGAGATACTCGACCCCAAAAAAAATCGTGACGTTGCCGTAGGAACGTTCCTGGAATGGGAATGAGAAGGCATGGATCTCAGAGTATTTCTTCGCGGCACAATTTCTGTGTTAATTCGTCAATGTGAGGGTGCAAGGGATAGAGTAAAGAAGAAATAGTGCATCGGAATGGAGATACTCGACCCCAAAAGAAAATCGTGACTTTGCCGTAGAAACGTTATTGGATTGGGAAAGAGAAGGCATGGATCCCAGAGTATTTCATTGCGACGCAATTTCAGTGTTAATTCGTCAATGTGAGGGTGCAAGGGATAGAGTAAAGAAGAAATATTGCATCGGAAAGGAGATACTCGACCCCAAAAGGAAATCGTGACGTTGCCGTAGAAACGTTCCTGGATTGGGAATGAGAAGGCATGGATCCCAGCGTATTTCATTGCGACACAATTTCTGTGTTAATTCGTCAATGTGAGGGTGCAAGAGATAGAGTAAAGATGAAATAGTGCATCGGGATGGAGATACTCGACCCCAAAAGAAAATCCTGTCGTTGCCGTAGAAACGTCCCTGGATTGGGAAAGAGAAGGCATGGATCCCAGAGTATTTCATTGCGACACAATTTCTGTGTTAATTCGTCAATGTGAGGGTGCAAGGAATAGAGTAAAGAAGAAATACCGCAATGTCAGGGTGCAAGGGATAGAGTAAAGAAGAAATATTGCATCGGAAAGGAGATACTCGACCACAAAAGGAAATCGTGACGTTGCCGTAGAAACGTTCCTGGATTGGGAATGAGAAGGCATGGGTCCCAGAGTATTTCATTGCGACACAATTTCTGTGTTAATTCGTCAATGTGAGAGTGCAAGGGATAGAGTAAAGAAGAAATATTGCATCGGAAAGGAGATACTCGACCACAAAAGGAAATCGTGACGTTGCCGTAGAAACGTTCCTGGATTGGGAATGAGAAGGCATGGATCCAAGAGTATTTCATTGCGACACAATTTCTGTGTTAATTCGTCTATGTGAGGGTGCAAGGAATAGAGTAAAGAAGAAATACTGCATCGGAATGGAGATACTCGACCCCAAAAGAAAATCCTGTCGTTGCCGTAGAAACGTTCCTGGATTGGGAAAGCGAAGCCATGGATCCCAGAGTGTTTCATTGCGACGCAATTTCTGTGTTAATTTGTCAATGTGAGGGTGCAAGGGATAGAGTAAAGAAGAAATACTGCATCGCAATGGAGAAACTCGACCCCAAAAGAAAATCGTGACGTTGCCGTAGAAACGTTCCTGGATTGGGAAACAGAAGGCATGGATCCCAGAGTATTTCATTGCGACACAATTTCTGTGTTAATTCGTCAATGTGAGGGTGCAAGGAATAGAGGAAAGAAGAAATATTGCATCGGAAAGGAGATACTCGACCCCAAAAGTAAATCGTGACGTTGCCGTAGAAATGTTCCTGGATTGGGAATGTGAAGGCATGGATCCCAGAGTATTTCATTGCGACACAATTTCTGTGTTAATTCGTCAATGTGAGGGTGCAAGTGATAGAGTAAAGATGAAATAGTGCATCGGAATGGAGATACTCGACCCCAAAAGAAAATCCTGTCGTTGCCGTAGAAACTTTCCTGGATTGGGAAAGAGAAGGCATGGATCCCAAAGTATTTCATTGCGACACAATTTCTGTGTTAATTCGTCAATGTGAGGGTGCAAGGGATAGAGTAAAGAAGAAATATTGCATCGAAAAGGAAATACTCCACCCCAAATGGAAATCGTGACGTTGCCGTAGAAACGTTCCTGGATTGGGAATGAGAAGGCATGGATCCGAGAGTATTTCATTGCGACACAATATCTGTGTTAATTCGTCAATGTGAGGGTGCAAGGAATAGAGTAAAGGAAAAATACTGCATCGGAATGGAGATACTCGACACCAAAAGAAAATCGTGACGTTGCCGTAGAAACGTTCCTGGATTGGGAAAGAGAAGGCATGTATCCCAGAGTATTTCATTGCGACGCAATTTCTTTGTTAATTCGTCAATGTGAGGGTGTAAGGGATAGAGTAAAGAAGAAATACTGCATCGGAATGGAGATACTCGACCCCAAAAGAAAATCCTGTCGTTGCCGTAGAAACGTTCCTGGATTGGGAATGAGCAGGCATGGATCCCAAAGTATTTCATTGCGACATAATTTCTGTGTTAATTCGTCAATGTGAGGGTGCAAGGGATAGAGTAAAGAAGAAATACTGCATCGGAATGGAAATACTCGACCCCAAAAGAAAATCCTGTCGTTGCCATAGAAACGTTCCTGGATTGGGAATGGGAAGACATGGATCCCAGAGTATTTCATTGCGACACAATTTCTGTGTTAATTCGTCAATGTGAGGGTGCAAGGGATAGGGTAAAGATGAAATAGTGCATCGGAATGGAGATACTCGACCCCAAAAGAAAATCCTGTCGTTGCCATAGAAACGTTCGTGGATTGGGAAGAGAAGGCATAGATCCCAGAGTATTTCATTGCGACACAATTTCTGAGTTAATTCGTCAATAGAGGGTGCAAGGGATAGAGTAAAGAAGAAATAGTGCATCGGAATGGAGATACTCGACCCCAAAAGGAAATCGTGACGTTGCCGTAGAAACGTTCCTGGATTGGGAAAGAGAAGGCATGGATCCCAGAGTGTTTTATTGCGACGCAATTTCTGTGTTAATTCGTCAATTTGAGGGTGCAAGGGATAGAGTAAAGAAGAAATATTGCATCGTAAAGGAGATACTCGACCCCAAAATGAAATCGTGACGTTGCCGTAGAAACGTTCCTGGATTGGGAAAGAGAAGTAATGGATCCCACAGTATTTCATTGCGACACTATTTCTGTGTTAACTCGTCAATGTGAGGGGGCAAGGGATACAGTAAAGAAGAAAGACTGCATCGGAAAGGAGATACTCGACCCCAAAAGGAAATCCTGTCGTTGCCGTAGAAACGTTCCTGGATTGGGAATGAGAAGGCATGGATCCCAGAGTATTTCATTGCGACGCAATTTCTGTGTTAATTCGTCAGTGTGAGGGTGCAAGGGATAGAGTAAAGAAGAAATAGTGCATCGGAATGGAGATACTCGACCCCAAAAGGAAATCGTGACGTTGCCGTAGAAACGTTCCTGGATTGGGAATGAGATGGCATGGATCCTAGAGTATTTCATTGCGACACAATTTCTGTGTTAATTCGTCAATGTGAGGGTGCAAGGGATAGAGTAAAGAAGAAATATTGCATCGGAAAGGAGATTCTCGACCCCAAAAGGAAATCGTGACGTTGCCGTAGAAACGTTCCTGGATTAGGAAAGAGAAGGCATGGATCCCAGAGTATTTCATTGCGACGCAATTTCTGTGTTAATTCGTCAATGTGAGGGTGCAAGGGATAGAGTAAAGAAGAAATAGTGCATCGGAATGGAGATACTCGGCCCCAAAAGGAAATCGTGACGTTGCCGTAGTAACGTTCCTGGATTGGGAATGAGAAGGCATGGATCCCAGAGTATTTCATTGCGACACAATTTCTGTGTTAATTCGTCAATGTGAGGGTGCAAGGGATTGGGTAAAGATGAAATAGTGCATCGGAATGGAGATACTCGACCCCAAAAGAAAATCCTGTCGTTGCCGTAGAAACGTTCCTGGATTAGGAATGAGAAGGCATGGATCCCAGAGTATTTCATTGCGACACAATTTCTGTGCTAATTCGTCAGTGTGAGGGTGCAAGGGAAAGAGTAAAGAAGAAATAGTGCATCGGAATGGAGATACTCGACCCCAAAAGGAAATCGTGACGTTGCCGTAGAAACGTTCCTGGATTGGGAAAGAGAAGGCATGGATCCCAGAGTATTTTATTGCGACGCAATTTCTGTGTTAATTCGTCAATGTGAGGGTGCAAGGGATAGAGTAAAGAAGAAATATTGCATCGGAAAGGAGATACTCGACCCCAAAATGAAATCGTGACGTTGCCGTCGAAACGTTCCTGGATTGGGAATCAGAAGGCATGGATCCCACAGTATTTCATTGCGACACAATTTCAGTGTTAATTCGTCAATGTGAGGGGGCAAGGGATACAGTAAAGAAGAAATACTGCATCGGAAAGGAGATATTAAACCACAAAAGGAAATCCTATCGTAGCCGTAGAAACGTTCCTGGATTGGGAATGAAAAGGCATGGATCCCAGAGTATTTCATTGCGACGCAATTTCTGTGTTAATTCGTCAGTGTGAGGGTGCAAGGGATAGAGTAAAGAAGAAATAGTGCATCGGAATGGAGATACTCGACCCCAAAAGGAAATCGTGACGTTGCCATAGAATCGTTCCTGGATTGGGAATGAGAAGGCATGGATCCCAGAGTATTTTATTGCGACACAATTTCTGTGTTAATTCGTCAATGTGAGGGTGCAAGGGATAGAGTAAAGTAGAAATATTGCGTCGGAAAGGAGATACTCGACCCCAAAAGGAAATCGTGACGTTGCCGTAGAAACGTTCCTGGATTGGGAAAGAGAAGGCATGGATTCCAGAGTATTTCATTGCGACGCAATATCTGTGTTAATTCGTCAATGTGAGGGTGCAAGGGATAGAGTAAAGAAGAAATAGTGCATCGGAATGGAGATACTCGACACCAAAAGGAAATCGTGACGTTGCCGTAGTAACGTTCCTGGATTGGGAATGAGAAGGCATGGATCCCAGAGTTTTTTATTGCGACACAGTTTCTGTGCTAATTCGTCAATGAGAGGGTGCAAGGGATAGAGTAAAGAAGAAATAGTGCATCGGAATGGAGATACTCGACCCCAAAAGGAAATCGTGACGTTGCCATAGAAACGTTCCTGGATTGGGAAAGAGAAGTCATGGATCCCAGAGTATTTCATTGCGACGCAATTACTGTGTTAATTCGTCAATGAGATGGTGCAAGGTATACAGTAAAGAAGAAATACTGCACCGGAAAGGAGATACTCGACCCCAAAAGGAAATCGTGACGTTGCCGTAGAAACGTTCCTGGATTGGGAATGAGAAGGCATGGATCCCAGAGTATTTCATTGCGACACAATTTCTGTGTTAATTCGTCAATGTGAGGGTGCAAGGGATAGAGTCAAGAAGAAATAGTGCATCGGAATGGAGATACTCGACCCCAAAGGGAAGTCGTGACGTTGCCGTAGAAACGTTCCTGGATTGGGAAAGAGAAGGCATGGATCACAAAGTATTTCATTGCGACACAATTTCTTTGTTAATTTGTCAATGTGAGGGTGCAAGGGATAGAGTAAAGAAGAAATAGTGCATCGGAATGGAGATACTCGACCCCAAAAAGATCGTGACGTTGCCGTAGAAATGTTCCTGGATTTTGAGTGAGAAGGCATGGAACACAGAGAATTTCATTGCGACACAATTTCTGTGTTAATTCGTCAATGTGACGGTGCAAGGGATACAGTAAAGAAGAAATACTGCATCGGAAAGGAGATACTCGACCCCAAAAGGAAATCGTGACGTTGCCGTCGAAACGTACCTGGATTGGAATGAGAAGGCATGGCTCCCAGAGTATTTCAATGCGACACAATGTCTGTGTTAATTCGTCAATGTGAGGGTGCAAGGGATAGAGTAAAGAAGAAATAGGGCATCGGAATGGAGATACTCGACCCCAAAAGGAAATCGTGACGTTGCCGTTGAAACGTTCCTGGATTGGGAAAGAGAAGACATGGATCCCAGAGTATTTCTTAGCTACGCAATTTCTGTGTTAATTCGTCAATGTGAGGGTGCAAGGGATAGGGTAAAGAACAAATAGTGCATCGGAATGGAGATACTCGACCCCAAAAGGAAATCGTGAGGTTGCCGTAGAGACGTTCCTGGATTGGGATAGAGAAGTCATGGATCCCAGAGTTTTTCATTGCGACGCAATTTATGTGTTAAATCGTCAATGTGAGGGTGCAAGGGATAGAGGAAAGAAGAAACACTGCATCGGAATGGAGATACTCGACCCCAAAAGGAAATCGTGACGTTGCCGTAGAAACGTTCCTGGATTGGGAATGAGAAGGCATGGATCCCAGAGTATTTCATTGCGATACAATGTCTGTGTTAATTCGTCAAAGTGAGGGTGCAAGGGATACAGTAAAGAAGAAATACTGCATCAGAAAGGAGATACTCGACCCCAAAAGGAAATCGTGACGTTGCCGTCGAAACGTTCCTGGATTGGGAATCAGAAGGCATGGATCCCACAGTATTTCATTGCGACACAATTTATGTGTTAATTCGTCAATGTGAGGGGGCAAGGGATACAGTAAAGTAGAAATACTGCATCGGAAAGGAGATATTCAACCACAAAAGGAAATCCTATCGTAGCCGTAGAAACGTTCCTGGATTGGGAATGAGAAGGCATGGATCCCAGAGTATTTCATTGCGACGCAATTTCTGTGTTAATTCGTCAGTGTGAGGGTGCAAGGGATAGAGTAAAGAAGAAATAGTGCATCGGAATGGAGATACTCGACCCCAAAAGGAAATCGTGAGGTTGCCATAGAATCGTTCCTGGATTGGGAATGAGAAGGCATGGATCCCAGAGTATTTCATTGCGACACAATTTCTGTGTTAATTCGTCAATGTGAGGGTGCAAGGGTTAGAGTAAAGTAGAAATATTGCATCGGAAAGGAGATACTCGACCCCAAAAGGAAATCGTGACGTTGCCGTAGAAACGTTCCTGGATTGGGAAAGAGAAGGCATGGATCCCAGAGTATTTCATTGCGACGCAATTTCTGTGTTAATTCGTCAATGTGAGGGTGCAAGGGATAGAGTAAAGAAGAAATAGTGCATCGGAATGGAGATACTCGACCCCAAAAGGAAATCGTGACGTTGCCGTAGTAACGTTCCTGGTTTGGGAAAGAGAAGGCATGGATCCCAGAGTATTTCATTGCGACACAATTTCTGTGTTAATTCGTCAATGTGAGGGTGCAAGGGTTAGAGTAAAGTAGAAATATTGCATCGGAATGGAGATACTCGACCCCAAAAGGAAATCGTGACGTTGCCGTAGAAACGTTCCTGGATTGGGAAAGAGAAGGCATGGATCCCAGAGTATTTCATTGCGACGCAATTTCTGTGTTAATTCGTCAATGTGAGGGTGCAAGGGATAGAGTAAAGAAGAAATAGTGCATCGGAATGGAGATACTCAACACCAAAAGGAAATCGTGACGTTGCCGTAGTAACGTTCCTGGATTGGGAATGAGAAGGCATGGATCCCAGAGTTTTTTATTGCGACACAGTTTCTGTGCTAATTCGTCAATGAGAGGGTGCAAGGGATAGAGTAAAGAAGAAATAGTGCATCGGAATGGAGATACTCGACCCCAAAAGGAAATCGTGACGTTGCCATAGAAACGCTCCTGGATTGGGAAAGAGAAGTCATGGATCCCAGAGTATTTCATTGCGACGGAATTACTGTGTTAATTCGTCAATGTGATGGTGCAAGGTATACAGTAAAGAAGAAATACTGCATCGGAAAGGAGATACTCGACCCCAAAAGGAAATCGTGACGTTGCCGTAGAAACGTTCCTGGATTGGGAATGAGAAGGCATGGATCCCAGAGTATTTCATTGCGACACCATTCTGTGTTAATTCGTCAATGTGAGGGTGCAAGGGATAGAGTAAAGAAGAAATAGTGCATCGGAATGGAGATACTCAACCCCAAAAGGAAGTCGTGACGTTGCCGTAGTAACGTTCCTGGTTTGGGAAAGAGAAGGCATGGATCCCAAAGTATTTCATTGCGACACAATTTCTTTGTTAATTCGTCAATGTGAGGGTGCAAGGGATAGAGTAAAGAAGAAATAGTGCATCGGAATTGAGATACTCGACCCCAAAAAAAATCGTGACGTTGCCGTAGAAACGTTCCTGGATTTTGAGTGAGAAGGCATGGAACACAGAGAATTTCATTGCGACACAATTTCTGTGTTAATTCGTCAATGTGATGGTGCAAGGGATACAGTAAAGAAGAAATACTGCATCGGAAAGGAGATATTCGACCCCAAAAGGAAATCGTGACGTTGCCGTCGAAACGTTCCTGGATTGGAATGAGAAGGCATGGCTCCCAGAGTATTTCATTGCGACACAATTTCTGTGTTAATTCGTCAATGTGAGGGTGCAAGGGATAGAGTAAAGAAGAAATATGGCATCGGAATGGAGATACTCGACCCCAAAAGGAAATCGTGACGTTGCCGTTGAAACGTTCCTGGATTGGGAAACAGAAGGTATGGATCCCAGAGTATTTCATTGCTACGCCATTTTTGTGTTAATTCGTCAATGTGACGGTGCAAGGGATACAGTAAAGAAAAAATACTGCATCGGAAAAGAGATACTCGACCCCTAAAGGAAATCGTGACGTTGCCGTAGAAACGTTCCTGGATTGGGAATGAGAAGGCATGGATCCCAGAGTATTTCATTGCTACGCAATTTCTGTGTTAATTCGTCAATGTGAGGGTGCAAGGGATACGGTAAAGAAGAAATACTGCATCGGAAAGGAGATACTCGACCCCAAAGGGAAATCGTGACGTTGCCTTAGAAACGTTCCTGGATTGGGAATGAGAAGGAATGGATCCCAGAGTATTTCATTGCTAAGCAATTTCTGTGTTAATTCGTAAATGTGTGGGTGCAAGGGATACAGTAAAGAAGAAGTACTGCATCGCAAAGGAGATACTCGACCCCAAAAGGAAATCGCGACGTTGCCGAAGAAACGTTCCTGGATTGGGAAAGAGAAGGCATGGATCCCAGAATATTTCATTGCGACACTATTTCTGTGTTAATTCGTCAATGTGAGGGTGCAAGGGATAGAGTAAAGAAGAAATATTGCATCGGAAAGGAGATACTGGACGCCAAAAGGAAATCGTGACGTTGCCTTAGAAACGTTCCTGGATTGGGAATGAGAAGGCATGGATCCCAGAGTATTTCATTGCGATACAATTTCTGTGTTAATTCGTCAATGTGAGGGTGCAAGGGACAGAACAAAGAAGAAATAGTGCATCGGAATGGAGATACTCGACGCCAAAAAAAAAATCGTGACGTTGCCGTAGAAACGTTCCTGGATTGGGAAAGAGAAGGCGTGGATCCCAGAGTATTTCATTGCGACGCAATTTCTGTGTTACTTCGTCAATGTGAGGGTGCAAGGGATAGAGCAAAGAAGAAATAGTGCATCGAAATGGAGATACTCAACCCCAAAAGAAAATCCTGTCGTTGCCGTAGAAACGTTCCTGGATTGGGAAAGGGAAGGCATGGATCCCAGAGTATTTCATTGCGACACAATTTCTGTGTTAATTCGTCAATGTGAGGGTGGAAGGGATAGAGTAAAGAAGAAATAGTGCATCGGAATGGAGATACTCGACCCCAAAAGGAAATCGTGACGTTGCCGTAGAAACGTACCTGGATTTTGAGTGAGAAGGCATGGAACACAGAGAATTTCATTGCGACACAATTTCTGTGTTAATTCGTCAATGTGACGGTGCAAGGGATACTGTAAAGAAGAAATACTACATCGGAAAGGAGATACTCGACCCCAAAAGGAAATCGTGACGTTGCCGTCGAAACGTTCCTGGATTGGAATGAGAAGGCATGGCTCCCAGAATATTTCATTGCGACACAATTTCTGTGTTAACTCGTCAATGTGAGGGTGCAAGGGATAGAGTAAAGAAGAAATAGTGCATCGGAATGGAGATACTCGACCCCAAAAGAAAATCGTGACGTTGCCGTTGAAACGTTCCTGGATTGGGAAAGAGAAGGCATGTATCCCAGAGTATTTCATTGCTACGCAATTTCTGTGTTAATTCGTCAATGTGAGGGTGCAAGGGATAGGGTAAAGAACAAATAGTGCATCGGAATGGAGATACTCGACCCCAAAAGGAAATCGTGAGGTTGCCGTAGAAACGTTCCTGGATTGGGAATGAGAAGGCATGGATAACATAGTATTTCATTGCTACGCAATTTCTGTGTTAATTCGTCAATGTGAGGGTGCAAGGGATACAGTAAAGAAGAAATACTGCATCAGAAAGGAGATACTCGACCCCAAAAGGAGATCGTGACGTTGCCGTAGATACGTTCCTGGATTGGGAATGAGAAGGCATGGATCCCAGAGTATTTCATTGCTACGCATTTTCTGTGTTTATTCGTCAATGTGAGGGTGTAAGTGATAGAGCAAAGAAGAAATAGTGCATCGGAATGGGGATACTCGACCCCAAAAGGAAATCGTGACGTTGCCGTAGAAACGTTCCTGGATTGCGAATGAGAAGGCATGGATCCCAGAGTATTTCATTGCAACACAATTTCTGTGTTAATTCGTCAATGTGAGGGTGCAAGGGATACAGTAAAGAAGAAATACTGCATCGGAAAGGAGATACTCGACCCCAAAGGGAAATCGTGACGTTGCCTTAGAAACGTTCCTGGATTGGGAATGAGAAGGCATGGATCCCAGAGTATTTCATTGCTAAGCAATTTCTGTGTTAATTCGTAAATGTGAGGGTGCAAGGGATACAGTAAAGAAGAAGTACTGCATCGCAAAGGAGATACTCGACCCCAAAAGGAAATCGTGACGTTGCCGAAGAAACGTTCCTGGATCGGGAAAGAGAAGGCATGGATCCCAGAATATTTCATTGCGACACTATTTCTGTGTTAATTCGTCAATGTGAGGGTGCAAGGGATAGAGTAAAGAAGAAATATTGCATCGGAAAGGAGATACTCGACGCCAAAAGGAAATCGTGACGTTGCCGTAGAAACGTTCCTGGATTGGGAATGAGAAAGCATGGATCCCAGAGTATTTCATTGCGACGCAATTTCTGTGTTACTTCGTCAATGTGAGGGTGCAAGGGATAGAGCAAAGAAGAAATAGTGCATCGGAATGGAGATACTCAACCCCAAAAGAAAATCCTGTCGTTGCCGTAGAAACGTTCCTGGATTGGGAAAGGGAAGGCATGGATCCCAGAGTATTTCATTGCGACACAATTTCTGTGTTAATTCGTCAATGTGAGGGTGCAAGGGATAGAGTAAAGAAGAAATAGTGCATCGGAATGGAGATACTCGACCCCAAAAGGAAATCGTGACGTTGCCGTAGAAACGTTCCTGGATTGGGAATGAGAAGGCATGGATCCCAAAGTATTTCATTGCGACACAATTTCTTTGTTAATTCGTCAATGTGAGGGTGCAAGGGATAGAGTAAAGAAGAAATAGTGCATCGGAATGGAGATACTCGACCCCAAAAGGAAATCGTGACGTTGCCGTAGAAACGTTCCTGGTTTTTGTGTGAGAAGGCATGGAACACAGAGAATTTCATTGCGACACAATTTCTGTGTTAATTCGTCAATGTGACGGTGCAAGGGATACAGTAAAGAAGAAATACTGCATCGGAAAGGAGATACTCGACCCCAAAAGGAAATCGTGACGTTGCCGTCGAAACGTTCCTGGATTGGAATGAGAAGGCATGGCTCCCAGAGTATTTCATTGCGACACAATTTCTGTGTTAATTCGTCAATGTGAGGGTGTAAGGGATAGAGTAAAGAAGAAATAGTGCATCGGAATGGAGATACTCGACTCCAAAAGAAAATCGTGACGTTGCCGTTGAAACGTTCCTGGATTGGGAAAGAGAAGGCATGGATCCCAGAGTATTTCATTGCTACGCAATTTCTGCGTTAATTCGTCAATGTGAGGGTGCAAGGGATAGGGTAAAGAACAAATAGTGCATCGGAATGGAGATACTCGACCCCAAAAGGAAATCGTGAGGTTGCCGTAGAAACGTTCCTGGATTGGGAATGAGAAGGCATGGATCCCAGAGTATTTCATTGCTACGCAATTTCTGTGTTAATTCGTCAATGTGAGGGTGCAAGTGATTCAGTAAAGAAGAAATACTGCAGCGGAAAGGAGATACTCGACCCCAAAAGGAGATTGTGACGTTGCCGTAGATACGTTCCTGGATTGGGAAAGAGAAGGCATGGATCCCAGAGTATTTCATTGCTACGCAATTTCTGTGTTAATTCGTCAATGTGATTGTGCAAGGGATACAGTAAGGAAGAAATACTGCATCGGAAAGGAGATACTCGACCCCAAAAGGAAATCGTGACGTTGCCGTAGAAACGTTCCTGGATTGGGAATGAGAAGGCATGGATCCCAGAGTATTTCATTGCGACACAATTTCTGTGTTAATTCGTCAATGTGATAGTGCAAGGGATACAGTAAAGAAGAAATACTGCATCGGAAAGGAGATACTCGACCCCAAAAGGATATCGTGACGTTGCCGTTGAAACGTTCCTGGAATGGGAATGAGAAGGCATGGATCCCAGAGTGTTTCATTGCGATACAATTTCTGTGTTAATTCGTCAATGTGAGGGTGCAAGGGATAGAGTAAAGAAGAAATATTGCATCGGAAATGAGATACTCCACCCCAAAAGGAAATCGTGACGTTGCCGTAGAAACGTTCCTGGATTGGGAATGAGAAGGCATGGATCCCAGAGTATTTCATTGCGACACAATTTCTGTGTTAATTCGTCAATGTGACGGTGCAAGGGATAGAGTAAAGAAGAAATAGTGCATCGGAATGGAGATACTCGACCCCAAAAGAAATCGTGGCGTTGCCGTAGAAACGTTCCTGGATTGGGAAAGAGAAGGCATGGATCCCAGAGTATTTCATTGCGACGCAATTTATGTGTTAAATCGTCAATGTGAGGGTGCAAGGGATAGAGGAAAGAAGAAACACTGCATCGGAAAGGAGATACTCGACCCCAAAAGGAAATCGTGACGTTGCCGTAGAAACGTTCCTGGAGTGGGAATGAGAAGGCATGGATCCCAGAGTATTTCATTGCGACACAATTTCTGTGTTAATTCGTCAATGTGATAGTGCAAGGGATACAGTAAAGAAGAAATACTGCATCGGAAAGGAGATACTCGACCCCAAAAGGATATCGTGACGTTGCCGTTGAAACGTTCCTGGAATGGGAATGAGAAGGCATGGATCCCAGAGTATTTCATTGCGATACAATTTCTGTGTTAATTCGTCAATGTGAGGGGCAAGGGACAGAACAAAGAAGAAATAGTGCATCGGAATGGAGATACTCGACGCCAAAAAAAAATCGTGACGTTGCCGTAGAAACGTTCCTGGATTGGGAAAGAGAAGGCGTGGATCCCAGAGTATTTCATTGCAACGCAATTTCTGTGTTACTTCGTCAATGTGAGGTTGCAAGGGATAGAGCAAAGAAGAAATAGTGCATCGGAATGGAGATACTCAACCCCAAAAGAAAATCCTGTCGTTGCCGTAGAAACGTTCCTGGATTGGGAAAGGGAAGGCATGGATCCCAGAGTATTTCATTGCGACACAATTTCTGTGATAATTCGTCAATTTGAGGGTGCAGGGGATAGAGTAAAGTAGAAATATTGCATCGGAAAGGAGATACTCGACCCCAAAAGGAAATCGTGACGTTGCCGTCGAAACGTTCCTTGATTATGAATGAGAAGGCATGGATCCCAGAGTATTTCATTGCGACACAATTTCTGTGTTAATTCGTCAATGTGAGGGTGCAAAGGATAGAGTGAAGAAGAAATAGTGCATCGGAATGGAGATACTGGACCCCAAAAGAAAATCCTGTCGTTGGCATAGAAACGTTCCTGGAATAGGAAAGAGAAGGCATGGATCCCAGAGTATTTCATTGCGACACAATTTCTGTGTTAATTCGTCTATGTGACGGTGCAAGGGATAGAGTAAAGAAAAAATAGTGCATCTGAATGGAGATACTGGTCCCCAAAAGGAAATCGTGACGTTGCCGTAGAAACGTTTCTGGATTGGGAATGAGAAAGCATGGATCCCAGAGTATTTCATTGCGACGCAATTTCTGTGTTAATTGGTCAATGTGAGGGTGCAAGGGATAGAGTAAAGAAGAAATACTGCATCGGAAAGGAGATACTCGACCCCAAAAGGAAATCGTGACGTTGCCGTAGAAACGTTCCTGGATTGGGAATGAGAAAGCATGGATCCCAGAGTATTCCATTGCGACGCAATTTCTGTGTTAATTCGTCAATGTGAGGGTGCAAGGGATAGAGTAAAGTGGAAATACTGCATCGGAAAGGACATACTCGACCCCAAAAGAAAATCCTGTCGTTGCCGTAGAAACGTTTCTGAATTGGGAAAGAGAAGGCCTGGATCCCAGAGTATTACATTGCGACACAATTTCTGTGTTAATTCGTCATTGTGAGGGTGCAAGGGATAGAGTAAAGAAGAAATACTGCATCGGAATGGAGATACTCGACCCCAAAAGGAAATCGTGACGTTGCCGTAGAAACGTTCCTGGATTGGGAATGAGAAGGCATGGATCCCAGAGTAATTCATTGCGACACAATTTCTGTGTTACTTCGTCAATGTGAGGGTGCAAGGGATACAGTAGAGAAGAGATACTGCATCGGAAAGGAAATACTCGATCCCAAATGGAAATCGTGGCGTTGCCGTTGAAACGTTCCTGGATTGGGAAAGAGAAGGCATGGATCCCAGAGTATTTCATTGCGACACAATTTCAGTGTTAATTCGTCAATGTGAGGGTGCAAGGGATAGTGTAAAGAAGAAATAGTGCATCGGATTGGAGATACTCGACCCCATTAGGAAATCGTGACGTTGCCCTAGAAACGTTTCTGGATTGGGAATGAGAAAGCATGGATCACAGAGTATTTCATTGCGACGCAATTTCTGTGTTAATTCGTCAATGTGAGGGTGCAAGGGACAGAACAAAGAAGAAATACTGCATCGGAATGGCGATACTCGACCCCAAAAGGAAATCGTGACGTTGCCGTAGAAACGTTCCTGGATTGGGAATGAGAAGGCATGGATCCCAGAGTAATTCATTGCGACACAATTTCTGTGTTACTTCGTCAATGTGAGGGTGCAAGGGATACAGTAGAGAAGAGATACTGCATCGGAAAGGAAATACTCGACCCCAAAAGGAAATCGTGACGTTGCCGTAGAAACGTTCCTGGATTGGGAATGAGAAGGCATGGATCCCAGAGTATTTCATTGCGACACAATTTCTGTGTTAATTCGTCAATGTGAGGGTGCAAGGATACAGTAAAGTAGAAATACTGCATCGGAAAGGAGATACTCGACCCCAAAAGGAAATCCTGTCGTTGCCGTATAAACGTTCCTAGATTGGGAATGAGAAGGCATGGATCCCAGAGTATTTCATTGCGACACAATTTCTGTATTAATTCGTCAATGTGAGGGTGCAAGGGATAGAGTAAAGAAGAAATAGTGCATCGGAATGGAGATACTCGACCCCAAAAGGAAATCGTGACGTTGCCGTAGAAACGTTCCTGGATTGGGAATGAGAAGGCATGGATCCCAAAGTATTTCATTGCGACACAATTTCTTTGTTAATTCGTCAATGTGAGGGTGCAAGGGATAGAGTAAAGAAGAAATAGTGCATCGGAATGGAGATACTCGACCCCAAAAGGAAATCGTGACGTTGCCGTAGAAACGTCCCTGGATTGGGAATGAGAAGGCATGGATCCCAAAGTATTTCACTGCGACACAATTTCTTTGTTAATTCGTCAATGTGAGGGTGCAAGGGATAGAGTAAAGAAGAAATAGTGCATCGGAATGGAGATACTCGACCCCAAAAGGAAATCGTGACGTTGCCGTAGAAACGTTCCTGGATTTTGAGTGAGAAGGCATGGAACACAGAGAATTTCATTGCGACACAATTTCTGCGTTAATTCGTCAATGTGACGGTGCAAGGGATACAGTAAAGAAGAAATACTGCATCGGAAAGGAGATACTCGACCCCAAAAGGAAATCGTGACGTTGCCGTCGAAACGTTCCTGGATTGGAATGAGAAGGCATGGCTCCCAGAGTATTTCATTGCGACACAATTTCTGTGTTAATTCGTCAATGTGAGGGTGCAAGGGATAGAGTAAAGAAGAAATAGTGCATCGGAATGGAGATACCCGACCCCAAAAAAAAAACGTGACGTTGCCGTTGAAACGTTCCTGGATTGGGAAAGAGAAGGCATGGATCCCAGAGTATTTCATTGCTACGCAATTTCTGTGTTAATTCGTCAATGTGAGGGTGCAAGGGATAGGGTAAAGAAGAAATAGTGCATCGGAATGGAGATACTCGACCCCAAAAGGAAATCGTGAGGTTGCCGTAGAAACGTTCCTGGATTGGGAATGAGAAGGCATGGATCACAGAGTATTTCATTGCTACGCAATTTCTGTGTTAATTCGTCAATGTGAGGGTGCAAGGGATACAGTAAAGATGAAATACTGCATCGGAAAGGAGATACTCGACCCCAAAAGGAGATCGTGACGTTGCCGTAGATACGTTCCTGGATTGGGAATGAGAAGGCATGGATCCCTGAGTATTTCATTGCTACGCATTTTCTGTGTTAATTCGTCAATGTGAGGGTGTAAGGGATAGAGCAAAGAAGAAATAGTGCATCGGAATGGAGATACTCGACCCCAAAAGGAAATCGTGACGTTGCCGTAGAAACGTTCCTGGATTGGGAAAGAGAAGGCATGGATCCCAGAGTAGTTCATTGCAACACAATTTCTGTGTTAATTCGTCAATGTGAAGATGCAAGGGATAGAGTAAAGAAGAAATATTGCATCGGAAAGGAGATACTCGACCCCAAAAGGAAATCGTGACGTTGCCGTCGAAACGTTCTTGGATTGGGAATGAGAAGGCATGGATCTGAGAGTACTTCATTGCGACACAATTTCTGTGTTAATTCGTCAATGTGAGGGTGCAAGGGACAGAGTAAAGAAGAAATAGTGCATCGGAAAGGAGATACTCGACCCCAAATGAAAATCCTGTCGTTGCTGTAGAAACGTTCCTGGATTAGGGAAAGAGAATGCATGGATCCCAGAGTATTTCATTGCGATACAATTTCTGTGTTAATTCGTCAATGTGAGGGTGCAAGGGACAGAACAAAGAAGAAATAGTGCATCGGAATGGAGATACTCGACGCCAAAAAAAAATCGTGACGTTGCCGCAGAAACGTTCCTGGATTGGGAAAGAGAAGGCGTGGATCCCAGAGTATTTCATTGCGACGCAATTTCTGTGTTAATTCGTCAATGTGAGGGTGCAAGGGATGGAGCAAAGAAGAAATAGTGCATCGGAATGGAGATACTCAACCCCAAAAAAAATCCTGTCGTTGCCGTAGAAACGTTCCTGGATTGGGAAAGGGAAGGCATGGATCCCAGAGTATTTCATTGCGACACAATTTCTGTGTTAATTCGTCAATTTGAGGGTGCAAGGGATAGAGTAAAGTAGAAATATTGCATCGGAAAGGAGATACTCGACGCTAAAAGGAAAACGTGACGTTGTCGTAGAAACGTTCCTTGATTATGAATGAGAAGGCATGGATCCCAGAGTATTTCATTGCGACACAATTTCTGTTTTAATTCGTCTATGTGACGGTGCAAGGGATAGAGTAAAGAAAAAATTGTGCATCTGAATGGAGATACTGGTCCCCAAAAGGAAATCGTGACGTTGCCGTAGAAACGTTTCTGGATTGGGAATGAGAAAGCATGGATCCCAGAGTATTTCACTGCGACACAATTTCTGTGTTAATTGGTCAATGTGAGGGTGCAAGGGATAGAGTAAAGAAGAAATACTGCTTCGGAAAGGAGATACTAGACCCCAAAAGGAAATCGTGACGTTGCCGTAGAAACGTTCCTGGATTGGGAATGAGAAGGCATGGATCCCAGAGTATTCCACTGCGACGCAAATTCTGTGTTAATTAGTCAATGTGAGGGTGCAAGGGATAGAGTAAAGTAGAAATACTGCATCGGAAAGGACATACTCGACCCCAAAAGAAAATCCTGTCGTTGCCGTAGAAACGTTCCTGGATTGGGAAAGAGAAGGCATGGATCCCAGAGTATTTCATTGCGACACAATTTCAGTGTTAATTCGTCAATGTGAGGGTGCAAGGGATAGTGTAAAGAAGAAATAGTGCATCGGATTGGAGATACTCGACCCCATTAGGAAATCGTGACATTGCCGTAGAAACGTTCCTGGATTGGGAAAGAGAAGGCATGGATCCAGAGTATTTCATTGCGGCGCAATTTCTGTGTTAATTCGTCAATGTGAGGGTGCAAGGGATACAGTAAAGATGAAACAGTGCATCGGAATGGAGATACTCGACCCCAAAAGCAAATCGTGACGTTGCCGTAGAAACGTTCCTGGATTGGGAAAGAGAAGGAATGGATCCCAGAGTATTTCATTGCGACGCAATTTCTGTGTTAATTCGTCAATGTGAGGGTGTAAGGGAGACAGTAAAGAAGATATACTGCATCGGAAAGGAGATACTCGACCCCAAACGGAAATCGTGACGTTGCCGTTGAAACGTTCCTGGATTGGGAATGAGAAGGCACGAATCCCAGAGTATTTCATTGCGACGCAATTTCAGTGTTAATTCGTCAATGTGAGGGTGTAAGGGTAGAGTAAAGAAGAAATAGTGCATCGGAATGGAGATACTCGACCCCAAAAGAAAATCCTGTCTTTGCTGTAGATGCGTTCCTGGATTGGGAAAGAGAAGGCATGGATCCCAGAGTATTTCATTGCGACGCAATTTCTGTGTTAATTGGTCAATGTGAGGGTGCAAGGGAGAGAGTAAAGAAGAAATATTGCATCGGAAAGGAGATACTCGACCCCAAAGGAGAATCCTGTCGTTTCTGTAGAAACGTTCCTGGATAGGGAATGAGAAGGCATGGAACCCAGAGTATTTCATTGCGACGCAATTTCTGTGTCAATTCGTCAATGTGAGGGTGCAAGGGATACAGTAAAGAAGAAATACTGCATCGGAATGGAGATAGTCGACCCCTAAAGAAAATCGTGTCGTTGTCGTAGAAACGTTCCTGGATTGGGAATGAGAAGGCTTGGATCCTAGAGTATTTCATTGCGACGCAACTTCTGTGTTAATTCGTCAATGTGACCGTGCAGGGGATACAGTAAAGAAGAAATAGTGTATCGGAAAGGAGATACTCGACTCCTAATGAACATCCTGTCATTGCCGTAGAAACGTTCCTGGATTGGGAAAGAGAAGGCATGGATGAAAGAGTATTTTATTGCGACACAATTTCTGTGTGAATTCGTAAATGTGAGGGTGGAAAGGATAGAGTAAAGAAGAGATAGTGCATCGGAATGGAGATACTCGACCCCAAAAGGAAATCGTGACGTTGCCGTAGAAACGTTCCTGGATTGGGAAAGAGAAGGCATGGATCCCAGAGTATTTCATTGCGACGCAATTTCTGTGTTAATTCGTCAATGTGAGGGTGCAAGGGATACAGTAAAGAAGAAATACTGCTTCGGAAAGGAGATACTCGACCCCAAAAGGAAGTCGTGAAGCTGCCGTAGAAAAGTTGCTGGATTGGGAATGAGAAGGCATGGATACCAGAATATTCCATTGCGACGCAATTTCTGTGTTAATTCGTCAATGTGAGGGTGCAAGGGATAGAGTAAAGAAGAAATACTGCATCGGAAAGGAGATACTCGACCCCAAAAGAATATCCTGTCGTTGCCGTAGAAACGTTCCTGGATTGGGAAAGAGAAGGCATGGTTCCCAGAGTATTACATTGCGACCCAATTTCTCTGTTAATTCGTCAATGTGAGGGAGCAAGGGATAGAGTAAAGAAGAAATACTGCATCGGAATGGAGATACTCGACCCCAAAGGGAAATCGTGATGTTGCCGTAGAAACGTTCCTGGATTGGGAATGAGAAGGCATGGATCCCAGAGTATTTCATTGCGACACAATTTCTGTGTTACTTCGTCAATGTGAGGGTGCTAGGGATACAGTAAAGAAGAAATACTGCATCGGAAAGGAAATACTCGACCCCAAAAGGAAATCGTGACGTTGCCGTAGAAACGTTCCTAGATTGGGAATGAGAAGGCATGGATCCTAGAGTATTTCATTGCGACGCAATTTCTGTGTTAATTCGTCAATGTGAGGGTGCAAGGGATAGAGTAATGAAGAAATACTGCATCGGAAAGGAGATACTCGACCCCTAAATAAAATCCAGTCGTTGCCGTGGAAACGTTCCTGGATTGGGAAAGAGAAGGCATTGATAACTGAGTATTTCATTGCGACACAATTTCTGTGTTAATTCGTCAATGTGAGGGTGCAAGGGATAGTGTAAAGAAGAAATATTGCATCGGAATGGAGATACTCGACCCCATTAGGAAATCGTGACGTATCCGTAGAAACGTTCCTGGATTGGGAATGAGAAGGCACGGATCGCAGAGTATTTCAATGCGACGCAATTTCTGTGTTAATTCGTCAATGTGAGGGTGCAAGGGATACAGTAAAGAAGAAATTGTGCATCGGAATGGAGATACTCGATCCCAAATGGAAATCATGACGTTGCCGTAGAAACGTTCCTGGATTGGGAAAGAGAAGGCATGGATCCCAGAGTATTTCATTGCGACGCAATTTCTGTGTTAATTCGTCTATGTGAGGGTGCAAGGGATACAGTAAAGAAGAAATACTGCATCGGAAAGGAAATACTCGACCCCAAAAAGAAATCGTGACGTTGCCGTAGAAACGTTTCTGGATTGGGAATGAGAAGGCATATAACCCAGAGTATTTGATTGCGACGCAATTACTATGTTAATTCGTCAATGTGAGTGTGTGAAGGATACAGTAATGAAGAAATAGTGAATAGGAATGGAGATACTCGACCCCAAAAGGAAATCGTGACGTTGCCGTAGAAACGTTCCTGGATTGGGAATGAGAAGGCATGGATCCCAGAGTATTTCATTGCGACGCAATTTCTGTGTTAATTCGTCAATGTGAGGGTGCGAGGGATAGAGTAAAGAAGAAATATTGCATCGGAAAGGAGATACTCGACCCCTAAAGGAAATCGTGACGTTGCCGTAGAAACGTTTCTGGATTGGGAAAGAGAAGGCATGGAACCCAAAGTATTTCATTGCGACGCAATTTCTGTGTGAATTCGTCAATGTGAGAGTGCGAGGAATACAGTAAAGAAGAAATAGTGCATCGAAAAGGAGATACTCGACCGCAAAAGAAAATCCTGTCGTTGCCTTAGAAACGTTCCTGGATTGGGAAAGAGAAGGCATATAACCCAGAGTATTTGATTGCGACGCAATTACTGTGTTAATTCGTCAATTTGAGGGTGCGAGGTATACAGTAAAGAAGAAATAGTGCATAGGAACTGAGATACTCGACCGCAAAAGAAAATCCTGTCGTTGCCCTAGAAACGATCCTGGATTGGGAAACAGAAGGCATATAACCCAGAGTATTTCATTGCGACGCAATTTCTGTGTTAATTCGTCAATGTGAGAGTGCGAGGGATACAGTAAAGAAGAAATAGTGCATCGGAAACGAGATACTCGACCCCAAAAGGAAATCGTGACGTTGCCGTTGAAACGTTCCTGGATTGGGAAAGAGAAGGCATATAACCCAGAGTGTTTGAATGCGACGCAATTACAGTGTTAATTCGTCAATGTGAGAGTGCGAGGGATACAGTAAAGAAGAAATAGTGCATCGGAAAGGAGATACTCGACCGCAAAAGAAAATCCTGTCGTTGCCCTAGAAACGTTCCTGGATAGGGAAAGAGAAGGCATATAACCCAGAGTATTTGATTGCGACGCAATTACTGTGTTAATTCGTCAATGTGAGAGTGCGAGGGATACAGTAAAGAAGAAATAGTGCTTCGGAAAGGAGATACTCGACCCAAAAAGGAAATCGTGATGTTGCCGTAGAAACGTTCCTGGATTGGGAAAGAGAAGGCATATAACCCAGAGTACTTGATTGCGACGCAATTACTGTGTTAATTCGTCAATGTGAGAGTGTGAGGGATACAGTAAAGAAGAAATATTGCATCGGAAAGGAGATACTTGACCGCAAAAGGAAATCGTGACATTGCCCTAGAAACGTTCCTGGAATGGGAAAGACAAGGCATATAACCCAGAGTATTTGATTGCGAAACAATTACTGCGTTAATTCGTCAATGTGAGGGTGCGGGGGATAGAGTAAAGAAGAAATATTGCATCGGAAAGGAGATACTCGACCCCAAAAGGAAATTGTGACGTTGCCGTAGAGACGTTCCTGGATTGGGAAAGAGAAGGCATGGAACCTAAAGAATTTCATTGCGACGCAATTTCTGTGTTAATTCGTTAATGTGAGAGTGCGAGGGATAGAGTAAAGAAGAAATAGTGCATAGGAATGGAGATACTCGACCCCAAAAGAAAATCCTCTCATTGCTGTAGAAACGTTCCTGGTTTGGGAATGAGAAGGCATGGATTCCAGAGTATTTCATTGCGACACAATTTCTGTGTCAATTCGTCAATGTGAGGGTGCGAGGGATACAGTAATGAAGAAATAGTGCATAGGAATGGAGATACTCGACCCCAAAAGAAAATCCTGTCATTGCCGTAGAAACGTTCCTGGATTGGGAAAGAGAAGGCATGGAACCCAGAGTATTTCATTGCGACACAAATTCTGTGTCAATTCGTCAATGTGAGGGTGCGAGGGATACAGTAAAGAAGATATGCTGCATCGGAATGGAAATATCGACCCCTAAAGAAAATCGTGACGTTGCCGTAGAAACGTTCGATGATTGGTAAAGAGAAGGCATGGAACCCAGAGTATTTCATTGCGACGCAATTTCTGTGTTTATTCGTCAATGTCAGGGTGCGAGGGATACAGTAAAGAAGAAATAGTGCAACGGAAAGGAGATACTCGACCACAAAAGGAAATCCTGGCGTTGCCCTAGAAACGTTCCTGGATTGGGAAAGAGAAGGCATATAACCCAGAGTATTTGATTGCGACGCAATTACTGTATTAATTCGTCAATGTGAGGGTGGGAGGGATAGAGTAAAGAAGAAATATTGCATCGGAAAGGAGATACTCGACCCCAAAAAAAATCTTGACGTTGCCGTAGAAACGATCCTGGATTGGGAAAGAGAAGGCATATAACCCAGAGTATTTGGTTGCGACGCAATTACTGTGTTAATTCGTCAAAGTGAGAGTGCGAGGGATACAGTAAAGAAGAAATAGTGCATCGGAAAGGAGATACTCGACCCCTAAAGGAAATCCTATCGTTGCCCTAGAAACGTTCCTGGATTGGGAAAGAGAAGGCATATAACCCAGAGTATTTGATTGCGACGCAATTACTGTGTTAATTCGTCAATGTGAGGGTGCGAGGGATACAGTAAAGAACAAATAGTGCATTTGAATGGAAATACCCGGCCCCAAAAGGAAATCGTGACGTTGCCGTAGAAACGTTCCTGGATTGGGAAAGAGAAGGCATGGAACCCAAAGTAATTCATTGCGACGCAATTTCTGTGTTAATTCGTCAATGTGAGAGTGCGAGGGATACAGCAAAGAAGAAATAGTGCAACGGAAAGGAGATACTCGAAAGCAAAAGACAATCCTATCGTTGCCCTAGAAACGTTCCTGGATTAAGAAAGAGAAGGCATATAACCCAGAGTATTTGATTGCGACGCAATTACTGTGTTAATTCGTCAATGTGAGGGTGCGAGGGATACAGTAAAGAAGAAACAGTGCATCGGAAAGGAGATACTCGACCGCAAAAGGAAATCCTATCGTTGCCCTAGAAACGTTCCTGGATTAAGAAAGAGAAGGCATATAACCCAGAGTATTTGATTGCGACGCAATTACTGTGTTAATTCGTCAATGTGAGGGTGCGAGGGATACAGTAAAGAAGAGATAGTGCATAGGAATGGAGATCCTCGACCCCAAAAGGAAATCGTGACGTTGCCGTAGAAACGTTCCTGGATTGGGAATGAGAAGGCATGGATCCCAGAGTATTTCATTGCGTCACAATTTCTGTGTCAATTCGTCAATGTGAGGGTGCGAGGGATACAGTAAAGAAGAAATACTGCATCGGAATGGAGATACTCGACCCCAAAAGGAAATCGTGACGTTGCCGTAGAAACGATCCTGGATTGGGAAAGAGAAGGCATGGAACCCAGAGTATTTCATTGCGACACAATTTCTGTGTCAATTCGTCAATGTGAGGGTGCGAGGGATACAGTAATGAAGAAATAGTGCATAGGAATGGAGATACTCGACCACAAAAGAAAATCCTGTCGTTGCCGTAGAAACGTTCCTGGATTTGGAAAGAGAAGGCATGGAACCCAGAGTATTTCATTGCGACACAAATTCTGTTTCAATTCGTCAATGTGAGGGTGCGGGAGATACAGTAAAGAAGAGATGCTGCATCGGAATGGAGATACTCGACCCCTAAAGGAAATCGTGTCGTTGCCGTAGAAACGTTCTGGGATTGGGAAAGAGAAGGCATGGAACCCAGAGTATTTCATTGCGACGAAATTTCTGTGTTAATTCGTGAATGTGAGGGTGCGAGGGACACAGTAAAGAAGAAATAGTGCATAAGAATGGAGATATTCGACCCCAAAAGAGAATCCAGTCGTTGCCGTAGAAACGTTCCTGGATTGGGAAAGAGAAGGCATGGAACCCAGAGTATTTCATTGCGTCACAATATCTGTGTCAATTCCTCAATGTGAGCGTGCGAGGGATACAGTAAAGAAGAAATACTGCATCGGACTGGAGATACTCTACCCCTAAAGAAAATCCTGTCGTTGCCGTAGAAACGTTCCTGGATTGGGAAAGAGAAGGTGTGGAACCCAAAGTATTTCATTGCGACGCAATTTCTGTGCTAATTCGTCAATGTGAGAGTGCGAGGGATACAGTGAAGAAGAAATAGTGCATCGGAAAGGAGATACTCGACCCCAAAAGGAAATCCTGTCGTTGCCCTAGAAACGTTCCTGGATTGGGAAAGAGATGGCATATAACCCAGAGTATTTGATTGCGACGCAATTAGTGTGTTAATTCGTCAATGTGAGGGTGAGAGGGATAGAGTAAAGAAGAAATATTGAATCGGAAAGGAGATACTCGACCCCAAAAGGAAATCGTGACGTTGCCGTAGAAACGTTCCTGGATTGGGAAAGAGAAGGCATATAACCCAGAGTATTTGATTGCGACGCAATTTCTGTGTTAATTCGTCAATGTGAGAGTGCGAGGGATACAGTAAAGAAGAAATAGTGCATCGGAAAGGAGATACTCGACCCCAAAAGGAAATCGTGACGTTGCCGTAGAAAAGTTCCTGGATTGGGAATGAGAAGGCATGGAACACAGAGTATTTGATCGCGACGCAATTGCTGTGTTAATTCGTCAATGTGAGAGTGCGAGGGATACAGTAAAGAAGAAATAGTGCATAGGAATGGCGATAAACGACCCCAAAAGAAAATCCTGTCGTTGCCGTAGAAACGTTCCTGGATTGGGAAAGAGAAGGCATTGAACCCAGAGTATTTCATTGCGACGCAATTTCTGTGTTAATTAGTCAATGTGAGGGTGCGAGGGATACAGTAAAGAGGAAATAGTGCATAGGAATGGAGATACGCGACCCCAAAAGAAAATCCTGTCGTTGCCGTAGAAACGTTCCTGGATTGGGAAAGATAAGGCATGGAACCCAGAGTATTTCATTGGGACACAATTTCTGTGTCAATTCCTCAATGTGAGGGTGCGAGGGATACAGTAAAGAAGAAATAGTGCATAGAAATGGAGATACTCGACCCCTAAAGACAATCCTGTCGTTGCCGTAGAAACGATCCTGGATTGGGAATGAGAAAGCATGGATCCCAGAGTATTTCATTGCGACGCAATTTCTGTGTTAATTCGTCAATGTGAGAGCGCGAGGGATACAGTAAAGAAGAAATAGTGTATCGGAAAGGAGATACTCGACTGCAAAAGAAAATCCTGTCGTTGCCCTAGAAACGTTCCTGGATTGGGAAAGAGAAGGCATGAAACCCAGAGTATTTCATTGCGACCCAACTTCTGTGTTAATTCGTAAATGTGAGTGTGCGAGGGATACAGTAAAGAAGAAATACTGCATCGGAATGGAGATACTCGACCCCAAAAGGAAATCGTGACGTTGCCGTGAAAACGTTCCTAGATTGGGAATGAGAAGGCATGGAACACAGAGTATTTCATTGCGACGCAATTTCTGTGTTAATTCGTCAATGTGAGTGTGCGAGGGATACAGTAAAGAAGAAATACTGCATCGGAATGGAGATACTCGACCCCAAAAGGAAATCGTGACGTTGCCGTAGAAACGTTCCTAGATTGGGAATGAAAAGGCATGGAACACAGAGTATTTCATTGCGACGCAATTTCTGTGTTAATTCGTCAATGTGAGAGTGCGAAGGGATACAGTAAAGAAGAAATACTGCATCGGAATGGAGATACTCGACCCCAAAAGGAAATCGTGACGTTGCCGTAGAAACGGTCCTAGATTGGGAAAGAGAAGGCATGGAACCCAGAGTATTTCATTGCGACGCAATTTCTGTGTTAATTCGTCAATGTGAGAGCGCGAGGGATACAGTAAAGAAGAAATCGTGTATCGGAAAGGAGATACTCCACCGCAAAAGAAAATCCTGTCGTTGCCCTAGAAACGTTCCCGGATTGGGAAAGAGAAGGCATGAAACCCAGAGTATTTGATTGCGGCGCAATTACTGTGTTAATTCGTCAATGTGAGGGTGCGAGGGATACAGTAAAGAAGAAATAATGCATAGGAATGGAGATACTCGACCCCAAAAGAAAATCGTGTCGTTGCCGTAGAAACGTTCCTGGATTGGGAATGAGAAGGCATGGATCCCAGAGTATTTCATTGCGACACAATTGCTGTGTCAATTCGTCAATGTGAGGGTGCGAGGGATACAGTAAAGAAGAAATACTGCATCGGAATGGAGATACTCGACCCCTAAAGAAAATCGTGTCGTTGCCGTAGAAACGTTCCTGGATTGGGAAAGAGAAGGCATGGAACCCAGTGTATTTCATTGCGACGCAGTTTCTGTGTTAATTCGTCAATGTGAGGGTGCGAGGGATACAGTAAAGAAGAAATAGTGCATAGGAATGGAGATACTCGACCCCAAAAGAAAATCCTGTCGTTGCCGTAGAAACGTTCCGGGATTGGCAAAGAGAAGGCATGGAACACAGAGTATTTCTACATCTACATCTACATTGATACTCCGCAAGCCACCCAACGGTGTGTGGCGGAGGGCACCTTACGTGCCACTGTCATTACCTCCCTTTCCTGTTCCAGTCGCGTATGGTTCGCGGGAAGAACGACTGTCTGAAAGCCTCCGTGCGCGCTCTAATCTCTCTAATTTTACATTCGTGATCTCCTCGGGAAGTATAAGTAGGGGGAAGCAATATATTCGATACCTCATCCAGAAACGCATCCTCTCGAAACCTGGCGAGCAAGCTACACCGCGATGCAGAGCGCCTCTCTTGCAGAGTCTGCCACATGAGTTTATTAAACATCACCGTAACGCTATCACGGTTACCAAATAACCCAGTGACGAAACGCGCCGCTCTTCTTTGGATCTTCTCTATCTCCTCCGTCAACCCGACCTGGTACGGATCCCACACTGATGAGCAATACTCAAGTATAGGTCGAACGAGTGTTTTGTAAGCCACCTCCTTTGTTGATGGACTACATTTTCTAAGCACTCTCCCAATGAATCTCAACCTGGTACCCGCCTTACCAACAATTAGTTTTATATGATCATTCCACTTCAAATCGTTCCGTACGCATACTCCCAGATATTTTACAGAAGTAACTGCTACCAGTGTTTGTTCCGCTATCATATAATCATACAATAAAGGATCCTTCTTTCTATGTATTCGCAATACATTACATTTGTCTATGTTAAGGGTCAGTTGCCACTCCCTGCACCAAGTGCCTATCCGCTGCAGATCTTCCTGTATTTCGCTACAATTTTCTAATGCAGCAACTTTCATTGCGACACAATTTCTGTGTCAATTCGTCAATGTGAGGGTGCGAGGGATACAGTAAAGAAGAAATACTGCATCGGAATGGAGATACTCGACCCCTATTGAAAATCGTATCGTTGCCGTAGAAACGTTCCTGGATTGGGAAAGAGAAGGCATGGAACCCAGAGTATTTAATTGCGACACAATTTCTGTGTTAATTCGTCAATGTGAGGGTGCGAGGGATACAGTAAAGAAGAAATAGTGCATAGGAATGGAGATACTCGACCTCTAAAGAAAATCCTGTCGTTGCCGTAGAAACGATCCTGGATTGGGAATGAGAAGGCATGGATCCCAGAGTATTTCATTGCGACACAATTCCTGTGTCAATTCGTCAATGTGAGGGTGCGAGGGATACAGTAAACAAGAAATACTGCATCGGAATGGAGATACTCGACCCCTAAAGAAAATCGTGTCGTTGCCGTAGAAACGTTCCTGGATTGGGAAAGAGAAAGCATGGAACCCAGAGTATTTCATTGCGACGCAATTTCTGTGTTAATTCGTCAATGTGAGAGCGCGAGGGATACAGTAAAGAAGAAATAGTGTATCGGAAAGGAGATACTCGACCGCAAAAGAAAATCCTGTCGTTGCCCTAGAAACGTTCCTGGATTGGGAAAGAGAAGGCATGAAACCCAGAGTATTTGATTGCGGCGCAATTACTGTGTTAATTCGTCAATGTAAGGGTGCGAGGGATACAGTAAAGAAGAAATAATGCATAAGAATGGAGATACTCGACCCCAAAAGAAAATCGTGTCGTTGCCGTAGAAACGTTCCTGGATTGGGAATGAGAAGGCATGGATCCCACAGTATTTCATTGCGAAACAATTGCTGTGTCGTCAATGTGAGGGTGCGAGGGATACAGTAAAGAAGAAATACTGCATTGGAATGGAGATACTCGACCCCTAAGGAAAATCGTGTCGTTGCCGTAGAAACGTTCCTGGATTGGGAAAAAGAAAGCTTGGAACCCAGAGTATTTCGTTGGGACGCAATTTCTGTGTTAATTCGTCAATGTGAGGGTGCAAGGGATAGAGTAAAGAAGATATATTGCATCGGAAAGGAGATACTCGACCCCAAAAGGAAATCGTGATGTTGCCGTAGAAACGTTCCTAGATTGGGAATGAGAAGGCATGGAACACAGAGTATTTCATTGCGACCCAATTTCTGTGTTAATTCGTAAATGTGAGGGTGCGAGGGATACAGTAAAGAAGAAATACTGCATCGGAATGGAGATACTCGACCCGAAAAGAAAATCCTGTCGTTGCCATAGAAACATTCCTGGATTGGGAATGAGAACGCATGGAACCCAGAGTATTTCATTGCGACGCAATTTCTGTGTTAATTCGTCAATGTGAGAGTGCGAGGGATACAGTAAAGAAGAAATACTGCATCGGATGGGAGATACTCGACCCCAAAAGGAAATCGTGACGTTGCCGTAGAAACGTTCCTAGACTGGGAATGAGAAGGCATGGAACACAGAGTATTTCATTGCGACACAATCTCTGTGTTAATTCGTCAGTGTGAGGGTGCAAGGGATAGAGTAAAGAAGAAATATTGCATCGGAAAGGAGATACTCGACCCGAAAAGGAAATCGTGACGTTGCCGTATAAACGTTCCTAGGTTGGGAAAGAGAAGGCATGGAACACAGAGTATTTCATTGCGACGCAATTTCTGTGTTAATTCGTCAATGTGAGAGTGCGAGGGATACAGTAAAGAAGAAATACTGCATCGGAAAGGAGATACTCGACGCCAAAAGGAAATCGTGACGTTGCCGTGAAAACGTTCCTAGATTGGGAATGAGAAGGCATGGAACACAGAGTATTTCATTCCGACGCAATTTCTGTGTTAATTCATCAATGTGAGTGTACGAGGGATACAGTAAAGAAGAAATACTGCATCGGAATGGAGATACTCGTCCCAAAAGGAAATCGTGACGTTGCCGTAGATACGTTCCTAGATTGGGAAAGAGAAGGCATGGAACACAGAGTATTTCATTGCGGCGCAATTTCTGTGTTAATTCGTCAATGTGAGAGTGCGAGGGCTACAGTAAAGAAGAAATACTGCATCGGAATGGAGATACTCGACCCCAAAAGGAAATCGTGACGTTGCCGTAGAAACGTTCCTAGATTGGGAAAGAGAAGCCATGGAACCCAGAGTATTTCATTGGGACGAAATTTCTGTGTTAATTCGTCAATGTGAGAGACCGAGGGATACAGTAAACAAGAAATACTGCATCGGAATGGAGATACTCGACCCCAAAAGGAAATCGTGACGTTGCCGTAGAAACGTTCCAAGATTGGGAAAGAGAAGGCATGGAACCCAAAGCATTTCATTGCGACGCAAGTTCTGCGTTAACTCGTCAATGTGACAGTGCGAGGGATACAGTAAAGAAGAAATACTGCATTGGAAAGGAGATACTCGACCCCAAAAGGAAATCGTGACGTTGCCGTAGAAGCGTTCCTAGATTGGGAAAGAGAAGGCATGGAACCCAGAGTATTTCATTGCGACGCAATTTCTGTATTAATTCGTCAATGTGAGAGTGCGAGGGACACAGTAAAGAAGAAATACTGCATCGGAAAGGAGATACTCGACCCCAAAAGGAAATCGTGACGTTGCCGTAGAAACGTTACTGGATTGGGAAAGACAGGGCATGGAACCCAAAGTATTTCATTGCGACGCAATTACTGTGTTAATTCGTCTATGTGAGGGTACGAGGGATACAGTAAAGAAGAAATACTGCATAGGAATGGAGATACACGACCCCAAAAGAAAATCCTGTTGTTGCCGTAGGAACGTTCCTGGATTGGGAAAGAGAAGGCATGGAACCCAGAGTATATCATTACGTCGCAATTTCTGTGTTAATTCCTCAATGTGAGGGTGCAAGGGATAGAGTAAAGAAGAAATATTGCATTGGAAAGGAGATACTCGACCCCAAAAGGAAATCGTGACGTCGCCGTAGAAACGGTGCTGGATTGGGAAAGAGAAGGCATGGAACCCTAAGTATTTCATTGCGACGCAATTACTGTGTTAATTCGTCAATGTGAGAGTACGAGGGATACAGTAAAGAAGAAATATTGCATAGGAATGGAGATACTCGGCCCCAAAAGAAAATCCTGTCGTTGCCGTAGAAACGTTCCTGGATTGGGAAAGAGAAGGCATGGAACCCAGAATATTTCATTGCGACGCAATTTCCGTGTTAATTCGTCAATGTGAGGGTGCAAGGGATAGAGTAAAGAAGAAATATTGCATCGGAAAGGAGATACTCGACCCCAAAAGGAGTTCGTGACGTTGCCGTAGAAACGTTCCTGGATTGGGAAAGAGAAGGCATGGAACCCAAAGTATTACATTGCGACGCAATTACTGTGTTAATTCGTCAATGTGAGGGTACGAGGGATACAGTAAAAAAGAAATAGAGCATAGGAATGGAGATACTCGACCCCAAAAGAAAATCCTGTCGTTGCCGTAGAAACGTTCCTGGATAGGAAAGAGAAGGCATGGAACCCAGGGTATTTCATTGCGACGCAATTTCTGTGCTAATTCGTCAATGTAAGGGTGCAAGGGATAGAGTAAAGAAGAAATATTGCATCGGAAAGGAGATACTCGACCCCAAAAGGAAATCGTGACGTTGCCGTAGAAACGTTAGTACATTGGGAATGAGAAGGCATGGAACCCAGAGTATTTCATTGCGACGCAGTATCTGTGTTAATTCGTCAATGTGAGGGTGCAAGGGATATAGTAAAGAAGAAATATTGCATCGGAAACGAGATACTCGACCCCAAAAGGAAATCGTGACGTTGCCGTAGAAACGTTCCTGGATTGGGAATGAGAAGCCATGGAACCCAGAGTATTTCATTGCGACGCAATTACTGTGTTAATTCGTTAATGTGAGGGTGCGAGGGATACAGTAAAGAAGAAAAACTGCAACGGAATGGAGATACTCGACTCCAAAAGGAAATCGTGACGCTGCCGTAGAAACGTTCCTGGATTGGGAAAGAGAAGGCATGGAACCCAGAGTATTTCATTGCGACGCAATTTCTGTGTTAATTCGTCAACGTGAGAGTGCGAGGGATGCAGTAAAGAAGAAATACTGCATCGGAATGGAGATACTCGACCCCAAAAGGAAATCGTGACGTTGCGGTTGAAACGTTCCTAGATTGGGAATGAGAAGGCATGGAACACAGAGTATTTCATTGCGACACAATTTCTGTGTCTATTCGTCAATGTGAGAGTGCGAGGGATACAGTAAAGAAGAAATACTGCATCGGAAAGGAGATACTCGACCCCAAAAGGAAATCGCGACGTTGACGTAGACAAGTTCCTAGATTTGGAATGAGAAGGCATGGAACACAGAGAATTTCATTGCGACGCAATTTCTGTGTTAATTCGTCAATGTAAGGGTGCGAGGGATACAGTAAAGAAGAAATACTGCATCAGAACGGAGATACTCGACCAGAAAACGAAATCGTGACGTTGCCGTAGTAACGTTCCTAGATTGGGAATGAGAAGGCATGGAACCTAGAGTATTTCATTGCGACGCAATTTCTGAGTTAATTCGTCAATGTGGGAGTGCGAGGGATACAGTAAAGATGAAATACTGCATCGGAAAGGAGATATTCGATCCCAAAAGGAAATCGTGACTTTGCCATAGAAACGTTCCTAGATTGGGAATGAGAAGGCATGGAACCCAGAGTATTTCATTGCGACGCAATTTCTGTGTTAATTCGTCAATGTGAGAGTGCGAGGGATACAGTAAAGAAGAAATACTCCATCGGAATGGAGATACTCGACCAGAAAAGGAAATCGTGACGTTGCCGTAGAAATGTTCCTAGATTGGGAATGAGAAGGCATGGAACCCAGAGTTTTTCATTGGGACGCAATTTTTGTGTTAATTCGTCAATGTGAGAGTGCGAGGGATACAGTAAAGAAGAAATACTGCATCGGAATGGAGATACTCGACCAGAAAAGGAAATCGTGACGTTGCCTTAGAAACGTTCCTAGATTGGGAATGAGAAGGCATGGAACCCAGAGTATTTCATTGCGACGCAATTTCTGTGTTAATTCGTCAATGTGAGAGTGCGAGGGATACAGTAAAGAAGAAACACTGCATCGGAATGGAGATACTCGACCAGAAAAGGAAATCGTGACGTTGCCGTAGAAATGTGCCTAGATTGGGAATGAGAAGGCATGGAACCCAGAGTATTTCATTGCGACGCAATTTCTGTGTTAATTCGTCAATGTGAGAGTGCGAGGGATACAGTAAAGAAGAAATACTGCATCGGAAAGGAGATTCTCACCCCAAAAGGAAATCGTGACATTGCTGTAGAAACGTTCCTAGATTGTAAATGATATTACATGGAACCCAGAGTATTTCATTGCGACGCAATTTCAGTGTTAATTCGTCAATGTGAGAGTGCGAGGATACAGTAAAGAACAAATACTGCATCGGAAAGAAATACTCGATCCCAAAAGGAAATCGTGACGTTGCCGTAGAAACGTTCTTGGATTGGGAAAGAGAAGGCTTGAAACCCAGTGTATTTCATTGCGACGCAATTTCTGTGTTAATTCGTCAATGTGAGAGTGCGAGGGATCCAGTAAAGAAGAAATACTGCATCGGAAAGGAGATACTCTACCCCAAAAGGAAATCGTGACGTTGCCGTAGAAACGTTCCTGGATTGGGAATGAGATGGCATGGAACCCAGAGTATTTCATTGCGACGCAATTTCTGTGTTAATTCGTCAATGTGAGAGTGCGAGGGATACAGTAAAGAAGAAATACTGCATCGGAAAGGAGATACTCGACCCCAAAAGGAAATCGTGACGTTGCCGTAGAAACGTTCCTAGATTGGGAATGATATGTCATGGTACCCAGAGTATTTCATTGCGACGCCATTTCAGTGTTTATTCGTCAATGTGAGAGTGCGAGGATACAGTAAAGAAGAAATACTGCATCGGAAAGAAATACTCGATCCCAAAAGGAAATCGTGACGTTGCCGTAGAAACGTTCCTGGATTGGGAAAGAGAAGGCATGGAACCCAGTGTATTTCATTGCGACGCAATTTCTGTGTTAATTCGTCAATGTGAGAGTGCGAGGGATCCAGTAATGAAGAAATACTGCATCGGAAAGGAGATACTCTACCCAAAGGAAATCGTGACGTTGCCGTAGAAACGTTCCTGGATTGGGAAAGAGAAGGCATCGAACCCAGAGTATTTCATAGCGACGCAATTTCTGTGTTAATTCGTCAATGTGAGAGTGCGAGGGATACAGTAAAGAAGAAATACTCCATCGGAATGGAGATACTCGACCAGAAAAGGAAATCGTGACGTTGCCGTAGAAATGTTCCTAGATTGCGAATGAGAAGGCATGGAACCCAGAGTATTTCATTGCGACGCAGTTTCTGTGTTAATTCGTCAATGTGAGAGTCCGACTGATACAGTAAAGAAGAAATACTGCATCGGAATGGAGATACTCGACCAGAAAAAAAAATCGTGACGTTGCCGTAGAAACGATCCTAGATTGCGAATGAGAAGGCATGGACCTCAGAGTATTTCATTGCGACGCCATTTCTGTGATAATTCGTCAATGTGAGGGTGCGAGGGATACAGTAAAGAAGAAATACTGCATCGGAATGGAGATACTCGACCCCAAAAGGAAATCGTGACGTTGCCGTAGAAACGTTCCTAGATTGGGAGTGAGATGGCATGGAACCCAGAGTATTTCATTGCGACGCAATGTCAGTGTTAATTCGTCAATGTGAGAGTGCGAGGATACAGTAAAGAAGAAATACTGCATCGGAAAGAAATACTCGACCCCAAAAGGAAATCGTGACGTTGCCGTAGAAACGTTCCTAGATTGGGAATGAGAGGACATGGAACCCAGAGTTTTTCATTGGGGCGCAATTTCTGTGTTAATTTGTCAATGTGAGAGTGCGAGGGATACAGTAAAGAAGAAATACTGCATCGGAATAGAGATACTGGACCAGAAAAGGAAATCGTGACGTTGCCTTAGAAGCGTTCCTAGATTGGGAATGAGAAGGCATGGAACCCAGAGTATTTCATTGCGACGCAATTTCTGTGTTAATTCGTCAATGTGAGAGTGCGAGGGATACAGTAAAGAAGAAATACTGCATCGGAATGGAGATACTCGACCAGAAAAGGAAATCGTGACGTTGCCGTAGAAATGTTCCTAGATTGGGAATGAGAAGGCATGGAACCCAGAGTATTTCATTGCGACGCAATTTCTGTGTTAATTCGTCAATGTGAGAGTGCGAGGGATACAGTAAAGAAAAAATACTGCATCGGAAAGGAGATACTCGACCCCGAAAGGAAATCGTGACGTTGCCGTAGAAACGTTCCTAGATTGGGAATGATATGGCATGGAACCCAGAGTATTTCATTGCGACGCAATTTCAGTGTTAATTCGTCAATGTGAGATTGCGAGGATACATTAAAGAAGAAATACTGCATCGGAAAGAAGATACTCGAACCGAAGAGGAAATCGTGACGTTGCCGTTGAAACGTTCCTAGATTGGGAATGAGAAGGCATGGAACCCAGAGTATTTCATTGCGACGCAATTTCAGTGTTAATTCGTTAATGTGAGAATGCGAGGGATACAGTAAAGAAGAAATACTGCATCGGAATGGAGATATTCGACCAGAAAAGGAAATCGTGACTTTGCCGTAGAAACGTTCCTAGATTAGGAATGAGAAGGCATGGACCTCAGAGTATTTCATTGCGACGCCATTTCTGTGTTAATACGTCAATGTGAGAGTGCGAGGGATTCAGTAAAGAAGAAATACTGCATCGGAACGGAGATACTCGACCCCAAAAGGAAGTCGTGACATTGCCGTAGAAACTTTCCTAGATTGGGAATGAGAAGGCATGGAACACAGTATTTCATTGCGACGCAATTTCTGTGTTAATTCGTCAATGTGAGGGTGCGAGGGATACAGTAAAGAAGAAATACTGCATCGGAATGGAGATACTCGACCCCAAAAGGAAATCGTGACGTTGCCGTAGAAACGTTCCTTGATTGGGAATGAGAAGGCATGGAACCCAGAGTTTTTCATTGCGACGCAATTTCTTTGTTAATTCGTCAATGTGAGAGTGCGAGGGATTCAGTAAAGAAGAAATACTGCATCGGAACGGAGATACTCGACCCCAAAAGGAAATCGTGACGTTGCCGTAGAAACGTTCCTGGATTTGGAAAGAGAAGGAATGGAACCCAGAGTTTTTCATTGCGACGCAATTTCTGTGTTAATTCGCAATGTGAGAGTGCGAGGGATTCAGTAAAGAAGAAATACTGCATCGGAACGGAGATACTCGACCCCAAAAGGAAATCGTGACATTGCCGTAGAAACTTTCCTAGATTGGGAATGAGAAGGCATGGAACACAGTATTTCATTGCGACGCAATTTCTGTGTTAATTCGTCAATGTGAGGGTGCGAGGGATACAGTAAAGAAGAAATACTGCATCGGAATGAAGATACTCGACCCCAAAAGGAAATAATGACGTTGCCGTAGAAACGTTCCTGGATTGGGAAAGAGAAGGCATGGAACCCAGTGTATTTCATTGCGACGCAATTTCTGTGTTAATTCGTCAATGTGAGGGTGCGAGGGATACAGTAAGGAAGAAATACTGCATCGGAATGGAGATACCCAATCTCAAAAGGAAATCGTGACGTTGCCGTGGAAACGTTCCTGGATTGGGAAAGAGAAGGCATGGAACACAGAGTATTTCATTGCTACGCAATTTCTGTGTTAATTCGTCAATGTGAGAGTGCGAGGGATACAGTAAAGAAGAAATACTGCATCGGAAAGGAGATACTCGACCCCAAAAGGTAATCGTGATGTTGCCGTAGAAACGTACCTAGATTGGGAATGAGAAGGCATGGAACACAGAGTATTTCATTGCGACGCAATTTCTGTGTTAATTCGTCAATGTGAGAGTGCGTGGGATACAGTAAAGAAGAAATACTGCATCGGAAAGGAGATACTCGACCCCAAAAGGAAATCGTTACGTTGCCGTAGAAACGTTCCTAGATTGGGAATGAGAAGGCATGGAACACAGAGTATTTCATGGCGACGCAATTTCTGTGTTAATTCGTCAATGTGAAAGTCCGTGGGATACAGTAAAGAAGAAATACTGCATCGGAAAGGAGATACTCGACCCCAACAGGAAATCGTGACGTTGCCGTAGAAACGTTCCTAGATTAGGAATGAGAAGGAATGGAACACAGAGTATTTCATTGCGACGCAATTTCTGTGTTAATTCGTCAATGTGAGAGTGCGAGGTATCCAGTAACGACGAAATACTGCATCGGAAAGGAGATACTCGACCCCAAAAGAAAATCGTGACGTTGCCGTAGAAACGTTCCTGGATTGGGAAAGAGAAGGCATGGAACCCAGAGTATTTCATTGCGACGCAATTTCTGAGTTAATTCGTCAATGTGAGAGTGCGGGGGATACAGTAAAGATGAAATACTGCATCGGAAAGGAGATATTCGACCCCAAAAGGAAATCGTGACTTTGCCGTAGAAACGTTCCTGGATTGGGAAAGAGAAGGCATGGAACCTAGAGTATTTCATTGTGACGCAATTTCTGTGATAATTCGTCAATGTGGGAGTGCACGGGATACAGTAAAGAAGAAATACTGCATCGTCAAGGAGATACTCGACCCCAAAAGGAAATAATGACGTTGCTGTAGAAACGTTCCTATATTGGGAATGAGAAGGCATGGAACCCAGAGTTTTTCATTGCGACGCAATTTCTGTGTTAATTCGTCAATGTGAGAGTGCGAGGATACAGTAAAGAAGAAATACTGCATCGGAAAGAAGATATTCGACCAGAAAAGGAAATCCTGACGTTGCTTTAGAAACGTTCCTAGATTGGGAATGAGAGGGCATGGAACCCAGAGTATTTCATTGCGACGCAATTTCTGTGTTAATTCGTCAATGTGAGAGTGCGAGGGATACAGTAAAGAAGAAATACTGCATTGGAATGGAGATACTCGACCAGAAAAGGAATTCGTGACGTTGCAGTAGAAACGTTCCTAGATTGGGAATGAGAAGGCATGGAACCCAGAGTATTTCATTGCGACGCAATTACTGTGTTCATTCGTCAATGTGAGGGTGCGAGGGATACAGCAGAGAAGAAATACTGCATCGGAAAGGAAATACTCGACCCCAAAAGGAAATCGTGAAGTTGCCGCAGAAACGTTCCTAGATTGGAAAAGAGAAGGCATGGAACCCAGAGTTTTCCATTGCGACGCAATTTCTGTGTTAATTCGTCAATGTGAGAGTGCGAGGGATTCAGTAAAGAAGAAATACTGCATCGAAATGGAGATACTCGACCCCAAAAGGAATCGTGACGTTGCCGTAGAAACGTTCCTGGATTGGGAAAGAGAAGGCATGGAACCCAGAGTATTTCATTGCGACGCAATTACTGTGTTAATTCGTCAATGTGAGGGTGCGAGGGATACAGTAAAGAAGAAATACTGCATCGGAATAGAGATACTCGTCCCCAAAAGGAAATCGTGACGTTGCCGTAGAAACGTTCCTGGATTGGGAAAGAGAAGGCCTGGAACCCAGAGTTTTTCATTGCGACGCAATTTCTGTGTTAATTCGTCAATGTGAGAGTGCGAGGGATTCAGTAAAGAAGAAATACTGCATCGGAACGGAGATACTCGACCCCAAAAGGACGTCGTGACGTTGCCGTAGAAAAGTTCCTGGATTGGGAAAGAGAAATCTTGGAACCCAGAGTTTTTCATTGCGACGCAATTTCTGTGTTAATTCGCAATGTGAGAGTGCGAGGGATTCAGTGAAGAAGAAATACTGCATCGGAACGGAGATACTCGACCCGAAAAGGAAATCGTGACATTGCCGTAGAAACTTTCCTAGATTGGGAATGAGAAGGCATGGAACACAGTATTTCATTGCGACGCAATTTCTGTGTTAATTCGTCAATGTGAGGGTGCGAGGGATACAGTAAAGAAGAAATACTGCATCGGAATGGAGATACTCGACCCCAAAAGGAAATCGTGACGTTGGTGTAGAAACGTTCCTGGATTACGAAAGAGAAGGCATGGAACCCAGAGTATTTCATTGCGACGCAATTACTGCGTTAATTCGTCAATGTGAGGGTGCGAGGGATACAATAAAGAAGAAATACTGCATCGGAATGGAGATACTCGACCCAAAATGAAATCGTGACGTTGCCGTAGAAACGTTCCTGGATTGGGAAAGTGAAGGCATGGAACCCAGAGTTTCCCATTGCGACGCAATTTCTGTGTTAATTCGTCAATGTGAGGGTGCGAGGGATACAGTAAAGAAGAAATACTGCATCGGAAAGGAGATACTCGACCCCAAAAGGAAATCGTGACGTTGCCGTAGAAACGTTCCTAGATTGGGAATGAGAAGGCATGGACACAGAGTATTTCATTGCGACGCAATTTCTGTGTTAATTCGTCAATGTGAGGGTGCGAGGGATACAGTAAAGAAGAAATACTGCATCGGAATGGAGTAAAGAAGAAATGGCGCATAGGAATGGAGATACTCGACCACAAAAGAAAATCCTGTCGTTGCCGTAGAAACGTTCCTGGATTGCAAAAGAGAAGGCAAGGAACACAGAGTATTTCATTGCGACGTAATTTCTGTGTTAATTCGTTAATGTGAGGGTGCAAGGGATAGAGTAAAGAAGAAATAGTGCATCAGAAAGGAGATACTCGACCCCAAAAGGAAATCGTGACGTTGCCGTAGAAACGTTCCTGGATTGGGAAAGAGAAGGCATGGAACACAGAGTATTTCATTGCGACGCAATTTCTGTGTTAATTCGTCAATGTGAGGGTGCGATTGATACATAAAGAAGAAATAGTGCATTGGAAAGGAGATACTCGACACCAAAAGGAAATCGTAAAGTTGCCGTAGAAACGTTCCTAGATTGGGAATGAGAAGGCATGGCACCCAGAGTATTTCATTGCGACGATATATCTGAGTTAATTCGTCAATGTGAGAGTGCAGGGGATACAGTAAAGATGAAATACTGCATCGGAAAGGAGATATTCGACCCCAAAAGGAAATCGTGACTTTGCCGTAGAAACGTTCCTATATTGGGAATGAGAAGGCATGGAACCCAGAGTTTTTTATTGCGAGGCGATTTCTGCGTTAATTTGTCAATGTGAGAGTGCGAGGATACAGTAAAGAAGAAATACTGCATCGGAAAGAAGATACTCAACCAGAAAAGGAAATCCTGACGTTGCCTTAGAAACGTTCCTAGATTGGGAATGAGAAGGCATGGAACCCAGAGTATTTCATTGCGACGCAATTTCTATGTTAATTCGTCAATGTGAGAGTGCGATGGATACAGTAAAGAAGAAAAACTGCATCGGAATGGAGATACTCGACCAGAAAAGGAATTCGTGACGTTGCCGTAGAAACGTTCCTAGATTGGGAATGAGAAGGCATGGAACCCAGAGTATTTCATTGCGACGCAATTACTGTGTTCATTCGTCAATGTGAGGGTGCGAGGGATACAGTAGAGAAGAAATACTGCATCGGAAAGGAAATACTCTACCCCAAAAGGAAATCGTGACGTTGCCGCAGAAACGTTCCTAGATTGGGAAAGAGAAGGCATGGAACCCAGAGTTTTCCATTGCGACGCAATTTCTGTGTTAATTCGTCAATGTGAGAGTGCGAGGGATTCAGTAAAGAAGAAATACTGCATCGGAACGGAGATACTCGACCCCAAAAGGAATCGTGACGTTGCCGTAGAAACGTTCCTGGATTGGGATAGAGAAGGCTTGGAACCCAGAGTATTTCATTGCGACCCAATTACTGTGTTAATTCGTCAATGTGAGGGTGCGAGGGATACAGTAAAGAAGAAATACTGCATCGGAATGGAGATACTCGACCCCAAAAGGAAATCGTGACGTTGCCGTAGAAACGTTCCTGGATTGGGAAAGAGAAGGCCTGGAACCCAGAGTTTTTCATTGCGACGCAATTTCTGTGTTAATTCGTCAATGTGAGAGTGCGAGGGATTCAGTAAAGAAGAAATACTGCATCGGAACGGAGATACTCGACCCCAAAAGGAAATCGTGACGTTGCCTTAGAAACGTTCCTGGATTGGGAAAGAGAATGCATGGAACCCAGAGTTTTTCATTGCGACGCAATTTCTGTGTTAATTCGCAATGTGAGAGTGCGAGGGATTCAGTAAAGAAGAAATACTGCATCGGAACGGAGATACTCGACCCGAAAAGGAAATCGTGACATTTCCGTAGAAACTTTCCTAGATTGGGAATGAGAAGGCATGGAACACAGTATTTCATTGCGACGCAATTTCTGTGTTAATTCGTCAATGTGAGGGTGCGAGGGATACAGTAAAGAAGAAATACTGCATCGGAATGGAGATACTCAACCCCAAAAGAAATCATGACGTTGCCGTAGAAACGTTCTTGGATTACGAAAGAGAAGGCATGGAACCCAGAGTATTTCATTGCGACGCAATTACTGCGTTAATTCGTCAATGTGAGGGTGCGAGGGATACAGTAAAGAAGAAATACTGCATCGGAATGGAGATACTCGACCCCAAAAAGAAATCGTGACGTTGCCGTAGAAACGTTCCTGGATTGGGAAAGTGAAGGCATGGAACCCAGAGTTTCCCATTGCGACGCAATTTCTGTGTTAATTCGTCAATGTGAGAGTGCGAGGGATTCAGTAAAGAAGAAATACTGCATCGGAACGGAGATACTCGACCCCAAAAGGAAATCGTGACGTTGCCGTAGAAACTTTCCTAGATTGGGAATGAGAAGGCATGGTACACAGTATTTCATTGCGACGCAATTTCTGTGTTAATTCGTCAATGTGTGGGCGCGAGGGATACAATAAAGAAGAAATACTGCATCGGAATGGAGATACTCGACCCCAAAAGGAAATCGTGACGTTGCCGTAGAAACGTTCCTGGATTGGGAAAGAGAAGGCATGGAACATAGAGTATTTCATTGCGACGCAATTACTGTGTTAATTCGTCAATGTGAGGGTGCAAGGGATAGAGTAAAGTTGAAATAGTGCATCGGAAAGGAGATACTCGACCCCAAAAGGAAATCGTGACGTTGCCGTAGAAACGTTGCTGGATTGGGAAAGAAAAGGCATGGAACCCAGAGTATTCCATTGCGGTGCAATTACTGTGTTAATTCGTCAATGTGAGGGTGCGAGGGATACAGTAAAGAAGAAATAGTGCATCGGAAAAGAGATACTCGACACCAAAAGGAAATCGTGACGTTGCCGTAGAAACGTTCCTAGATTAGGAATGAGAAGGCATGGAACACAGAGTATTTCATTGCGACGCAATTACTGTGTTAATTCGTCAATGTGCGGGCGCGATTGATACAGTAAAGAAGAAATACTGCATCGGAACGGAGATACTCGAACCCAAAAGGAAATCGTGACGTTGCCGTAGAAACGTTCCTAGATTGGGATGGAGAAGGCATGGAACCCAGAGTATTTCATTGCGACGCAATTTCTGTGTTAATTCGTCAATGTGAGGGTGCGAGGGATGCAGTAAAGAAGAAATACTGCATCGGAAAAGGAGATACTCAACCCCAAAAGGAAATCGTGACGTTGCCGTAGAAACGTTCCTAGATTGGGAATGAGAAGGCATGGAACCCAGAGTATTTCATTGCGACCCAATGTCTGTGTTAATTCGTCAATGTGAGGGTGCGATGGATACAGTAAAGAAGAAATACTGTATCGGAATGGAGTAAAGAAGAAATAGTGCTTAGCAATGGAGATACTCGACCCCAAAAGATAAACCTGTCGTTGCCGTAGAAACGTTCCTGGATTGGGAAGGAGAAGGCATGGAACCCAGAGTATTTCATTGCGACGCAATTTCTGTGTTAATTCGTCAATGTGAGGGTGCATGGGATAGAGTAAAGAAGAAATATTGCTTCGGAAAGGAGATACTCGACCCCAAAAGGAAATCGTGACGTTGCCGTAGAAACGTTCCTGGATTGGGAATGAGAAGGCATGGAACCCAGAGTATTTCATTGCGACACAATTTCTGTGTTATTTCGTCAATGTGAGAGTGCGAGGATACAGTAAAGAAGAAATACTGCATCGGAACGGAGATACTCGACCCCAAAAGGAAATCGTGACGTTGCCGTAGAAACGTTCCTGGACTGGGAAAGAGAAGGCATGGAACCCAGAGTATTTCATTGCGACGCATTTACTGTGTTAATTCGTCAATGTGAGGGTGCGAGGGATACAGTAAAGAAGAAATACTGCATCGGAATGGAGATACTCGACCCCAACAGGAAATCGTGACGTTGTCGTAGAAACGTTACTGGATTGGGAAAGAGAAGGCCTGGAACCCAGAGTTTTTCATTGCGACGCAATTTCTGTGTTAATTCGTCAATGTGAGAGTGCGAGGGATTCAGTAAAGAAGAAATACTGCATCGGAACGGAGATACTCGACCCCAAAAGGAATCGTGACCTTGCCGTAGAAACGTTCCTGGACTGGGAAAGAGAAGGCATGGAACCCAGAGTATTTCATTGCGACGCATTTACTGTGTTAGTTCGTCAATGTGAGGGTGCGAGGGATACAGTAAAGAAGAAATACTGCATCGGAACGGAGATACTCGACCCCAACAGGAAATCGTGACGTTGTCGTAGAAACGTTACTGGATTGGGAAAGAGAAGGCCTGGAACCCAGAGTTTTTCATTGCGACGCAATTTCTGTGTTAATTCGCAATGTGAGAGTGCGAGGGATTCAGTAAAGAAGAAATACTGCATCGGAACGGAGATACTCGACCCCAAAAGGAAATCTTGACATTGCCGTAGAAACTATCCTAGATTGGGAATGAGAAGGCGTGTAACACAGTATTTCATTGCGACGCAATTTCTGTGTTAATTCGTCAATGTGAGGGTGCGAGGGATACAGTAAAGAAGAAATACTGCATCGGAATGGAAATACTCGACCCCAAAAGGAAATCGTGATGTTGCCGTAGAAACGTTCCTGGATTGGGAAAGAGAAGGCATGGAACCTAGAGTATTTCATTGTGACGCAATTTCTGTGATAATTCGTCAATGTGGGAGTGCACGGGATACAGTAAAGAAGAAATACTGCATCGTCAAGGAGATACTCGACCCCAAAAGGAAATAATGACGTTGCTGTAGAAACGTTCCTATATTGGGAATGAGAAGGCATGGAACCCAGAGTTTTTCATTGCGACGCAATTTCTGTGTTAATTCGTCAATGTGAGAGTGCGAGGATACAGTAAAGAAGAAATACTGCATCGGAAAGAAGATATTCGACCAGAAAAGGAAATCCTGACGTTGCTTTAGAAACGTTCCTAGATTGGGAATGAGAGGGCATGGAACCCAGAGTATTTCATTGCGACGCAATTTCTGTGTTAATTCGTCAATGTGAGAGTGCGAGGGATACAGTAAAGAAGAAATACTGCATCGGAATGGAGATACTCGACCAGAAAAGGAATTCGTGACGTTGCCGTAGAAACGTTCCTAGATTGGGAATGAGAAGGCATGGAAACCAGAGTATTTCATTGCGACGCAATTACTGTGTTCATTCGTCAATGTGAGGGTGCGAGGGATACAGCAGAGAAGAAATACTGCATCGGAAAGGAAATACTCGACCCCAAAAGGAAATCGTGAAGTTGCCGCAGAAACGTTCCTAGATTGGAAAAGAGAAGGCATGGAACCCAGAGGTTTCCATTGCGACGCAATTTCTGTGTTAATTCGTCAATGTGAGAGTGCGAGGGATTCAGTAAAGAAGAAATACTGCATCGGAATGGAGATACTCGACCCCAAAAGGAATCGTGACGTTGCCGTAGAAACGTTCCTGGATTGGGAAAGAGAAGGCATGGAACCCAGAGTATTTCATTGCGACGCAATTACTGTGTTAATTCGTCAATGTGAGGGTGCGAGGGATACAGTAAAGAAGAAATACTGCATCGGAATAGAGATACTCGACCCCAAAAGGAAATCGTGACGTTGCCGTAGAAACGTTCCTGGATTGGGAAAGAGAAGGCCTGGAACCCAGAGTTTTTCATTGCGACGCAATTTCTGTGTTAATTCGTCAATGTGAGAGTGCGAGGGATTCAGTAAAGAAGAAATACTGCATCGGAACGGAGATACTCGACCCCAAAAGGAAATCGTGACGTTGCCGTAGAAAAGTTCCTGGATTGGGAAAGAGAAATCTTGGAACCCAGAGTTTTTCATTGCGACGCAATTTCTGTGTTAATTCGCAATGTGAGAGTGCGAGGGATTCAGTGAAGAAGAAATACTGCATCGGAACGGAGATACTCGACCCGAAAAGGAAATCGTGACATTGCCGTAGAAACTTTCCTAGATTGTGAATGAGAAGGCATGGAACACAGTATTTCATTGCGACGCAATTTCTGTGTTAATTCGTCAATGTGAGAGTGCGAGGGATTCAGTAAAGAAGAAATACTGCATCGGAACGGAGATACTCGACCCCAAAAGGAAATCGTGACGTTGCCGTAGAAATGTTCCTGGATTGGGAAAGAGAAGGCATGGAACATAGAGTATTTCATTGCGACGCAATTACTGTGTTAATTCGTCAATGTGAGGGTGCGAGGGATACAGTAAAGAAGGAATACTGCATCGGAATGGAGATACTCGAACCCAAAAGGAAATCGTGATGTTGCCATAGAAACGCTCCTAGATTGGGAATATGAACGCATGGAACCCAGAGTATTTCATTGCGACGCAATTTCTGTGTTAATTCATCAATGTGAGGGTGCGAGGGATACAGTAAAGAAGAAATACTGCATCGGAAAGGAGATACTCGACCCCAAAAGGAAATCGTGACGTTGCCGTAGAAACGTTCCTAGATTGGGAATGAGAAGGCATGGACACAGAGTATTTCATTGCGACGCAATTTCTGTGTTAATTCGTCAATGTGAGGGTGCGAGGGATACAGTAAAGAAAAAATACTGCATCGGAATGGAGTAAAGAAGAAATAGTGCATAGGAATGGAGATACTCGACCCCAAAAGAAAATCCTGTCATTGCCGTAGAAACGTTCCTGGATTGCAAAAGAGAAGGCAAGGAACACAGAGTATTTCATTGCGACGCAATTTCTGTGTTAATTCGTCAATGTGAGGGTGCAAGGGATAGAGTAAAGTTGAAATAGTGCATCGGAAAGGAGATACTCGACCCCAAAAGGAAATCGTGACGTTGCCGTAGAAACGTTGCTGGATTGGGAAAGAAAAGGCATGGAACCCAGAGTATTCCATTGCGGTGCAATTACTGTGTTAATTCGTCAATGTGAGGGTGCGAGGGATACAGTAAAGAAGAAATAGTGCATCGGAAAAGAGATACTCGACACCAAAAGGAAATCGTGACGTTGCCGTAGAAACGTTCCTAGATTAGGAATGAGAAGGCATGGAACACAGAGTATTTCATTGCGACGCAATTACTGTGTTAATTCGTCAATGTGCGGGCGCGATTGATACAGTAAAGAAGAAATACGGCATCGGAACGGAGATACTCGAACCCAAAAGGAAATCGTGACGTTGCCGTAGAAACGTTCCTAGATTGGGATGGAGAAGGCATGGAACCCAGAGTATTTCATTGCGACGCAATTTCTGTGTTAATTCGTCAATGTGAGGGTGCGAGGGATACAGTAAAGAAGAAATACTGCATCGGAAAAGGAGATACTCAACCCCAAAAGGAAATCGTGACGTTGCCGTAGAAACGTTCCTGGATTGGGAATGAGAAGGCATGGAACCCAGAGTATTTCATTGCGACACAATTTCTGTGTTATTTCGTCAATGTGTGGGTGCGAGGATAGAGTAAAGAAGAAATATTCCATCGGAAAGGAGATACTCGACCCCAAAATGAAATCGTGACATTGCCGTAGAAACGTTCCTGGATTGGGGAAAAGAAGGCATGGAACCCAGAGTATTTCATTGCGACGCAATTACTGTGTTAATTCTTCAATGTGAGGGTGCGAGGGATACAGTAAAGAAGAAATAGTGCATAGGAATGGAGATACTCGACCCCAAAAGAAAATCCTGTCGTTGCCGTAGAAACGTTCCTGGATTGGGAATGAGAAGGTATGGAACCCAGAGCATTTCATTGCGACGCAATTACTGTGTTAATTCGTCAATGTGAGGATGCAAGGGATACAGTACAGAAGAAATATTGCATCGGAAAGGAAATACTCGACCCCAAAAGTTATTCGTGACGTTGCCGTAGAAACGTTCCTGGATTGGGAATGACAAGGCATGGAACCCAGAGTATTGCATTGCGACGCAATTACTGTGTTAATTCGTCAATGTGAGGGTGCGAGGGATACAGTAAAGAAGAAATACTGCTTAGGAATACAGATACTCGACCCCAAAAGAAAATCCTGTCGTTGCCGTAGAAACGTTCCTGGATTGGGAAAGAGAAGGCATGGAACACAGAGTATTTCATTGCGACGCAATTTCTGTGTTAATTCGTCAATGTGAGGGTGCAAGGGATAGAGTAAAGATGAAATAGTGCATAGGAATGGAGATACTCGACCCCAAAAGAAAATCCTGTCGTTGCCGTAGAAACGTTCCTGGATTGGGAAAGAGGAGGCATGGAACCCAGAGTATTTCATTGCGACGCAATTTCTGTGTTAATTCGTCAGTGTGAGGGTGCAAGGGATAGAGTAAAGATGAAATAGTGCATAGGAATGGAGATACTCGACCCCAAAAGAAAATCCTGTCGTTGCCGTAGAAACGTTCCTGTATTGGGAAAGCGAAGGCATGGAACCCAGAGTATTTCATTGCGACGCAATTACTGTGTTAATTCGTCAATGTGAGGGTGCGAGGGATACAGTAAAGAAGAAATAGTGCATCGGAAAGGAGATACTCGACACCAAAAGGAAATCGTGAGGTTGCCGTAGAAACGTTCCTAGATTAGGAATGAGAAGGCATGGAACACAGAGTATTTCATTGCGACGCAATTACTGTGTTAATTCGTCAATGTGCGGGCGCGATTGATACAGTAAGGAAGAAATACTGCATCGGAACGGAGATACTCGAACCCAAAAGGAAATCGTGACGTTGCCGTAGAAACGTTCCTAGATTGGGATAGAGAAGGCATGGAACCCAGAGTATTTCATTGCGACGCAATTTCTGTGTTAATTCGTCAATGTGAGGGTGCGAGGGATACAGTAAAGAAGAAATACCGCATCGGAAAAGGAGATACTCAACCCCAAAAGGAAATCGTGACGTTGCCGTAGAAACGTTCCTAGGTTGGGAATGAGAACGCATGGAACCCGGAGTATTTCATTGCGACGCAATTTCCGCAATTTCCGTGTTAATTCGTCAATGTGAGGGTGCGAGGGATACAGTTAAGAAGAAATACCGCATCGGAAAGGCGATACCCGACCCCAAAAGGAAATCGTGACGTTACCGTAAAAACGTTCCTAGATTGGGAATGAGAAGGCATGGAACCCAGAGTATTTCATTGCGACCCAATGTCTGTGTTAATTCGTCAATGTGAGGGTGCGAGGGATACAGTAAAGAAGAAATACTGCATCGGAATGGAGTAAAGAAGAAATAGTGCTTAGGAATGGAGATACTCGGCCCCAAAAGATAATCCTGTCGTTGCCGTAGAAACGTTCCTGGATTGGGAAGGAGAAGGCATGGAAAGCAGAGTATTTCATTGCGACGCAATTTCTGTGTTAATTCGTCAATGTGAGGGTGCATGGGATAGAGTAAAGACGAAATATTGCTTCGGAAAGGAGATACTCGACCCCAAAAGGAAATCGTGACGTTGCCGTAGAAACGTTCCTGGATTGGGAATGAGAAGGCATGGAACCCAGAGTATTTCATTGCGACGCAATTTCTGTGTTATTTCGTCAATGTGTGGGTGCGAGGGATAGAGTAAAGAAGAAATATTCCATCGGAAAGGAGATACTCGACCCCAAAATGAAATCGTGACATTGCCGTAGAAACGTTCCTGGATTGGGGAAAAGAAGGCATGGAACCCAGAGTATTTCATTGCGACGCAATTACTGTGTTAATTCTTCAATGTGAGGGTGCGAGGGATACAGTAAAGAAGAAATAGTGCATAGGAATGGAGATACTCGACCCCAAAAGAAAATCCTGTCGATGCCGCAGAAACGTTCCTGGATTGGGAATGAGAAGGTATGGAACCCAGAGTATTTCATTGCGACGCAATTACTGTGTTAATTCGTCAATGTGAGGATGCAAGGGATACAGTACAGAAGAAATATTGCATCGGAAAGGAAATACTCGACCCCAAAAGGAATTCGTGACGTTGCCGTAGAAACGTTCCTGGATTGGGAATGAGAAGGCATGGAACCCAGAGTATTTCATTGCGACGCAATTACTGTGTTAATTCGTCAATGTGAGGGTGCGAGGGATACAGTAAAGAAGAAATACTGCTTAGGAATACAGATACTCGACCCCAAAAGAAAATCCTGTCGTTGCCGTAGAAACGTTCCTGGATTGGGAAAGAGAAGGCATGGAACACAGAGTATTTCATTGCGACGCAATTACTGTGTTAATTCGTCAATGTGAGGGTGCGAGGGATACAGTAAAGAAGAAATACTGCATCGGAATGGAGATACACGACCCCAAAAGAAAATCCTGTCGTAGCCGTAGAAACGTTCCTGGATTGGGAATGAGAAGGCATGGACCCCAGAGTATTTCATTGCGACGCAATTTCTGTGTTAATTCGCCAATGTGAGGGTGCAAGGGATAGAGTGAAGAAGAAATATTGCATAGGATTTTAGATACTGGACCCCAAAAGAAAATCCTGTCGTTGCCGTAGAAACGTTCCTGGATTGGGAAAGAGAAGGCATGGAATCCAGAGTATATCATTGCGACGCAATTTCTGTGTCAATTCGTCAATGTGAGGGTGTGAGGGATACAGTAAAGAAGAAATACTGCATCGGAATGGAGATACTCGACCCCTAAAGAAAATCGTGTCGATGCCGTAGAAACGTTCCTAGATTGGGAAAGAGAAGGCATGGAACACAGAGTATTTCATTGCGACAAGTTTTCTGTGTTAATTCGTCAATGTGAGGGTGCGAAGGATACAGTAAAGAAGAGATACTACATCGGAATGGTGATACTCGACCCCAAAAGATAATCCTGTCGTTGCCGTAGAAACGTTCCTGGATTGGGAATTGTGAAGGAATGGATCACAGAGTATTTCATTGCGACGCAATTTTAGTGTTAATTCGTCAATGTGAGGGTGCAAGGGATAGTATAAAGAAGAAATATTGCATCGGAAAGGAGATACTCGACCCCAAAAAGAAATCGTGACGTTGCCGTAGAAGCGTTCCTAGATTGGGAATGAGAAGGCATGGAACACAGAGTATTTCATTGCGACGCAATTTCTGTGGTAATTCGTCAAAGTGAGAGTGCGAGGGATACAGTAAAGAAGAAATACTGCATCAAAATGGAGATGCTCGACCCCAAAAGAAAATCCTGTCGTTGCTGTAGAAACGTTACTGGATTGGGAATGAGAAGGCATGGAACACAGAGTATTTCATTGCGACGTAATTACTGTGTTAATTCGTCAATGTGAGGGTGCGAGGGATACAGTAAAGAAGAAATACTGCATCGGATTGGGGATACTCGACCCCTCAAGAAAATCGTGCCGATGCCGTAGAAACGTTCCTAGATTGGGAATGAGAAGGCATGGAACACAGAGTATTTCGTTGCGACACAATTTCTGTGTTAATTCGTCAATGTGAGTGTGCGAAGGATACAGTAAAGAAGAAATACTGCATAGGAATGGAGATACTCGACCCCAAAAGATAATCCTGTCGTTGCCGTAGAAACGTTCCTGGATTGGGAATGAGAAGGCATGGATCCCAGAGTATTTCATTGCGACGCAATTTCTGTGTTATTTCGTCAATGTGAGGGTGCAAGGGATAGAGTAAAGAAAAATATTGCAACGGGAAGGAGATACTCGACCCCAAAAGGAAATCGTGACGTTGCCGTAGAAACGTTCCTAAATTGGGAATGAGAAGGCATGGAACACAGAGTATTTCATTGCGACGCAATGTCTGTGTTAATTTGTCAATGTGAGAGTGCGAGGCATACAGTAAAGAAAAAATACTGCAGCGGAATGGAGATAATCGACCCCAAAAGAAAATCCTGTCGTTGCCGTAGAAACGTTCCTGGATTGGGAATGAGAAGGCATGGAACACAGAGTATTTCATTGCGACGCAATTACTGTGTGAATTCGTCAATGTGAGGGTGCGGGGGATACAGTAAAGAAGAAATAGTACATAAGAATTGAGATACTCGACCCCAAAAGAAAATCCTGCCTTTGCCGTAGAAACGTTCCTGGATTGGGAAAGAGAAGGCTGGGAACCCAGAGTATTTCATTGCGACGCAATTTCTGTGTTGATTCGTCAATGTGAGGGTGCAAGGAAAAGAGTAAAGAAGAACTAGAGCATAGGAATGGAGATACTCGACCCCAAAAGAAAATCCTGTCGTTGCCGTAGAGACGTTCCTGGATTGGGAAAGAGAAGGCATGGAACCCAGAGTATTTCATTGCGACGCAATTTCTGTGTTAATTCGTCAATGTGAGAGTGCGAGGGATACAGTAAAGAAGAAATACTGCATCGGAATGGAGATACTCGACCCCAAAAGAAAATCCTGTCCTTGCCGTAGAAACGTTCCTGGATTGGGAATGAGACAGCATGGAACACAGAGTATTTCATTGCGACGCAATTTCTGTGGTAATTCGTCAATGTGAATGTGCAAGGGATAGAGTAAAAAGGAAATAGTGCATAGGATTGGAGATACTCGCCTCCAAAAGAAAATCCTGTCGTTGCCGTAGAAACGTTCCTGGATTGGGAAAGAGAAGGCATGGAACCCAGAGTATTTCATTGCGACGCAATTTCTTTGTTAATTCGTCAATGTGAGGGTGCAAGGGGTAGAGTAAAGAAGAAATATTGCATCGGAAAAGAGATACTCGACCCCAAAAGGAAATCGTGACGTTGCCGTTGAAACGTTCCTGGATTGGGAAAGAGAAGGGATGGAAACCAGAGTATGTCATTGCGACGCAATTTCTGTGTTATTTCGTCAATGTGAGGGTGCAAGGGATAGAGTAAACAAGAAATAGTGCATAGGAATGGAGATACACGACCCCAAAAGAAAATCCTGTCGTTGCCGTAGAAACGTTCCTGGATTGGGAAAGAGAAGGCATGGAACCCAGAGTATTTCATCTCGGCGCAGTTTCTGTGTTAATTCGTCAATGTGAGGGTGCGAGGGATACAGTAAAGAAGAAATAGTGCATAGGAATGGAGATACTAGACCCCAAATTAAAATCCTGTCGTTGCCATAGAAACGTTCCTGTATTGGGAAAGAGAAGGCATGGAACCCAGAGCATATCATTGCGACGCAATTTCTGTGTTAATTCGTCAATGTGAGGGTGCAAAGGATAGAGTAAAGAAGAAATATTGCATCGGAATGGAGATACCCGACCCCAAAAGAAAATCCTGTTGTTGCCGTAGAAACTTTCCTGGATTGGGAAAGAGAAGGCATGGAACCGAGAGTATTTCATTGCGACGCAATTTCTGTGTCAATTCGTCAATGTGGGAGTGCGAGGGATACAGTAAAGACGAAATACTGCATCTAAATGGAGATACTGGCCCCCTAAAGAAAATCCTGTCGTTGCCGTAGAAACGTTCCTGGATTGTAAATGAGAAGAGTATTTCATTGCGACGCAATTACTGTGTTAATTCGTCAATGTGAGGGTGCGAGGGATACAGTAAAGAAGAATCAGTGCATAGGAATGGAGATACTCGACCCCAAAAGAAAATCCTGTCGTTGCCGTAGAAGCGTTCCTGGATTGGGAAAGAGAAGGCATGGAACCCAGAGTATTTCATTGCGACGCAATTTCTGTGTTAATTCGTCAATGTGAGGGTGCAAGGGATAGAGTGATGAAGAAGTAGTACATAGGAATGGAGATACTCGACAACAGAAGAAAATCCTGTCGTTGCCGTAAAACGTTCCTGGATTGGGAAAGAGAAGGCATGGAACCCAGAGTATTTCATTGCGACGCAATTTCTGTGTTAATTCGTCAATGTGAGGGTGCGAGGGATACAGTAAAGAAGAAATACTGCATCGGAATGGAGTAAAGAAGAAATAGTGCATAGGAATGGAGATACTCGACCACAAAAGAAAATCCTGTCGTTGCCGTAGAAACGTTCCTGGATTGCAAAAGAGAAGGCAAGGAACACAGAGTATTTCATTGCGACGCAATTACTGTGTTAATTCGTCAATGTGAGGGTGCGAGGGATACAGTAAAGAAGAATCAGTGCATAGGAATGGAGATACTCGACCCCAAAAGAAAATCCTGTCGTTGCCGTAGAAACGTTCCCGGATTGGGAAAGAGAAGGCATGGAACCCAGAGTATTTCATTGCGACGCAATTTCTGTGTTAATTCGTCAATGTGAGGGTGCAAGGGATAGAGTGACGAAGAAGTAGTACATAGGAATGGAGATACTCGACAACAAAAGAAAATCCTGTCGTTGCCGTAAAACGTTCCTGGTTTGGGAAAGAGAAGGCATGGAACCCAGAGTATTTCATTGCGACGCAATTTCTGTGTTAATTCGTCAATGTGAGGGTGCGAGGGATTCAGTAAAGAAGAAATACTGCATCGGAAAGGAGATACTCGACCCCAAAAGGTAATCGTGACGTTGCCGTAGAAACGTTCCTAGATTGGGAATGAGAAGGCATGGAACACAGAGAATTTCATTGCGACGCAATTTCTGTGTTAATTCGTCAATGTGCGGGCGCGATTGATACAGTAAAGAAGAAATACTGCATCGGAACGGAGATACTCGAACCCAAAAGGAAATCGTGACGTTGCCGTAGAAACGTTCCTAGATTGGGATAGAGAAGGCATGGAACCCAGAGTATTTCATTGCGACGCAATTTCTGTGTTAATTCGTCAATGTGAGGGTGCGAGGGATACAGTAAAGAAGAAATAGTGCATCGGAACGGAGATACTCGACCCATAAAGGAAATCGTGACGTTGCCGTAGAAACAATCCTAGATTGGGAATGAGAAGGCATGGAACACAGAGTAACTAATTGCGACGCAATTTCTGTGTTAATTCGTCAATGTGAGGGTGCGAGGGATACAGTAAAGAAGAAATACTGCATCGGAATGGAGATACTCGCCCCAAAAGGAAATCTTGACGTTGCCGTAGAAACGTTCCTGGATTGGGAAAGAGAAGGCGTGGAACATAGAGTATTTCATTGCGACGCAATTACTGTGTTAATTCGTCAATGTGAGGGTGCGAGGGATACAGTAAAGAAGAAATACTGCATCGGAAATGTGATACTCGACCCCAAAAGGAAATCGTGACGTTGCTGTAGAAACGTTCCTAGATTGGGAATAAGAAGGCATGGAACACAGAGTATTTTATTGCGACGCAATTTCTGTGTTAATTCGTCAATGTGAGGGTGTGAGGGATACAGTAAAGAAGAAATAGTGCATCGGAAAGGAGATACTCGATCCCAAAAGGAAATCGTGACGTTTCCGTAGAAACGTTCCTAGATTGGGAATGAGAAGGCATGGAACCCAGAGTGTTTCATTGCGACGCAATTTCTGTGTTAATTCGTCAATGTAAGGGTGCTAGGGATACAGTAAAGAAGAAATACTGCATCGGAATGGAGATACTCGACCAGAAAGGGAAATCGTGACGTTGCCGTAGAAACGTTCCTAGATTGGGAATGAGAAGGCATGGCACCCAGAGTATTTCATTGCGACGCAATATCTGAGTTAATTCGTCAATGTGAGAGTGCAGGGGATACAGTAAAGATGAAATACTGCATCGGAAAGGAGATACTCAACCCCAAAAGGAAATCGTGACTTTGCCGTAGAAACGTTCCTATATTGGGAATGAGAAGGCATGGAACCCAGAGTTTTTCATTGCGACGCAATTTTTGTGTTAATTCGTCAATGTGAGGGTGCGAGGGATACAGTAAAGAAGAAATACTGCATCGGAATGGAGATACTCAACCCCAAAAGGAAATCGTGACGTTGCCGTAGAAACGTTCCTGGATTACGAAAGAGAAGGCATGGAACCCAGAGTATTTCATTGCGACGCAATTACTGCGTTAATTCGTCAATGTGAGGGTGCGAGGGATACAGTAAAGAAGAAATACTACATCGGAATGGTGATACTCGACCCCAAAAGATAATCCTGTCGTCGCCGTAGAAACGTTCCTGGATTGGGAATTGTGAAGGAATGGATCACAGAGTATTTCATTGCGACGCAATTTTAGTGTTAATTCGTCAATGTGAGGGTGCAAGGGATAGTATAAAGAAGAAATATTGCATCGGAAAGGAGATACTCGACCCCAAAAAGAAATCGTGACGTTGCCGTAGAAGCGTTCCCAGATTGGGAATGAGAAGGCATGGAACACAGAGTATTTCATTGCGACGCAATTTCTGTGGTAATTCGTCAAAGTGAGAGTGCGAGGGATACAGTAAAGAAGAAATACTGCATCAAAATGGAGATGCTCGACCCCAAAAGAAAATCCTGTCGTTGCTGTAGAAACGTTACTGGATTGGGAATGAGAAGGCATGGAACACAGAGTATTTCATTGCGACGTAATTACTGTGTTAATTCGTCAATGTGAGGGTGCGAGGGATACAGTAAAGAAGAAATACTGCATCGGATTGGGGATACTCGACCCCTCAAGAAAATCGTGCCGATGCCGTAGAAACGTTCCTAGATTGGGAATGAGAAGGCATGGAACACAGAGTATTTCATTGCGACACAATTTCTGTGTTAATTCGTCAATGTGAGTGTGCGAAGGATACAGTAAAGAAGAAATACTGCATCGGAATGGAGATACTCGACCCCAAAAGATAATCCTGTCGTTGCCGTAGAAACGTTCCTGGATTGGGAATGAGAAGGCATGGATCCCAGAGTATTTCATTGCGACGCAATTTCTGTGTTAATTCGTCAATGTGAGGGTGCAAGGGATAGAGTAAAGAAAAATATTGCAACGGAAAGGAGATACTCGACCCCAAAAGGAAATCGTGACGTTGCCGTAGAAACGTTCCTAAATCGGGAATGAGAAGGCATGGAACACAGAGTATTTCATTGCGACGCAATTTCTGTGTTAATTTGTCAATGTGAGAGTGCGAGGCATACAGTAAAGAAAAAATACTGCATCGGAATGGAGATAATCGACCCCAAAAGAAAATCCTGTCGTTGCCGTAGAAACGTTCCTGGATTGGGAAAGAGAAGGCATGGAACCCAGAGTATTTCATTGCGACGCAATTTCTGTGTTAATTCGTCAATGTGAGAGTGCGAGGGATACAGTAAAGAAGAAATACTGCATCGGAATGGAGATACTCGACCCCAAAAGAAAATCCTGTCCTTGCCGTAGAAACGTTACTGGATTGGGAATGAGAAAGCATGGAACACAGAGTATTTCATTGCGACGCAATTTCTGTGGTAATTCGTCAATGTGAATGTGCAAGGGATAGAGTAAAGAGGAAATAGTGCATAGGATTGGAGATACTCGCCTCCAAAAGAAAATCCTGTCGTTGCCGTAGAAACGTTCCTGGATTGGGAAAGAGAAGGCATGGAACCCAGAGTATTTCATTGCGACGCAATTTCTTTGTTAATTCGTCAATGTGAGGGTGCAAGGGGTAGAGTAAAGAAGAAATATTGCATCGGAATGGAGATACCCGACCCCAAAAGAAAATCCTGTTGTTGCCGTAGAAACTTTCCTGGATTGGGAAAGAGAAGGCATGGAACCCAGAATATTTCATTGCTACCCAATTTCTGTGTCAATTCGTCAATGTGGGAGTGCGAGGGATACAGTAAAGACGAAATACTGCATCTAAATGGAGATACTGGCCCCCTAAAGAAAATCCTGTCGTTGCCGTAGAAACGTTCCTGGATTGTAAATGAGAAGAGTATTTCACTGCGACGCAATTACTGTGTTAATTCGTCAATGTGAGGGTGCGAGGGATACAGTAAAGAAGAATCAGTGCATAGGAATGGAGATACTCGACCCCAAAAGAAAATCCTGTCGTTGCCGTAGAAGCGTTCCTGGATTGGGAAAGAGAAGGCATGGAACCCAGAGTATTTCATTGCGACGCAATTTCTGTGTTATTCGTCAATGTGAGGGTGCAAGGGATAGAGTGATGAAGAAGTAGTACATAGGAATGGAGATACTCGACAACAGAAGAAAATCCTGTCGTTGCCGTAAAACGTTCCTGGATTGGGAAAGAGAAGGCATGGAACCCAGAGTATTTCATTGCGACGCAATTTCTGTGTTAATTCGTCAATGTGAGGGTGCGAGGGATACAGTAAAGAAGAAATACTGCATCGGAATGGATTAAAGAAGAAATAGTGCATAGGAATGGAGATACTCGACCACAATAGAAAATCCTGTCGTTGCCGTAGAAACGTTCCTGGATTGCAAAAGAGAAGGCAAGGAACACAGAGTATTTCATTGCGACGCAATTACTGTGTTAATTCGTCAATGTGAGGGTGCGAGGGATACAGTAAAGAAGAAATAGTGCATCGGAACGGAGATACTCGACCCCAAAAGGAAATCGCGACGTTGCCGTAGAAACAATCCTAGATTGGGAATGAGAAGGCATGGAACACAGAGTAACTAATTGCGACGCAATTTCTGTGTTAATTCGTCAATGTGAGGGTGCGAGGGATACAGTAAAGAAGAAATACTGCATCGGAATGGAGATACTCGACCCCAAAAGGAAATCGTGACGTTGCCGTAGAAACGTTCCTGGATTGGGAAAGAGAAGGCGTGGAACATAGAGTATTTCATTGCGGCGCAATTACTGTGTTAATTCGTCAATGTGAGGGTGCGAGGGATACAGTAAAGAAGAAATACTGCATCGGAAATGTGATACTCGACCCCAAAAGGAAATCGTGACGTTGCTGTAGAAACGTTCCTAGATTGGGAATAAGAAGGCATGGAACACAGAGTATTTTATTGCGACGCAATTTCTGTGTTAATTCGTCAATGTGAGGGTGTGAGGGATACAGTAAAGAAGAAATAGTGCATCGGAAAGGAGATACTCGATCCCAAAAGGAAATCGTGACGTTTCCGTAGAAACGTTCCTAGATTGGGAATGAGAAAGCATGGAACCCAGAGTGTTTCATTGCGACGCAATTTCTGTGTTAATTCGTCAATGTAAGGGTGCTAGGGATACAGTAAAGAAGAAATACTGCATCGGAATGGAGATACTCGACCAGAAAGGGAAATCGTGACGTTGCCGTAGAAACGTTCCTAGATTGGGAATGAGAAGGCATGGCACCCAGAGTATTTCATTGCGACGCAATATCTGAGTTAATTCGTCAATGTGAGAGTGCAGGGGATACAGTAAAGATGAAATACTGCATCGGAAAGGAGATACTCAACCCCAAAAGGAAATCGTGACTTTGCCGTAGAAACGTTCCTATATTGGGAATGAGAAGGCATGGAACCCAGAGTTTTTCATTGCGACGCAATTTCTGTGTTAATTCGTCAATGTGAGGGTGCGAGGGATACAGTAAAGAAGAAATACTGCATCGGAATGGAGATACTCAACCCCAAAAGGAAATCGTGACGTTGCCGTAGAAACGTTCCTGGATTACGAAAGAGAAGGCATGGAACCCAGAGTATTTCATTGCGACGCAATTACTGCGTTAATTCGTCAATGTGAGGGTGCGTGGGATACAGTAAAGAAGAAATACTGCATCGGAATGGAGATACTCGACCCCAAAAAGAAATCGTGACGTTGCCGTAGAAACGTTCCTGGATTGGGAAAGTGAAGGCATGGAACCCAGAGTTTCCCATTGCGACTCAATTTCTGTGTTAATTCGTCAATGTGAGAGTGCGAGGGATTCAGTAAAGAAGAAATACTGCATCGGAACGGAGATACTCGACCCCAAAAGGAAATCGTGACGTTGCCGTAGAAACTTTCCTAGATTGGGAATGAGAAGGCATGGTACACAGTATCTCATTGCGACGCAATTTCTGTGATAATTCGTCAATGTGAGGGCGCGAGGGATACAGTAAAGAAGAAATACTGCATCGGAATGGAGATACTCGACCCCAAAAAGAAATCGTGACGTTGAAGTAGAAACGTTCCTGGATTGGGAAAGAGAAGGCATGGAACATGGAGTATTTCATTGCGACGCAATTACTGTGTTAATTCGTCAATGTGAGGGTCCGAGGGATACAGTAAAGAAGGAATACTGCATCGGAAAGGAGATACTCGACCCAAAAAGGAAATCGTGACGTTGCCGTAAAAACGCTCCTAGATTGGGAATATGAACGCATGGAACCCAGAGTATTTCATTGCGACGCAATTTCTGTGTTAATTCGTCAATGTGAGGGTGCGAGGGATACAGTAAAGAAGAAATACTGCTTAGGAATACAGATACTCGACCCCAAAAGAAAATCCTGTCGTTGCCGTAGAAACGTTCCTGGATTGGGAAAGAGAAGCCAAGGAACACAGAGTATTTCATTGCGACGCAATTACTGTGTTAATTCGTCAATGTGAGGGTGCGAGGGATACAGTAAAGAAGAAATACTGCATCGGAATGGAGATACTCGACCCCAAAAGAAAATCCTGTCGTAGCCGTAGAAACGTTCCTGGATTGGGAATGAGAAGGCATGGACCCCAGAGTATTTCATTGCGACGCAATTTCTGTGTTAATTCGTCAATGTGAGGGTGCAAGGGATAGAGTGAAGAAGAAATATTGCATAGGATTGGAGATACTGGACCCCAAAAGAAAATCCTGTCGTTGCCGTAGAAACGTTCCTGGATTGGGGAAGAGGAGGCATGGACCCCAGAGTATTTCATTGCGACGCAATTTCTGTGTTAATTCGTCAATGTGAGGGTGCAAGGGATAGAGTAAAGAAGAAATAGTGCATAGGAATGGAGATACTCGACCCCAAAAGAAAATCCTGTCGTTGCCGTAGAAACGTTCCTGGATTGGGAAAGAGAAGGCATGGAACCCAGAGTATTTCATTGCGACGCAATTACTGTGTTAATTCGTCAAAGTGAGGGTGCGAGGGATACAGTAAAGAAGAAATAGTGCATCGGAAAGGAGATACTCGACACCAAAAGGAAATCGTGACGTTGCCGTAGAAACGTTCCTAGATTAGGAATGAGAAGGCATGGAACACAGAGTATTTCATTGCGACGCAATTACTGTGTTAATTCGTCAATGTGCGGGCGCGATTGATACAGTAAAGAAGAAATACTGCATCGGAACGGAGATACTCGAACCCAAAAGGAAATCGTGACGTTGCCGTAGAAACGTTCCCAGATTGGGATAGAGAAGGCATGGAACCCAGAGTATTTCATTGCGACGCAATTTCTGTGTTAATTCGTCAATGTGAGGGTGCGAGGGATACAGTAAAGAAGAAATACTGCATCGGAAAAGGAGATAGACAACCCCAAAAGGAAATCGTGACGTTGCCGTAGAAAGGTTCCTAGGTTGGGAATGAGAACGCATGGAACCCGGAGTATTTCATTGCGACGCAATTTCCGTGTTAATTCGTCAATGTGAGGGTGCGAGGGATACAGTAAAGAAGAAATACCGCATCGGAAAGGCGATACCCGACCCCAAAAGGAAATCGTGACGTTACCGTAAAAACGTTCCTAGATTGGGAATGAGAAGGTATGGAACCCAGAGTATTTCATTGCGACCCAATGTCTGTGTTAATTCGTCAATGTGAGGGTGCGAGGGATACAGTAAAGAAGAAATACTGCATCGGAATGGAGTAAAGAAGAAATAGTGCTTAGGAATGGAGATACTCGACCCCAAAAGATAATCCTGTCGTTGCCGTAGAAACGTTCCTGGATTGGGAAGGAGAAGGCACGGAACCCAGAGTATTTCATTGCGACGCAATTTCTGTGTTAATTCGTCAATGTGAGGGTGCATGGGATAGAGTAAAGAAGAAATATTGCTTCGGAAAGGAGATACTCGACCCCAAAAGGAAATCGTGACGTTGCCGTAGAAACGTTCCTGGATTGGGAATGAGAAGGCATGGAACTCAGAGTATTTCATGTGTGGGTGCGAGGGATAGAGTAAAGAAGAAATATTCCATCGGAAAGGAGATACTCGACCCCAAAATGAAATCGTGACATTGCCGTGGAAACGTTCCTGGATTGGGGAAAAGAAGGCATGGAACCCAGAGTATTTCATTGCGACGCAATTACTGTGTTAATTCTTCAATGTGAGGGTGCGAGGGATACAGTAAAGAAGAAATAGTGCATAGGAATGGAGATACTCGACCCCAAAAGAAAATCCTGTCGTTGCCGTAGAAACGTTCCTGGATTGGGAATGAGAAGGTATGGAACCCAGAGTATTTCATTGCGACGCAATTACTGTGTTAATTCGTCAATGTGAGGATGCAAGGGATACAGTACAGAAGAAATATTGCATCGGAAAGGAAATACTCGACCCCCAAAAGGAATTCGTGACGTTGCCGTAGAAACGTTCCTGGATTGGGAATGAGAAGGCATGGAACCCAGAGTATTTCATTGCGACGCAATCACTGTGTCAATTCGTCAATGTGAGGGTGCGAGGGATGCAGTAAAGAAGAAATACTGCTTAGGAATACAGATACTCGACCCCAAAAGAAAATCCTGTCGTTGCCGTAGAAACGTTCCTGGATTGGGAAAGAGAAGGCATGGAACACAGAGTATTTCATTGCGACGCAATTACTGTGTTAATTCGTCAATGTGAGGGTGCGAGGGATACAGTAAAGAAGAAATACTGCATCGGAATGGAGATACTCGACCCCAAAAGAAAATCCTGTCGTAGCCGTAGAAACGTTCCTGGATTGGGAATGAGAAGGCATGGACCCCAGAGTATTTCATTGCGACGCAATTTCTGTGTTAATTCGTCAATGTGAGGGTGCAAGGGATAGAGTGAAGAAGAAATATTGCATAGGATTGGAGATACTGGACCCCAAAAGAAAATCATGTCGTTGCCGTAGAAACGTTCCTGGATTGGGAGAGAGGAGGCATGGAACCCAGAGTATTTCATTGCGACGCAATTTCTGTGTTAATTCGTCAATGGGAGGGTGCAAGGGATAGAGTAAAGAAGAAATAGTGCATAGGAATGGAGAGACTCGACCCCAAAAGAAAATCCTGTCGTTGCCGTAGAAACGTTCCTGGATTGGGAAAGAGAAGGCATGGATCCCAGAGTATTTCATTGCGACGCAATTTCTGTGTCAATTCGTCAATGTGAGTGTGCGAGGGATACAGTAAAGAAGAAATACTGCATCGGAATGGAGATACTCGACCCCTAAAGAAAATCGTGTCGATGCCGTAGAAACGTTCCTAGATTGGGAATGAGAAGGCATGGAACACAGAGTATTTCATTGCGACAAGTTTTCTGTGTTAATTCGTCAATGTGAGAGTGCGAGGGATACAGTAAAGAAGAAATAGTGCATCGGAATGGAGATACTCGACCCCAAAAGAAAATCCTGTCCCTGCCGTAGAAACGTTCCTGGATTGGAAATGAGAAAGCATGGAACACAGAGTATTTCATTGCGACGCAATTTCTGTGGTAATTCGTCAATGTGAATGTGCAAGGGATAGAGTAAAGAAGAAATAGTGCATAGGAATGGAGATACTCGCCTCCAAAAGAAAATCCTGTCGTTGCCGTAGAAACGTTCCTGGATTGGGAAAGAGAAGGCGTGGATCCCAGAGTATTTCATTGCGACGCAATTTCTGTGTCAATTCGTCAATGTGAGGGTGCGAGGGATACAGTAAAGAAGAAATACTGCATCGGAATGGAGATACTCGACCCCTAAAGAAAATCGTGTCGATGCCGTAGAAACGTTCCTAGATTGGGAATGAGAAGGCATGGAACACAGAGTATTTCATTGCAACAAGTTTTCTGTGTTAATTCGTCAATGTAAGGGTGCGAAGGATACAGTAAAGAAGAAATACTACATCGGAATGGTGATACTCGACCCCAAAAGATAATCCTGTCGTTGCCGTAGAAACGTTCCTGGATTGGGAATTTTGAAGGAATGGATCACAGAGTATTTCATTGCGACGCAATTTCTGTGTTAATTCGTCAAAGTGAGGGTGCAAGGGATAGTATAAAGAAGAAATATTGCATCGGAAAGGAGATACTCGACCCCAAAAAGAAATCGTGACGTTGCCGTAGAAACGTTCCTAGATTGGGAATGAGAAGGCATGGAACACAGAGTATTTCATTGCGACGCAATTTCTGTGTTAATTCGTCAAAGTGAGAGTGCGAGGGATACAGTAAAGAAGAAATAGTGCATCGGAAAGGAGATACTCGACACCAAAAGGAAATCGTGACGTTTCCGTAGAAACGTTCCTAGATTGGGAATGAGAAGGCATGGAACCCAGAGTGTTTCATTGCGACGCAATTTCTGTGTTAATTCGTCAATGTAAGGGTGCTAGGGATACAGTAAAGAAGAAATACTGCATCGGAATGGAGATACTCGACCAGAAAGGGAAATCGTGACGTTGCCGTAGAAACGTTCCTAGATTGGGAATGAGAAGGCATGGCACCCAGAGTATTTCATTGCGACGCAATATCTGAGTTAATTCGTCAATGTGAGAGTGCAGGGGATACAGTAAAGATGAAATACTGCATCGGAAAGGAGATACTCAACCCCAAAAGGAAATCGTGACTTTGCCGTAGAAACGTTCCTATATTGGGAATGAGAAGGCATGGAACCCAGAGTTTTTCATTGCGACGCAATTTTTGTGTTAATTCGTCAATGTGAGGGTGCGAGGGATACAGTAAAGAAGAAATACTGCATCGGAATGGAGATACTCAACCCCAAAAGGAAATCGTGACGTTGCCGTAGAAACGTTCCTGGATTACGAAAGAGAAGGCATGGAACCCAGAGTATTTCATTGCGACGCAATTACTGCGTTAATTCGTCAATGTGAGGGTGCGAGGGATACAGTAAAGAAGAAATACTACATCGGAATGGTGATACTCGACCCCAAAAGATAATCCTGTCGTCGCCGTAGAAACGTTCCTGGATTGGGAATTGTGAAGGAATGGATCACAGAGTATTTCATTGCGACGCAATTTTAGTGTTAATTCGTCAATGTGAGGGTGCAAGGGATAGTATAAAGAAGAAATATTGCATCGGAAAGGAGATACTCGACCCCAAAAAGAAATCGTGACGTTGCCGTAGAAGCGTTCCCAGATTGGGAATGAGAAGGCATGGAACACAGAGTATTTCATTGCGACGCAATTTCTGTGGTAATTCGTCAAAGTGAGAGTGCGAGGGATACAGTAAAGAAGAAATACTGCATCAAAATGGAGATGCTCGACCCCAAAAGAAAATCCTGTCGTTGCTGTAGAAACGTTACTGGATTGGGAATGAGAAGGCATGGAACACAGAGTATTTCATTGCGACGTAATTACTGTGTTAATTCGTCAATGTGAGGGTGCGAGGGATACAGTAAAGAAGAAATACTGCATCGGATTGGGGATACTCGACCCCTCAAGAAAATCGTGCCGATGCCGTAGAAACGTTCCTAGATTGGGAATGAGAAGGCATGGAACACAGAGTATTTCATTGCGACACAATTTCTGTGTTAATTCGTCAATGTGAGTGTGCGAAGGATACAGTAAAGAAGAAATACTGCATCGGAATGGAGATACTCGACCCCAAAAGATAATCCTGTCGTTGCCGTAGAAACGTTCCTGGATTGGGAATGAGAAGGCATGGATCCCAGAGTATTTCATTGCGACGCAATTTCTGTGTTAATTCGTCAATGTGAGGGTGCAAGGGATAGAGTAAAGAAAAATATTGCAACGGAAAGGAGATACTCGACCCCAAAAGGAAATCGTGACGTTGCCGTAGAAACGTTCCTAAATCGGGAATGAGAAGGCATGGAACACAGAGTATTTCATTGCGACGCAATTTCTGTGTTAATTTGTCAATGTGAGAGTGCGAGGCATACAGTAAAGAAAAAATACTGCATCGGAATGGAGATAATCGACCCCAAAAGAAAATCCTGTCGTTGCCGTAGAAACGTTCCTGGATTGGGAAAGAGAAGGCATGGAACCCAGAGTATTTCATTGCGACGCAATTTCTGTGTTAATTCGTCAATGTGAGAGTGCGAGGGATACAGTAAAGAAGAAATACTGCATCGGAATGGAGATACTCGACCCCAAAAGAAAATCCTGTCCTTGCCGTAGAAACGTTACTGGATTGGGAATGAGAAAGCATGGAACACAGAGTATTTCATTGCGACGCAATTTCTGTGGTAATTCGTCAATGTGAATGTGCAAGGGATAGAGTAAAGAGGAAATAGTGCATAGGATTGGAGATACTCGCCTCCAAAAGAAAATCCTGTCGTTGCCGTAGAAACGTTCCTGGATTGGGAAAGAGAAGGCATGGAACCCAGAGTATTTCATTGCGACGCAATTTCTTTGTTAATTCGTCAATGTGAGGGTGCAAGGGGTAGAGTAAAGAAGAAATATTGCATCGGAATGGAGATACCCGACCCCAAAAGAAAATCCTGTTGTTGCCGTAGAAACTTTCCTGGATTGGGAAAGAGAAGGCATGGAACCCAGAATATTTCATTGCGACGCAATTTCTGTGTCAATTCGTCAATGTGGGAGTGCGAGGGATACAGTAAAGACGAAATACTGCATCTAAATGGAGATACTGGCCCCCTAAAGAAAATCCTGTCGTTGCCGTAGAAACGTTCCTGGATTGTAAATGAGAAGAGTATTTCACTGCGACGCAATTACTGTGTTAATTCGTCAATGTGAGGGTGCGAGGGATACAGTAAAGAAGAATCAGTGCATAGGAATGGAGATACTCGACCCCAAAAGAAAATCCTGTCGTTGCCGTAGAAGCGTTCCTGGATTGGGAAAGAGAAGGCATGGAACCCAGAGTATTTCATTGCGACGCAATTTCTGTGTTATTCGTCAATGTGAGGGTGCAAGGGATAGAGTGATGAAGAAGTAGTACATAGGAATGGAGATACTCGACAACAGAAGAAAATCCTGTCGTTGCCGTAAAACGTTCCTGGATTGGGAAAGAGAAGGCATGGAACCCAGAGTATTTCATTGCGACGCAATTTCTGTGTTAATTCGTCAATGTGAGGGTGCGAGGGATACAGTAAAGAAGAAATACTGCATCGGAATGGATTAAAGAAGAAATAGTGCATAGGAATGGAGATACTCGACCACAATAGAAAATCCTGTCGTTGCCGTAGAAACGTTCCTGGATTGCAAAAGAGAAGGCAAGGAACACAGAGTATTTCATTGCGACGCAATTACTGTGTTAATTCGTCAATGTGAGGGTGCGAGGGATACAGTAAAGAAGAAATAGTGCATCGGAACGGAGATACTCGACCCCAAAAGGAAATCGCGACGTTGCCGTAGAAACAATCCTAGATTGGGAATGAGAAGGCATGGAACACAGAGTAACTAATTGCGACGCAATTTCTGTGTTAATTCGTCAATGTGAGGGTGCGAGGGATACAGTAAAGAAGAAATACTGCATCGGAATGGAGATACTCGACCCCAAAAGGAAATCGTGACGTTGCCGTAGAAACGTTCCTGGATTGGGAAAGAGAAGGCGTGGAACATAGAGTATTTCATTGCGGCGCAATTACTGTGTTAATTCGTCAATGTGAGGGTGCGAGGGATACAGTAAAGAAGAAATACTGCATCGGAAATGTGATACTCGACCCCAAAAGGAAATCGTGACGTTGCTGTAGAAACGTTCCTAGATTGGGAATAAGAAGGCATGGAACACAGAGTATTTTATTGCGACGCAATTTCTGTGTTAATTCGTCAATGTGAGGGTGTGAGGGATACAGTAAAGAAGAAATAGTGCATCGGAAAGGAGATACTCGATCCCAAAAGGAAATCGTGACGTTTCCGTAGAAACGTTCCTAGATTGGGAATGAGAAAGCATGGAACCCAGAGTGTTTCATTGCGAAGCAATTTCTGTGTTAATTCGTCAATGTAAGGGTGCTAGGGATACAGTAAAGAAGAAATACTGCATCGGAATGGAGATACTCGACCAGAAAGGGAAATCGTGACGTTGCCGTAGAAACGTTCCTAGATTGGGAATGAGAAGGCATGGCACCCAGAGTATTTCATTGCGACGCAATATCTGAGTTAATTCGTCAATGTGAGAGTGCAGGGGATACAGTAAAGATGAAATACTGCATCGGAAAGGAGATACTCAACCCCAAAAGGAAATCGTGACTTTGCCGTAGAAACGTTCCTATATTGGGAATGAGAAGGCATGGAACCCAGAGTTTTTCATTGCGACGCAATTTCTGTGTTAATTCGTCAATGTGAGGGTGCGAGGGATACAGTAAAGAAGAAATACTGCATCGGAATGGAGATACTCAACCCCAAAAGGAAATCGTGACGTTGCCGTAGAAACGTTCCTGGATTACGAAAGAGAAGGCATGGAACCCAGAGTATTTCATTGCGACGCAATTACTGCGTTAATTCGTCAATGTGAGGGTGCGTGGGATACAGTAAAGAAGAAATACTGCATCGGAATGGAGATACTCGACCCCAAAAAGAAATCGTGACGTTGCCGTAGAAACGTTCCTGGATTGGGAAAGTGAAGGCATGGAACCCAGAGTTTCCCATTGCGACTCAATTTCTGTGTTAATTCGTCAATGTGAGAGTGCGAGGGATTCAGTAAAGAAGAAATACTGCATCGGAACGGAGATACTCGACCCCAAAAGGAAATCGTGACGTTGCCGTAGAAACTTTCCTAGATTGGGAATGAGAAGGCATGGTACACAGTATCTCATTGCGACGCAATTTCTGTGATAATTCGTCAATGTGAGGGCGCGAGGGATTCAGTAAAGAAGAAATACTGCATCGGAATGGAGATACTCGACCCCAAAAAGAAATCGTGACGTTGAAGTAGAAACGTTCCTGGATTGGGAAAGAGAAGGCATGGAACATGGAGTATTTCATTGCGACGCAATTACTGTGTTAATTCGTCAATGTGAGGGTCCGAGGGATACAGTAAAGAAGGAATACTGCATCGGAAAGGAGATACTCGACCCAAAAAGGAAATCGTGACGTTGCCGTAAAAACGCTCCTAGATTGGGAATATGAACGCATGGAACCCAGAGTATTTCATTGCGACGCAATTTCTGTGTTAATTCGTCAATGTGAGGGTGCGAGGGATACAGTAAAGAAGAAATACTGCTTAGGAATACAGATACTCGACCCCAAAAGAAAATCCTGTCGTTGCCGTAGAAACGTTCCTGGATTGGGAAAGAGAAGCCAAGGAACACAGAGTATTTCATTGCGACGCAATTACTGTGTTAATTCGTCAATGTGAGGGTGCGAGGGATACAGTAAAGAAGAAATACTGCATCGGAATGGAGATACTCGACCCCAAAAGAAAATCCTGTCGTAGCCGTAGAAACGTTCCTGGATTGGGAATGAGAAGGCATGGACCCCAGAGTATTTCATTGCGACGCAATTTCTGTGTTAATTCGTCAATGTGAGGGTGCAAGGGATAGAGTGAAGAAGAAATATTGCATAGGATTGGAGATACTGGACCCCAAAAGAAAATCCTGTCGTTGCCGTAGAAACGTTCCTGGATTGGGGAAGAGGAGGCATGGACCCCAGAGTATTTCATTGCGACGCAATTTCTGTGTTAATTCGTCAATGTGAGGGTGCAAGGGATAGAGTAAAGAAGAAATAGTGCATAGGAATGGAGATACTCGACCCCAAAAGAAAATCCTGTCGTTGCCGTAGAAACGTTCCTGGATTGGGAAAGAGAAGGCATGGAACCCAGAGTATTTCATTGCGACGCAATTACTGTGTTAATTCGTCAAAGTGAGGGTGCGAGGGATACAGTAAAGAAGAAATAGTGCATCGGAAAGGAGATACTCGACACCAAAAGGAAATCGTGACGTTGCCGTAGAAACGTTCCTAGATTAGGAATGAGAAGGCATGGAACACAGAGTATTTCATTGCGACGCAATTACTGTGTTAATTCGTCAATGTGCGGGCGCGATTGATACAGTAAAGAAGAAATACTGCATCGGAACGGAGATACTCGAACCCAAAAGGAAATCGTGACGTTGCCGTAGAAACGTTCCCAGATTGGGATAGAGAAGGCATGGAACCCAGAGTATTTCATTGCGACGCAATTTCTGTGTTAATTCGTCAATGTGAGGGTGCGAGGGATACAGTAAAGAAGAAATACTGCATCGGAAAAGGAGATAGACAACCCCAAAAGGAAATCGTGACGTTGCCGTAGAAAGGTTCCTAGGTTGGGAATGAGAACGCATGGAACCCGGAGTATTTCATTGCGACGCAATTTCCGTGTTAATTCGTCAATGTGAGGGTGCGAGGGATACAGTAAAGAAGAAATACCGCATCGGAAAGGCGATACCCGACCCCAAAAGGAAATCGTGACGTTACCGTAAAAACGTTCCTAGATTGGGAATGAGAAGGCATGGAACCCAGAGTATTTCATTGCGACCCAATGTCTGTGTTAATTCGTCAATGTGAGGGTGCGAGGGATACAGTAAAGAAGAAATACTGCATCGGAATGGAGTAAAGAAGAAATAGTGCTTAGGAATGGAGATACTCGACCCCAAAAGATAATCCTGTCGTTGCCGTAGAAACGTTCCTGGATTGGGAAGGAGAAGGCACGGAACCCAGAGTATTTCATTGCGACGCAATTTCTGTGTTAATTCGTCAATGTGAGGGTGCATGGGATAGAGTAAAGAAGAAATATTGCTTCGGAAAGGAGATACTCGACCCCAAAAGGAAATCGTGACGTTGCCGTAGAAACGTTCCTGGATTGGGAATGAGAAGGCATGGAACTCAGAGTATTTCATGTGTGGGTGCGAGGGATAGAGTAAAGAAGAAATATTCCATCGGAAAGGAGATACTCGACCCCAAAATGAAATCGTGACATTGCCGTGGAAACGTTCCTGGATTGGGGAAAAGAAGGCATGGAACCCAGAGTATTTCATTGCGACGCAATTACTGTGTTAATTCTTCAATGTGAGGGTGCGAGGGATACAGTAAAGAAGAAATAGTGCATAGGAATGGAGATACTCGACCCCAAAAGAAAATCCTGTCGTTGCCGTAGAAACGTTCCTGGATTGGGAATGAGAAGGTATGGAACCCAGAGTATTTCATTGCGACGCAATTACTGTGTTAATTCGTCAATGTGAGGATGCAAGGGATACAGTACAGAAGAAATATTGCATCGGAAAGGAAATACTCGACCCCCAAAAGGAATTCGTGACGTTGCCGTAGAAACGTTCCTGGATTGGGAATGAGAAGGCATGGAACCCAGAGTATTTCATTGCGACGCAATCACTGTGTCAATTCGTCAATGTGAGGGTGCGAGGGATACAGTAAAGAAGAAATACTGCTTAGGAATACAGATACTCGACCCCAAAAGAAAATCCTGTCGTTGCCGTAGAAACGTTCCTGGATTGGGAAAGAGAAGGCATGGAACACAGAGTATTTCATTGCGACGCAATTACTGTGTTAATTCGTCAATGTGAGGGTGCGAGGGATACAGTAAAGAAGAAATACTGCATCGGAATGGAGATACTCGACCCCAAAAGAAAATCCTGTCGTAGCCGTAGAAACGTTCCTGGATTGGGAATGAGAAGGCATGGACCCCAGAGTATTTCATTGCGACGCAATTTCTGTGTTAATTCGTCAATGTGAGGGTGCAAGGGATAGAGTGAAGAAGAAATATTGCATAGGATTGGAGATACTGGACCCCAAAAGAAAATCATGTCGTTGCCGTAGAAACGTTCCTGGATTGGGAGAGAGGAGGCATGGAACCCAGAGTATTTCATTGCGACGCAATTTCTGTGTTAATTCGTCAATGGGAGGGTGCAAGGGATAGAGTAAAGAAGAAATAGTGCATAGGAATGGAGAGACTCGACCCCAAAAGAAAATCCTGTCGTTGCCGTAGAAACGTTCCTGGATTGGGAAAGAGAAGGCATGGATCCCAGAGTATTTCATTGCGACGCAATTTCTGTGTCAATTCGTCAATGTGAGTGTGCGAGGGATACAGTAAAGAAGAAATACTGCATCGGAATGGAGATACTCGACCCCTAAAGAAAATCGTGTCGATGCCGTAGAAACGTTCCTAGATTGGGAATGAGAAGGCATGGAACACAGAGTATTTCATTGCGACAAGTTTTCTGTGTTAATTCGTCAATGTGAGAGTGCGAGGGATACAGTAAAGAAGAAATAGTGCATCGGAATGGAGATACTCGACCCCAAAAGAAAATCCTGTCCCTGCCGTAGAAACGTTCCTGGATTGGAAATGAGAAAGCATGGAACACAGAGTATTTCATTGCGACGCAATTTCTGTGGTAATTCGTCAATGTGAATGTGCAAGGGATAGAGTAAAGAAGAAATAGTGCATAGGAATGGAGATACTCGCCTCCAAAAGAAAATCCTGTCGTTGCCGTAGAAACGTTCCTGGATTGGGAAAGAGAAGGCGTGGATCCCAGAGTATTTCATTGCGACGCAATTTCTGTGTCAATTCGTCAATGTGAGGGTGCGAGGGATACAGTAAAGAAGAAATACTGCATCGGAATGGAGATACTCGACCCCTAAAGAAAATCGTGTCGATGCCGTAGAAACGTTCCTAGATTGGGAATGAGAAGGCATGGAACACAGAGTATTTCATTGCAACAAGTTTTCTGTGTTAATTCGTCAATGTAAGGGTGCGAAGGATACAGTAAAGAAGAAATACTACATCGGAATGGTGATACTCGACCCCAAAAGATAATCCTGTCGTTGCCGTAGAAACGTTCCTGGATTGGGAATTTTGAAGGAATGGATCACAGAGTATTTCATTGCGACGCAATTTCTGTGTTAATTCGTCAAAGTGAGGGTGCAAGGGATAGTATAAAGAAGAAATATTGCATCGGAAAGGAGATACTCGACCCCAAAAAGAAATCGTGACGTTGCCGTAGAAACGTTCCTAGATTGGGAATGAGAAGGCATGGAACACAGAGTATTTCATTGCGACGCAATTTCTGTGTTAATTCGTCAAAGTGAGAGTGCGAGGGATACAGTAAAGAAGAAATAGTGCATCGGAAAGGAGATACTCGACACCAAAAGGAAATCGTGACGTTGCCGTAGAAACGTTCCTAGATTAGGAATGAGAAGGCATGGAACACAGAGTATTTCATTGCGACGCAATTACTGTGTTAATTCTTCAATGTGAGGGTGCGAGGGATACAGTAAAGAAGAAATAGTGCATAGGAATGGAGATACTCGACCCCAAAAGAAAATCCTGTCGTTGCCGTAGAAACGTTCCTGGATTGGGAATGAGAAGGTATGGAACTCAGAGTATTTCATTGCGACGCAATTACTGTGTTAATTCGTCAATGTGAGGATGCAAGGGATACAGTACAGAAGAAATATTGCATCGGAAAGGAAATACTCGACCCCCAAAAGGAATTCGTGACGTTGCCGTAGAAACGTTCCTGGATTGGAAATGAGAAGGCATGGAACCCAGAGTATTTCATTGCGACGCAATTACTGTGTCAATTCGTCAATGTGAGGGTGCGAGGGATACAGTAAAGAAGAAATACTGCTTAGGAATACAGATACTCGACCCCAAAAGAAAATCCTGTCGTTGCCGTAGAAACGTTCCTGGATCGGGAAAGAGAAGGCATGGAACACAGAGTATTTCATTGCGACGCAATTACTGTGTTAATTCGTCAATGTGAGGGTGCGAGGGATACAGTAAAGAAGAAATACTGCATCGGAATGGAGATACTCGACCCCAAAAGAAAATCCTGTCGTAGCCGTAGAAACGTTCCTGGATTGGGAATGAGAAGGCATGGACCCCAGAGTATTTCATTGCGACGCAATTTCTGTGTTAATTCCTCAATGTGAGGGTGCAAGGGATAGAGTGAAGAAGAAATATTGCATAGGATTGGAGATACTGGACCCCAAAAGAAAATCCTGTCGTTGCCGTAGAAACGTTCCTGGATTGGGAGAGAGGAGGCATGGAACCCAGAGTATTTCATTGCGACGCAATTTTTGTGTTAATTCGTCAATGTGAGGGTGCAAGGGATAGAGTAAAGAAGAAATAGTGCATAGGAATGGAGATACTCGACCCCAAAAGAAAATCCTGTCGTTGCCGTAGAAACATTCCTGGATTGGGAAAGAGAAGGCATGGCTCCCAGAGTATTTCATTGCGACGCAATTTCTGTGTCAATTCGTCAATGTGAGGGTGCGAGGGATACAGTAAAGAAGAAATACTGCATCGGAATGGAGATACTCGACCCCTAAAGAAAATCGTGTCGATGCCGTAGAAACGTTCCTAGATTGGGAATGAGAAGGCATGGAACACAGAGTATTTCATTGCGACAAGTTTTCTGTGTTAATTCGTCAATGTGAGAGTGCGAGGGATACAGTAAAGAAGAAATAGTGCATCGGAATGGAGATACTCGACCCCAAAAGAAAATCCTGTCCCTGCCGTAGAAACGTTCCTGGATTGGAAATGAGAAAGCATGGAACACAGAGTATTTCATTGCGACGCAATTTCTGTGGTAATTCGTCAATGTGAATGTGCAAGGGATAGAGTAAAGAAGAAATAGTGCATAGGAATGGAGATACTCGCCTCCAAAAGAAAATCCTGTCGTTGCCGTAGAAACGTTCCTGGATTGGGAAAGAGAAGGCATGGATCCCAGAGTATTTCATTGCGACGCAATTTCTGTGTCAATTCGTCAATGTGAGGGTGCGAGGGATACAGTAAAGAAGAAATACTGCATCGGAATGGAGATACTCGACCCCTAAAGAAAATCGTGTCGATGCCGTAGAAACGATCCTAGATTGGGAATGAGAAGCCATGGAACACAGAGTATTTCATTGCGACAAGTTTTCTGTGTTAATTCGTCAATGTAAGGGTGCGAAGGATACAGTAAAGAAGAAATACTACATCGGAATGGTGATACTCGACCCCCAAAGATAATCCTGTCGTTGCCGTAGAAACGTTCCTGGATTGGGAATTTTGAAGGAATGGATCACAGAGTTTTTCATTGCGACGCAATTTCTGTAATAATTCGTCAATGTGAGGGTGCAAGGGATAGTATAAAGAAGAAATATTGCATCGGAAAGGAGATACTCGACCCCAAAAAGAAATCGTGACGTTGCCGTAGAAACGTTCCTAGATTGGGAATGAGAAGGCATGGAACACAGAGTATTTCATTGCGACGCAATTTCTGTGTTTATTCGTCAAAGTGAGAGTGCGAGGGATACAGTAAAGAAGAAATAGTGCATCGGAAAGGAGATACTCGACACCAAAAGGAAATCGTGACGTTGCCGTAGAAACGTTCCTAGATTAGGAATGAGAAGGCATGGAACACAGAGTATTTCATTGCGACGCAATTACTGTGTTAATTCGTCAATGTCCGGGCGCGATTGATACAGTAAAGAAGAAATACTGCATCGGAACGGAGATACTCGAACCCAAAAGGAAATCGTGACGTTGCCGTAGAAACGTTCCTAGATTGGGATAGAGAAGGCAAGGAACCCAGAGTATTTCATTGCGACGCAATTTCTGTGTTAATTCGTCAATGTGAGGGTGAGAGGGAGACAGTAAAGAAGAAATACTGCATCGGAAAAGGAGATACTCAACCCCAAAAGGAAATCGTGACGTTGCCGTAGAAACGTTCCTGGATTGGTAATTTTGAAGGAATGGATCACAGAGTATTTCATTGCGACGCAATTTCTGTGTTATTTCGTCAATGTGTGGGTGCGAGGGATAGAGTGAAGAAGAAATATTCCATCGGAAAGGAGATACTCGACCCCAAAATGAAATCGTGTCATTGCCGTAGAAACGTTCCTGGATTGGGGAAAAGAAGGCATGGAACCCAGAGTAATTCATTGCGACGCAATTACTGTGTTAATTCGTCAATGTGAGGATGCAAGGGATACAGTACAGAAGAAATATTGCATCGGAAAGGAAATACTCGACCCCCAAAAGGAATTCGTGACGTTGCCGTAGAAACGTTCCTGGATTGGGAATGAGAAGGCATGGAACCCAGAGTATTTCATTGCGACGCAATAACTGTGTTAATTCGTCAATGTGAGGGTGCGAGGGATACAGTAAAGAAGAAATACTGCTTAGGAATATAGATACTCGACCCCAAAAGAAAATCCTGTCGTTGCTGTAGAAACGTTCCTGGATTGGGAAAGAGAAGGCATGGAACACAGAGTATTTCATTGCGACGCAATTACTGTGTTAATTCGTCAATGTGAGGGTGCGAGGGATACAGTAAAGAAGAAATACTGCATCGGAATGGAGATACTCGACCCCAAAAGAAAATCCTGTCGTAGCCGTAGAAACGTTCCTGGATTGGGAATGAGAAGGCATGGACCCCAGAGTATTTCATTGCGACGCAATTTCTGTGTTAATTCGTCAATGTGAGGGTGCAAGGGATAGAGTGAAGAAGAAATATTGCATAGGATTGGAGATACTGGACCCCAAAAGAAAATCCTGTCGTTGCCGTAGAAACGTTCCTGGATTGGGAAAGAGGAGGCATGGAACCCAGAGTATTTCATTGCGGCGCAATTTCTGTGTTAATTCGTCAATGTGAGGGTGCAAGGGATAGAGTAAAGAAGAAATAGTGCATAGGAATGGAGATACTCGACCCCAAAAGAAAATCCTGTCGTTGCCGTAGAAACGTTCCTGGATTGGGAAAGAGAAGGCATGGAACCCAGAGTATTTCAACTGCGACGCAATTACTGTGTTAATTCGTCAATGTGAGGGTGCGAGGGATACAGTAAACAAGAAATAGTGCATAGGAATGGAGATACTCGACCCCAAAAGAAAATCCTGTCGTTGCCGTAGAAACGTTCCTGGATTGGGAAAGAGAAGGCATGGATCCCAGAGTATTTCATTGCGACGCAATTTCTGTGTCAATTCGTCAATGTGAGGGTGCGAGGGATACGGTAAAGAAGAAATACTGCGTCGGAACGGAGATACTCGACCCCTAAAGAAAATCGTGTCGATGCCGTAGAAACGTTCCTAGATTGGGAATGAGAAGGCATGGAACACAGAGCATATCATTGCGACAAGTTTTCTGTGTTAATTCGTCAATGTAAGGGTGCGAAGGATACAGTAAAGAAGAAATACTACATCGGAATGGTGATACTCGACCCCAAAAGATAATCCTGTCGTTGCCGTAGAAACGTTCCTGGATTGGGAATTTTGAGGGAATGGATCACAGAGTATTTCATTGCGACGCAATTTCTGTGTTAATTCGTCAATGTGAGGGTGCAAGGGATAGTATAAAGAAGAAATATTGCATCGGAAAGGAGATACTCGACCCCAAAAAGAAATCGTGACGTTGCCGTAGAAACGTTCCTAGATTGGGAATGAGAAGGCATGGAACACAGAGTATTTCATTGCGTTGCAATTTCTGTGTTAATTCGTCAAAGTGAGAGTGCGAGGGATACAGTAAAGAAGAAATACTGCATCAAAATGGAGATACTCGACCCCAAAAGAAAATCCTGTCGTTGCCGTAGAAACGTTCCTGGATTGGGAATGCGAAGGCATGGAACACAGAGTATTTCATTGCGACGTAATTACTGTGTTAATTCGTCAATGTGAGGGTGCGAGGGATACAGTAAAGAAGAAATACTGCATCGGAATGGGGATACTCGACCCCTAAAGAAAATCGTGCCGATGCCGTAGAAACGTTCCTAGTTTGGGAATGAGAAGGCATGGAACACAGAGTATTTCATTGCGACACAATTTCTGTGTTAATTCGTCAATGTGAGTGTGCGAAGGATACAGTAAAGAAGAAATACTGCATCGGAATGGAGATACTCGCCCCCAAAAGATAATCCTGTCGTTGCCGTAGAAACGTTCCTGGATTGGGAATGAGAAGGCATGGATCCCAGAGTATTTCATTGCGACGCAATTTCTGTGTTAATTCGTCAATGTGAGGGAGCAAGGGATAGAGTAAAGAAAAATATTGCAACGGAAAGGAGATACTCGACCCCAAAAGGAAATCGTGACGTTGCCGTAGAAACGTTCCTAGATTGGGAATGAGAAGGCATGGAACACAGAGTATTTCATTGCGACGCAATTTCTGTGTTAATTTGTCAATGTGAGAGTGCGAGGCATACAGTAAAGAAAAAATACTGCATTGGAATGGAGATAATCGACCCCAACAGAAAATCCTGTCATTGCCGTAGAAACGTTCCTGGATTGGGAAAGAGAAGGCATGGAACCCAGAGTATTTCATTGCGACGCAATTTCTTTGTTAATTCGTCAATGTGAGGGTGCAAGGGGTAGAGTAAAGAAGAAATATTGCATCGGAAAAGAGATACTCGACCCCAAAAGGAAATCGGGGCGTTGCCGTTGAAACGTTCCTGGATTGGGAAAGAGAAGGGATGGAAACCAGAGTATGTCATTGCGACGCAATTTCTGTGTTACTTCGTCAGTGTGAGAGTGCAAGGGATAGAGTAAACAAGAAATAGTGCATAGGAATGGAGATACACGACCCCAAAAGAAAATCCTGTCGTTGCCGTAGAAACGTTCCTGGATTGGGAAAGAGAAGGCATGGAACCCAGAGTATTTCATCTCGACGCAGTTTCTGTGTTAATTCGTCAATGTGACGGTGCGAGGGATACAGTAAAGAAGAAATAGTGCATAGGAATGGAGATACTAGACCCCAAATTAAAATCCTGTCGTTGCCATAGAAACGTTCCTGTATTGGGAAAGAGAAGGCATGGAACCCAGAGCATTTCATTGCGACGCAATTTCTGTGTTAATTCGTCAATGTGAGGGTGCGAAGGATAGAGTAAAGAAGAAATATTGCATCGGAATGGAGATACCCGACCCCAAAAGAAAATCCTGTTGTTGCCGTAGAAACTTTCCTGGATTGGGAAAGAGAAGGCATGGAACCCAGAGTATTTCATTGCGACGCAATTTCTGTGTCAATTCGTCAATGTGGGAGTGCGAGGGATACAGTAAAGAAGAAATACTGCATCTAAATGGAGATACTGGCCCCCTAAAGAAAATCTTGTCGTTGCCGTAGAAACGTTCCTGGATTGTAAATGAGAAGGCGTAGAACACAGAGTATTTCATTGCGACGCAATTACTGTGTTAATTCGTCAATGTGAGGGTGCAAGGGATAGAGTATAGAAGAAACAGTGCATAGGAATGTAGATACTCGACCCCAAATGAAAATCCTGTCGTTGCCGTAGAAACGATCCTGGATTGGGAAAGAGAAGGCACGGAACCCAGAGTATTTCATTGCGACGCAATTTCTTTGTTAATTCGTCAATGTGAGGGTGCAAGGGATAGAGTAAAGAAGAAAAATTGCATCGGAAAGGAGATACTCGACCCCAAAAGGAAATTGTGGCGTTGCCGTAGAATCGTTCCTGGATTGGGAAAGAGAAGGCATGGAACCCAGAGTATTTCATTGCGACGCGATTTCTGTGTTAATTCGTCAATGTGAGGGTGCAAGGGATAGAGTAAAGAAGAAATAGTGCATAGGAATGGAGATACTCGACCCCAAAAGGAAATCCGGTCGTTGCCGAAGAAACGTTCCTGGACTGGGAAAGAGAAGGCATGAATCCAGAGTATTTCATCTAGACGCAATTACTGTGTTAAATCGTCAATGTGAGGGTGCAAGGGATAAAGTAAAGGAGAAATAGTGCATAGGAATGGAGATACTCGACCCGAAAAGAAAATCCTGTCGTTGCCGTAGAAACGTTCCGGGATTGGGAAAGAGAAGGCATGGAATACAGAGTATTTCATTGCGACACAATTTCTGTGATAATTCGTCAATGTGAGGGTGCGAGGGATACAGTAAAGAAGAAATACTGCATCGGAATGGAGATACTAGACCCCAAAAGAAAATCCTGTCGTTGCCGTAGGAACGTTCCTGGATTGGGAATGAGAAGGCATGGATCCCAGAGTATTTCATTGCGACGCAACTTCTGTGTTAATTCGTCAATGTGAGGGTGCGAAGGATAGAGTAAAGAAGAAATATTGCATCGGAATGGAGATACCCGACCCCAAAAGAAAATCCTGTTGTTGCCGTAGAAACTTTCCTGGATTGGGAAAGAGAAGGCATGGAACCCAGAGTATTTCATTGCGACGCAATTTCTGTGTCAATTCGTCAATGTGGGAGTGCGAGGGATACAGTAAAGAAGAAATACTGCATCTAAATGGAGATACTGGCCCCCTAAAGAAAATCCTGTCGTTGCCGTAGAAACGTTCCTGGATTGTAAATGAGAAGGCGTAGAACACAGAGTATTTCATTGCGACGCAATTACTGTGTTAATTCGTCAATGTGAGGGTGCAAGGGATAGAGTATAGAATAAACAGTGCATAGGAATGTAGATACTCGACCCCAAATGAAAATCCTGTCGTTGCCGTAGAAACGATCCTGGATTGGGAAAGAGAAGGCACGGAACCCAGAGTATTTCATTGCGACGCAATTTCTTTGTTAATTCGTCAATGTGAGGGTGCAAGGGATAGAGTAAAGAAGAAAAATTGCATCGGAAAGGTGATACTCGACCCCAAAAGGAAATTGTGGCGTTGCCGTAGAAGCGTTCCTGGATTGGGAAAGAGAAGGCATGGAACCCAGAGTATTTCATTGCGACGCGATTTCTGTGTTAATTCGTCAATGTGAGGGTGCAAGGGATAGAGTAAAGAAGAAATAGTGCATAGGAATGGAGATACTCGACCCCAAAAGGAAATCCGGTCGTTGCCGAAGAAACGTTCCTGGACTGGGAAAGAGAAGGCATGAATCCAGAGTATTTCATCTAGACGCAATTACTGTGTTAAATCGTCAATGTGAGGGTGCAAGGGATAAAGTAAAGAAGAAATAGTGCATAGGAATGGAGATACTCGACCCGAAAAGAAAATCCTGTCGTTGCCGTAGAAACGTTCCGTTATTGGGAAAGAGAAGGCATGGAATACAGAGTATTTCATTGCGACACAATTTCTGTGATAATTCGTCAATGTGAGGGTGCGAGGGATACAGTAAAGAAGAAATACTGCATCGGAATGGAGATACTAGACCCCAAAAGAAAATCCTGTCGTTGCCGTAGGAACGTTCCTGGATTGGGAATGAGAAGGCATGGATCCCAGAGTATTTCATTGCGACGCAACTTCTGTGTTAATTCGCCAATGTGAGGGTGCAAGGGATAGAGTAAAGAAGAAATATTGCATCGAAAAAGAGATACTCGACCCCAAAAGGAAATCCTGTCGTTGCCTTAGAAACGTTCCTGGATTGGGAATGAGAAGGCATGGAACACAGAGTATTTCATTGCGACGCAATTTCTGTGTTAATTCGTCAATGTGAGGGTGCAACACATAGAGTAAAGAAGAAAAATAGCGTAGGAATGGAGATATTCGACCCCACAAGAAAATCCTGTCGTTGCCGTAGAAACGTTCCTGGATTGGGAAAGAGAAAGCAAGGAACCCAGAGTATTATATTGCGACGCAATTTCTGTGTTAATTCGTCAATGTGAGAGTGCGAGGGATACAGTAAAGAAGAAATACTGCATCGGAATGGAGATACTCCACCCCAAAAAAAAATCCTGTCGTTGCCGTAGAAACGTTCCTGGATTGGATATGAGAAGGCATGGAACACAGAGTATTTCATTGCGACGCAATTACTGTGTTAATTCGTCAATGTGAGGGTGCGAGGGGTACAGTAAAGAAGAAATAGTGCATAGGAATGGAGATACTCGACCCCAAAAGAAAACATCCCACACCCGGGTTCCCGGGTTCGATTCCCGGCGGGGTCAGAGATTTGCTATGCCTCGTGATGTCTGGGTGTTGTGTGCTGTCTTTAGGTTAGTTAGGTTTAAGTAGTTCTAAGTTCTAGGGGACTTATGACCACAGCAGTTGAGTCCCATAGAGCTCAGAGCCATTCGAACCCAAAAGAAAATCCTGTCGTTGACGTAGAAACGTTCCTGGATTGGGAAAGAGAAGGCATGGAACACAAAGTATCTCATTGCGACGCAATTTCTGTGTTAATCCGTCAATGTGAGGGTGCAAGGGATAGAGTAAAGAAGAAATAGTGCGTAGGATTGGAGATACTCGACCACAAAAAAAAAAAAATCCTGTCATTGCCGTAGAAACGTTCCTGGATTGGGAAAGAGAAGGCATGGAACCCAGAGTATTTCATTGCGACGCAATTTCTGTGATAATTTGTCAATGTGAGAGTGCGAGGGATAAAGTAAAGAAAAAATACTGCATCGGAATGGAGATACTCGACCCCAAAAGAAAATCCTGTCGTTGCCGTAGAAACGTTCCTGGATTGGGAAAGAGAAGGCATGGAACCCAGAGTATTTCATTGCGACGCAACTTCTGTGTTAATTCGTCAATGTGAGAGTGCGAGGGATACAGTAAAGAAGAAATACTGCATCGGAATGGAGATACTCGACCCCAAAAGAAAATCCTGTCCTTGCCGTAGAAACGTTCCTGGATTGGGAATGAGAGAGCTTGGAACACAGAGTATTTCATTGCGACGCAATTTCTGTGGTAATTCGTCAATGTGAATGTGCAAGGGATAGAGTAAAGAAGAAATAGTGCATAGGAATGGAGATACTCGCCTCCAAAAGAAAATCCTCTCATTGCCGTAGAAACGTTCCTGGATTGGGAAAGAGAAGGCATGGAACCCAGAGTATTTCATTGCGACGCAATTTCTTTGTTAATTCGTCAATGTGAGGGTGCAAGGGGTAGAGTAAAGAAGAAATATTGCATCGGAAAAGAGATACTCGACCCCAAAAGGAAATCGTGACGTTGCCGTTGAAACGTTCCTGGATTGGGAAAGAGAAAGGATGGAAACCAGAGTATGTCATTGCGACGCAATTTCTGTGTTACTTCGTCAATGTGAGGGTGCAAGGGATAGAGTAAACAAGAAATAGTGCATAGGAATGGAGATACACGACCCCAAAAGAAAATCCTGTCGTTGCCGTAGAAACGTTCCTGGATTGGGAAAGAGAAGGCATGGAACCCAGAGTATTTCATCTCGACGCAGTTTCTGTGTTAATTCGTCAATGTGAGGGTGCGAGGGATACAGTAAAGAAGAAATAGTGCATAGGAATGGAGCTACTAGACCCCAAATTAAAATCCTGTCGTTGCCATAGAAACGTTCCTGTATTGGGAAAGAGAAGGCATGGAACCCAGAGCATTTCATTGCGACGCAATTTCTGTGTTAATTCGTCAATGTGAGGGTGCGAAGGATAGAGTAAAGAAGAAATATTGCATCGGAATGGAGATACCCGACCCCAAAAGAAAATCCTGTTGTTGCCGTAGAAACTTTCCTGGATTGGGAAAGAGAAGGCATGGAACCCAGAGTATTTCATTGCGACGCAATATCTGTGTCAATTCGTCAATGTGGGAGTGCGAGGGATACAGTAAAGAAGAAATACTGCATCTAAATGGAGATACTGGCCCCCTAAAGAAAATCCTGTCGTTGCCGTAGAAACGTTCCTGGATTGTAAATGAGAAGGCGTAGAACACAGAGTATTTCATTGCGACGCAATTTCTGTGAAAATTTGTCAATGTGAGAGTGCGAGGGATAAAGTAAAGAACAAATACTGCATCGGAATGGAGATACTTGACCCCAAAAGAAAATCCTGTCGTTGCCGTAGAAACGTTCCTGGATTGGGAATGAGAAGGCATGGAACACAGAGTATTTCATTGCGACGCAATCTCTGTGTTAATTCGTCAATGTGAGAGTGCGAGGGATACAGTAAAGAAGGAATAGTGCATAGGAATGGAGATATTCGACCCCAAAAGAAAATCCTGTCGTTGCCGTAGAAATGTTCCTGGCTTGGAAAAGAGAAGGCATGGAACACAGAGTATTTCATTGCGACGTAATTTCTGTGTTAATTCGTCAATGTGAGGGTGCAAGGGATAGAGTGACGAAGAAGTAGTACATAGGAATGGAGATACTCGACAACAAAAGAAAATCCTGTCGTTGCCGTAAAACGTTCCTGGATTGGGCAAGAGTAGGCATGGAACCCAGAGTATTTCATGCGACGCAATCTCTCTGGTAATTCGTCAATATGAGGGTACAAGGGATAGAGTAAAGAAGAAATATTGCATCGGAAAGGAGATACTACACCCCAAAAGGATACCGTAACACTGCCGTAGAAACGTTTCTGGATTGTTAATGAGACAGCATGGAACACAGAGTATTTCATTGCGCCACAATTTCTGTGTTAATTCGTCGATGTGAGGGTGCAAGGGATACAGTAAAGAAGAAATATTGCATAGGAATGGAAATACTCGACCCCAAAAGGAAATCGTAACGTTGCCGTAGAAACGTTCCTGGATTGGGAAAGGGAAGGCATGGAACACAAAGTATTTCATTGCGTTGCAATTTCTCTGTTAATTCGTCAATGTGAGGGTGCAAGGGATAGAGTAAAGAAGAAATATTGCTTCGGAAAGGAGATACTACACCCCAAAAGGAAATCGTATCGTTGCCGTAGCAACGTTCCTGGATTGGGAATGAGAAGGCATGGAACCCAGAGTATTTCATTGCGACGCAATTTCTGTGTGAATTCGTCAATGTGAGGGTGCAAGGGATAGAGTAAAGAAGAAATATTGCCTAGGAATGGAAATACTCGCCCCCAAAAGGAAATCGAACGTTGCCGTAGAAACGTTCCTGGATTGGGAAAGAGAAGGCATGGAACGAAGAGTATTTCACTGCGACGTAATTTCTCTGTTAATTCGTCAATGTGAGGGTGCAAGGGATAGAGTAAAGAGGAGATATTGCATCGGAAAGAAGATACCACACCCCAAAACGAAATCGTAACGTTGCCGTAGAAACGTTCCTGGATTGTTAATGAGAAAGCATGGAACACAGAGTATCTCATTGTGACGCAATTTCTGTGTTAATTCGTCAATGAGTGGGTGCAAGGGATAGAGTAAAGAAGAAATATTGCATAGGAATGGAGATACTCGACCCCAAAAGGAAATCGTAACGTTGCCGTAGAAACGTTCCTGGATTGGGAAAGAGTAGGCATGGAACCCACAGTATTTCACTGGGACGCAATTTCTGTGTTAATTCGTCAATGTCAGGGTTCAAGGGATACAGTAAAGAAGAAATATTGCATCGGAAAGGAGATACTCGACCCCAAAAGGAAATCGTAACGTTGCCACAGAAACGTTCCTGGATTGGGAAAGAGAAGGCATGGAACCCAGAGTATTTCATTGCGACGCAATTTCTGTGTTAATTCGTAAATGTGAGGGTGCAAGGGATAGAGTAAAGAAGAAATATTGCATCGGAATGGAGATCCTCGACCCCCAAAAGGAAATCGTTTCGTTGCCGTAGTAACGTTCCTGGATTGGGAAAGAGAAGGCATGGAACACAGAGTATTTCATTGCGACGCAATTTCTCTGTTAATTCGTCAATGTGAGGGCGCAAGGGATAGAGTAGAGAAGAAATTTTGCATCGGAATGGAGATACTACACCCGAAAAGGAAATCGTAACGTTGCCGTAGATACGTTCCTGGATTGGGAATGAGACGGAATGGACACAGAGTATTTCATTGCGACGCAATTTCTGTGTTAATTCGTCAATGTGAGGGTGCAAAGTTTACAGTAAAGAAGAAATATTGCATAGGAATGGAGATACTCGACCCCAAAAGGAAATCGTAACGTTGCCGTAGAAACGTTCCTGGATTGGGAAAGAGAAGGCATGGAACCCAGAGTATTTCATTGCGACGCAATTTCTCTGTTAATTCGTCAATGTGAGGGTGCAAGGGATGGAGTAACGAGGAAATATTGCATCGGAAATTAGATACTACACCCCAAAAGGAAATCGTAACGTTGCCGTAGAAACGTTCCCGGATTGGGAAAGAGAAGGCAAGGAACCCAGAGTATTTCATTGCGACGCAATTTCTGTGTTAATTCGTAAATGTGAGGGTGCAAGGGATAGAGTAAAGAAGAAATATTGCATAGGAATGGAGATACTCGACCCCCAAATGGAAATCGTAACGTTGCTGTAGAAACGTTCCTGGATTGGGAAAGAGAAGGCATGGAACACAGAGTATTTCATTGCGACGCAATTTCTCTGCTAATTCGTCAATATGAGGGTGCGAGGGATAGAGTAAAGAAGAAATATTGCATCGGAAAGGAGATACTACACCCCAAAATTAAATCGTAACGTCGCCGTAGATACGTTCCTGGATTGGGAATGTGAAGGCATGGAACACAGAGTATTTCATTGCGACGCAATTTCTGTGTTAATTCGTCAATGTGAGGGTGCAAGGGATAGAGTAAATTTGAAATATTGCATAGGAATGGAGCTACTCGACCCCAAAAGTAAATCGTAACGTTGCCGTAGAAACGTTCCTGGGTTGGGAAAGAGAAGGCATGGAACCCAGAGTATTTCATGAGACGCAATTTCTCTGTTAATTCGTCAATATGAGGGAGCAAGGGAGAGAGTAAAGAAGAAATATTGCATCGTTAAGGAGATACTACACCCCAAAAGGAAATCGTATCGTTGCCGTAGAAACGTTCCTGGATTGGGAAAGAGAAGGCATGGAACCCAGAGTATTTCATTGCGACGCTATTTCTGTGTTAATTCTTCAATGTGAAGGTGCAAGGGATGGAGTAAAGAAGAAATATAGCGTAGGAATGGAGATACTCGACCCCAAATTTAAATCGTAACGTTGCCGTAGAAACGTTCCTGGATTGGGAAAGAGAAGGCATTTAACCCAGACTATTTCATTGCGACGCAATTTCTCTGGTAATTCGTCAATGCGAGGGTGCGACGGATAGAGTAAAGATGAAATATTGTGTCGGAAAGGAGATACTCGGCCCCAAAATTAAATCGTAACGTTGCCGTAGAAACGTTCCTGGATTGGGAAAGAGAAGGCATGGAACCCAGAGCATTTCATTGCGACGCAATTTCTGTGTTATTTCGTCAATGTGAGGGTGCAAGGGATAGAGTAAAGAAGAAAAATTGCATAGGAATAGAGATAATCGACCCCAAAAGGAAATCGTAAAGTTGCCGTAGAAACGTTCCTGGATTGGGAAGGAGAAGGCGTGGAACCTAGAGTATTTCATTGCGACGCAATTTCTGTGTTAATTCGTCAATGTGAGGGTGCAAGGGATACAGTAAGGAAGAAATATTGCATCGGAAAGGAGATACTCGACCCCAAAAGGAAATCGTGACGTTGCCGTAGAAATGTTCCTGGATTGGGAAAGAGAAGGCATGGAATCCAGATTATTTCATTGCGAAGGAATTTCTGTGTTAATTTGTCAATGTGAGGGTGCGAGGGATACAGTAAAGAAGAAATAGTGCATAGGAATGGAGACACTCGACCCCAAAAGAAAATCCTGTCGCTGCTGTAGAAATGTTCATGGATTGGGAAAGAGAAGGCATGGAACCCGGAGTATTTCATTGCGACGCAATTTCTCTGTCAATTCGTCAATGTGAGGGTGCAAGGGATAGAGTGAAGAAGAAATATTGCATCGGAAAGGAGATACTACACCGCAAAAGGAAATCGTAACGTTGCCATAGAAACGTTCCTGGATTGGGAATGAGAAAGCATGTAACACAGAGTATTTCATTGCGACGCAATTTCTGTGTTAATTCGTCAGAGGGAGGGTGCGAGGGATAGAGTAATGAAGAAATATTGCATCGGAAAGGAGATACTACACCCCAAAAGGAAATCGTAACGTTGCCGTAGAAACGTTCCTGGATTGGGAAAGAGAAGGCATGGAACACAGAGTATTTCATTGCGACGCAATTTCTGTGTCAATTCGTCAATGTGAGGGTGCAAGGGGTAGAGTAAAGAAGAAATATTGCATAGGAATGGAGATACTCGACCCCAAAAGGAAATCGTAACGTTGCCGTAGAAACGTTCCTGGATTGGGAAAGAGAAGGCATGGAACCCAGAGTACTTCATTCCGACGCAATTTCTCTGTTAATTCGTCAATGTGAGGGCGCAAGGGATGGAGTAAATAAGAAATATTGCATAGGACTGGAGATACTCGACCCCAAAAGGAAATCGTAACGTTGCCGTAGAAACGTTCCTGGATTGGGAAAGAGAAGGCATGGAACCCAGAGTATTTCATTGTGACGCAATTTCTGTGTTAATTCGTCAATGTGAGGGTGCAAGGGATACAGTAAAGAAGAAATATTGCATCGGAAAAGAGATACTCGACCCCAAAAGGAAATCGTAACGTTGCCGTAGGAACGTTCCTGGATTGGGAAAGAGAAGGCATGGAACCCAGATTATTTCATTGCGACGCAATTTCTGTGTTAATTTGTCAATGTGTGGATGCGACGGATACTGTAAAGAAGAAATAGTGCATTGGAATGGAGATACTCGACCCAAAAAGGAAATCGTAACGTTGCCGTAGAAACGTTCCTGGATTGGGAAAGAGAAGGCATGGAACCTAGAGTATTACATTGCGACGCAATTTTTGTGCTAATTCGTCAATATGAGGGTGGAAGGGATAGAGTAAAGAAGAAATATTGCCTCGGAAAGGAGATACTACACCCCAAAAGGAAATCGTAACGTTGCGGTAGAAACGTACCTGGATTGGGAATGAGAAGGCATGGAGCACAGAGTATTTCATTGCGACGCAATTTCTATGTTAATTCGTCAATGTGAGGGTGCAAGGGATACAGTAAAGAAGAAATTATGCATCGGAAACGAGATACTCGACCCCAAAAGGAAATCGTAACGTTGCCGTAGAAACGTTCCTGGATTGGGAATGAGAAGGCATGGAACCCAAGGTATTTCATTGCGACGGAATTTCTGTGTTAATTTGTCAATAAGAGGGTGCAAGGGATACAGTAAAGAAGAAATATTGCATCGGAAAGGAGATACTCGACCCCAAAAGGAAATCGTAACGTTGCCATAGAAACGTTCCTGGATTGGGAAAGAGAAGGCATGGAACCCAGAGTATTTCATTGCTACGCAATTTCTGTGCTAATTCGTCAATGTGAGGGTGCAAGGGATAGAGTAAAGAAGAAATATTGCATAGGAATGGAAATACTCGACCCCAAAAGGAAATCGTAACGTTGCCGTAGAAATGTTCCTGGATTGGGAAAGAGAAGCCATGGAATCCAGAGTATTTCATTGCGACGCAAATTCTCTGTTAATTCGTCAATGTAAGGGTGAAAGGGATAGAGTAAAGAAGAAATATTGCATCGGAAAGGAGATACTACACCCCAAAAGGAAATCGTAAACGTTGCCGTAGAAACGTTCCTGGATTGGGAAAGAAAAGTCATGGAACGCAGAGTATTTCATTGCGACGCAATTTCTGTGTTAATTCGTCAATGTGAGGGTGCAAGGGATAGAGTGAAGAAGAAATATTGCATCGGAAAGGAGATACTACACCGCAAAAGGAAATCGTAACGTTGCCATAGAAACGTTCCTGGATTGGGAATGAGAAAGCATGTAACACAGAGTATTTCATTGCGACGCAATTTCTGTGTTAATTCGTCAGAGGGAGGGTGCGAGGGATACAGTAATGAAGAAATATTGCATCGGAAAGGAGATACTACACCCCAAAAGGAAATCGTAACGTTGCCGTAGAAACGTTCCTGGATTGGGAAAGAGAAGGCATGGAACACAGAGTATTTCATTGCGACGCAATTTCTGTGTCAATTCGTCAATGTGAGGGTGCAAGGGGTAGAGTAAAGAAGAAATATTGCATAGGAATGGAGATACTCGACCCCAAAAGGAAATCGTAACGTTGCCGTAGAAACGTTCCTGGATTGGGAAAGAGAAGGCATGGAACCCAGAGTACTTCATTGCGACGCAATTTCTCTGTTAATTCGTCAATGTGAGGGTGCAAGGGATAGAGTAAAGAAGAAATATTGATCGGAAAGGAGATACTACACCCCAAAAGGAAATCGTAACGTTGCCGTAGAAACGTTCCTGGATTGGGAATGACAAGGCATGGAACACAGAGTATTTCATTGCGACGCAATTTCTGTGTTAATTCGTCAATGTGAGGGCGCAAGGGATGGAGTAAATAAGAAATATTGCATAGGACTGGAGATACTCGACCCCAAAAGGAAATCGTAACGTTGCCGTAGAAACGTTCCTGGATTGGGAAAGAGAAGGCATGGAACCCAGAGTATTTCATTGTGACGCAGTTTCTGTGTTAATTCGTCAATGTGAGGGTGCAAGGGATACAGTAAAGAAGAAATATTGCATCGGAAAAGAGATACTCGACCCCAAAAGGAAATCGTAACGTTGCCGTAGGAACGTTCCTGGATTGGGAAAGAGAAGGCATGGAACCCAGATTATTTCATTGCGACGCAATTTCTGTGTTAATTTGTCAATGTGTGGATGCGACGGATACTGTAAAGAAGAAATAGGCATTGGAATGGAGATACTCGACCCAAAAAGGAAATCGTAACGTTGCCGTAGAAACGTTCCTGGATTGGGAAAGAGAAGGCATGGAACCTAGAGTATTACATTGCGACGCAATTTTTGTGCTAATTCGTCAATATGAGGGTGGAAGGGATAGAGTAAAGAAGAAATATTGCCTCGGAAAGGAGATACTACACCCCAAAAGGAAATCGTAACGTTGCGGTAGAAACGTTCCTGGATTGGGAATGAGAAGGCATGGAGCACAGAGTATTTCATTGCGACGCAATTTCTATGTTAATTCGTCAATGTGAGGGTGCAAGGGATACAGTAAAGAAGAAATTATGCATCGGAAACGAGATACTCGACCCCAAAAGGAAATCGTAACGTTGCCGTAGAAACGTTCCTGGATTGGGAATGAGAAGGCATGGAACCCAGAGTATTTCATTGCGACGGAATTTCTGTGTTAATTTGTCAATAAGAGGGTGCAAGGGATACAGTAAAGAAGAAATATTGCATCGGAAAGGAGATACTCGACTCCAAAAGGAAATCGTAACGTTGCCATAGAAACGTTCCTGGATTGGGAAAGAGAAGGCATGGAACCCAGAGTATTTCATTGCTACGCAATTTCTGTGCTAATTCGTCAATGTGAGGGTGCAAGGGATAGAGTAAAGAAGAAATATTGCATAGGAATGGAAATACTCGACCCCAAAAGGAAATCGTAACGTTGCCGTAGAAATGTTCCTGGATTGGGAAAGAGAAGCCATGGAACCCAGAGTATTTCATTGCGACGCAAATTCTCTGTTAATTCGTCAATGTAAGGGTGAAAGGGATAGAGTAAAGAAGAAAAATTGCATCGGAAAGGAGATACTACACCCCAAAAGGAAATCGTAACGTTGCCGTAGAAACGTTCCTGGATTGGGAAAGAAAAGTCATGGAACGCAGAGTATTTCATTGCGACGCAATTTCTGTGTTAATTCGTCAATGTGAGGGTGCAAGGGATACAGTAAAGAAGAAATATTGCATCGGAAAGGAGCTACTCGACCCCAAAAGGAAATCGTAACGTTGCCGTAGAAACGTTCCTGGATTGGGAAAGAGAAGGCATGGAACCCAGATTAATTCATTGCGACGCAATTTCTGTGTTAATTTGTCAATGTGAGGGTGCGAGGGATACAGTAAAGAAGAAATAGCGCATAGGAATGGAGATACTCGACCCATAATGGAAAATCCTGTCGTTGCCGTAGAAACGTTTCTGGAATGGGAAAGAGAAGCCATTGAACCCAGAGTAATCCATTGCGACGCAATTTCTGTGTTAATTCGTCAATGTGAGGGTGCAAGGGATACAGTAAGGAAGAAATAGTGCATAGGAATGGAGATACTCGACCCCAAAACAAAATCCTGTCGTTGCCGTAGAAGCGTTCCTTGATTGGGAAAGAGAATTCATGGAACCCAGAGTATTTCATTGCGACGCAATCTCTGCGTTAATTCGTCAATGTGAGGGTCCAAGGGATAGAGTAAAGAAGAAATATTGCATCGGAAAGGAGATACTCGACCCCAAAAGGAAATCGTAACGTTGCCGTAGAAACGTTCCTGGATTGGGAAAGAGAAGGCATGGAACCCAGAGTATTTCAATGCGACGCAATTTCTGTGTTAATTTGTCAATGAGAGGGTGCAAGGGATAGAGTAGTGAAGAAATATTGCATCGGAAACGAGATAATCGACCCCAAAAGGAAATCGTAACGTTGCCGTAGAAACGTTCCTGGATTGGGAAAGAGAAGGCATGGAACCCAGAGTAATTCATTGCGGCGCAATTTCTCTGTTAATTCGTCAATGTGAGGGTGCTAGGGATAGAGTAAAGGAGAAATATTGCACCGGAAAGGAGATACTCGACCCAAAATGGAAATCGTAACGTTGCCGTAGAATCGTTCCTGGATTGGGAAAGAGAAGGCATGGAACCCAGAGTATTTCATTGCGACGCATTTCTGTGCTAATTCGTCAATGTTAGGGTGGAAGGGATAGAGTGAAGAAGAAATATTGCATAGGAATGGTGATACTCGACCCCAAAAGGAAATCGTAACGTTGCCGTAGAAACGTTCCTGGATTGGGAAAGAGAAGGCATGGAACACAGAGTATTTCATTGCGACGCAATTTCTGTGTTAATTCGTCAATGTTAGGGTGGGATGGATAGAGTAAAGAAGAAATATTGCATAGGAATGAAGATACTCGAAACCAAAAGGAAATCGTAACGTTGCCGTAGAAACGTTCCTGGATTGGGAAAGAGAAGGCATGGAACCCAGAGTATTTCATTGCGACGCAATTTCTGTGTTAATTCGTCAATGTGAGGGTGCAAGGGATAGAGTAAAGAAGAAATATTGCATCGGAAAGGACATACGCGACCCCAAAAGGAAATCGTAACGTTGCCGTAGAAACGTTCCTGGATTGGGAAAGAGAAGGCATGGATCCCAGAGTATTTCATTGCGACGCAATTTCTGTGTTAATTCGTCAATGTGAGGGTGCAAGGGATAGATTAAAGAAGAAATATGGCATCGGAAAGGAGATACTCGACCCCAAAAGAAAATCGTAACGTAGCCGTAGAAACGTTCCTTGATTGGGAAAGAGAAGGCATGTAACCCAGAGTATTTCATTGCGACGCAATTTCTGTGTTAATTCGTCAATGTGATGGTGCAAGGGATAGAGTAAAGAAGAAATATTGCATCGGAAAGGAGATACTCGACCCCAAAAGGAAATCGTAACGTTGCCGTAGTAACGTTCCTGGATTGGGAAAGAAAAGGCTTGGATCCCAGAGTATTTCATTGCGACGCAATTTCTGTGTTAATTCGTCAATGTGAGGGTCCAAAGGATAGAGTAAAGAAGAAATACTGCATCGGAATGGAGATACTCGACCCCTAAAGAAAATCGTGTCGATGCCGTAGAAACATTCCTGGATTGGGAAAGAGAAGGCATGGAACCCAGAGTATTTCATTGCGACGCATTTCTGTGCTAATTCGTCAATGTTAGGGTGGAAGGGATAGAGTGAAGAAGAAATATTGCATAGGAATGGTGATACTCGACCCCAAAAGGAAATCGTAACGTTGCCGTAGAAACGTTCCTGGATTGGGAAAGAGAAGGCATGGAACACAGAGTATTTCATTGCGACGCAATTACTGTGTTAATTCTTCAATGTGAGGGTGCGAGGGATACAGTAAAGAAGAAATAGTGCATAGGAATGGAGATACTCGACCCCAAAAGAAAATCCTGTCGTTGCCGTAGAAACGTTCCTGGATTGGGAATGAGAAGGTATGGAACTCAGAGTATTTCATTGCGACGCAATTACTGTGTTAATTCGTCAATGTGAGGATGCAAGGGATACAGTAAAGAAGAAATACTGCATCGGAATGGAGATACTCGACCCCAAAAGAAAATCCTGTCGTAGCCGTAGAAACGTTCCTGGATTGGGAATGAGAAGGCATGGAACCCAGAGTATTTCATTGCGACGCAATTTCTGTGTTAATTCGTCAATGTGAGGGTGCAAGGGATAGAGTGAAGAAGAAATATTGCATAGGATTGGAGATACTGGACCCCAAAAGAAAATCCTGTCGTTGCCGTAGAAACGTTCCTGGATTGGGAGAGAGGAGGCATGGAACCCAGAGTATTTCATTGCGACGCAATTTTTGTGTTAATTCGTCAATGTGAGGGTGCAAGGGATAGAGTAAAGAAGAAATAGTGCATAGGAATGGAGATACTCGACCCCAAAAGAAAATCCTGTCGTTGCCGTAGAAACATTCCTGGATTGGGAAAGAGAAGGCATGGATCCCAGAGTATTTCATTGCGACGCAATTTCTGTGTCAATTCGTCAATGTGAGGGTGCGAGGGATACAGTAAAGAAGAAATACTGCATCGGAATGGAGATACTCGACCCCTAAAGAAAATCGTGTCGATGCCGTAGAAACGTTCCTAGATTGGGAATGAGAAGGCATGGAACACAGAGTATTACATTGCGACAAGTTTTCTGTGTTAATTCGTCAATGTGAGAGTGCGAGGGATACAGTAAAGAAGAAATAGTGCATCGGAATGGAGATACTCGACCCCAAAAGAAAATCCTGTCCCTGCCGTAGAAACGTTCCTGGATTGGAAATGAGAAAGCATGGAACACAGAGTATTTCATTGCGACGCAATTTCTGTGGTAATTCGTCAATGTGAATGTGCAAGGGATAGAGTAAAGATGAAATAGTGCATAGGAATGGAGATACTCGCCTCCAAAAGAAAATCCTGTCGTTGCCGTAGAAACGTTCCTGGATTGGGAAAGAGAAGGCATGGATCCCAGAGTATTTCATTGCGACGCAATTTCTGTGTCAATTCGTCAATGTGAGGGTGCGAGGGTTACAGTAAAGAAGAAATACTGCATCGGAATGGAGATACCCGACCCCTAAAGAAAATCGTGTCGATGCCGTAGAAACGATCCTAGATTGGGAATGAGAAGCCATGGAACACAGAGTATTTCATTGCGACAAGTTTTCTGTGTTAATTCGTCAATGTAAGGGTGCGAAGGATACAGTAAAGAAGAAATACTACATCGGAATGGTGATACTCGACCCCCAAAGATAATCCTGTCGTTGCCGTAGAAACGTTCCTGGATTGGGAATTTTGAAGGAATGGATCACAGAGTATTTCATTGCGACGCAATTTCTGTAATAATTCGTCAATGTGAGGGTGCAAGGGATAGTATAAAGAAGAAATATTGCATCGGAAAGGGGATACTCGACCCCAAAAAGAAATCGTGACGTTGCCGTAGAAACGTTCCTAGATTGGGAATGAGAAGGCATGGAACACAGAGTATTTCATTGCGACGCAATTTCTGTGTTTATTCGTCAAAGTGAGAGTGCGAGGGATACAGTAAAGAAGAAATAGTGCATCGGAAAGGAAATACTCGACCCCCAAAAGGAATTCGTGACGTTGCCGTAGAAACGTTCCTGGATTGGGAATGAGAAGGCATGGACCCCAGAGTATTTCATTGCGACGCAATTTCTGTGTTAATTCGTCAATGTGAGGGTGCAAGGGATAGAGTGAAGAAGAAATATTGCATAGGATTGGAGATACTGGACCCCAAAAGAAAATCCTGTCGTTGCCGTAGAAACGTTCCTGGATTGGGAAAGAGGAGGCATGGAACCCAGAGTATTTCATTGCGGCGCAATTTCTGTGTTAATTCGTCAATGTGAGGGTGCAAGGGATAGAGTAAAGAAGAAATAGTGCATAGGAATGGAGATACTCGACCCCAAAAGAAAATCCTGTCGTTGCCGTAGAAACGTTCCTGGATTGGGAAAGAGAAGGCATGGAACCCAGAGTATTTCAACTGCGACGCAATTACTGTGTTAATTCGTCAATGTGAGATTGCGAGGGATACAGTAAACAAGAAATAGTGCATAGGAATGGAGATACTCGACCCCAAAAGAAAATCCTGTCGTTGCCGTAGAAACGTTCCTGGATTGGGAAAGAGAAGGCATGGATCCCAGAGTATTTCATTGCGACGCAATTTCTGTGTCAATTCGTCAATGTGAGGGTGCGAGGGATACGGTAAAGAAGAAATACTGCATCGGAATGGAGATACTCGACCCCTAAAGAAAATCGTGTCGATGCCGTAGAAACGTTCCTAGATTGGGAATGAGAAGGCATGGAACACAGAGTATTTCATTGCGACAAGTTTTCTGTGTTAATTCGTCAATGTAAGGGTGCGAAGGATACAGTAAAGAAGAAATGCTACATCGGAATGGTGATACTCGACCCCAAAAGATAATCCTGTCGTTGCCGTAGAAACGTTCCTGGATTGGGAATGAGAAGGCATGGAACACAGAGTATTTCATTGCGACGTAATTACTGTGTTAATTCGTCAATGTGAGGGTGCGAGGGATACAGTAAAGAAGAAATACTGCATCGGAATGCGGATACTCGACCCCTAAAGAAAATCGTGCCGATGCCGTAGAAACGTTCCTAGTTTGGGAATGAGAAGGCATGGAACACAGAGTATTTCATTGCGACACAATTTCTGTGTTAATTCGTCAATGTGAGTGTGTGAAGGATACAGTAAAGAAGAAATACTGCATCGGAATGGAGATACTCGCCCCCAAAAGATAATCCTGTCGTTGCCGTAGAAACGTTCCTGGATTGGGAATGAGAAGGCATGGATCCCAGAGTATTTCATTGCGACGCAATTTCTGTGTTAATTCGTCAATGTGAGGGAGCAAGGGATAGAGTAAAGAAAAATATTGCAACGGAAAGGAGATACTCGACCCCAAAAGGAAATCGTGACGTTGCCGTAGAAACGTTCCTAGATTGGGAATGAGAAGGCATGGAACACAGAGTATTTCATTGCGACGCAATTTCTGTGTTAATTTGTCAATGTGAGAGTGCGAGGCATACAGTAAAGAAAAAATACTGCATTGGAATGGAGATAATCGACCCCAACAGAAAATCCTGTCGTTGCCGTAGAAACGTTCCTGGATTGGGAATGAGAAGGCATGGAACACAGAGTATTTCATTGCGACGCAATTACTCTGTGAATTCGTCAATGTGAGGGTGCGGGGGATACAGTAAAGAAGAAATAGTACATAAGAATTGAGATACTCGACCCCAAAAGAAAATCCTGTCTTTGCCGTAGAAACGTTCCTGGATTGGGAAAGAGAAGGCTGGGAACCCAGAGTATTTCATTGCGACGCAATTTCTGTGTTGATTCGTCAATGTGAGGGTGAGGGAAAAGAGTAAAAAAGAAATAGAGCATAGGAATGGAGATACTCGACCCCAAAAGAAAATCCTGTCGTTGCCGTAGAAACGTTCCTGGATTGGGAAAGAGAAGGCATGGAACCCAGAGTATTTCATTGCGACGCAATTTCTGTGTTAATTCGTCAATGTGAGAGTGCGAGGGATACAGTAAAGAAGAAATACTGCATCGGAATGGAGATACTCGACCCCAAAAGAAAATCCTGTCCCTGCCGTAGAAACGTTCCTGGATTGGGAATGAGAGAGCATGGAACACAGAGTATTTCATTGCGACGCAATTTCTGTGGTAATTCGTCAATGTGAATGTGCAAGGGATAGAGTAAAGAAGAAATAGTGCATAGGAATGGAGATACTCGCCTCCAAAAGAAAATCCTGTCATTGCCGTAGAAACGTTCCTGGATTGGGAAAGAGAAGGCATGGAACCCAGAGTATTTCATTGCGACGCAATTTCTTTGTTAATTCGTCAATGTGAGGGTGCAAGGGGTAGAGTAAAGAAGAAATATTGCATCGGAAAAGAGATACTCGACCCCAAAAGGAAATCGGGACGTTGCCGTTGAAACGTTCCTGGATTGGGAAAGAGAAGGGATGGAAACCAGAGTATGTCATTGCGACGCAATTTCTGTGTTACTTCGTCAATGTGAGAGTGCAAGGGAAAGAGTAAACAAGAAATAGTGCATAGGAATGGAGATACACGACCCCAAAAGAAAATCCTGTCGTTGCCGTAGAAACGTTCCTGGATTGGGAAAGAGAAGGCATGGAACCCAGAGTATTTCATCTCGACGCAGTTTCTGTGTTAATTCGTCAATGTGAGGGTGCGAGGGATACAGTAAAGAAGAAATAGTGCATAGGAATGGAGATACTAGACCCCAAATTAAAATCCTGTCGTTGCCATAGAAACGTTCCTGTATTGGGAAAGAGAAGGCATGGAACCCAGAGCATTTCATTGCGACGCAATTTCTGTGTTAATTCGTCAATGTGAGGGTGCGAAGGATAGAGTAAAGAAGAAATATTGCATCGGAATGGAGATACCCGACCCCAAAAGAAAATCCTGTTGTTGCCGTAGAAACTTTCCTGGATTGGGAAAGAGAAGGCATGGAACCCAGAGTATTTCATTGCGACGCAATTTCTGTGTCAATTCGTCAATGTGGGAGTGCGAGGGATACAGTAAAGAAGAAATACTGCATCTAAATGGAGATACTGGCCCCCTAAAGAAAATCCTGTCGTTGCCGTAGAAACGTTCCTGGATTGTAAATGAGAAGGCGTAGAACACAGAGTATTTCATTGCGACGCAATTACTGTGTTAATTCGTCAATGTGAGGGTGCAAGGGATAGAGTATAGAAGAAACAGTGCATAGGAATGTAGATACTCGACCCCAAATGAAAATCCTGTCGTTGCCGTAGAAACGATCCTGGATTGGGAAAGAGAAGGCACGGAACCCAGAGTATTTCATTGCGACGCAATTTCTTTGTTAATTCGTCAATGTGAGGGTGCAAGGGATAGAGTAAAGAAGAAAAATTGCATCGGAAAGGAGATACTCGACCCCAAAAGGAAATTGTGACGTTGCCGTAGAAGCGTTCCTGGATTGGGAAAGAGAAGGCATGGAACCCAGAGTATTTCATTGCGACGCGATTTCTGTGTTAATTCGTCAATGTGAGGGTGCAAGGGATAGAGTAAAGAAGAAATAGTGCATAGGAATGGAGATACTCGACCCCAAAAGGAAATCCGGTCGTTGCCGAAGAAACGTTCCTGGACTGGGAAAGAGAAGGCATGAATCCAGAGTATTTCATCTAGACGCAATTACTGTGTTAAATCGTCAATGTGAGGGTGCAAGGGATAAAGTAAAGAAGAAATAGTGCATAGGAATGGAGATACTCGACCCGAAAAGAAAATCCTGTCGTTGCCGTAGAAACGTTCCGGGATTGGGAAAGAGAAGGCATGGAATACAGAGTATTTCATTGCGACACAATTTCTGTGATAATTCGTCAATGTGAGGGTGCGAGGGATACAGTAAAGAAGAAATACTGCATCGGAATGGAGATACTAGACCCCAAAAGAAAATCCTGTCGTTGCCGTAGGAACGTTCCTGGATTGGGAATGAGAAGGCATGGATCCCAGAGTATTTCATTGCGACGCAACTTCTGTGTTAATTCGTCAATGTGAGGGTGCAAGGGATAGAGTAAAGAAGAAATATTGCATCGAAAAAGAGATACTCGACCCCAAAAGGAAATCCTGTCGTTGCCTTAGAAACGTTCCTGGATTGGGAATGAGAAGGCATGGAACACAGAGTATTTCATTGCGACGCAATTTCTGTGTTAATTCGTCAATGTGAGGGTGCAACACATAGAGTAAAGAAGAAAAATAGCGTAGGAATGGAGATATTCGACCCCACAAGAAAATCCTGTCGTTGCCGTAGAAACGTTCCTGGATTGGGAAAGAGAAAGCAAGGAACCCAGAGTATTATATTGCGACGCAATTTCTGTGTTAATTCGTCAATGTGAGAGTGCGAGGGATACAGTAAAGAAGAAATACTGCATCGGAATGGAGATACTCCACCCCAAAAAAAAATCCTGTCGTTGCCGTAGAAACGTTCCTGGATTGGATATGAGAAGGCATGGAACACAGAGTATTTCATTGCGACGCAATTACTGTGTTAATTCGTCAATGTGAGGGTGCGAGGGGTACAGTAAAGAAGAAATAGTGCATAGGAATGGAGATACTCGACCCCAAAAGAAAACTTCCCACACCCGGGTTCCCGGGTTCGATTCCCGGCGGGGTCAGAGATTTTCTATGCCTCGCGATGTCTGGGTGTTGTGTGCTGTCCTTAGGTTAGTTAGGTTTAAGTAGTTCTAAGTTCTAGGGGACTTATGACCACAGCAGTTGAGTCCCATAGTGCTCAGAGCCATTCGAACCCAAAAGAAAATCCTGTCGTTGACGTAGAAACGTTCCTGGATTGGGAAAGAGAAGGCATGGAACACAAAGTATCTCATTGCGACGCAATTTCTGTGTTAATCCGTCAATGTGAGGGTGCAAGGGATAGAGTAAAGAAGAAATAGTGCGTAGGATTGGAGATACTCGACCACAAAAAAAAAAAAATCCTGTCATTGCCGTAGAAACGTTCCTGGATTGGGAAAGAGAAGGCATGGAACCCAGAGTATTTCATTGCGACGCAATTTCTGTGATAATTTGTCAATGTGAGAGTGCGAGGGATAAAGTAAAGAAAAAATACTGCATCGGAATGGAGATACTCGACCCCAAAAGGAAATCCTGTCGTTGCCGTAGAAACGTTCCTGGATTGGGAAAGAGAAGGCATGGAACCCAGAGTATTTCATTGCGACGCAACTTCTGTGTTAATTCGTCAATGTGAGAGTGCGAGGGATACAGTAAAGAAGAAATACTGCATCGGAATGGAGATACTCGACCCCAAAAGAAAATCCTGTCCTTGCCGTAGAAACGTTCCTGGATTGGGAATGAGAGAGCTTGGAACACAGAGTATTTCATTGCGACGCAATTTCTGTGGTAATTCGTCAATGTGAATGTGCAAGGGATAGAGTAAAGAAGAAATAGTGCATAGGAATGGAGATACTCGCCTCCAAAAGAAAATCCTCTCATTGCCGTAGAAACGTTCCTGGATTGGGAAAGAGAAGGCATGGAACCAAGAGTATTTCATTGCGACGCAATTTCTTTGTTAATTCGTCAATGTGAGGGTGCAAGGGGTAGAGTAAAGAAGAAATATTGCATCGGAAAAGAGATACTCGACCCCAAAAGGAAATCGTGACGTTGCCGTTGAAACGTTCCTGGATTGGGAAAGAGAAGGGATGGAAACCAGAGTATGTCATTGCGACGCAATTTCTGTGTTACTTCGTCAATGTGAGGGTGCAAGGGATAGAGTAAACAAGAAATAGTGCATAGGAATGGAGATACACGACCCCAAAAGAAAATCCTGTCGTTGCCGTAGAAACGTTCCTGGATTGGGAAAGAGAAGGCATGGAACCCAGAGTATTTCATCTCGACGCAGTTTCTGTGTTAATTCGTCAATGTGAGGGTGCGAGGGATACAGTAAAGAAGAAATAGTGCATAGGAATGGAGATACTAGACCCCAAATTAAAATCCTGTCGTTGCCATAGAAACGTTCCTGTATTGGGAAAGAGAAGGCATGGAACCCAGAGCATTTCATTGCGACGCAATTTCTGTGTTAATTCGTCAATGTGAGGGTGCGAAGGATAGAGTAAAGAAGAAATATTGCATCGGAATGGAGATACCCGACCCCAAAAGAAAATCCTGTTGTTGCCGTAGAAACTTTCCTGGATTGGGAAAGAGAAGGCATGGAACCCAGAGTATTTCATTGCGACGCAATATCTGTGTCAATTCGTCAATGTGGGAGTGCGAGGGATACAGTAAAGAAGAAATACTGCATCTAAATGGAGATACTGGCCCCCTAAAGAAAATCCTGTCGTTGCCGTAGAAACGTTCCTGGATTGTAAATGAGAAGGCGTAGAACACAGAGTATTTCATTGCGACGCAATTACTGTGTTAATTCGTCAATGTGAGGGTGCGAGGGATACAGTAAAGAAGAATCAGTGCATAGGAATGGAGATACTCGACCCCAAAAGAAAATCCTTTCGTTGCCGTAGAAACGTTCCTGGATTGGGAAAGAGAAGGCATGGAACCCAGAGTATTTCATTGCGACGCAATTTCTGTGTTAATTCGTCAATGTGAGGGTGCAAGGGATAGAGTGACGAAGAAGTAGTACATAGGAATGGAGATACTCGACAACAAAAGAAAATCCTGTCGTTGCCGTAAAACGTTCCTGGATTGGGAAAGAGAAGGCATGGAACCCAGAGTATTTCATTGCGACGCAATTTCTGTGTTAATTCGTCAATGTGAGGGTGCAAGGGATAGAGTATAGAAGAAACAGTGCATAGGAATGGAGATACTCGACCCCAAATGAAAATCCTGTCGTTGCCGTAGAAACGATCCTGGATTGGGAAAGAGAAGGCACGGAACCCAGAGTATTTCATTGCGACGCAATTTCTTTGTTAATTCGTCAATGTGAGGGTGCAAGGGATAGAGTAAAGAAGAAAAATTGCATCGGAAAGGAGATACTCGACCCCAAAAGGAAATTGTGACGTTGCCATAGAAGCGTTCCTGGATTGGGAAAGAGAAGGCATGGAACCCAGAGTATTTCATTGCGACGCGATTTCTGTGTTAATTCGTCAATGTGAGGGTGCAAGGGATAGAGTAAAGAAGAAATAGTGCATAGGAATGGAGATACTCGACCCCAAAAGGAAATCCGGTCGTTGCCGAAGAAACGTTCCTGGACTGGGAAAGAGAAGGCATGAATCCAGAGTATTTCATCTAGACGCAATTACTGTGTTAAATCGTCAATGTGAGGGTGCAAGGGATAAAGTAAAGAAGAAATAGTGCTTAGGAATGGAGATACTCGACCCCAAAAGAAAATCCTGACGTTGCCGTAGAAACGTTCCGGGATTGGGAAAGAGAAGGCATGGAATACAGAGTATTTCATTGCGACACAATTTCTGTGATAATTCGTCAATGTGAGGGTGCGAGGGATACAGTAAAGAAGAAATACTGCATCGGAATGGAGATACTAGACCCCAAAAGAAAATCCTGTCGTTGCCGTAGGAACGTTCCTGGATTGGGAATGAGAAGGCATGGATCCCAGAGTATTTCATTGCGACGCAACTTCTGTGTTAATTCGTCAATGTGAGGGTGCAAGGGATAGAGTAAAGAAGAAATATTGCATCGAAAAAGAGATACTCGACCCCAAAAGGAAATCCTGTCGTTGCCTTAGAAACGTTCCTGGATTGGGAATGAGAAGGCATGGAACACAGAGTATTTCATTGCGACGCAATTTCTGTGTTAATTCGTCAATGTGAGGGTGCAACACATAGAGTAAAGAAGAAAAATAGCGTAGGAATGGAGATATTCGACCCCACAAGAAAATCCTGTCGTTGCCGTAGAAACGTTCCTGGATTGGGAAAGAGAAAGCAAGGAACCCAGAGTATTATATTGCGACGCAATTTCTGTGTTAATTCGTCAATGTGAGAGTGCGAGGGATACAGTAAAGAAGAAATACTGCATCGGAATGGAGATACTCCACCCCAAAAAAAAATCCTGTCGTTGCCGTAGAAACGTTCCTGGATTGGATATGAGAAGGCATGGAACACAGAGTATTTCATTGCGACGCAATTACTGTGTTAATTCGTCAATGTGAGGGTGCGAGGGGTACAGTAAAGAAGAAATAGTGCATAGGAATGGAGATACTCGACCCCAAAAGAAAACTTCCCACACCCGGGTTCCCGGGTTCGATTCCCGGCGGGGTCAGAGATTTTCTATGCCTCGCGATGTCTGGGTGTTGTGTGCTGTGCTTAGGTTAATTAGGTTTAAGTAGTTCTAAGTTCTAGGGGACTTATGACCACAGCAGTTGAGTCCCATAGTGCTCAGAGCCATTCGAACCCAAAAGAAAATCCTGTCGTTGACGTAGAAACGTTCCTGGATTGGGAAAGAGAAGGCATGGAACACAAAGTATCTCATTGCGACGCAATTTGTGTGTTAATCCGTCAATGTGAGGGTGCAAGGGATAGAGTAAAGAAGAAATAGTGCGTAGGATTGGAGATACTCGACCACAAAAAAAAAAAAATCCTGTCATTGCCGTAGAAACGTTCCTGGATTGGGAAAGAGAAGGCATGGAACCCAGAGTATTTCATTGCGACGCAATTTCTGTGATAATTTGTCAATGTGAGAGTGCGAGGGATAAAGTAAAGAAAAAATACTGCATCGGAATGGAGATACTCGACCCCAAAAGGAAATCCTGTCGTTGCCGTAGAAACGTTCCTGGATTGGGAAAGAGAAGGCATGGAACCCAGAGTATTTCATTGCGACGCAACTTCTGTGTTAATTCGTCAATGTGAGAGTGCGAGGGATACAGTAAAGAAGAAATACTGCATCGGAATGGAGATACTCGACCCCAAAAGAAAATCCTGTCCTTGCCGTAGAAACGTTCCTGGATTGGGAATGAGAGAGCTTGGAACACAGAGTATTTCATTGCGACGCAATTTCTGTGGTAATTCGTCAATGTGAATGTGCAAGGGATAGAGTAAAGAAGAAATAGTGCATAGGAATGGAGATACTCGCCTCCAAAAGAAAATCCTCTCATTGCCGTAGAAACGTTCCTGGATTGGGAAAGAGAAGGCATGGAACCAAGAGTATTTCATTGCGACGCAATTTCTTTGTTAATTCGTCAATGTGAGGGTGCAAGGGGTAGAGTAAAGAAGAAATATTGCATCGGAAAAGAGATACTCGACCCCAAAAGGAAATCGTGACGTTGCCGTTGAAACGTTCCTGGATTGGGAAAGAGAAGGGATGGAAACCAGAGTATGTCATTGCGACGCAATTTCTGTGTTACTTCGTCAATGTGAGGGTGCAAGGGATAGAGTAAACAAGAAATAGTGCATAGGAATGGAGATACACGACCCCAAAAGAAAATCCTGTCGTTGCCGTAGAAACGTTCCTGGATTGGGAAAGAGAAGGCATGGAACCCAGAGTATTTCATCTCGACGCAGTTTCTGTGCTAATTCGTCAATGTGAGGGTGCGAGGGATACAGTAAAGAAGAAATAGTGCATAGGAATGGAGATACTAGACCCCAAATTAAAATCCTGTCGTTGCCATAGAAACGTTCCTGTATTGGGAAAGAGAAGGCATGGAACCCAGAGCATTTCATTGCGACGCAATTTCTGTGTTAATTCGTCAATGTGAGGGTGCGAAGGATAGAGTAAAGAAGAAATATTGCATCGGAATGGAGATACCCGACCCCAAAAGAAAATCCTGTTGTTGCCGTAGAAACTTTCCTGGATTGGGAAAGAGAAGGCATGGAACCCAGAGTATTTCATTGCGACGCAATATCTGTGTCAATTCGTCAATGTGGGAGTGCGAGGGATACAGTAAAGAAGAAATACTGCATCTAAATGGAGATACTGGCCCCCTAAAGAAAATCCTGTCGTTGCCGTAGAAACGTTCCTGGATTGTAAATGAGAAGGCGTAGAACACAGAGTATTTCATTGCGACGCAATTACTGTGTTAATTCGTCAATGTGAGGGTGCGAGGGATACAGTAAAGAAGAATCAGTGCATAGGAATGGAGATACTCGACCCCAAAAGAAAATCCTTTCGTTGCCGTAGAAACGTTCCTGGATTGGGAAAGAGAAGGCATGGAACCCAGAGTATTTCATTGCGACGCAATTTCTGTGTTAATTCGTCAATGTGAGGGTGCAAGGGATAGAGTGACGAAGAAGTAGTACATAGGAATGGAGATACTCGACAACAAAAGAAAATCCTGTCGTTGCCGTAAAACGTTCCTGGATTGGGAAAGAGAAGGCATGGACCCCAGAGTATTTCATTGCGACGCAATTTCTGTGTTAATTCGTCAATGTGAGGGTGCAAGGGATAGAGTATAGAAGAAACAGTGCATAGGAATGGAGATACTCGACCCCAAATGAAAATCCTGTCGTTGCCGTAGAAACGATCCTGGATTGGGAAAGAGAAGGCACGGAACCCAGAGTATTTCATTGCGACGCAATTTCTTTGTTAATTCGTCAATGTGAGGGTGCAAGGGATAGAGTAAAGAAGAAAAATTGCATCGGAAAGGAGATACTCGACCCCAAAAGGAAATTGTGACGTTGCCGTAGAAGCGTTCCTGGATTGGGAAAGAGAAGGCATGGAACCCAGAGTATTTCATTGCGACGCGATTTCTGTGTTAATTCGTCAATGTGAGGGTGCAAGGGATAGAGTAAAGAAGAAATAGTGCATAGGAATGGAGATACTCGACCCCAAAAGGAAATCCGGTCGTTGCCGAAGAAACGTTCCTGGACTGGGAAAGAGAAGGCATGAATCCAGAGTATTTCATCTAGACGCAATTACTGTGTTAAATCGTCAATGTGAGGGTGCAAGGGATAAAGTAAAGAAGAAATAGTGCTTAGGAATGGAGATACTCGACCCCAAAAGAAAATCCTGACGTTGCCGTAGAAACGTTCCGGGATTGGGAAAGAGAAGGCATGGAATACAGAGTATTTCATTGCGACACAATTTCTGTGATAATTCGTCAATGTGAGGGTGCGAGGGATACAGTAAAGAAGAAATACTGCATCGGAATGGAGATACTAGACCCCAAAAGAAAATCCTGTCGTTGCCGTAGGAACGTTCCTGGATTGGGAATGAGAAGGCATGGATCCCAGAGTATTTCATTGCGACGCAACTTCTGTGTTAATTCGTCAATGTGAGGGTGCAAGGGATAGAGTAAAGAAGAAATATTGCATCGAAAAAGAGATACTCGACCCCAAAAGGAAATCCTGTCGTTGCCTTAGAAACGTTCCTGGATTGGGAATGAGAAGGCATGGAACACAGAGTATTTCATTGCGACGCAATTTCTGTGTTAATTCGTCAATGTGAGGGTGCAACACATAGAGTAAAGAAGAAAAATAGCGTAGGAATGGAGATATTCGACCCCACAAGAAAATCCTGTCGTTGCCGTAGAAACGTTCCTGGATTGGGAAAGAGAAAGCAAGGAACCCAGAGTATTATATTGCGACGCAATTTCTGTGTTAATTCGTCAATGTGAGAGTGCGAGGGATACAGTAAAGAAGAAATACTGCATCGGAATGGAGATACTCCACCCCAAAAAAAAATCCTGTCGTTGCCGTAGAAACGTTCCTGGATTGGATATGAGAAAACATGGAACACAGAGTATTTCATTGCGACGCAATTACTGTGTTAATTCGTCAATGTGAGGGTGCGACGGGTACAGTAAAGAAGAAATAGTGCATAGGAATGGAGATACTCGACCCCAAAAGAAAACTTCCCACACCCGGGTTCCCGGGTTCGATTCCCGGCGGGGTCAGAGATTTTCTATGCCTCGTGATGTCTGGGTGTTGTGTGCTGTCCTTAGGTTAGTTAGGTTTAAGTAGTTCTAAGTTCTAGGGGACTTATGACCACAGCAGTTGAGTCCCATAGTGCTCAGAGCCATTCGAACCCAAAAGAAAATCCTGTCGTTGACGTAGAAACGTTCCTGGATTGGGAAAGAGAAGGCATGGAACACAAAGTATCTCATTGCGACGCAATTTCTGTGTTAATCCGTCAATGTGAGGGTGCAAGGGATAGAGTAAAGAAGAAATAGTGCGTAGGATTGGAGATACTCGACCACAAAAAAAAAAAAATCCTGTCATTGCCGTAGAAACGTTCCTGGATTGGGAAAGAGAAGGCATGGAACCCAGAGTATTTCATTGCGACGCAATTTCTGTGATAATTAGTCAATGTGAGAGTGCGAGGGATAAAGTAAAGAACAAATACTGCATCGGAATGGAGATACTTGACCCCAAAAGAAAATCCTGTCGTTGCCGTAGAAACGTTCCTGGATTGGGAATGAGAAGGCATGGAACACAGAGTATTTCATTGCGACGCAATTTCTGTGTTAATTCGTCAATGTGAGAGTGCGAGGGATACAGTAAAGAAGGAATAGTGCATAGGAATGGAGATATTCGACCCCAAAAGAAAATCCTGTCGTTGCCGTAGAAATGTTCCTGGCTTGGAAAAGAGAAGGCATGGAACACAGAGTATTTCATTGCGACGTAATTTCTGTGTTAATTCGTCAATGTGAGGGTGCAAGGGATAGAGTGACGAAGAAGTAGTACATAGGAAAGGAGATACTCGACAACAAAAGAAAATCCTGTCGTTGCCGTAAAACGTTCCTGGATTGGGAAAGAGTAGGCATGGAACCCAGAGTATTTCATTGCGACGCAATTTCTCTGTTAATTCGTCAATGTGAGGGTGCAAGGGATAGAGTAAAGAAGAAATATTGCTTCGGAAAGGAGATACTACACCCCAAAAGGAAATCGTAACGTTGCCGTAGCAACGTTCCTGGATTGGGAATGAGAAGGCATGGAACCCAGAGTATTTCATTGCGACGCAATTTCTGTGTGAATTCGTCAATGTGAGGGTGCAAGGGATAGAGTAAAGAAGAAATATTGCCTAGGAATGGAAATACTCGCCCCCAAAAGGAAATCGTAACGTTGCCGTAGAAACGTTCCTGGATTGGGAAAGAGAAGGCATGGAACAAAGAGTATTTCACTGCGACGTAATTTCCTGTTAATTCGTCAATGTGAGGGTGCAAGGGATAGAGTAAAGAGGAGATATTGCATCGGAAAGGAGATACCACACCCCAAAACGAAATCGTAACGTTGCCGTTGAAACGTTCCTGGATTGTTAATGAGAAAGCATGGAACACAGAGTATTTCATTGTGACGCAATTTCTGTGTTAATTCGTCAATGAGTGGGTGCAAGGGATAGAGTAAAGAAGAAATATTGCATAGGAATGGAGATACTCGACCCCAAAAGGAAATCGTAACGTTGCCGTAGAAACGTTCCTGGATTGGGAAAGAGTAGGCATGGAACCCACAGTATTTCACTGGGACGCAATTTCTGTGTTAATTCGTCAATGTCAGGGTTCAAGGGATACAGTAAAGAAGAAATATTGCATCGGAAAGGAGATACTCGACCCCAAAAGGAAATCGTAACGTTGCCACAGAAACGTTCCTGGATTGGGAAAGAGAAGGCATGGAACCCAGAGTATTTCATTGCGACGCAATTTCTGTGTTAATTCGTAAATGTGAGGGTGCAAGGGATAGAGTAAAGAAGAAATATTGCATCGGAATGGAGATCCTCGACCCCCAAAAGGAAATCGTTTCGTTGCCGTAGTAACGTTCCTGGATTGGGAAAGAGAAGGCATGGAACACAGAGTATTTCATTGCGACGCAATTTCTCTGTTAATTCGTCAATGTGAGGGTGCAAGGGATAGAGTAGAGAAGAAATTTTGCATCGGAATGGAGATACTACACCCGAAAAGGAAATCGTAACGTTGCCGTAGATACGTTCCTGGATTGGGAATGAGACGGAATGGACACAGAGTATTTCATTGCGACGCAATTTCTGTGTTAATTCGTCAATGTGAGGGTGCAAAGTTTACAGTAAAGAAGAAATATTGCATAGGAATGGAGATACTCGACCCCAAAAGGAAATCGTAACGTTGCCGTAGAAACGTTCCTGGATTGGGAAAGAGAAGGCATGGAACCCAGAGTATTTCATTGCGACGCAATTTCTCTGTTAATTCGTCAATGTGAGGGTGCAAGGGATGGAGTAACGAGGAAATATTGCATCGGAAGTTAGATACTACACCCCAAAAGGAAATCGTAACGTTGCCGTAGAAACGTTCCCGCATTGGGAAAGAGAAGGCAAGGAACCCAGAGTATTTCATTGCGACGCAATTTCTGTGTTAATTCGTAAATGTGAGGGTGCAAGGGATAGAGTAAAGAAGAAATATTGCATAGGAATGGAGATACTCGACCCCCAAATGGAAATCGTAACGTTGCCGTAGAAACGTTCCTGGATTGGGAAAGAGAAGGCATGGAACACAGAGTATTTCATTGCGACGCAATTTCTGTGTTAATTCGTCAATGTGAGGGTGCAAGGGATAGAGTAAATTTGAAATATTGCATAGGAATGGAGCTACTCGACCCCAAAAGTAAATCGTAACGTTGCCGTAGAAACGTTCCTGGGTTGGGAAAGAGAAGGCATGGAACCCAGAGTATTTCATGAGACGCAATTTCTCTGTTAATTCGTCAATATGAGGGAGCAAGGGAGAGAGTAAAGAAGAAATATTGCATCGTTAAGGAGATACTACACCCCAAAAGGAAATCGTATCGTTGCCGTAGAAACGTTCCTGGATTGGGAAAGAGAAGGCATGGAACCCAGAGTATTTCATTGCGACGCTATTTCTGTGTTAATTCTTCAATGTGAAGGTGCAAGGGATGGAGTAAAGAAGAAATATAGCGTAGGAATGGAGATACTCGACCCCAAAATTAAATCGTAACGTTGCCGTAGAAACGTTCCTGGATTGGGAAAGAGAAGGCATTTAACCCAGACTATTTCATTGCGACGCAATTTCTCTGGTAATTCGTCAATGCGAGGGTGCGACGGATAGAGTAAAGATGAAATATTGTGTCGGAAAGGAGATACTCGACCCCAAAATTAAATCGTAACGTTGCCGTAGAAACGTTCCTGGATTGGGAAAGAGAAGGCATGGAACCCAGAGCATTTCATTGCGACGCAATTTCTGTGTTATTTCGTCAATGTGAGGGTGCAAGGGATAGAGTAAAGAAGAAATATTGCATCGGAAAGGAGATACTACACCGCAAAAGGAAATCGTAACGTCGCCATAGAAACGTTCCTGGATTGGGAATGAGAAAGCATGTAACACAGAGTATTTCATTGCGACGCAATTTCTGTGTCAATTCGTCAATGTGAGGGTGCAAGGGGTAGAGTAAAGAAGAAATATTGCATAGGAATGGAGATACTCGACCCCAAAAGGAAATCGTAACGTTGCCGTAGAAACGTTCCTGGATTGGGAAAGAGAAGGCATGGAACCCAGAGTACTTCATTGCGACGCAATTTCTCTGTTAATTCGTCAATGTGAGGGCGCAAGGGATGGAGTAAATAAGAAATATTGCATAGGACTGGAGATACTCGACCCCAAAAGGAAATCGTAACGTTGCCGTAGAAACGTTTCTGGATTGGGAAAGAGAAGGCATGGAACCCAGAGTATTTCATTGTGACGCAATTTCTGTGTTAATTCGTCAATGTGAGGGTGCAAGGGATACAGTAAAGAAGAAATATTGCATCGGAAAAGAGATACTCGACCCCAAAAGGAAATCGTAACGTTGCCGTAGGAACGTTCCTGGATTGGGAAAGAGAAGGCATGGAACCCAGATTATTTCATTGCGACGCAATTTCTGTGTTAATTTGTCAATGTGTGGATGCGACGGATACTGTAAAGAAGAAATAGTGCATTGGAATGGAGATACTCGACCCAAAAAGGAAATCGTAACGTTGCCGTAGAAACGTTCCTGGATTGGGAAAGAGAAGGCATGGAACCTAGAGTATTACATTGCGACGCAATTTTTGTGCTAATTCGTCAATATGAGGGTGGAAGGGATAGAGTAAAGAAGAAATATTGCCTCGGAAAGGAGATACTACACCCCAAAAGGAAATCGTAACGTTGCGGTAGAAACGTTCCTGGATTGGGAATGAGAAGGCATGGAGCACAGAGTATTTCATTGCGACGCAATTTCTATGTTAATTCGTCAATGTGAGGGTGCAAGGGATACAGTAAAGAAGAAATTATGCATCGGAAACGAGATACTCGACCCCAAAAGGAAATCGTAACGTTGCCGTAGAAACGTTCCTGGATTGGGAATGAGAAGGCATGGAACCCAGAGTATTTCATTGCGACGGAATTTCTGTGTTAATTTGTCAATAAGAGGGTGCAAGGGATACAGTAAAGAAGAAATATTGCATCGGAAAGGAGATACTCGACCCCAAAAGGAAATCGTAACGTTGCCATAGAAACGTTCCTGGATTGGGAAAGAGAAGGCATGGAACCCAGAGTATTTCATTGCTACGCAATTTCTGTGCTAATTCGTCAATGTGAGGGTGCAAGGGATAGAGTAAAGAAGAAATATTGCATAGGAATGGAAATACTCGACCCCAAAAGGAAATCGTAACGTTGCCGTAGAAATGTTCCTGGATTGGGAAAGAGAAGCCATGGAACCCAGAGTATTTCATTGCGACGCAAATTCTCTGTTAATTCGTCAATGTAAGGGTGAAAGGGATAGAGTAAAGAAGAAATATTGCATCGGAAAGGAGATACTACACCCCAAAAGGAAATCGTAAACGTTGCCGTAGAAACGTTCCTGGATTGGGAAAGAAAAGTCATGGAACGCAGAGTATTTCATTGCGACGCAATTTCTGTGTTAATTCGTCAATGTGAGGGTGCAAGGGATAGAGTGAAGAAGAAATATTGCATCGGAAAGGAGATACTACACCGCAAAAGGAAATCGTAACGTTGCCATAGAAACGTTCCTGGATTGGGAATGAGAAAGCATGTAACACAGAGTATTTCATTGCGACGCAATTTCTGTGTTAATTCGTCAGAGGGAGGGTGCGAGGGATACAGTAATGAAGAAATATTGCATCGGAAAGGAGATACTACACCCCAAAAGGAAATCGCAACGTTGCCGTAGAAACGTTCCTGGATTGGGAAAGAGAAGGCATGGAACACAGAGTATTTCATTGCGACGCAATTTCTGTGTCAATTCGTCAATGTGAGGGTGCAAGGGGTAGAGTAAAGAAGAAATATTGCATAGGAATGGAGATACTCGACCCCAAAAGGAAATCGTAACGTTGCCGTAGAAACGTTCCTGGATTGGGAAAGAGAAGGCATGGAACCCAGAGTACTTCATTGCGACGCAATTTCTCTGTTAATTCGTCAATGTGAGGGTGCAAGGGATAGAGTAAAGAAGAAATATTGATCGGAAAGGAGATACTACACCCCAAAAGGAAATCGTAACGTTGCCGTAGAAACGTTCCTGGATTGGGAATGACAAGGCATGGAACACAGAGTATTTCATTGCGACGCAATTTCTGTGTTAATTCGTCAATGTGAGGGCGCAAGGGATGGAGTAAATAAGAAATATTGCATAGGACTGGAGATACTCGACCCCAAAAGGAAATCGTAACGTTGCCGTATAAACGTTCCTGGATTGGGAAAGAGAAGGCATGGAACCCAGAGTATTTCATTGTGACGCAGTTTCTGTGTTAATTCGTCAATGTGAGGGTGCAAGGGATACAGTAAAGAAGAAATATTGCATCGGAAAAGAGATACTCGACCCCAAAAGGAAATCGTAACGTTGCCGTAGGAACGTTCCTGGATTGGGAAAGAGAAGGCATGGAACCCAGATTATTTCATTGCGACGCAATTTCTGTGTTAATTTGTCAATGTGTGGATGCGACGGATACTGTAAAGAAGAAATAGGCATTGGAATGGAGATACTCGACCCAAAAAGGAAATCGTAACGTTGCCGTAGAAACGTTCCTGGATTGGGAAAGAGAAGGCATGGAACCTAGAGTATTACATTGCGACGCAATTTTTGTGCTAATTCGTCAATATGAGGGTGGAAGGGATAGAGTAAAGAAGAAATATTGCCTCGGAAAGGAGATACTACACCCCAAAAGGAAATCGTAACGTTGCGGTAGAAACGTTCCTGGATTGGGAATGAGAAGGCATGGAGCACAGAGTATTTCATTGCGACGCAATTTCTATGTTAATTCGTCAATGTGAGGGTGCAAGGGATACAGTAAAGAAGAAATTATGCATCGGAAACGAGATACTCGACCCCAAAAGGAAATCGTAACGTTGCCGTAGAAACGTTCCTGGATTGGGAATGAGAAGGCATGGAACCCAGAGTATTTCATTGCGACGGAATTTCTGTGTTAATTTGTCAATAAGAGGGTGCAAGGGATACAGTAAAGAAGAAATATTGCATCGGAAAGGAGATACTCGACCCCAAAAGGAAATCGTAACGTTGCCATAGAAACGTTCCTGGATTGGGAAAGAGAAGGCATGGAACCCAGAGTATTTCATTGCTACGCAATTTCTGTGCTAATTCGTCAATGTGAGGGTGCAAGGGATAGAGTAAAGAAGAAATATTGCATAGGAATGGAAATACTCGACCCCAAAAGGAAATCGTAACGTTGCCGTAGAAATGTTCCTGGATTGGGAAAGAGAAGCCATGGAACCCAGAGTATTTCATTGCGACGCAAATTCTCTGTTAATTCGTCAATGTAAGGGTGAAAGGGATAGAGTAAAGAAGAAATATTGCATCGGAAAGGAGATACTACACCCCAAAAGGAAATCGTAAACGTTGCCGTAGAAACGTTCCTGGATTGGGAAAGAAAAGTCATGGAACGCAGAGTATTTCATTGCGACGCAATTTCTGTGTTAATTCGTCAATGTGAGGGTGCAAGGGATACAGTAAAGAAGAAATATTGCATCGGAAAGGAGTTACTCGACCCCAAAAGGAAATCGTAACGTTGCCGTAGAAACGTTCCTGGATTGGGAAAGAGAAGGCATGGAACCCAGATTAATTCATTGCGACGCAATTTCTGTGTTAATTTGTCAATGTGAGGGTGCGAGGGATACAGTAAAGAAGAAATAGTGCATAGGAATGGAGATACTCGACCCATAATGGAAAATCCTGTCGTTGCCGTAGAAACGTTTCTGGAATGGGAAAGAGAAGCCATTGAACCCAGAGTAATTCATTGCGACGCAATTTCTGTGTTAATTCGTCAATGTGAGGGTGCAAGGGATACAGTAAGGAAGAAATAGTGCATAGGAATGGAGATACTCGACCCCAAAACAAAATCCTGTCGTTGCTGTATAAGCGTTCCTTGATTGGGAAAGACAATTCATGGAACCCAGAGTATTTCATTGCGACGCAATCTCTGTGTTAATTCGTCAATGTGAGGGTCCAAGGGATAGAGTAAAGAAGAAATATTGCATCGGAAAGGAGATACTCGACCCCAAAAGGAAATCGTAACGTTGCCGTAGAAACGTTCCTGGATTGGGAAAGAGAAGGCATGGAACCCAGAGTATTTCAATGCGACGCAATTTCTGTGTTAATTTGTCAATGTGAGGGTGCAAGGGATAGAGTAGTGAAGAAATATTGCATCGGAAACGAGATAATCGACCCCAAAAGGAAATCGTAACGTTGCCGTAGAAACGTTCCTGGATTGGGAAAGAGAAGGCATGGAACCCAGAGTAATTCATTGCGGCGCAATTTCTCTGTTAATTCGTCAATGTGAGGGTGCAAGGGATAGAGTAAAGGAGAAATAATGCACCGGAAAGGAGATACTCGACCCCAAATGGAAATCGTAACGTTGCCGTAGAATCGTTCCTGGATTGGGAAAGAGAAGGCATGGAACCCAGAGTATTTCATTGCGACGCATTTCTGGGCTAATTCGTCAATGTTAGGGTGGAAGGGATAGAGTGAAGAAGAAATATTGCATAGGAATGGTGATACTCGACCCCAAAAGGAAATCGTAACGTTGCCGTAGAAACGTTCCTGGATTGGGAAAGAGAAGGCATGGAACACAGAGTATTTCATTGCGACGCAATTTCTGTGTTAATTCGTCAATGTTAGGGTGCGATGGATAGAGTGAAGAAGAAATATTGCATAGGAATGAAGATACTCGAACCCAAAAGGAAATCGTAACGTTGCCGTAGAAACGTTCCTGGATTGGGAAAGAGAAGGCATGGAACCCAGAGTATTTCATTGCGACGCAATTTCTGTGTTAATTTGTCAATGTGAGGGTGCAAGGGATAGAGTGAAGAAGAAATATTGCTTCGGAAAGGACATACGCGACCCCAAAAGGAAATCGTAACGTTGCCGTAGAAACGTTCCTGGATTGGGAAAGAGAAGGCATGGATCCCAGAGTATTTCATTGCGACGCAATTTCTGTGTTAATTCGTCAATGTGAGGGTGCAAGGGATAGAGTAAAGAAGAAAAATTGCATCGGAAAGGAGATACTACACCCCAAAAGGAAATCGTAACGTTGCCGTAGAAACGTTCCTGGATTGGGAAAGAAAAGTCATGGAACGCAGAGTATTTCATTGCGACGCAATTTCTGTGTTAATTCGTCAATGTGAGGGTGCAAGGGATACAGTAAAGAAGAAATATTGCTTCGGAAAGGAGCTACTCGACCCCAAAAGGAAATCGTAACGTTGCCGTAGAAACGTTCCTGGATTGGGAAAGAGAAGGCATGGAACCCAGATTAATTCATTGCGACGCAATTTCTGTGTTAATTTGTCAATGTGAGGGTGCGAGGGATACAGTAAAGAAGAAATAGTGCATAGGAATGGAGATACTCGACCCATAATGGAAAATCCTGTCGTTGCCGTAGAAACGTTTCTGGAATGGGAAAGAGAAGCCATTGAACCCAGAGTAATTCATTGCGACGCAATTTCTGTGTTAATTCGTCAATGTGAGGGTGCAAGGATACAGTAAGGAAGAAATAGTGCATAGGAATGGAGATACTCGACCCCAAAACAAAATCCTGTCGTTGCCGTAGAAGCGTTCCTTGATTGGGAAAGAGAATTCATGGAACCCAGAGTATTTCATTGCGACGCAATCTCTGCGTTAATTCGTCAATGTGAGGGTCCAAGGGATAGAGTAAAGAAAAAATATTGCATCGGAAAGGAGATACTCGACCCCAAAAGGAAATCGTAACGTTGCCGTAGAAACGTTCCTGGATTGGGAAAGAGAAGGCATGGAACCCAGAGTATTTCAATGCGACGCAATTTCTGTGTTAATTTGTCAATGTGAGGGTGCAAGGGATAGAGTAGTGAAGAAATATTGCATCGGAAACGAGATAATCGACCGCAAAAGGAAATCGTAACGTTGCCGTAGAAACGTTCCTGGATTGGGAAAGAGAAGGCATGGAACCCAGAGTAATTCATTGCGGCGCAATTTCTCTGTTAATTCGTCAATGTGAGGGTGCAAGGGATAGAGTAAAGGAGAAATATTGCACCGGAAAGGAGATACTCGACCCCAAATGGAAATCGTAACGTTGCCGTAGAATCGTTCCTGGATTGGGAAAGAGAAGGCATGGAACCCAGAGTATTTCATTGCGACGCATTTCTGTGCTAATTCGTCAATGTTAGGGTGGAAGGGATAGAGTGAAGAAGAAATATTGCATAGGAATGGTGATACTCGACCCCAAAAGGAAATCGTAACGTTGCCGTAGAAACGTTCCTGGATTGGGAAAGAGAAGGCATGGAACACAGAGTATTTCATTGCGACGCAATTTCTGTGTTAATTCGTCAATGTTAGGGTGGGATGGATAGAGTAAAGAAGAAATATTGCATAGGAATGAAGATACTCGAAACCAAAAGGAAATCGTAACGTTGCCGTAGAAACGTTCCTGGATTGGGAAAGAGAAGGCATGGAACCCAGAGTATTTCATTGCGACGCAATTTCTGTGTTAATTTGTCAATGTGAGGGTGCAAGGGATAGAGTGAAGAAGAAATATTGCTTCGGAAAGGACATACGCGACCCCAAAAGGAAATCGTAACGTTGCCGTAGAAACGTTCCTGGATTGGGAAAGAGAAGGCATGGATCCCAGAGTATTTCATTGCGACGCAATTTCTGTGTTAATTCGTCAATGTGAGGGTGCAAGGGATAGAGTAAAGAAGAAAAATTGCATCGGAAAGGAGATACTACACCCCAAAAGGAAATCGTAACGTTGCCGTAGAAACGTTCCTGGATTGGGAAAGAAAAGTCATGGAACGCAGAGTATTTCATTGCGACGCAATTTCTGTGTTAATTCGTCAATGTGAGGGTGCAAGGGATACAGTAAAGAAGAAATATTGCTTCGGAAAGGAGCTACTCGACCCCAAAAGGAAATCGTAACGTTGCCGTAGAAACGTTCCTGGATTGGGAAAGAGAAGGCATGGAACCCAGATTAATTCATTGCGACGCAATTTCTGTGTTAATTTGTCAATGTGAGGGTGCGAGGGATACAGTAAAGAAGAAATAGTGCATAGGAATGGAGATACTCGACCCATAATGGAAAATCCTGTCGTTGCCGTAGAAACGTTTCTGGAATGGGAAAGAGAAGCCATTGAACCCAGAGTAATTCATTGCGACGCAATTTCTGTGTTAATTCGTCAATGTGAGGGTGCAAGGGATACAGTAAGGAAGAAATAGTGCATAGGAATGGAGATACTCGACCCCAAAACAAAATCCTGTCGTTGCCGTAGAAGCGTTCCTTGATTGGGAAAGAGAATTCATGGAACCCAGAGTATTTCATTGCGACGCAATCTCTGCGTTAATTCGTCAATGTGAGGGTCCAAGGGATAGAGTAAAGAAGAAATATTGCATCGGAAAGGAGATACTCGACCCCAAAAGGAAATCGTAACGTTGCCGTAGAAACGTTCCTGGATTGGGAAAGAGAAGGCATGGAACCCAGAGTATTTCAATGCGACGCAATTTCTGTGTTAATTTGTCAATGTGAGGGTGCAAGGGATAGAGTAGTGAAGAAATATTGCATCGGAAACGAGATAATCGACCGCAAAAGGAAATAGTAACGTTGCCGTAGAAACGTTCCTGGATTGGGAAAGAGAAGGCATGGAACCCAGAGTAATTCATTGCGGCGCAATTTCTCTGTTAATTCGTCAATGTGAGGGTGCAAGGGATAGAGTAAAGGAGAAATATTGCACCGGAAAGGAGATACTCGACCCCAAATGGAAATCGTAACGTTGCCGTAGAATCGTTCCTGGATTGGGAAAGAGAAGGCATGGAACCCAGAGTATTTCATTGCGACGCATTTCTGTGCTAATTCGTCAATGTTAGGGTGGAAGGGATAGAGTGAAGAAGAAATATTGCATAGGAATGGTGATACTCGACCCCAAAAGGAAATCGTAACGTTGCCGTAGAAACGTTCCTGGATTGGGAAAGAGAAGGCATGGAACACAGAGTATTTCATTGCGACGCAATTTCTGTGTTAATTCGTCAATGTTAGAATGGGATGGATAGAGTAAAGAAGAAATATTGCATAGGAATGAAGATACTCGAAACCAAAAGGAAATCGTAACGTTGCCGTAGAAACGTTCCTGGATTGGGAAAGAGAAGGCATGGAACCCAGAGTATTTCATTGCGACGCAATTTCTGTGTTAATTCGTCAATGTGAGGGTGCAAGGGATAGAGTAAAGAAGAAATATTGCATCGGAAAGGACATACGCGACCCCAAAAGGAAATCGTAACGTTGCCGTAGAAACGTTCCTGGATTGGGAAAGAGAAGGCATGGATCCCAGAGTATTTCATTGCGACGCAATTTCTGTGTTAATTCGTCAATGTGAGGGTGCAAGGGATAGATTAAAGAAGAAATATGGCATCGGAAAGGAGATACTCGACCCCAAAAGAAAATCGTAACGTAGCCGTAGAAACGTTCCTTGATTGGGAAAGAGAAGGCATGTAACCCAGAGTATTTCATTGCGACGCAATTTCTGTGTTAATTCGTCAATGTGATGGTGCAAGGGATAGAGTAAAGAAGAAATATTGCATCGGAAAGGAGATACTCGATCCCAAAAGGAAATCGTAACGTTGCCGTAGTAACGTTCCTGGATTGGGAAAGAAAAGGCTTGGATCCCAGAGTATTTCATTGCGACGCAATTTCTGTGTTAATTCGTCAATGTGAGGGTCCAAAGGATAGAGTAAAGAAGAAATATTGCATCGGAAAGGAGTTACTCGACCCCAAAAGGTAATCGTAACGTTGCCGTAGAAACGTTCCTTTATTGGGAAGGAGAAGGCATGGAACCTAGAGTATTTCATTGCGACGCAATTTCTGTGTTAATTCGTCAATGTTAGGGTGGAAGGGATAGAGTAAAGAAGAAATATTGCATAGGAATGGAGATACTCGACCCCAAAAGGAAATCGTAACATTGCCGTAGAAACGTTCCTGGATTGGGAAAGAGAAGGCATGGAACCCAGAGTATTTCATTGCGACGCAATTTCTGTGTTAATTCGTCAATGTTAGGGTGGAAGGGATAGAGTAAAGAAGAAATATTGCATAGGAATGGAGATACTCGACCACAAAAGGAAATCGTAATGTTGCCGTATAAACGTTCCTAAATTGGGAAAGAGAAGGCATGGAACCCAGAGTATTTCATTGCGACGCGATTTCTGTGTTAATTCGTCAATGTTAGGGTGGAAGGGATAGAGTGAAGAAGAAATATTGCATAGGATCGGAGATACTCGTCCCCAAAAGGAAATCGTAACGTTGCCGTGGAAACGTTCCTGGATTGGGAAAGAGAAGGCATGGAACCCAGAGTATTTCATTGCGACGCAATTTCTGTGTTAATTCGTCAATGTGAGGGTGCAAGGAATAGAGTAAAGAAGAAATATTGCATCGGAAAGGAGATACTCGACCCCAAAAGGAAATCGTAACGTTGCCGTAGAAACGTTCCTGGATTGGGAAAGAGAAGGCATGGAACCCAGAGTATTTCATTGCGACGCAATTTCTGTGTTAATTCGTCAATGTTAGGGTGGAAAGGATAGAGTAAAGAAGAAAAATTGCGTAGGAATGGAGATACTCGACCCCAAAAGGAAATGGTAACGTTGCCGTAGAAACGTTCCTGGATTGGGAAAGAGAAGGCATGGAACCCAAAGTATTTCATTGCGACGCAATTTCTGTGTTAATTCGTCAATGTTAGGGTTTAAGGATAGAGTACAGAAGAAATATTTTATAGGAATGGAGATACTCGACCCCAAAAAGAAATCGTAACGTTGCCGTAGAAACGTTCCTGGATTGGGAAAGAGAAGGCATGGAACCCAGAGTATTTCATTGCGACTCAATTTCTGTGTTAATTCATCAATGTGAGAGCCCAAGGGATAGAGTAAAGAAGAAATATTGCATCGGAAAGGAGATACTCGACCCCAAAAGGAAATCGTAACGTTGCCGTAGAAACGTTCCTGGATTGGGAAGGAGAAGGCATATAACCCAGAGTATTTCATTGCGACGCAATTTCTGTGTTAATTCGTCAATGTGAGGGTGCAAGGGATAGAGTAAAGAAGAAATATTGCATCGGAAAGGAGATACTCGACCCTAAAAGGAAATCGTAACGTTGCCGTAGCAACGTTCCTGGATTAGGAAAGAGACGGCATGGAAAACAGAGTATTTCATTGCGACGCAATTTCTGTGTTAATTCGTCAATGTTTGGGTGGAAGGGTTAGAGTAAAGAAGAAATATTGCATAGGAATGGAGATACTCGACCCTAAAAGGAAATCGTAACGTTGCCGTAGAAACGTTCCTGGATTGGGAAAGAGAAGGCATGGAACACAGAGTATTTCATTGCGACGCAATTTCTGTGTTAATTCGTCAATGTTAGGGTGGAAGGGATAGAGTAAAGAAGAAATATTGCATAGGATTGGAGATACTCGACCCCAAAAGGAAATCGTAACGTTGCCGTAGAAACGTTCCTGGATTGGGAAAGAGAAGGCGTGGAACCCAGAGTATTTCATTGCGACGCAATTTCTGTGTTAATTCGTCAATGTTAGGGTGGAAGGGATAGAGTAAAGAAGAAATATTGCATAGGAATGGAGAACTCGACCCCAAAAGGAAATCGTAACGTTGCCGTAGAAACGTTCCTGGATTGGGAAAGAGAAGGCATGGAACCCAGAGTATTTTATTGCGACGCAATTTCTGTGTTAATTCGTCAATTTTAAAGTGCAAGGGATAGAGTAAAGAAGAAATATTGCATAGGAATGGAGATACTCGACCCCAAAAGGAAATCGTATCGTTGCCGTAGAAACGTTCCTGGATTGGGAAAGAGAAGGCATGGAACCCAGAGTATTTCATTGCGACGCAATTTCTGTGTTAATTCGTCAATGTTAGGGTGGAAGGGATAGAGTAAAGAAGAAATATTGCATAGGAATGGTGATACTCAACCCCAATAGGAAATCGTAACGTTGCCGTAGAAACGTTCCTGGATTGGAATGAGAAGGCATGGAACCCAGAGTATTTCATTGCGACGCAATTTCTATGTTAATTCGTCAATGTTAGGGTGGAAGGGATAGAGTAAAGAAGAAATATTGCATAGGAATGGAGATTCTCGACCCCAAAAGGAAATCGTAACGTTGCCGTAGAAACGTTCCTGGATTGGGAAAGAGAAGGCATGGAACCCAGAGTATTTCATTGCGACGCAATTTCTGTGATAATTCGTCAATGTTAGGGTGGAAGGGATAGAGTAAAGAAGAAATATTGCATAGGAATGGTGATACTCGACCCCAAAAGGAAATCGTAACGTTGCCGTAGAAACGTTCGTGGATTGGGAAAGAGAAGGCATGGAACCCAGAGTATTTCATTGCGACGCAATTTCTGTGTTAATTCCTCAATGTTAGGGTGGAAGGGATAGAGTAAAGAAGAAATATTGCATAGGAATGGGGATACTCGAAACCAAAAGGAAATCGTAACGTTGCCGTAGAAACGTTCCTGGATTGGGAAAGAGAAGGCATGGAAACCAGAGTATTTCATTGCGACGCAATTTCTGTGTTAATTCGTCAATGTGAGGGTGCAAGGGATAGAGTAAAGAAGAAATATTGCATCGGAAAGGAGATACTCGACCCCAAAAGGAAATCGTAACGTTGCCGTAGAAACGTTCCTGGATTGGGAAAGAGAAGGCATGGAACCCAGAGTATTTCATTGCGACGCAATTTCTGTGTTAATTCGTCAATGTTAAGGTGCAAGGGATAGAGTAAAGAAGAAATATTGCATAGGAATGGAGATACTCGACCCCAAAAGGAAATCGTAACGTTGCCGTAGAAACGTTCCTGGATTGGGAATTAGAAGGCATGGAACCCAGAGTATATCATTGCGACGCAATTTCTGTGTTATTTCGTCAATGTGAGGGTGCAAGGGATAGAGTAAAGAAGAAATATTGCATCGGAAAGGAGATACTCGACCCCAAAGGGAAATCGTAACGTTGCCGTAGAAACGTTCCTGGATTGGGAAAGAGAAGGCATGGAACACAGAGTATTTCATTGCGACGCAATTTCTGTGTTAATTCGTCAATGTTAGGGTGGAAGGGATAGAGTAAAGAAGAAATATTGCATAGTAATGGAGATACTCGACCCCAAAAGGAAATCGTATTGTTGCCGTAGAAACGTTCCTGGATTGGGAAAGAGAAGGCATGGAACCCAGAGTATTTCATTGCGACGCAATTTCTGTGTTAATTCGTCAATGTGAGGGTTCAAGGGATAGAGTGAAGAAGAAATATTGCATCGGAATGGAGATACTCGACCGCAAAAGAAATCGTAACGTTGCCGTGGAAACGTTCCTGGATGGGAAAGAGAAGGCATGGAACGCAGAGTGTTACATTGCGACGCAATTTCTGTGCTAATTCGTCAATGTGAGGGTCCAAGCAATAGAGTAAAGAAGAAATATTGCATCGGAAAGGAGATACTCGACCTCAAAAGGAAATCGTAACGTTGCCATAGAAACGTTCCTGGATTGGGAAAGAGAAGGCATGGAACCCAGAGGATTTCATTGCGACGCAATTTCTGTGTTAATTCGTCAACGTGAGGGTGCAAGGGATAGAGTAAAGAAGAAATATTGCATCGGAAAGGAGATACTCGACCCCAAAAGGAAATCGTAACGTTGCCGTAGAGACGTTCGTGGATTGGGAAAGAGAAGGCATGGAACCCAGAGTATTTCATTGCGGCGCAATTGCTGTGTTAATTTGTCAATGTGAGGGTGCAAGGGATAGAGTAAAGAAGAAATATTGCATAGGAATGGAGATACTCGACCCCAAAAAGAAATCGTAACGTTGCCGTAGTAACGTTCCTGGGTTGGGAAAGAGAAGGCATGGATCCCAGAGTATTTCATTGCGACGCAATCTCTGTGTTAATTCGTCAATGTGAGGGTGCAAGGGTAGAGTAAAGAAGAAATATTGCATCGGAGAGGAGATACTCGACCCCAAAAGGAAATCGTAACGTTGCCATAGAAACGTTCCTGGATTGCGAATGAGAAGGCATGGAGCCCAAGGTATTTCATTGCGACGCAATTTCTGAGTTAATTCGTAAATGTGAGGGTGCAAGGGATAGAGTAAAGAAGAAATATTGCATCGGAAAGGAGATACTTGACCCCAAAAGAAAATCCTGTCGTTGCCGTAGAAGCGTTCCTTGGTTGGGAAAGAGAATTCATGGAACCCAGAGTATTTCATTGCGACGCAATCTCTGTGTTAATTCGTCAATGTGAGGGTCCAAGGGATAGAGTAAAGAAGAAATATTGCATCGGAAAGGAGATACTCGACCCCAAAAGGAAATCGTAACGTTGCCGTAGAAACGTTCCTGGATTGGGAAAGCGAAGGCATGGAACAAAGAGAATTTCATTGCGACGCAATTTCTGTGTTAATTTGTCAATGTGAGGGTGCAAGGGATAGAGTAGTGAAGAAATATTGCATCGGAAACGAGATAATCGACCCCAAAAGGAAATCGTAACGTTGCCGTAGAAACGTTCCTGGATTGGGAAAGAGAAGGCATGGAACCCAGAGTAATTCATTGCGACGCAATTTCTCTGTTAATTCGTCAATGTGAGGGTGCAAGGGATAGAGTAAAGAAGAAATATTGCACTGGAAAGGAGATACTCGACCCCAAAAGGAAATCGTAACGTTCCCGTAGAAACGATCCTGGATTGGGAAAGAGAAGGCATGGAACCCAGAGTACTTCATTGCGACGCAATTTCTGTGTTAATTCGTCAATGTTAGGGAGGAAGGGATAGAGTAAAGAAGAAATATTGCATAGGAATGGAGATACTCGACCCCAAAAGGAAATCGTAACGTTGCCGTAGAAACGTTCCTTGATTGGGAAAGAGAAGGCATGGAACCCAGAGTATTTCATTGCGACGCAATTTCTGTGTTAATTCGTCAATGTGAGGGTCCAAGGGATAGAGTGAAGAAGAAATATTGCATCGGAAAGGAGATATTCGACCGCAAAAGGAAATCGTAACGTTGCCGTTGAAACGGTCCTGGATTGGGAAAGAGAAAGCATGGAACCCAGAGTGTTTCATTGCGACGCAATTTCTGTGCTAATTCGTCAATGTGAGGGTCCAAGGGATAGAGTAAAGAAGAAATATTGCATCGGAAAGGAGATACTCGACCTCAAAAGGAAATCGTAACGTTGCCATAGAAACGTACCTGGATTGGGAAAGAGAAGGCATGGAACCCAGAGTATTTCAATGGGACGCAATTTCTGTGTTAATTCGTCAACGTGAGGGTGCAAGGGATAGAGTAAAGAAGAAATATTGCATCGGAAAGGAGATACTCGACCCCAAAAGGAAATCGTAACGCTGCCGTAGAAACGTTCCTGGATTGGGAAAGAGAAGGCATGGAACCCAGAGTATTTCATTGCGACGCAATTTCTGTGTTAATTCGTCAATGTGAGGGTCCAAGGGATAGAGTAAAGAAGAAATATTGCATCGGAAGGGAGATACTCGACCCCAAAAGGAAATCGTAACGTTGCCGTAGAAACGTTCCTGGATTGGGAAAGAGAAGGGATGAATCACAGAGTATTTCATTGCGACGCAATTTCTGTGTTAATTCGTCAAAGTGAGGGTGCAAGGGATAGAGTAAAGAAGAAATATTGCATCGGAAAGGAGATACTCGACCCCAAATGGAAATCGTAACGTTGCCGTAGAAACGTTCCTGGATTGGGAAAGAGAAGGCATGGAACCCAGAGTATTTCATTGCGACGCAATTTCTGTGTTAATCCGTCAATGTGAGGGTCCAAGGGATAGAGTAAAGAACAAATATTGCATAGGAATGGAGATACTCGACCCCAAAAGGAAATCGTAACTTTGCCGTAGAAACGTTCCTGGATTGGGAAAGAGAAGGCATGGAATCCAGAGTATTTCATTGCGACGCAATTTCTGTGTTAATTCGTCAATGTGAGGATCCAAGGGATAGAGTGAAGAAGAAATATTGCATCGGAAAGGAGATACTCGACCGCAAAAGGAAATCGTAACGTTGCCGTGGAAACGTTCCTGGATTGGGAAAGAGAAGGCATGGAACCCACAGTGTTTCATTGCGACGCAATTTCTGTGTTAATTCGTCAATGTTAGGGTGGAAGGGATAGAGTAAAAAAGAAAAATTCCATAGGAATGGAGATACTCGACCCCAAAAGGAAATGGTAACGTTGCCGTGGAAACGTTCCTGGATTGGGAAAGAGAAGGCATGGAACCCAGAGTATTTCTTTGCGACGCATTTTCTGTGTTAATTCGTCAATGTTAGGGTGGAAGGGATAGAGTAAAGAAGAAATATTGCATCGGAAAGGAGATACTCGACCCCAAAAGGAAATCGTAACGTTGCCGTAGAAACGTTCCTTTATTGGGAAAGAGAAGGGATGGATCCCATGGTATTTCATTGCGACGCAATTTCTGTGTTAATTCGTCAATGTGAGGGTGCAAGGGATAGAGTAAAGAAGAAATATTGCATAGGAATGGAGATACTCGACCCCAAAAAGAAATCGTAGCGTTGCCGTAGAAACGTTCCTGGATTGGGAAAGAGAAGGCATGGATGCCAGAGTATTTCATTGCGACGCAATTTCTGTGTTAATTCGTCAATGTGAGGGTGCAAGGGATAGAGTAAAGAAGAAATATTGCATCGGAAAGGAGATACTCGACCTCAAAAAATAATCGTAACGTTGCCATAGAAACGTTCCTGGATTGCGAAAGAGAAGGCATGGAACCCAGATTAATTCATTGCGACGCAATTTCTTTGTTAATTTGTCAATGTGAGGGTGCGAGGGATACAGTAAAGAAGAAGTAGTGCATAGGAATGGAGATACTCGACCCATAAAGGAAAATCCTATCGTTGCCGTAGAAACGTTTCTGGAATGAGAAAGAGAAGGCATTGAACCCAGAGTAATTCATTGCGACGCAATTTCTGCGTTAATTCGTCAATGTGAGGGTGCAAGGGATACAGTGAAGAAGAAATAGTGCATAGGAATGGAGATACTCGACCTCAAAAGAAAATCCTGTCGTTGCCGATGAAACGTTCCTATATTGGGAATGAGAAGGCATGGAACACAGAATATTTCATTGCGACGCAATTACTGCGTTAATTCGTCAATGTGAGGGTGCGAGGGATACAGTAAAGAAGAAATAGTGCATAGGATTGGAGCTACTCGACCCCAAAAGAAAATCCTGTCGTTGCCGTAGAATCGTTCCTTGATTGGGAAAGAGAATTCATGGAACCCAGAGTAGTTCATTGCGACGCAATCTCTGTGTTAATTCGTCAATGTGAGGGTCCAAGGGATAGAGTAAAGAAGAAATATTGCATCGGAAAGGAGATACTCGACCTCAAAAAATAATCGTAACGTTGCCATAGAAACGTTCCTGGATTGCGAAAGAGAAGGCATGGATCCCAGATTAGTTCATTGCGACGCAATTTCTGTGTTAATTCGTCAATGTGAGGGTGCAAGGGATAGAGTAAAGAAGAAATATTGCATCGGAAAGGACATATTCGACCCAAAAAGGAAATCGTAACGTTGCCGTAGAAACGTTCCTGGATTGGGAAAGAGAAAGCATGGAACCCAGAGTATTTCATTGCGACGCAATTTCTGTGTTAATTCGTCAATGTTAGGGTGGAAGGGATAGAGTAAAGAAGAATTATTGCATTGGAATGGAGATACTCGATCCCAAAAGGAAATCGTAACGTTGCCGTAGAAACGTTACTGGATTGGGAAAAAGAAGGCATGGAACTCAGAGTATTTCATTGCGACGCAATTTCTGTGTTAATTCGTCAGTGTGAGAGTGCGAGGGATACAGTAAAGAAGAAATAGCGCATAGGAATGGAGATACTCGACCCCAAAAGAAAATCCTGTCGTTGCCGTAGACACGTTCCTGGATTGGGAAAGAGATGGCATGGACCCCAGAGTATTTCATTGTGACGCAATTTCTGTGTTAATTCGTCAATGTGAGAGTGAGAGGGATACAGTAAAGAAGAAATACTGCATCGGATTGGAGATACTCGACCCCAAAAGAAAATCATGTCGTTGCCGTGGAAACGTTCCTAGTTTGGGAATGAGAAGGGATGGAACACAGAGTGTTTCATTGCGACGCAATTACTGAGTTAATTCGTCAATGTGAGGGTGCGAGGGATACAGTAAAGAAGAAATAGTGCATAGGAATGGAGATACTCGACCCCAAAAGAAAATTCTGTCGTAGCCGTAGAAACGTTCCTGGATTGGGTAAGAGAAGGCATGGAATCCAGAGTATTTCATTGCGACGCAATTTCTGTGTTAATTCGTCAATGTGAGGGTGCAAGGGATAGAGTAAAGAAGAAATAGTGCATAGAAATGGAGATACTCGACCCCAAAAGAAAATCCTGTTGTTGCCGTAGAAACGTTCCTGGATTGGGAAAGAGAAGGCATGGATCCAGAGAATTTCATTGCGACGCAATTTGTGTGTTAATTCGTCAATGTGAGAGTGCAAGGGATAGAGTAAAGAAGAAATAGTGCATAGAAATGGAGATACTCGACCCCAAAAGAAAACCCTGTCGTTGCCATAGAAACGTTCCTGGATTGGGAATGAGAAGGCATGGATCCCAGAGTATTTCATTGCGACGCCATTTCTGTGTTAATTCGTAGATGTGAGGGTGCGAGGGATACAGTAAAGAAGAAATAATGCATCGGAATGCAGATACTCGACCCCTAAAGAAAATCGAGTCGATGCCGTAGAAACGTTCCTAGATTGGGAATGTGAAGGCATGGAACACAGAGTATTTCATTGCGACGCAATTACTGTGATAAGTCGTCAATGTGAGGGTGCGAGGGATACAGTAAAGAAGAAATAGCGCATAGGAATGGAGATACTCGACCCCAAAAGAAAATCCTGTCGTTGCCGTAGAACCGATTATGGATTGGGAATTAGAAGGCATGGAAAACAGAGTATTTCATTGCGACGCAGTTTCTGTGTTAATTCGTCAATGTGATGGTGCGAGGGTTACAGTAAAGAAGAAATAGTGCATAGGAATGGAGATACCCGACCCCAAAAGATAATACTGTCGTTGCCGTAGAAACGTTCCTGGATTGGGAATGAGAAGGCATGAAACACAGAGTATTTCATTGCGGCGCAATTACTGTGTTAATTCGTCAATGTGAGGGTGCGAGTGATACAGTAGAGAAGAAATAGTGCATAGGAATGGAGATACTCGACCCCAAAAGAAAATCCAGTCGTTGCCGTAGAACCGATTATGGATTGGGAATGAGAAGCATGGAACACAGAGTATTTCATTGCGACGCAGTTTCTGTGTTAATTCGTCAATGTGATGGTGCGAGGGTTACAGTAAAGAAGAAATAGTGCATAGGAATGGAGTTACTCGACCCCAAAAGATAATACTGTCGTTGCCGTAGAAACGTTCCTGGATTGGGAATGAGAAGGCATGAAACACAGAGTATTTCATTGCGGCGCAATTACTGTGTTTATTCGTCAATGTGAGGGTGCGAGTGATACAGTAAAGAAGAAATAGTGCATAGGAATGGAGATACTCGACCCCAAATGAAAATCCTGTCGTTGCCGTAGAAACGTTCCTGGATTGGGAAAGAGAAGGCATTTAACACAGAGTATTTCATTGCGACGCAATTTCTGTGTTAATTCGTCAATGTGAGGGTGCGAGGGATACAGTAAAGAAAAAATAGTGCATAGGAAAGGAGATACTCAACCCCAAAAGATAATTCTGTCGTTGCCGTAGAAACGTTCATGGAATGGGAAAGAGAAGGCATGGATAAACGAGTGTTCCATTGCGACGCAAATTCTGTTTAATTCGTCAATGTGAGGCAGCAAGGGATAGAGTAAAGAAGAAATATTGCATCGGAAAGGAGATAGTCGACCCCAAAAGGAAATCGTGACGTTGCCGTAGAAACGTTCCTGGATTGGGAATGAGAAGGCATGGAACACAGAGTACCTCATAGCGACGCAATTTCTGTGTCAAATCGTCAATGTGAGGGTGTGAGGGATACAGTAATGAAGAAATAGTGCATAGGAATGGAGGTACTCGACCCCAAAAGAAAATCTTATCGTTGCCGTGGAAACGTTCCTGGATTGGGAAAGAGAAGGCATGGAACCCAGAGTATTTCATTGCGACGCAATTACTGTGTTAATTCGTCAATGTGAGGGTGCAAGGGATAGAGTAAAGAAGAAATATTGCATCGGAAAGGAGATACTCGATCCCAAAAGAAAATCCTGTCGTTGCCGTAGAGACGTTTCTGGATTGGGAAAGAGAATTCATGGAACCCAGAGTATTTCATTGCGACGCAATTTCTGTGTTGATTCGTCAATGTGAGAGTGCGAAGGATACAGTAAAGAAGAAATAGTGCATAGGAATGGAGATACTCGACCCCTAAAGAATATCGTGTCGATGCCGTACAAACGTTCCTGGATTGGAAATGAGTAGGCATGGAACACAGATTACTTCATTGCGACGCAATTTCTTTGTTAATTCGTCAATGTGAGGGTGCAAGGGATAGAGTAAAGAAGAAATATTGCATCGGAAAGGAGATACTCGATCCCAAAAGAAAATCCTGTCGTTGCCGTAGAAACGTTCCTGGATTGGGAAAGAGAAGCATGGAACCCAGAGTATTTCATTGCGACGCAATTACTGTGTTAATTCGTTAATGTGAGGGTGCAAGGGATACAGTAAAGAAGAAATAGTGCTTAGGAATAGAGATACTCGACCCCAAAATGAAATTGTGACGTTGCCGTTGAAACGTTCCCGGATTGGGAAAGACAAGGCATGGAACCCAGAGTATTCCATTGCGAAGCAATTTCTGTGTCAAATCGTCAATGTGAGGGTGCGAGGGATACAGGAAAGAAGAGATAGTGCATAGGAATTGAGATACTCGACCCCAAAAGAAAGTGCTGTCGTTGCCGTAGAAACGTTCCTGGATTGGGAAAGAGAAGGCATGGATCCCAGAGTATTTCATTGCGTCGCAATTTCTGTGTTAACTCGTCAATGTGAGGGTGCAAGGGATAGAGTAAAGAAGAAATATTGCATCGGAAAGGAGATACTTGACCCCAAAAGGACATCGTGACGTTACTGTAGAAACGTTCCTGGATTGGGGTAGAGAAGGCATGGAACCCAGAGTACCTCATTGCGACGTAATTTCTGTGTTAATTCGTCAATGTGAGGGTGCGAGGGATATAGTAAAGAAGAAATAGTGCATAGGAGTGGTGATACTGGACCCCAAAAGAAAATCTAGTCGTTGCCGTAGAATCGTTACTGGATTGGGAATGAGAAGGCATGGAACACAGAGTATTCCATTGCGACGCAATTTCTGTGTTAATTCGTCAATGTGAGAGTGCGAGGGATACAGTAAAGAAGAAATAGTGCATAGGAATGGAGATACTCGACCCCAAAAGAAAATTCTGTCGTTGCCGTAGAAACGTTCCTGGATTGGGAATGAGATGGCATGGAACACAGAGTATTTAATTGCGACGCAATTACTGTGTTAATTCGTCAATGTGATGGTGCGAGGGATACAGTAAAGAAGAAATAGTGCATAGGAAAGGAGATACTCGACCCCAAAAGAAAATCCTGTCGTTGCCGTAGAAACGTTCCTGGATTGGGACAGAGAAGGCATGGAACCCAGAGTATTTCATTGCGACGCAATTTCTGTGTTAATTCGTCAATGTGAAGGTGCGAGGGATACAGTAAAGAAGAAATAGTGTATAGGAGTGGAGATACTCGACCTCAAAAGAAAATCCTGTCGTTGATGTAGAAACGTTCCTGGAATGGGAAAGAGAAGGCATGGATCCATGAGTATTTCATTGCGACGCAATTTCTGTGTTAATTCGTCAATGTGAGGGTGCAAGGGATAGCGTAAAGAAGAAATATTGCATCGGAAAGGAGATACTCGACCGCAGAAGGAAATCGTGACGTTGCCGTAGAAACGTACCTGGATTGGGGAAGAGAAGGCATGGAACACAGAGTATTTCATTGCGACACAATTTCTGTGTTAATTCGTCAATGTGAGGGTGCAAGGGATAGAGTAAAGAAGAAATATTGCATCGGAAAGGAGATACTCGACCCCAAAAGGAAATCGTGACGTTGCCGTAGAAACGTTCCTAGATTGGGATTGAGAAGGCATGGAACACAGAGTATTTCATTGCGACACAATTTCTGTATTAATTCGTCAATGTGAGGGTGCGAGCGATACAGTAAGGAAGAAATAGTGCATAGGAATGGAGATACTCGACCCCAAAAGAAAATCCTGTCGTTGCCGTAGAAACGTTCCTGGATTGGGAATGAGAAGGCATGGAACCCAGAATATTTCATTACGACGAAATTGCTGTGTTAATTCGTCAATGTGAGGGTGCAAGGGATAGAGTAAAGAAGAAATATTGCATCGGAAAGGAGATACTCAACCCCAAAAGGAAATCGTGACATTGCCGTAGAAACGTTCCTAAATTTTGAATGATAAGCCATGGAACCCAGAGTATTTCACTGCGACGCAATTACTGTGTTAATTCGTCAATGTGAGGGTGCAAGGGATAGAGTAAAGAAGAAAGATTGCTTCGGAAAGGAGATACTCGACCCCAAAAGGAAATCGTGACGTTGCCGTAGAAACGCTCCTAGATTGGGAATGAGGAGGCATGGAAGCCAGAGTATATCATTGCGACGTAATTACTGTGTTAATTCGTCAATGTGAGGGTGCAAGGGATAGAGTAAAGAAGAAATATTGCATCGGAAAGGAGATACTCGACCCCAAAAGGAAATCGAGTCGTTGCCGTAGAAACGGTCCTAGATTGGGAATGAGAAGCCATGGAACACAGAGTATTTCATTGCGACGCAATTTCTGTGTTAATTCGTCAATGTGAGGGTGCAAGGGATAGAGTAAAGAAGAAATATTGCATCGGAAAGGAGATACTCGATCCCAAAAGAAAATCCTGTCGTTGCCGTAGAGACGTTTCTGGATTGGGAAAGAGAATTCATGGAACCCAGAGTATTTCATTGCGACGCAATTTCTGTGTTGATTCGTCAATGTGAGAGTGCGAAGGATACAGTAAAGAAGAAATAGTGCATAGGAATGGAGATACTCGACCCCTAAAGAATATCGTGTCGATGCCGTACAAACGTTCCTGGATTGGAAATGAGTAGGCATGGAACACAGATTACTTCATTGCGACGCAATTTCTTTGTTAATTCGTCAATGTGAGGGTGCAAGGGATAGAGTAAAGAAGAAATATTGCATCGGAAAGGAGATACTCGATCCCAAAAGAAAATCCTGTCGTTGCCGTAGAAACGTTCCTGGATTGGGAAAGAGAAGCATGGAACCCAGAGTATTTCATTGCGACGCAATTACTGTGTTAATTCGTTAATGTGAGGGTGCAAGGGATACAGTAAAGAAGAAATAGTGCTTAGGAATAGAGATACTCGACCCCAAAATGAAATTGTGACGTTGCCGTTGAAACGTTCCCGGATTGGGAAAGACAAGGCATGGAACCCAGAGTATTCCATTGCGAAGCAATTTCTGTGTCAAATCGTCAATGTGAGGGTGCGAGGGATACAGGAAAGAAGAGATAGTGCATAGGAATTGAGATACTCGACCCCAAAAGAAAGTGCTGTCGTTGCCGTAGAAACGTTCCTGGATTGGGAAAGAGAAGGCATGGATCCCAGAGTATTTCATTGCGTCGCAATTTCTGTGTTAACTCGTCAATGTGAGGGTGCAAGGGATAGAGTAAAGAAGAAATATTGCATCGGAAAGGAGATACTTGACCCCAAAAGGACATCGTGACGTTACTGTAGAAACGTTCCTGGATTGGGGTAGAGAAGGCATGGAACCCAGAGTACCTCATTGCGACGTAATTTCTGTGTTAATTCGTCAATGTGAGGGTGCGAGGGATATAGTAAAGAAGAAATAGTGCATAGGAGTGGTGATACTGGACCCCAAAAGAAAATCTAGTCGTTGCCGTAGAATCGTTACTGGATTGGGAATGAGAAGGCATGGAACACAGAGTATTCCATTGCGACGCAATTTCTGTGTTAATTCGTCAATGTGAGAGTGCGAGGGATACAGTAAAGAAGAAATAGTGCATAGGAATGGAGATACTCGACCCCAAAAGAAAATTCTGTCGTTGCCGTAGAAACGTTCCTGGATTGGGAATGAGATGGCATGGAACACAGAGTATTTAATTGCGACGCAATTACTGTGTTAATTCGTCAATGTGAGGGTGCGAGGGATACAGTAAAGAAGAAATAGTGCATAGGAAAGGAGATACTCGACCCCAAAAGAAAATCCTGTCGTTGCCGTAGAAACGTTCCTGGATTGGGACAGAGAAGGCATGGAACCCAGAGTATTTCATTGCGACGCAATTTCTGTGTTAATTCGTCAATGTGAAGGTGCGAGGGATACAGTAAAGAAGAAATAGTGCATAGGAGTGGAGATACTCGACCTCAAAAGAAAATCCTGTCGTTGATGTAGAAACGTTCCTGGAATGGGAAAGAGAAGGCATGGATCCATGAGTATTTCATTGCGACGCAATTTCTGTGTTAATTCGTCAATGTGAGGGTGCAAGGGATAGCGTAAAGAAGAAATATTGCATCGGAAAGGAGATACTCGACCGCAGAAGGAAATCGTGACGTTGCCGTAGAAACGTACCTGGATTGGGGAAGAGAAGGCATGGAACACAGAGTATTTCATTGCGACACAATTTCTGTGTTAATTCGTCAATGTGAGGGTGCAAGGGATAGAGTAAAGAAGAAATATTGCATCGGAAAGGAGATACTCGACCCCAAAAGGAAATCGTGACGTTGCCGTAGAAACGTTCCTAGATTGGGATTGAGAAGGCATGGAACACAGAGTATTTCATTGCGACACAATTTCTGTATTAATTCGTCAATGTGAGGGTGCGAGCGATACAGTAAGGAAGAAATAGTGCATAGGAATGGAGATACTCGACCCCAAAAGAAAATCCTGTCGTTGCCGTAGAAACGTTCCTGGATTGGGAATGAGAAGGCATGGAACCCAGAATATTTCATTACGACGAAATTGCTGTGTTAATTCGTCAATGTGAGGGTGCAAGGGATAGAGTAAAGAAGAAATATTGCATCGGAAAGGAGATACACAACCCCAAAAGGAAATCGTGACATTGCCGTAGAAACGTTCCTAAATTTTGAATGATAAGCCATGGAACCCAGAGTATTTCACTGCGACGCAATTACTGTGTTAATTCGTCAATGTGAGGGTGCAAGGGATAGAGTAAAGAAGAAAGATTGCTTCGGAAAGGAGATACTCGACCCCAAAAGGAAATCGTGACGTTGCCGTAGAAACGCTCCTAGATTGGGAATGAGGAGGCATGGAAGCCAGAGTATATCATTGCGACGTAATTACTGTGTTAATTCGTCAATGTGAGGGTGCAAGGGATAGAGTAAAGAAGAAATATTGCATCGGAAAGGAGATACTCGACCCCAAAAGGAAATCGAGTCGTTGCCGTAGAAACGGTCCTAGATTGGGAATGAGAAGCCATGGAACACAGAGTATTTCATTGCGACGCAATTTCTGTGTTAATTCGTCAATGTGAGGGTGCAAGGGATAGAGCAAAGAAGAAATATTGCATCGGAAAGGAGATACTCGACCCCAAATGGAAATCGAGTCGTTGCCGTAGAAACGTTCCTAGATTGCGAATGAGAAGGCATGGTACCCAGAGTATTTCATTGCGACGCAATTTCTGTGTTAATTCGTTAATGTGAGAGTGCGAGGGATACAGTAAAGAAGAAATAGCGCATAGGAATGGAGATACTCGACTCCAAAAGAAAATCCTGTAGGTGCCGTAGAAACGTTCCTGGATTGGGAAAGGGATGGCATGGAACCCAGAGTATTTCATTGCGACGCAAATTCTGTGTTAATTCGTCAATGTGAGAGTGCGAGGGATACAGTAAAGAAGGAATACTGCATCGGATTGGAGATACTCGACCCCAAAAGAAAATCATGTCGTTTCCGTAGAAACGTTCCTGGATTGGGAATGAGTAGGCACGGAACACAGAGTATTTCATTGCGACGCAATTACTGAGTTAATTCGTCAATGTGAGGGTGCGAGGGATACAGTAAAGAAGAAATAGTGCATAGGAATGGAGATACTCGACTCCAAAAGAGAATCCTGTCAATGCCGTAGAAACATTCCTGGATTGGGAAAGAGAAGGCATGGAACACGGAGTATTTCATTGCGACGCAATTTCTGTGTTAATCCGTCAAAGTGAGGGTGCGAGGGATACAGTAAAGAAGAAATAGTGCATAGGAAAGGAGATACTCGACCCCAAAAAAAAATCCTGTCGCTGCCGTGGAAATGTTCCTGGAATGGGAAAGAGAAGGCATGGATCCATGAGTGTTTCATTGCGACGCAATTTCTGTTTAATTCGTCAATGTGAGGGTGCAAGGGATAGAGTAAAGAAGAAATATTGCATCGGAAAGGAGATACTAGACCCCAAAAGGAAATCGTGACGTTGCCGTAGAAACGTTCCTGGATTGGGAATGAGAAGGCATGGAACACAGAGTATTTCATTGCGACGCAATTTCTGTGTCAATTTGTCAATGTGAGGGTGTGAGGGGTACAGTAATGAAGAAATAGTGCATAGGAATGGAGATACTTGACCCCAAAAGAAAATCCTGTCGTTGCCGTAGAAACGTTCCTGGATTGGGAAAGAGAAAGCATGGAACCCAGAGTATTTCTTTGCGACGTAATTACTGTGTTAATTCGTCAATGTGAGGGTGCAAGGGATAGAGTGAAGAAGAAATATTGCATCGGAAAGGAGATACTCGACCCCAAAAGAAAATCCTGTCGTTGCCGTAGAAACGTTCCTGGATTGGGAATGAGAAGGCATGGAACCCAGAGTATTTCATTGCGACGCAATTTTTGTGCTAATATCTTCAATGTGAGGGTGCGAGGGATACAGTAAAGAAGAAATAGTGCATAGGAATGGAGATACTCGACCCCAAAAGAAAATCCTGTCGTTGCCGTAGAAACGTTCCTTGATTTGGAAAGAGAAGGCATGGAACACAGAGCATTTCATTGCGACGCAATTTCTGTGTTGATCCGTCAATGTGAGGGTGCGAGGGATACAGTAAAGAAGAAATAGTGCATAGGAAAGGAGATAATCGACCCCAAAAGAAAATCCTGTCGTTGCCGTAGAAACGTTCCTGGATTGGGAATGAGAAGGCATGGAACCCAGAGTATTTCATTGCGACGCAATTTCACTGTTAATTCGTCAATGTGAGGGTGCGAGGGATACAGTAAAGAAGAAATAGTGCATAGGAATGGAAATACTCGACCCCAAAAGAAAATCCTGTCGTTGCCGTAGAAACGTTCCTGGATTGGGAAAGAGAAGGCATGGAACACAGAGTATTTCATTGCGACGCAATTTCTGTGTTAATCCGTCGATGTGAGGGTGCGAGGGATACAGTAAAGAAGAAATAGTGCATAGGAAAGGAGATACTCGACCCCAAAAGAAAATCCTGTCGTTGCCGTAGAAACGTTCCTGGAATATGAAAGAGAAGGCATGGATCCATGAGTGTTTCATTGCGACGCAATTTCTGTTTAATTCGTCAATGTGAGGGTGCAAGGGATAGAGTAAAGAAGAAATATTGCATCGGAAAGGAGATACTAGACCCCAAAAGAAAATCGTGACGTTGTTGTAGAAACGTTCCTGGATTGGGAATGAGAAGGCATGGAACACAGAGTATTTCATTGCGACGCAATTTCTGTGTCAATTCGTCAATGTGAGGGTGTGAGGGATACAGTAATGAAGAAATAGTGCATAGGAATGGAGATACTCGACCCCAAAAGAAAATCCTGTCGTTGCCGTAGAAAAGTTCCTGGATTGGGAAAAAGAAAGCATGGAACCCAGAGTATTTCATTGCGACGCAATTACTGTGTTAGTTCGTCAATGTGAGGGTGCAAGGGATAGAGTAAAGAAGAAATATTGCATCGGAAAGGAGATACTCGACCCCAAAAGAAATTTCTGACGTTGCCGTAGAAACGTTTCTGGATTGGGAAAGAGAAGGCATGGAACCCAGAGTACTTCTTTGCGACGCAATTTCTGTGTTAATTCGTCAATGTGAGAGTGCGAGGGATACAGTAAAGAAGAAATAGTGCATAGGAATGGAGATACTCGACCCCAAAAGAAAATCCTGTCGTTGCCATAGAAACGTTCCTGGATTGGGAATGAGAAGGCATGGAACCCAGAGTATTTCATTGCGACGCAATTTCTGTGCTAATATCTTCAATGTGAGGGTGCGAGAGATACAGTAAAGAAGAAATAGTGCATAGGAATGGAGATACTCGACCCCAAAAGAAAATCCTGTCGTTGCCGTAGAAACGTTCCTTGATTGGGAAAGAGAAAGCATGGAACACAGAGCATTTCATTGCGACGCAATTTCTGTGTTAATCCGTCAATGTGAGGGTGCGAGGGATACAGTAAAGAAGAAATAGAGCATAGGAAAGGAGATAATCGACCCCAAAAGAAAATCCTGTCGTTGCCGTAGAAACGTTCTTGGATTGGGAATGAGAAGGCATGGAACCCAGAGTATTTCATTGCGACGCAATTTCAGTGTTAATTCGTCAATGTGAGGGTGCGAGGGATACAGTAAAGAAGAAATAGTGCATAGGAATGGAGATACTCGACCCCAAAAGAAAATCCTGTCGTTGCCGTAGAAACGTTCCTGGATTGGGAAAGAGAAGGCATGGAACACAGAGTATTTCATTGCGACGCAATTTCTGTGTTAATCCGTCGATGTGAGGATGCGAGGGATACAGTAAAGAAGAAATAGTGCATAGGAAAGGAGATACTCGACCCCAAAAGAAAATCCTGTCGTTGCTGTAGAAACGTTCCTGGAATGGGAAAGAGAAGGCATGGATCCATGAGTGTTTCATTGCGACGCAATTTCTGTTTAATTCGTCAATGTGAGGGTGCAAGGGATAGAGTAAAGAAGAAATATTGCATCGGAAAGGAGATACTAGACCCCAAAAGGAAATCGTGACGTTGTTGTAGAAACGTTCCTGGATTGGGAATGAGAAGGCATGGAACACAGAATATTTCATTACGACGAAATTGCTGTGTTAATTCGTCAATGTGAGGGTGCAAGGGATAGAGTAAAGAAGAAATATTGCATCGGAAAGGAGATACTCAACCCCAAAAGGAAATCGTGACATTGCCGTAGAAACATTCCTAAATTTTGAATGATAAGCCACGGAACCCAGAGTATTTCACTGCGACTCAATTACTGTATTAATTCGTCAATGTGAGGGTGCAAGGGATAGAGTAAAGAAGAAAGATTGCTTCGGAAAGGAGATACTCGACCCCAAAAGGAAATCGTGACGTTGCCGTAGAAACGCTCCTAGATTGGGAATGAGGAGGCATGGAAGCCAGAGTATATCATTGCGACGTAATTACTGTGTTAATTCGTCAATGTGAGGGTGCAAGGGATAGAGTAAAGAAGGTATATTGCATCGGAAGGAAAATACTCGACCCCAAAAGGAAATCGTGACGTTGCCGTAGAAACGTTCCTGGATTGGGAATGAGAAGGCATGGAACCCAGAGTATTTCATTGCGACGCAATTACTGTGTTAATTCGACAATGTGAGGGTGCAAGGGATAGAGTAAAGAAGTAATATTGCATCGGAAAGGAGATACTCGACCCCAAAAGGAAATCGAGTCGTTGCCGTAGAAACGGTGCTAGATTGGGAATGAGAAGCCATGGAACACAGAGTATTTCATTGCGACGCAATTTCTGTGTTAATTCGTCAATATGAGGGTGCAAGGGATAGAGCAAAGAAGAAATATTGCATCGGAAAGGAGATACTCGACCCCAAATGGAAATCGAGTCGTTGCCGTAGAAACGTTCCTAGATTGGGAATGAGAAGGCATGGAACCCAGAGTATTTCATTGCGACGCAATTACTGAGTTAATTCGTCAATGTGAGGGTGCGAGGGATACAGTAAAGAAGAAATAGTGCATAGGAATGGAGATACTCGACTCCAAAAGAAAATCCTGTCAATGCCGTAGAGACATTCCTGGATTGGGAAAGAGAAGGCATGGAACACAGAGTATTTCATTGCGACGCAATTTCTGTGTTAATCCGTCAATGTGAGGGTGCGAGGGATACAGTAAAGAAGAAATAGTGCATAAAAAAGGAGATACTCGACCCCAAAAAAAAATCCTGTCGTTTCCGTAGATATGTTCCTGGAATGGGAAAGAGAAGGCATGGATCCATGAGTGTTTCATTGCGACGCAATTTCTGTTTAATTCGTCAATGTGAGGGTGCAAGGGATAGAGTAAAGAAGAAATATTGCATCGGAAAGGAGATACTAGACCCCAAAAGGAAATCGTGACGTTGCCGTAGAAACGTTCCTGGATTGGGAATGAGAAGGCATGGAACACAGAGTATTTCATTGCGACGCAATTTCTGTGTCAATTTGTCAATGTGAGGGTGTGAGGGGTACAGTAATGAAGAAATAGTGCATAGGAATGGAGATACTTGACCCCAAAAGAAAATCCTGTCGTTGCCGTAGAAACGTTCCTGGATTGGGAAAGAGAAAGCATGGAACCCAGAGTATTTCTTTGCGACGTAATTACTGTGTTAATTCGTCAATGTGAGGGTGCGAGGGATACTGTAAAGAAGAAATAGTGCATAGGAAAGGAGATAATCGACCCCAAAAGAAAATCCTGTCGTTGCCGTAGAAACGTTCCTGGATTGGGAATGAGAAGGCATGGAACCCAGAGTATTTCATTGCGACGCAATTTCAGTGTTAATTCGTCAATGTGAGGGTGCGAGGGATACAGTAAAGAAGAAATGGTGCATAGGAATGGAAATACTCGACCCCAAAAGAAAATCCTGTCGTTGCCGTAGAAACGTTCCTGGATTGGGAAAGAGAAGGCATGGAACACAGAGTATTTCATTGCGACGCAATTTCTGTGTTAATCCGTCGATGTGAGGGTGCGAGGGATACAGTAAAGAAGAAATAGTGCATAGGAAAGGAGATACTCGACCCCAAAAGAAAATCCTGTCGTTGCCGTAGAAACGTTCCTGGAATATGAAAGAGAAGGCATGGATCCATGAGTGTTTCATTGCGACGCAATTTCTGTTTAATTCGTCAATGTGAGGGTGCAAGGGATAGAGTAAAGAAGAAATATTGCATCGGAAAGGAGATACTAGACCCCAAAAGAAAATCGTGACGTTGTTGTAGAAACGTTCCTGGATTGGGAATGAGAAGGCATGGAACACAGAGTATTTCATTGCGACGCAATTTCTGTGTCAATTCGTCAATGTGAGGGTGTGAGGGATACAGTAATGAAGAAATAGTGCATAGGAATGGAGATACTCGACCCCAAAAGAAAATCCTGTCGTTGCCGTAGAAAAGTTCCAGGATTGGGAAAAAGAAAGCATGGAACCCAGAGTATTTCATTGCGACGCAATTACTGTGTTAATTCGTCAATGTGAGGGTGCAAGGGAAAGAGTAAAGAAGAAATATTGCATCGGAAAGGAGATACTCGACCCCAAAAAAATTTCTGACGTTGCCGTAGAAACGTTTCTGGATTGGGAAAGAGAAGGCATGGAACCCAGAGTACTTCTTTGCGACGCAATTTCTGTGTTAATTCGTCAATGTGATAGTGCGAGGGATACAGTAAAGAAGAAATAGTGCATAGGAATGGAGATACTCGACCCCAAAAGAAAATCCTGTCGTTGCCGTAGAAACGTTCCTGGATTGGGAATGAGAAGGCATGGAACCCAGAGTATTTCATTGCGACGCAATTTCTGTGCTAATATCTTCAATGTGAGGGTGCGAGAGATACAGTAAAGAAGAAATAGTGCATAGGAATGGAGATACTTGACCCCAAAAGAAAATCCTGTCGTTGCCGTAGAAACGTTCCTTGATTGGGAAAGAGAAAGCATGGAACACAGAGCATTTCATTGCGACGCAATTTCTGTGTTAATCCGTAAATGTGAGGGTGCGAGGGATACAGTAAAGAAGAAATAGAGCATAGGAAAGGAGATAATCGACCCCAAAAGAAAATCCTGTCGTTGCCGTAGAAACGTTCCTGGATTGGGAATGAGAATTCATGGAACCCAGAGTATTTCATTGCGACGCAATTTCAGTGTTAATTCGTCAATGTGAGGGTGCGAGGGATACAGTAAAGAAGAAATAGTGCATAGAAATGGAGATACTCGACCCCAAAAGAAAATCCTGTCGTTGCCGTAGAAACGTTCCTCGATTGGGAAAGAGAAGGCATGGAACACAGAGTATTTCATTGCGACGCAATTTCTGTGTTAATCCGTCGATGTGAGGATGCGAGGGATACAGTAAAAAAGAAATAGTGCATAGGAAAGGAGATACTCGACCCCAAAAGAAAATCCTGTCGTTGCTGTAGAAACGTTCCTGGAGTGGGAAAGAGAAGGCATGGATCCATGAGTGTTTCATTGCGACGCAATTTCTGTTTAATTCGTCAATGTGAGGGTGCAAGGGATAGAGTAAAGAAGAAATATTGCATCGGAAAGGAGATACTAGACCCCAAAAGGAAATCGTGACGTTGTTGTAGAAACGTTCCTGGATTGGGAATGAGACGGCATGGAACACAGAATATTTCATTACGACGAAATTGCTGTGTTAATTCGTCAATGTGAGGGTGCAAGGGATAGAGTAAAGAAGAAATATTGCATCGGAAAGGAGATACTCAACCCCAAAAGGAAATCGTGTCATTGCCGTAGAAACATTCCTAAATTTTGAATGATAAGCCATGGAACCCAGAGTATTTCACTGCGACGCAATTACTGTGTTAATTCGTCAATGTGAGGGTGCAAGGGATAGAGTAAAGAAGATATATTGCATCGGAAGGAAGATACTCGACCCCAAAAGGAAATCGTGACGTTGCCGTAGAAACATTCCTGGATTGGGAATGAGAAGGCATGGAACCCAGAGTATTTCATTGCGACGCAATTACTGTGTTAATTCGACAATGTGAGGGTGCAAGGGATAGAGTAAAGAAGTAATATTGCATCGGAAAGGAGATACTCGACCCCAAAAGGAAATCGAGTCGTTGCCGTAGAAACGTTCCTAGATTGGGAATGAGAAGACTTGGAACCCAGAGTATTTCATTGCGACGCAATTTCTGTGTTAATTCGTTAATGTGAGAGTGCGAGGGATACAGTAAAGAAGAAATAGCGCATAGGAATGGAGATACTCGACTCCAAAAGAAAATCCTGTCGGTGCCGTAGAAACGTTCCTGGATTGGGAAAGGGATGGCATGGAACCCAGAGTATTTCATTGCGACGCAAATTCTGTGTTAATTCGTCAATGTGAGTGTGCGAGGGATACAGTAAAGAAGGAATACTGCATCGGATTGGAGATACTCGACCCCAAAAGAAAATCATGTCGTTTCCGTAGAAACGTTCCTGGATTGGGAATGAGTAGGCACGGAACACACAGTATTTCATTGCGACGCATTTACTGAGTTAATTCGTCAATGTGAGGGTGCGGGGGATACAGTAAGGAAGAAATAGTGCATAGGAATTGAGATACTCGACTCCAAAAGAAAATCCTGTCAATGCCGTAGAAACATTCCTGGATTGGGAAAGAGAAGGCATGGAACACAGAGTATTTCATTGCGACGCAATTTCTGTGTTAATCCGTCAAAGTGAGGGTGCGAGGGATACAGTAAAGAAGAAATAGTACATAGGAAAGGAGATACTCGACCCCAAAAAAAAAATCCTGTCGTTGCCGTAGAAATGTTCCTGGAATGGGAAAGAGAAGGCATGGATCCATGAGTGTTTCATTGCGACGCAATTTCTGTTTAATTCGTCAATGTGAGGGTGCAAGGGATAGAGTAAAGAAGAAATATTGCATCGGAAAGGAGATACTAGACCCCAAAAGGAAATCGTGACGTTGCCGTAGAAACGTTCCTGGATTGGGAATGAGAAGGCATGGAACACAGAGTATTTCATTGCGACGCAATTTCTGTGTCAATTTGTCAATGTGAGGGTGTGAGGGGTACAGTAATGAAGAAATAGTGCATAGGAATGGAGATACTTGACCCCAAAAGAAAATCCTGTCGTTGCCGTAGAAACGTTCCTGGATTGGGAAAGAGAAAGCATGGAACCCAGAGTATTTCTTTGCGACGTAATTAATGTGTTAATTCGTCAATGTGAGGGTGCAAGGGATAGAGTGAAGAAGAAATATTGCATCGGAAAGGAGATACTCGACCCCAAAAGAAAATCCTGTCGTTGCCGTAGAAACGTTCTTGGATTGGGAATGAGAAGGCATGGAACCCAGAGTATTTCATTGCGACGCAATTTTTGTGCTAATATCTTCAATGTGAGGGTGCGAGGGATACAGTAAAGAAGAAATAGTGCATAGGAATGGAGATACTCGACCCCAAAAGAAAATCCTGTCGTTGCCGTAGAAACGTTCCTTGATTTGGAAAGAGAAGGCATGGAACACAGAGCATTTCATTGCGACGCAATTTCTGTGTTGATCCGTCAATGTGAGGGTGCGAGGGATACAGTAAAGAAGAAATAGTGCATAGGAAAGGAGATAATCGACCCCAAAAGAAAATCCTGTCGTTGCCGTAGAAACGTTCCTGGATTGGGAATGAGAAGGCATGGAACCCAGAGTATTTCATTGCGACGCAATTTCAGTGTTAATTCGTCAATGCGAGGGTGCGAGGGATACAGTAAAGAAGAAATAGTGCATAGGAATGGAAATACTCGACCCCAAAAGAAAATCCTGTCGTTGCCGTAGAAACGTTCCTGGATTGGGAAAGAGAATTCATGGAACACAGAGTATTTCATTGCGACGCAATGTCTGTGTTAATCCGTCGATGTGAGGGTGCGAGGGATACAGTAAAGAAGAAATAGTGCATAGGAAAGGAGATACTCGACCCCAAAAGAAAATCCTGTCGTTGCCGTAGAAACGTTCCTGGAATATGAAAGAGAAGGCATGGATCCATGAGTGTTTCATTGCGACGCAATTTCTGTTTAATTCGTCAATGTGAGGGTGCAAGGGATAGAGTAAAGAAGAAATATTGCATCGGAAAGGAGATACTAGACCCCAAAAGAAAATCGTGACGTTGTTGTAGAAACGTTCCTGGATTGGGAATGAGAAGGCATGGAACACAGAGTATTTCGTTGCGACGCAATTTCTGTGTCAATACGTCAATGTGAGGGTGTGAGGGATACAGTAATGAAGAAATAGTGCATAGGAATGGAGATACTCGACCCCAAAAGGAAATCCTGTCGTTGCCGTAGAAAAGTTCCTGGATTGGGAAAAAGAAAGCATGGAACCCAGAGTATTTCATTGCGACGCAATTTCTGTGTTAATTCGTCAATGTGAGAGTGCGAGGGATACAGTAAAGAAGAAATAGTGCATAGGAATGGAGATACTCGACCCAAAAAGAAAATCCTGTCGTTGCCGTAGAAACGTTCCCGGATTGGGAATGAGAAGGCATGGAACCCAGAGTATTTCATTGCGACGCAATTTCTGTGCTAATATCTTCAATGTGAGGTTGCGAGAGATACAGTAAAGAAGAAATAGTGCATAGGAATGGAGATACTCGACCCCAAAAGAAAATCCTGTCGTTGCCGTAGAAACGTTCCTTGATTGGGAAAGAGAAAGCATGGAACACAGAGCATTTCATTGCGACGCAATTTCTGTGTTAATCCGTCAATGTGAGGGTGCGAGGGATACAGTAAAGAAGAAATAGAGCATAGGAAAGGAGATAATCGACCCCAAAAGAAAATCCTGTCGTTGCCGTAGAAACGTTCCTGGATTGGGAATGAGAAGGCATTGAACCCAGAGTATTTCATTGCGACGCAATTTCAGTGTTAATTCGTCAATGTGAGGGTGCGAGGGATACAGTAAAGAAGAAATAGTGCATAGGAATGGAGATACTCGACCCCAAAAGAAAATCCTGTCGTTGCCGTAGAAACGTTCCTGGATTGGGAAAGAGAAGGCATGGAACACAGAGTATTTCATTGCGACGCAATTTCTGTGTTAATCCGTCGATGTGAGGATGCGAGGGATACAGTAAAGAAGAAATAGTGCATAGGAAAGGAGATACTCGACCCCAAAAGAAAATCCTGTCGTTGCTGTAGAAACGTTCCTGGAATGGGAAAGAGAAGGCATGGATCCATTAGTGTTTCATTGCGACGCAATTTCTGTTTAATTCGTCAATGTGAGGGTGCAAGGGATAGAGTAAAGAAGAAATATTGCATCGGAAAGGAGATACTAGACACCAAAAGGAAATCGTGACGTTGTTGTAGAAACGTTCCTGGATTGGGAATGAGAAGGCATGGAACACAGAGTTTTTCATTGCGACGCAAGTTCTGTGTCAATTCGTCGATGTGAGGGTGTGAGGGATACAGTAATGAAGAAATAGTGCATAGGAATGGAGATACTCGACCCCAAAGGAAAATCCTGTCGTTGCCGTAGAAAAGTTCCTGGATTGGGAAAAAGAAAGCATGGAACCCAGAGTATTTCATTGCGACGCAATTACTGTGTTAATTCGTCAATGTGAGGGTGCAAGGGATAGAGTAAAGAAGAAATATTGCATCGGAAAGGAGATACTCGATCCCAAAAGAAAATCCTGTCGTTGCCGTATAAACGTTCCTGGATTGGGAAAGAGAAGGCATGGAACACAGAGTATTTCATTGCGACGCAATTACTGTGTGAAGTCGTCAATGTGAGGGTGCGAGAGATACAGTAAAGAAGAAATAGTGCATAGAAATGGAGATACTCGACCCCAAACGAAAATCTTGTCGTTGCCGTAGTAACGATCCTGGATTGGGAATGAGAAGGCATGGAACACAGAGTATTTCATTGCGACGCAATTTCTGTGTTAATTCGTTAATGTGAGAGTGCGAGGGATCCAGTAAAGAAGAAATAGTGCATAGGAATGGAGATACTCGACCACAAAAGAAAATCCTGTCGTTGCCGTAGAAACGTTCCTGGATTGTGAATGAGAAGGCATGGAAGACAGAGTATTTCTTTGCGACGCAATTACTGTGTTAATTCGTCAATGTGAGGGTGCGAGGGATACAGTAAAGAAGAAATAGTGCATAGGAATGGAGATACTCGACCCCAAAAAAAATCCTCTCGTTGCCGTAGAAACGATCCTGGATTGTGAATGAGAAGGCATGGAACACAGAGTATTTCATTGCGACGCAATTTCTGTGTTAATTCGTCAATGTGAGAGTGCGAGGGATACAGTAAAGAAGAAATAGTGCATAGGAATGGAGATACTCGACCCCAAAAGAAAATCTTGTCATTGCCGTAGAAACGTTCCTGGATTGGGAATGAGAAGGCATGGAAAACAGAGTATTTCTTTGCGACGCAATTACTGTGTTGCTTCGTCAATGTGAGGGTGCGAGGGATACAGTAAAGAAGAATTAGTGCATAGGAATGGACATACTCGACCCCAAAAGAAAATCCTGTCGTTGCCGTAGAAACGTTCCTGGATTGGGAATGAGATGGCATGGAACACAGAGTATTTCATTGCGACGCAATTACTGTGTTAATTCGTCAATGTGAGGGTGCGAGGGATACAGTAAAGAAGAAATAGTGCATAGGAATGGAGATACTCGACCCCAAAAGAAAATCCTGTCGTTGCCGTTGAAACGTTCCTGGAATGGGAAAGAGAAGGCATGGATCCATGAGTGTTTCATTGCGACGCAATTTCTGTTTAATTCGTCAATGTGAGGGTGCAAGGGATAGAGTAAAGAAGAAATATTGCATCGGAAAGGAGATACTCGACCCCAAAAAAAAATCCTGACGTTGCCGCAGAAAAGTTTCTGGATTGGGAAAGAGAAGTCATGGAACCCAGAGTATTTCATTGCGACGCAATTTCTGTGTTAATTCGTCAATGTGAGGATGCAAGGGATAGAGTGAAGAAGAAATATTGCATCGGAACGGAGATACTCGACCCCAAAAAGAAATCGTGACGTTGCCGTAGAAACGTTCCTGGATTGGGAATGAGTAGGCATGGAACACAGAGTATTTCATTGCGACGCAATTTCTGTGTTAAGTCGTCAATGTCAGGGTGCGAGAGATACAGTAAAGAAGAAATAGTGCATAGAAATGGAGATACTCGACCCCAAAAGAAAATCTTGTCGTTGCCGTAGTAACGATCCTGGAGATACACGATCCCAAAACAAAATCCTGTCGTTGCCGTAGAAACGTTCCTGGATTGGGAAAGAGAAGGCATGGAACACAGAGTATTTCATTGCGACGCAATTACTGTGTTAAGTCGTCAATGTGAGGGTGCGAGAGATACAGTAAAGAAGAAATAGTGCATAGAAATGGAGATACTCGACCCCAAAAGAAAATCTTGTCGTTGCCGTAGAAACGTTCCTGGATTGGAAATGAGAAGGCATGGAACACAGAGTATTCATTGTGACGCAATTACTGTGTTAATTCGTCAATGTGAGGGTGCGAGGGATACAGTAAAGAAGAAATAGTGCATAGGAATGGAGATACTCGACCCCAAAAGAAAATCCTGTCGTTGCCGTAGAAACGTTCCTGGATTGTGAAAGACAAGGCATGGAACCCAGAGTATTTCATTGCGACGCAATTTCTGTGTTAATTCGTCAATGTGAAGGTGCGAGGGATACAGTGAAGAAGAAATAGTGCATAGGAATGAAGATACTCGACCTCAAAAGAAAATCCTGTCGTTGATGTAGAAACGTTCCTGGAATGGGAAAGAGAAGGCATGGATCCATGAGTATTTCATTGCGACGCAATTTCTGTGTTAATTCGTCAATGTGAGGGTGCAAGGGATAGAGTAAAGAAGAAATATTGCATCGGAACGGAGATACTCGACCCCAAAAGGAAATCGTGACGTTGCCGTAGAAACGTTCCTGGATTGGGAATGAGTAGGCATGGAACACAGAGTATTTCATTGCGACGCAATTTCTGTGTCAATTCGTCAATGTGAGGGTGCGAGGGATACAGTAATGAAGAAATAGTGCATAGGAATGGAGATACTCGACCCCAAAAGAAAATCCTGTCGTTGCCGTAGAAACGTTCCGGGATTGGGAAAGAGAAGGCATGGAACCCAGAGCATTTCATTGCGACACAATTACTGTGTTAATTCGTCAATGTGAGGGTGCAAGGGATAGAGTAAAGAAGAAATATTGCATCGGAAAGGAGATACTCGACCCCAAAAGAAAATCCTGTCGTTGCCGTAGAAACGTTCTTGGATTGGGAGAGAGTAGGCATGGAACCCAGAGTATTTCATTGCGACTCAATTTGCGTGTTAATTCGTCAATGTGAGGGTGCGAGGGATACAGTAAAGAAGAAATAGTGCATAGGAATGGAGATACTCGACCCCAAAAGAAAATCCTGTCGTTGCCGTAAAAACGTTCCTGGAATGGGAAAGAGAAGGCATGGATCCATGAGTGTTTCATTGCGACGCAATTTCTGTTTAATTCGTCAATGTGAGGGTGCAAGGGATAGAGTAAAGAAGAAATATTGCATCGGAAAGGAGATACTCGACCCCAAAAGAAAATCCTGACGTTGCCGCAGAAAAGTTTCTCGATTGGGAAAGAGAAGTCATGGAACCCAGAGTATTTCATTGCGACGCAATTTCTGTGTTAATTCGTCAATGTGAGGGTGCAAGGGATAGAGTGAAGAAGAAATATTGCATCGGAACGGAGATACTCGACCCCAAAAAGAAATCGTGACGTTGCCGTAGAAACGTTCCTGGATTGGGAATGAGTAGGCATGGAACACAGAGTATTTCATTGCGACGCAATTTCTGTGTTAAGTCGTCAATGTCAGGGTGCGAGAGATACAGTAAAGAAGGAATAGTGCATAGAAATGGAGATACTCGACCCCAAAAGAAAATCTTGTCGTTGCCGTAGTAACGATCCTGGAGATACACGATCCCAAACAAAATCCTGTCGTTGCCGTAGAAACGTTCCTGGATTGGGAAAAAGAAGGCATGGAACACAGAGTATTTCATTGCGACGCAATTACTGTGTTAAGTCGTCAATGTGAGGGTGCGAGAGATACAGTAAAGAAGAAATAGTGCATAGAAATGGAAATACTCGACCCCAAAAGAAAATTTGTCGTTGCCGTAGTAACGATCCTGGATTGGGAATGAGAAGGCATGGAACACAGAGTATTTCATTGCGACGCAATTTCTGTGTTAATTCGTCAACGTGAGAGTGCGAGGGATACAGTAAAGAAGAAATAGTGCATAGGAATGGAGATACTCGACCCCAAAAGAAAATCTTGTCGTTGCCGTAGAAACGTTCCTGGATTGGAAATGAGAAGGCATGGAACACAGAGTATTCATTGCGACGCAATTACTGTGTTACTTCATCAATGTGAGGGTGCGAGGGATACAGTAAAGAAGAAATAGTGCATATGAATGGACATACTCGACCCCAAAAGAAAATCCTGTCGTTGCCGTAGAAACGTTCCTGGATTGGGAATGAGATGGCGCGGAACCCAGAGTATTTCATTGTGACGCAATTACTGTGTTAATTCGTCAATGTGAGGGTGCGAGGGATACAGTAAAGAAGAAATAGTGCATAGGAATGGAGATACTCGACCCCAAAAGAAAATCTTGTCGTTGCCGTAGAAACGTTCCTGAAGTGGAAATGAGAAGGCATGGAACACAGAGTATTCATTGCGACGCAATTACTGTGTTACTTCATCAATGTGAGGGTGCGAGGGATACAGTAAAGAAGAAATAGTGCATATGAATGGACATACTCGACCCCAAAAGAAAATCCTGTCGTTGCCGTAGAAACGTTCCTGGATTGGGAATGAGATGGCGCGGAACCAAGAGTATTTCATTGTGACGCAATTACTGTGTTAATTCGTCAATGTGAGGGTGCGAGGGATACAGTAAAGAAGAAATAGTGCATAGGAATGGAGATACTCGACCCCAAAAGAAAATCCTGTCGTTGCTGTAGAAACGTTCCTGGATTGGGAAAGACAAGGCATGGAACCCAGAGTATTTCATTGCGACGCAATTTCTGTGTTAATTCGTCAATGTGAAGGTGCGAGGGATACAGTGAAGAAGAAATAGTGCATAGGAATGAAGATACTCGACCTCAAAAGAAAATCCTGTCGTTGATGTAGAAACGTTCCTGGAATGGGAAAGAGAAGGCATGGATCCATGAGTATTTCATTGCGACGCAATTTCTGTGTTAATTCGTCAATGTGAGGGTGCAAGGGATAGAGTAAAGAAGAAATATTGCATCGGAACGGAGATACTCGACCCCAAAAGGAAATCGTGACGTAGCCGTAGAAACGTTCCTGGATTGGGAATGAGTAGGCATGGAACACAGAGTATTTCATTGCGACGCAATTTCTGTGTCAATTCGTCAATGTGAGGGTGCGAGGGATACAGTAATGAAGAAATAGTGCATAGGAATGGAGATACTCGACCCCAAAAGAAAATCCTGTCGTTGCCGTAGAAACGTTCTTGGATTGGGAGAGAGTAGGCATGGAACCCAGAGTATTTCATTGCGACTCAATTTGCGTGTTAATTCGTCAATGTGAGAGTGCGAGGGATACAGTAAAGAGGAAATAGTGCATAAGAATGGAGATACTCGAACCCTAAAGAAAATCGTGTCGATGCCGTAGAAACGCTCCTGGATTGGACATGAGAAGGCATGGAACACAGAGTATCTCATTGCGACGCAATTTCTGTGTTAATTCGTCAATGTGAGGGTGCAAGGGATAGAGTAAAGAAGAAATACTGCATCGGAAAGGAGTTACTCGACCCCAAAAGAAAATACTGTCGTTGCCATAGAAACGTTCCTAGATTGGGTATGAGAAGGCATGGAACACAGAGTATTTCATTGCGACGCAATTTCTGTGTTAATTCGTCAATGTGAGGGTGAAAGGGATAGAGTAGAGAAGAAATATTGCATCGGAAAAGAGATACTCGACCCCAAAAGGAAATCGAGTCGTTGCCGTAGAAACGTTCCTAGATTGGGAATGAGAAGGCATGGAACCCAGAGTATTTCATTGCGACGCAATTACTGTGTTAATTCGTCAATGTGAGGGTGCAAGGGATAGAGTAAAGTAGAAATATTGCTTCGGAAAGGAGATACTCGACCCCAAAAGGAAATCGTGACGTTGCCGTAGAAACGTTCCTAGATTGGGAAAGAGAAGGCATGGAACACAGAGTATTTCATTGCGACGCAGTTACTGTGTTAATTCGTCAATGTGAGGGTGCAAGGGATAGAGTAAAGGAGAAATATTGCATCGGAAAGGAGATAATCGACCCCAAAAGGAAATCGTGACGTTGCCGTAGAAACGTTCCTAGGTTGGGAATGAGAAGGGATGGAACGCAGAGTATTTCATTGCGACGCAATTACTGTGTTAATTCGTCAATGTGAGGGTGCAAGGGATAGAGTAAAGAAGAAATATTGCATCGGAAAGGAGATACTCGACCCCAAAAGGAAATCGAGTCGTTGCCGTAGAAACGTTCCTAGATTGGGTATGAGAAGGCATGGAACACAGAGTATTTCATTGCGACGCAATTTCTGTGTTAATTCGTCAATGTGAGGGTGCAAGGGATAGAGTAAAGAAGAAATATTGCATCGGAAAGGAGATACTCGACCCCAAAAGGAAATCGTGACGTTGCCGTAGAAACGTTCCTAGATTGGGAATGAGAAGGTCTGGAACCCAGAGTATTCCATTGCGACACAATTTCTGTGTTAATTCGTCAATGTGAGGGTGCAAGGGATAGAGTAAAGAAGAAATATTGCATCGGAAAGGAGATACTCGAACCCCAAAAGGAAATCGTGACGTTGCCGTAGATACGTTCCTAGATTGGGAATGAGAAGGCTTGGAAGCCAGAGTATTTCATTGCGACGCAATTACTGTGTTAACTCGTCAATGTGAGGGTGCAAGGGATAGAGTAAAGAAGAAATATTGCATCGGAAAGGAGATACTCGACCCCAAAAAGAAATCGTGACGTTGCCGTAGATACGTTCCTAGATTGGGAATGAGAAGGCTTGGACGCCAGAGTATTTCATTGCGACGCAATTACTGTGTTAATTCGTCAATGTGAGGGTGCAAGGGATAGAGTAATGAAGATATATTGCATCGGAAAGGAGATACTCGACCCCAAAAGGAAATCGTGTTGTTGCCGTAGAAACGGTCCTGGATTGGGAATGAGAAGGCATGGAACACAGAGTATTTCATTGCGACGCAATTACTGTGTTAATTCGTCAATGTGAGGGTGGAAGGGAAAGAGTAAAGAAGAAATATTGCATTGGAAAGGAGGTACTCGATCCCAAAAGGAAATCGTGACGTTGCCGTAGAAACGTTCCTAGATTGGGAATGAGAAGGCATGGAACACAGAGTAATTCATTGCGACACAATTTCTGTGTTAATTAGTCAATGTGAGGGTGCAAGGGATAGAGTAAAGAAGAAATATTGCATCGGAAAGGAGATACTCGACCCCAAAAGGAAATCGTGACGTTGCCGTAGAAACGTTTCTAGATAGGGAATGAGAAGGCATGGAACCCAGAGTATTTCATTGCGACGCAATTACTGTGTTAATTCGTCAATGTGAGTGTGCAAGGGATAGAGTTAAGAAGAAATATTGCATCGGAAAGGAGATACTCGACCCCAAAAGAAAATCGTGACGTTGCTGTTGAAACGTTCCTGGATTGGGAAAGAGAAGGCATGGAACACAGAGTATTTCATTGCGACGCAATTACTGTATTAATTCGTCAATGTGAGGGTGCAAGGGATAGAGTAAAGAAGAAATATTGCATCGGAAAGGAGATACTCGACCCCAAAAGGAAATCGTGACGTTGCCGTAGAAACGTTCCTAGATTGTGAATGAGTAGGCATGGGACACAGAGTATTTCATTGCGACACAATTTCTGTGTTAATTCGTCAATGTGAGGGTGCAAGGGATAGAGTAAAGAAGAAATATTGCATCGGAAAGGAGATACTCGACCCCAAACGGAAATCGTGACGTTGCCGTAGAAACGTTCCTAGATTGGGAATGAGAAGGCATGGATCCCAGAGTGTATCATTGCGACGCAATTACTGTGTTAATTCGCCAATGTGAGGGTGCAAGGGATAGAGTAAAGAAGAAATATTGCATCGGAAAGGAGATACTCGGTCCCAAAAAGAAATCGTGACGTTGCCGTAGAAACGTTCCTAGATTCGGAATGAGAAGGCATGGAACACAGAGTAGTTCATTGGGATACAATTTCTGTGTTAATACGTAATGTGTGGGTGCGAGGGATACAGTAAAGAAGAAATAGTGCATAGGAATGGAGATACTCGGAACCAAAAGAAAATCCTGTCGTTGCTGTAGAAACGTTCCTGGATTGGGAAAAAGGAGGCATGGAACCCAGAGTATTTCATTGCGACGCAATTTCTGTGTTAATTCGTCAATGTGAGGGTGCGAGGGATACAGTAAAGAAGAAATAGAGCATAGGAATGGAGATACTCGACCCCAAAAGAAAATCGTGTCGTTGCCGTAGAAACGTTCCTGGATTGGGAAAGAGATGGCATGGAACCCAGAGTGTTTCATTGCGACGCAATTTCTGTGTTAATTCGTCAATGTGAAGGTGCGAGGGATACAGTAAAGAAGAAATAGTGCATAGGAATGGAGATACTCGACCTCAAAAGAAAATCCTATCGTTGATGTAGAAACGTTCCTGGAATGGGAAAGAGAAGGCATGGATCCATGAGTATTTCATTGTGACGCAATTTCTGTGTTAATTCGTCAATGTGAGGGTGCAAGGGATAGAGTAAAGAAGAAATATTGCATCGGAAAGGAGATACTCGACCCCAAAAGGAAATCGTGACGTTGCGGTAGAAACGTTCCTGGATTGGGAATGAGTATTCATGGAGCACAGAGTATTTCATTGCGACGCAAATTCTGTGTCAATTCGTCAATGTGAGGGTGCGAGGGATACAGCAATGAAGAAATAGTGCATAGGAATGGAGATACTCGACCCCAAAAGAAAACCCTGTCGTTGGCGTAGAAACGTTCCAGGATTGGGAAAGAGAAGGCATGGAACACAGAGTATTTCATTGCGACACGTTTTCTGTGTTAATTCGTCAATGTGAGGGTGCGAGGGATACAGTAAAGAAGAAATACTGCATCGGAAAGGAGATACTCGACCCCAAAAGGAAATCGTGACGTTGCCGTAGAAACGTTCCTAGATTGGGAATGAGAAGGCATGGAACCCAGAGTATTTAATTGCGGCGCAATTACTGTGTTAATTCGTCAATGTGAGGGTGCAAGGGATAGAGTTAAGAAGAAATATTGCATCGGAAAGGAGATACTCGACCCCAAAAGAAAATCGTGACGTTGCGGTAGAAACGTTCCTGGATTGGGAATGAGTATTCATGGAGCACAGAGTATTTCATTGCGACGCAAATTCTGTGTCAATTCGTCAATGTGAGGGTGCGAGGGAAACAGTAATGAAGAAATAGTGCATAGGAATGGAGATACTCGGCCCCAAAAGAAAATCCTGTCGTTGCCGTAGAAACGTTCCAGGATTGGGAAAGAGAAGGCATGGAACCCAGAGTATTTCATTGCGCCACAATTACTGTGTTAATTCGTCAATGTGAGGGTGCAAGGGATAGAGTAAAGAAGAAATATTGCATCGGAAAGGAGATACTCGACCCCAAAAGGAAATCGTGACGTTGCGGTAGAAACGTTCCTGGATTGGGAATGAGTATTCATGGAGCACAGAGTATTTCATTGCGACGCAAATTCTGTGTCAATTCGTCAATTTGAGGGTGCGAGGGATACAGTAATGACGAAATAGTGCATAGGAATGGAGATACTCGACCCCAAAAGAAAATCCTGTCGTTGCCGTAGAAACGTTCCAGGATTGGGAAAGAGAAGGCATGGAACCCAGAGTATTTCATTGCGCCACAATTACTGTGTTAATTCGTCAATGTGAGGGTGCAAGGGATAGAGTAAAGAAGAAATATTGCATCGGAAAGGAGATACTCGACCCCAAAAGAAAATCCTGTCGTTGCCGTTGAAACGTTCCTGGATTGGGAGAGAGTAGGCATGGAACCCAGAGTATTTCATTGCGACGCAGTTTCTGTGTTAATTCGTCAATGTGAGAGTGCGAGGGATACAGTAAAGAGGAAATAGTGCATAGGAATGGAGATAGTCGACCCCTAAAGAAAATCGTGTCGATGCCGTAGAAACGTTCCTGGATTGGACATGAGAAGGCATGGAACACAGAGTATCTCAATGCGACGCAATTTCTGTGTTAATTCGTCAATGTGAGGGTGCAAGGGATAGGGTAAAGAAGAAATATTGCATCGGAAAGGAGATACTCGACCCCAAAAGAAAATCCTGTCGTTGCCGTAGAAACGTTCCTGGATTGGGAAAGAGAAGGCCTGGATCCCAGAGTATTTCATTGCGACGCCATTTCTGTGTTAATTCGTCAATGTGAGGGTGCAAGGGATAGAGTAAAGAAGAAATATTGCATCGGAAAGGAGATACTCGACCCCAAAAGGAAATCGTGACACCGCCGTAGAAACGTTATTGGATTAGGAAAGAGAAGGCATGGAACACAGAGTATTTCATTGCGACGCAATTACTGTGTTAATTCGTCAATGTGAGGGTGCGAGGGATACAGTAAAGAAGAAATAGTGCATTGGAATGGAGATACTCGACCCGTAAAGAAAATCGTGTCGATGCCGTAGAAACGTTCCTGAATCGGGAATGAGAAGGCATGGAACACAGAGTATTTCATTGCGACACGTTTTCTGTGTTAATTCGTCAATGTGAGGGTGCGAGGGATACAGTAAAGAAGAAATACTGCATCAGAAAGGAGATACTCGACACGAAAAGGAAATCGTGACGTTGCCGTAGAAACGTTCCTAGATTGGGAATGAGAAGGCATGGAACCCAGAGTATTTCATTGCGACGCAATTACTGTGTTAATTCGTCAATGTGAGGGTGCAAGGGATAGAGTTAAGAAGAAATATTGCATCGGAAAGGAGATACTCGACCACAAAAGGAAATCGTGACGTTGCTGTAGAAACGTTCCTGGGTTGGGAAAGAGAAGGCATGGAACACAGAGTATTTCATTGCGACGCAATTACTGTGTTAATTCGTCAATGTGAGGGTGCAAGGGATAGAGTAAAGAAGAAATATTGCATCGGAAAGGAGACACTCGACCCCAAAAGGAAATCGTGACGTTGCCATAGAAACGTTCCTAGATTGTGAATGAGAAGGCATGGGACACAGAGTATATCATTGCGACACAATTTCTGTGTTCATTCGTCAATGTGAGGGTGCAAGGGATAGAGTAAAGAAGAAATATTGCATCGGAAAGGAGATACTCGACCCCAAATGGAAATCGTGACGTTGCCGTAGAAACGTTCCTACATTGGGAACGAGAAGGCATAGAACCCAGAGTATATCATTGCGACGCAATTACTGTGTTAGTTCGCCAATGTGAGGGTGCAAGGGATAGAGTAAAGAATAAATATTGCATCGGAAAGGAGATACTCGATCCCAAAAGGAAATCGTGACGTTGCCGTAGAAACGTTCGTAGATTTTGAATGAGAAGGCATGGAACACAGAGTATTTCATTGGGATACAATTTCTGTGTTAATACGTAATGTGCGGGTGCGAGGGATACAGTAAAGAAGAAGTAGTGCATAGGAATGGAGATACTCGACCCCAAAGGAAAGTCCTGTCGTTGCCGTAGAAACGTTCCTGGATTGGGAAAGAGGAGGCATGGAACCCAGAGTATTTCATTGCGACGCAATTTCTGTGTTAATTCGTCAATGTGAGGGTGCGAGCGATACAATAAAGAAGAAATAGTGCATAGGAATGGAGATACTCGACTCCAAAAGAAAATAATGTCGTTGCCGTAGAAACGTTCCTGGATTGGGAAAGAGAAGTCATGGAACCCAGAGTATTTCATTGCGACGCAATTTCTGTGTTAATTCGTCAATGTGAAGGTGCGAGGGATACAGTAAAGAAGAAATAGTGCATAGGAATGGAGATACTCGACCTCAAAAGAAAATCCTGTCGTTGATGTAGAAACGTTCCTGGAATGGGAAAGAGAAGGCATGGATCCATGAGTATTTCATTGCGACGCAATTTCTGTGTTAATTCGTCAATGTGAGGGTGCAAGGGATAGAGTAAAGAAGAAATATTGCATCGGAAAGGAGATACTCAACCCCAAAAGGAAATCGTAACGTTGCCGTAGAAACGTTCCTGGATCGGGAATGAGTAGGCATGGAACACAGAGTATTTCATTGCGACGCAATTTCTGTGTCAATTCGTCAATGTGAGGGTGCGAGGAATACAGTAATGAAGAAATAGTGCATAGGAATGGAGATACTCGACCCCAAAATAAAGTCCTGTCGTTGCCGTAGAAACGTTCCAGGATTGGGAAAGAGAAGGCATGGAACACAGAGTATTTCATTGCGACACAATTACTGTGTTAATTCGTCAATGTGAGGGTGCAAGGGATAGAGTAAAGAAGAAATATTGCATCGGAAAGGAGATACTCGACCCCAAAAGAAAATCCTGTCGTTGCCGTAGAAACGTTCCTGGATTGGGAGAGAGTAGGCATGGAACCCAGAGTATTTCATTGCGACGCAATTTCTGTGTTAATTCGTCAATGTGAGAGTGCGAGGGATACAGTAAAGAGGAAATAGTGCATAGGAATGGAGATACTCGATCCCTAAAGAAAATCGTGTCGATGCCGTAGAAACGCTCCTGGATTGGACATGAGGAGGCAAGGAACACAGAGTATCTCATTGCGACGCAATTTCTGTGTTAGTTCGTCAATGTGGAGGTGCAAGGGATAGAGTAAAGAAGAAATATTGCATCGGAAAGGAGATACTCGACCCCAAAAGAAAATACTGTCGTTGCCGTAGAAACGTTCCTGGATTGGGAAAGAGAAGGCATGGAACCCAGATTATTTCATTGCGACGCAGTTACTGTGTTAATTCGTCAATGTGAGGGTGCAAGGGATACAGTAAAGAAGAAATAGTGCACAGGAATGCAGACACTCGACCCCAAAAGGAAATCGTGACGTTGCCGAAGGAACGTTCCTGGATTGGGAAAGAGAAGGCATGGAACCAAGAGTATTTCATTGCGACGCAATTACTGTGTTAAATCGTCAATGTGAGGGTGCAAGGGATAGAGTAAAGAAGAAATATTGCATCGGAAAGGAGATACTCGACCCCAAAAGGAAATCGTGACGTCGCCAAAGAAACGTTATTGGATTGGGAAAGAGAAGGCATGGAACCCAGAGTATTTCATTGCGACGCAATTACTGTGTTAATTCGTCAATGTGAAAGTGCGAGGGATACAGTAAAGAAGAAATAGTGCGTAGGAATTGAGATACTCGACCCCAAAAGAAAATCCCGTCGTTGCCGTAGAAACGTTCCGGGATTGGGAAAGAGAAGGCATGGAACCCAGAGTATTTCATTTCCACGCAATTACTGTGTTAATTCGACAATGTGAGGGTGTGAGGGATACAGTAAAGAAGAAATAGTGCATCGGAATGGAGATACTCGACCCCAAAAGTAAATCCTGTCGTTGCCGTAGAAACGTTCCTGCATTGGGAAAGAGAAGGCATGGAACCCAGAGTATTTCATTGCGACGCAATTACTGTGTTAATTCGTCAATGTGAGGTTGCAAGGGATAGAGTAAAGAAAAAATATTGCATCGGAAAGGAGATACTCGACCCGAAAAGGAAATCGCGTCGTTGCCGTAGAAACGTTCCTAGATTGGGAATGAGAAGGCATGGAACCCAGAGTATTTCATTGCGACACAATTTCTGTGTTAACTCGTCAATGTGATGGTGCAAGGGATAGAGTAAAGAAGAAATATTGCATCGGAAAGGAGATACTCGACCCCAAAAGGAAATCGTGACGTTGCCGTATATACGTTCCTAGATTGGGAATGAGAAGGCTTGGTAGCCAGAGTATTTCATTGCGACGCAATTACTGTGTTAATTCGACAATGTGAGGGTGCAAGGGATAGAGTAAAGAAGATATATTGCATCGGAAAGGAGATACTCGACCCCAAAAATAAATCGTGACGTTGCAGTATAAACGTTGTAGATTGGGAATGAGAGGGCATGGGACACAGAGTATTTAACTGCGACACAAATTCTGTGTTAATTCGTCAATGTGAGGGTGCAAGGGATAGAGTAAAGAAGAAATATTGTATCGGAAAGGAGATACTCGACCACAAAAGGAAATCGTGACGTTGCCGTAGAAACGTTCCTAGATTGGGAATGAGAAGCCATGGAACCCAGAGTATATCATTGCGACGCAATTACTATGTTAATTCGTGCAAGTGATAAAGTAAAGAAGAAATATTGCATCGGAAAGGAGATACTCGGCCCGAAAAGGAAAACGCGTCGTTGCCGTAGAAACGTTCCTGGATTGGGAATGAGAAGGCATGGAACCCAAAGTATTTCATTGCGACGCAATTACTGTGTTAATTCGTCAATGTGATTGTGCAAGGGATAGAGTAATGAAGAAATATTTCATCGGAAAGGAGAAACTCGACCCCAAAAGGAAATCGTGACGTTGCCGTAGAACCGTTCCTGGATTGGGAAAGAGAAGGCATGGAACCCAGAGTATTTCATTGCGACGCAATTACTGTGTTAATTCATCAATGTGAGGGTGCGAGGGATACAGTAAAGAAGAAATAGTGCATAGGAATGGAGATACTCGACCCCAAAAGGAAATCGTGACGTTGCCGTAGAAACGTTCCTAGTTTGCAAATGAGAAGGCATGGAACCCAGAGTACATCATTGCGACGCAATTACTGTGTTAATTTGTCAATGTGAGTGTGCAAGGGATAGAGTTAACAAGAAATATTGCATCGGGAAGGAGATAGTCGACCCCAAAAGTAGATCCTGTCGTTGCCGTAGAAACGTTCCTGGATTGGGAAAGAGAAAGCATGGAACCCAGAGTATTTCATTGCCACGCAATTACTGTGTTAATTCGTCAATGTGAGGGTGCGAGGGATACAGTAAAGAAGAAATAGTGCATCGGAATGGAGATACTCAACCCCAAAAGAAAATCCTGTCGTTGCCGTAGAAACGTTCCTGGATTGGGAAAGAGAAGGCATGGAACCCAGAGTATTTCATTGCGACGCAATTACTGTGTTAATTCATCAATGTGAGGGTGCGAGGGATACAGTAAAGAAGAAATAGTGCATAGGAATGGAGATACTCGACCCCTAAAGAAAATCCTGTCGTTGCCGTAGAAACGTTCCTGGATTGAAAAAGAGAAGGCATGGAACTTAGAGTATTTCATTGCGGCGCAATTTCTGTGTTAATTCGTCAATGTGAGGGTGCAAGGGATACAGTAAGGAAGAAATAGTGCATAGGAATGGAGATACTCGACCCCAAAAGAAAATCCTGTCGTTGCCGTGGAAACGTTGCTGGATTGGGAATGAGAAGGAATGGAACCCAGAATATTTCATTACGACGCAATTTCTGTGTTAATTCGTCAATGTGAGGGTGCAAGGGATAGAGTAAAGAAGAAATATTGCATCGGAAAGGAGATACTCGACCCCAAAAGGAAATCGTGATGTTGCCGTAGAAACGTTCCTAGATTGTGAATGAGAAGGCATGGGACACAGAGTATTTCATTGCGACACAATTTCTGTGTTAATTCGTCAATGTGAGGGTGCAAGGGATAGAGTAAAGAAGAAATATTGCATCGGAAAGGAGATACTCGACCCCAAATGGAAATCGTGCCGTTGCCATAGAAACGTTCCTAGATTGGGAATGAGAAGGCATGGAACCCAGAGTATATCATTGCGACGCAATTACTGTGTTAATTCGCCAATGTGAGGGTGCAAGGGATAGAGTAAAGAAGAAATATTGCATCGGAAAGGAGATACTCGATCCCAAATGGAAATCGTGACGTTGCCGTAGAAACGTTCCTAGATTCTGAATGAGAAGGCATGGAACACAGAGTATATCATTGGGATACAATTTCTGTGTTAGTACTTAATGTGAGGGTGCGAGGGATACAGTAAAGAAGAAATAGTGCATAGGAATGGAGATACTCGACCCCAAAAGAAAATCCTGTCGTTGCCGTAGAAACGTTCCGAGATTGAGAAGAGAAGGCATGGATCAAAGAGTATTTCATTGCGACGCAATTTCAGTGTTTATTCGTCAATGTGAGGGTGCGAGGGATACAGTAAAGAAGAAATACTGCATCGGAAAGGGGATACTCGACCCCAAACGAAAATCCTGCCGTTGCTGTAGAAACGTTCCAGGATTGGGAAAGAGAAGGCATGGAACCCAGAGTATTTGATTGCGACGCAATTACTGTGTTAATTCGTCAATGTGAGGGTGCAAGGGATATAGTAAAGAAGAAATAGTGCATCGGAAAGGAGATACTCGACCCCAAAAGGAAATCCTGTCGTTGCCGTAGAAACGTTCCTGGATTGGGAAAGAGAAGGCATGTAACACAGAGTATTTCATTGCGACCAATTACTGTGTTAATTCGTCATTGTGAGGGTGCGAGGGATACAGTAAAGAAGAAATAGTGCATAGGAATGGAGATACTCGACCCCAAAAGAAAATCCTGTCGTTGCCGTAGAAACGTTCCTGGATTGGTAAAGAGAAGCATGGATCCCAGAGTATTTCATTGCGACGCAATTTCTATGTTAACTCGTCAATGTGAGGGTGCGAGGGATACAGTAAAGAAGAAATACTGCATCGGAATGGAGATACTCGACCCCTAAAGAAAATCCTGTCGTTGCCGTGGAAACGTTCCTGGATTGGGAAAGAGGAGGCATGGAACCCAGAGTATTTCATTGCGACGCAATTACTGTGTTAATTTGTCAATGTGAGGGTGCGAGGGATACAGTAAAGAAGAAATAGTGCATAGGAATGGAGATACTCGACCCCTAAAGAAAATCCTGTCGTTGCCGTAGAAACGTTCCTGGATTGGGAAAGAGAAGGCATGGATTCCAGAGTATTTCATTGCGACGCAATTTCTGTGTTAATTCGTCAATGTGATTGTGCGAGGGATACAGTAAAGAAGAAATACTGCATCGGAATGGAGATGCTCGACCCCAAAAGAAAATCCAGTTGTTGCCGTAGAAACGTTCCTGGATTGGGAAAGAGAAGGCATGGAACCCAGAGTATTTCATTGCGACGTAATTTCTGTGTTAATTCGTCAATGTGAGGGTGCAAGGAGTAGAGTAAAGAAGAAATATTGCATTGGAAAGGAGACACTCGACCCCAAAAGGATATCTTGACGTTGCCGTAGAAATGTTCCTGGATTGGGAAAGAGAAGGCATGGAACCCAGAGTATTTCATTGCGACGCAATTACTGTGTTAATTCGTCAATGTGGGATTGCGAGGGACACAGTAAAAAAGAAATAGTGCATAGGAATGGAGATACTCGACCCCAAAAGAAAATCCTGTCGTTGCCGTAGACACGTTCCTGGATTGGGAATGAGAAGGCATGGATCGCAGAGTATTTCATTGCGACGCAATTTCTGTGTTAATTCGTCAATGTGAGGGTGCGAGGGATAAGTAAAGAAGAAATAATGCATCGGAATCTAGATACTCGACCCCTAAAGGAAATCGTGTCGATGCCGTAGAAACGTTCCTAGATTGGGAATGGGAAGGCATGGAACAATGAGAATTTCATTGCGACACAATTTCTGTGTTAATTCATCAATGTGAGGGTGCGAGGGATACAGTAAAGAAGAAATAGTGCATAGGAATGGAGATACTCGACCCCTAAAGAAAATCGTATCGATGCCGTAGAAACGTTCCTGGATCGGGAATGAGAATGCATGGAACACAGAGTATTTCATTGCGACACATTTTCTGTGCTAATTAGTCAATGTGAGGGTGCGAGGGATACAGTAAAGAAGAAATACTGCATCGGAATGGAGATACTCGACCCCAAAAGAAAATCCTGTCTTTGCCGTAGAAACGTTCCTGGATTGGGAAAGTGAAGGCATGGAACCCAGAGTATTTCATTGCAACGCAATTACTGTGTTAATTCGTCAATGTGAGGGTGCGAGGGATACAGTAAAGAAGAAATATTGCATCGGAAAGGAGATACTCGACTCCAAAAAGAAATCGTGACGTTGCCGTAGAAACGTTCCTGGATTGGGAAAGAGAAGGCATGGATCCCAGATTATTTCATTGCGCCGCAATTTCTGTGTTAATTCTTCCATGTGAAGGTGCGAGGGATACAGTAAAGAAGAAATACTGCATCGGAATGGAGATACTCGACCCCTAAAGAAAATCGTGTCGATGCCGTAGAAACGTTCCTAGATTGGGAATGAGAAGGCATGGAACACAGAGTATTTCATTGCAACACAATTTCTGTGTTAATTCGTCAATGTGAGGGTGCGAGGGATACAGTATAGAAAAAATACTGCTTCGGAATGGAAATACTCGATCCAAAAAGAAAATCCTGTCCTTGCCGTAGAAACGTTCCTGGATTGGGAATGAGAAGGCATAGATCCCAGAGTATTTCATTGCGACGCAATTTCTGTGTTAATTCGTCAATGTGAGGGTACAAGGGATACAGTAAAGAAGAGGTAGTGCATAGGAATGGAGATACTCGACCCCTAAAGAAAATCGTGTCGATGCCGTAGAAACTTTCCTAGATTGGGAATGAGAAGGCATGGAACACAGAGTATTACATTGCGACACAATTTCTGTGTTAATTCGTCAATGTGATGGTGCGAGGGATACAGTAAAGAAGAAATAGTGAATCGGAATGGAGATACTCGTCCCTAAAAGAAAATCCGGTCGTTGCCGTAGAAACGTTCCTGGATTGGGAATGAGGAGGCACGGAACACAGAGTATTTCATTGCGACGTAATTACTGTGTTAATTCGTCAATGTGAGGGTGCGAGGGATACAGTAAGGAAGAAATAGTGCATAGGAATGGATATACTCGACCCCTAAAGAAAATCCTGTCGTTGCCGTAGAAATGTTCCTGGATTGGGAAAGAGAAGGCATGGATTCCAGAGTATTTCATTGCGACGCAATTTCTGTGTTAATTCGTCAATGTAATTGTGCGAGGGATACAGTAAAGAAGCAATACTGCGTCGGAATGGAGATGCTCGACCCCAAAAGAAAATCCAGTTGTTGCCGTAGAAACGTTCCTGGATTGGGAAAGAGAAGGCATGGAACCCAGAGTACTTCATTGCGACGTAATTTCTGTGTTAATTCGTCAATGTGAGGGTGCAAGGGGTAGAGTAAAGAAGAAATATTGCATTGGAAAGGAGATACTCGACCCCAAAAGGATATCTTGACGTTGCCGTAGAAACGTTCCTGGATTGGGAAAGAGAAGGCATGGATCCCAGATTATTTCATTGCGCCGCAATTTCTGTGTTAATTCGTCCATGTGAAGGTGCGGGCGATACAGTACAGAAGAAATACTGCATCGGAATGGAGATACTCGACCCCTAAAGAAAATCGTTTCGATGCCGTAGAAACGTTCCTAGATTGGGAATGAGAAGGCATGGAACACAGAGTATTTCATTGCGACACAATTTCTGTGTTAATTCGTCAATGTGAGGGTGCGAGGGATACAGTAAAGAAAAAATACTGCTTCGGAATGGAGATACTCGATCCCAAAAGAAAATCCTGTCCTTGCCGTAGAAACGTTCCTGGATTGGGAATGAGAAGGCATAGATCCCAGAGTAGTTCATTGCGACGCAATTACTGTGTTAATTCGTCAATGTGAGGTTGCGAGGGATACAGTAAAGAAGAGATAGTGCATAGGAATAGAGATACACGACACCTAAAGAAAATCGTGTCGATGCCGTAGAAACGTTCCTAGATTGGGAATGAGAAGGCATGGAACACAGAGTATTTCATTGCGACACAATTTCTGTGTTAATTCGTCAATGTGATGGTGCGAGGGATACAGTAAAGAAGAAATAGTGAATCGGAATGGAGATACTCGACCCTAAAAGAAAATCGGGTCGTTGCCGTAGAAACGTTCCTGGATTGGGAATGAGGAGGCACGGAACACAGAGTATTTCATTGCGACGTAATTGCTGTGTTAATTCGTCAATGTGAGGGTGCGAGGCATACAGTAAAGAAGAAATAGTGCATAGGAATGGAGATACTCGACCCCAAAATAAAATCCTTTTGTTGCCGTAGAAACGTTCCTGGATTGGGAAAGAGAATACATGCAACACAGAGTATTTCATTGCGACGCAATTTCTGTGTTAATTCGTCAATGTGAGGGTGCAAATGATAGACTAATGAAGAAATAGTGCATAGGAATGGAGATACTCGACCCCAAAAGAAAATCCGGTCGTTGCCGTAGAAACGTTCCTGGATTGGGAAAGAAAAGGCATGGATCCCAGAGTATTTCATTCCGACGCAATTTCTGTGTTAATTCGTCAATGTGAGAGTGCGAGGGATACAGTAAAGAAGAAATAGTGCATAGGAATGGAGATACTCGACCCCAAAAGAAAATCCTGTCGTTGCCGTAGAAACGTTCCTGGATTGGGAATGAGAAGGCATGGAACACAGCGTATTTCATTGCGACGCAATTTCTGTGTTAATTTGTCAATCTGAGGGTGCAAATGATAGACTAAAGAAGCAATAGTGCATAGGAATGCAGATACTCGACCCCACAAGAAAATCCTGTCGTTCCCATAGAAACGTTCCTGGATTGGGAAGGAGAAGGCATGGAACACAGAGTATTTCATTGTGACGTAATTTCTGTGTTAATTCGTCAATGTGAGGGTGCAAGGGATAGAGTAAAGAAGAATTATTGCATCGGAAGGGAGATACTCGATCCCAAAAGGAAATCGTGACGTTGCCGTAGAAACGTTCCTGGATTGGGAAAGAGAAGGCATGGAACACAGAGTATTTCATTGCGCCGCAATTTCTGTGTTAATTCGTCAATGTGAGGGTGCAAGGGATACAGTAAAGAAGAAATAGTGCATAGGAATGGAGATACTCGACCCCAAAAGAAAATCCTGTCGTTGCCGTAGAAACGTTCCTGGATTGGGAAAGAGATGGCATGGAACCTAGAGTATTTCATTGCGACGCAGTTTCTGTGTTAATTAGTCAATGTGAGGGTGCAAGGGATAGAGTAAAGAAGAAATAGTGCATAGGAATGGAGATACTCGACCCCAAAAGAAAATCCTGTCGTTGCCGTAGAAACGTTCCTGGATTGGGAAAGAGTAGGCATGGAACACAGAGTATTTCATTGCGACGCATTTTCTGTGTTAATTCGTCATTGTGAGGGTGCAAGGGATAGAGTAAAGAAGATATATTGCATCGGAAAGGAGATACTCGACCCCAAAAGGAAATCGTGATGTTGCCGTAGAAACGTTCCTGGATTGGGAAAGAGAAGGCATGGATCCCAGAGTATTTCATTGCGATGCAATTTCTGTGTTAATTCGTCAATGTGAGAGTGCGAGGGATACAGTAAAGAAGAAATAGTGCATAGGAATGGAGATACTCGACCCCAAAAGAAAATCCTATCGTTGCCGTAGAAACGTTCCTGGATTGGGAAAGAGAAGGCATGGAACGCAGAATATTTCATTGCGACGCAATTTCTGTGTTAATTCGTCAATGCGAGTGTGCAAGGGATAGAATAAAGAAGAAATAGTGCATAGGAATGGAGATACTCGACCCCAAAAGAAAATTTTGTCGTTGCCGTAGAAACGTTCCTGGATTGGGAAAGAGATGGCATGGAACACAGAGTATTTCACTGCGACGCAATCTCTGTGTTAATTCGTCAATGTGAGGGTGCGAGGGATACAGTAAAGAAGAAATAGTGCATAGGAATGGAGATACTCGACCCCAAAAGAAAATCATGTCGTTGCCGTAGAAACCGTTCCTGGATTGGGAAAGAGAAGGCATGGAACCCAGAGTATTTCTTAGCGACGCAATTTCTTTGTTAATTTGTCAATGTGAGAGTGCGAGGTATACAGTGAAGAAGAAATATTGCATCAGAAATTAGATACTCGACCCCAAAAGGAAATCGTGACGTTGCCGTAGAAACGTTCCTGGATTGGCAAAGAGAAGGCATGGAACCCAGAGTATTTAATTGCGACGCAATTTCTGTGTTAATTCGTCAATGTGAGGGTGCGAGGAATACAGTAAAGAAGAAATACTGCATCGGAATGGAGATGCTCGACCCCAAAAGAAACCTTGTCGGTGCCGTAGAAACGTTCCCGGATTGGGAATGAGAAGGCATGGAACACAGAGTATTTCATTGCGACGCAATTTCTGTGTTAATTCGTCAATGTGAGAGTGCGAGGGATACAGTAAAGTAGAATTTCTTCGTCGGAATGGAGATACTCGCCTCTAAAAGAAAATCCTGTTGTTACCGTAGAAACGTTCTTGGATTGGGAAAGAGAAGGCATGGAACCCAGAGTATTACATTGCGACGCAATTGCTGTGCTAATTCGTCAATGTGAGGGTGCGAGGGATACAGTAAAGAAGAAATATTGCATCGGAAAGGAGATACTCGACCCCAAAAGGAAATCGTGACGTTGCCGTAGAAACGTTCCTGGATTGAGAAAGAGAAGGCATTGAACCCAGAGTATTTCATTGCGACGCAATTTCTGTGTTAATTCGTCAATGTGAGAGTGCGAGGGATACAGTAAAGAAGATATCGTGCATAGGAATGGAGATACTCGACCACAAGAGAAAATCCTGTCGTTGCCGTAGAAACGTTCCTGGATTGGGAAAGAGAAGGCATGGAACCCAGAGTATTTCATTGCGACGCAATTTCTGTGTTAATTCGTCAATGCGAGGGTGCAAGGGATAGAGTAAAGAAGAAATAGTGCATAGGAATGGAGATACTCGACCCCAAAAGAAAATCCTGTCGTTGCCGTAGAAACGTTCCTGGATTGGAAAAGAGAAGGCATGGAACCCAGTGTATTTCATTGTGACGCAATTTCTGTGTTAATTCGTCAATGTGAGGGTGCAAGGGATAAAGTAAAGATGAAATATTGCATCGGAAAGGAGATACTCGACTCCAAAGGAAATCGTGACGTTGCCAAAGAAACGTTTCTGGATTGGGAAAGAGAAGGCATGGAACACAGAGTATTTCATTGCCAGGCAATTTCTGTGTTAATTCGTCAATGTGAGAGTGCAAGGGATAGAGTAAAGAAGAAATAGTGCATAGGAATGGAGATACTCGACCCCAAAAGAAAATGTTGTCGTTGCCGTAGAAACGTCCCTGGACTGGGAAGGAGAAGGCATGGAACCCAGAGTATTTCATAGTGACGCAATTTCTGTGTTAATTTCTCAATGTGTGGGTGCAAGGGATAGAGTAATGAAGAAGTATTGCATCGGAAAGGAGATACTCGACCCCAAAACGAAATCGTGACGTTGCCGTGGAAACGTTCCTGGATTGGGAGAGAGAAGGCATGGAACACAGAGTATTTCATTGCGACGCAATTTCTGTGTTAAGTCGTCAATGTGAGGGTGCAAGGGATAGAGTAAAGAAGAAATAGTGCATAGGAATGGAGATACTCGACCCCAAAAGAAAATCCTGTCGTTGCCGTAGAAACGTTCCTGGATTTTGATAGAGAAGGCATGGAACACGGAGTATTTCATTGCGACGCAATTTCTGTGTTAATTCGTCAATGTGAGAGTGCGAGGGATACAGTAAAGAAGAAATTCTTCATCGGAATGGAGATACTCGCCTCCAAAAGAAAATCCTGTTGTTGCCGTAGAAACGTTCCTGGATTGGGTAAGAGAAAACAAAGAACCCAGAGTATTTCATTGCGACGCAATTTCTGTGTTAATTCGTCAATGTGAGGGTGTGGGGGATACAGTAAAGAACAAATAGTGCATAGGAATGGAGATACTCGACCCCAAAAGAAAATCCTGTCGTTACCGTAGAAACGATCCTGGATTGGGAAAGAGAAGGCATGTAAACCAGAGTATTTCATTGCGACGCAATTTCTGTGCTAATTCGTCAATGTGAGGGTGCGAGGGATACAGTAAAGAAGAAATATTGCATCGGAAAGGAAATACTCGACCCCAAAAGGAAATCGAGACGTTGCCGTAGAAACGTTCATGGATTGGGAAAGAGATGGCATGGAACCCAGAGTATTTCATTGCGACGCAATTTCTGTGTTAATTCGTCAATGTGAGGGTGCGAGGGATACAGTAAAGAAGAAATAGTGCATAGGAATGGAGATACTCGACCCCAAAAGATAATCCTGTCGTTGCCGTAGAAACGTTCCTGGATTGGGAAAGAGAAGGCATGGCATCCAGAGTATTTCATTGCGACGCAATTTCTCTGTTAATTCTTCAATGTGAGAGTGCGAGGGATAGAGCGAAAAAGAAATATTGCATCGGAAAAGAGATACTCGACCCCAAAAGAAAATCCTGTCGTTGCTGTAGAAACGTTCTTGGATTGGGAATGAGAAGTCATGGAACACAGAGTATTTCATTGCGACGCAATTACTGTTTTAATTCGTCAATGTGAGGGTGCGAGGGATACAGTAAAGAAGGAGTAGTGCATAGGAATGGAGACACTCGACCCCAAAATAAAATCCTGTCGTTGCCGTAGAAACGTTCCTGGATTGTAAAAGAGAAGGCATGGAACCCAGAGAATTTCATTGCGACGTAATTTCTGTGTTAATTTCTCAATGTGAGGGTGCAAGGGATAGAGTAATGAAGAAGTATTGCATCGGAAAGGAGATACTCGACCCCAAAACGAAATCGTGACGTTGCCGTGGAAACGTTCCTGGATTGGGAGAGAGAAGGCATGGAACACAGAGTATTTCATTGCGACGCAATTTCTGTGTTAAGTCGTCAATGTGAGGGTGCAAGGGATAGAGTAAAGAAGAAATAGTGCATAGGAATGGAGATACTCGACCCCAAAAGAAAATCCTGTCGTTGCCGTAGAAACGTTCCTGGATTGGGATAGAGAAGGCATGGAACCCGGAGTATTTCATTGCGACGCAATTTCTGTGTTAATTCGTCAATGTGAGAGTGCGAGGGATACAGTAAAGAAGAAATTCATCATCGGAATGGAGATACTCGCCTCCAAAGGAAAATCCTGTTGTTGCCGTAGAAACGTTCCTGGATTGGGTAAGAGAAATCAAAGAACCCAGAGTATTTCATTGCGACGCAATTTCTGTGTTAATTCGTCAATGTGAGGGTGCGGGGGATACAGTAAAGAACAAATAGTGCATAGGAATGGAGATACTCGACCCCAAAAGAAAATCCTGTCGTTGCCGTAGAAACGTTCCTGGATTGGGAAAGAGAAGGCATCGAACCCAGAGTATTTCATTGCGACGCAATTTCTGTGTTAAGTCGTCAATGTGAGGGTGCAAGGGATAGAGTAAAGAAGAAATATTGCATTGGAATGGAGATACGCGACCCCCAACAGGAAATCGTATCGTTGCCGTAGAATCGTTCCTGGATTGGGAAAGTGAAGGCATGGAACACAGAGTATTTCATTGCAACGCAATTTCTCTGTTAATTCGTCAATGTGAGGGTGCAAGGGATAGAGTAAAGAAGAAATATTGCATCGGAAAGGAGATACTACACCCCAAAAGGAAATCGTAACGTTGCCGTAGATACGTTCCTGGATTGGGAATGAGAAGGAATGGAACACAGAGTATTTCATTGCGACGCTATTTCTGTGTTAATTCGTCAATGTCAGTTTGCAAGGGATAGAGTAAAGAAGAAATATTGCATAGGAATGGAGATACTCGACCCCAAAATTAAATCGTAACGTTGCCGTAGAAACGATCCTGGATTGGGAAAGAGAAGGCAAGGAACCCAGAGTATTTCATTGCAACGCAATTTCTGTGTTAATTCGTCAATGTGAGGGTGCGAGGGATACAGTAAAGAAGAAATAGTGCATAGGAATGGAGATACTCGACCCCAAAAAAAAATCCTGTCGTTGCCGTAGAAACGTTCCTGGATTGGGAAAGAGAAGACATGGAACCCAGAGTATTTCATTGCGACGCAATTTCTGTGTTAATTCGTCAATGTGAGGGTGCAAGGGATAGAGTAAAGAAGAAATATTGCACCGGAAAGGAGATACTCGACCCCAAAAGAAAATCTTGAGGTTGCCGTAGAAACGTTCCTGGATTGGGAAAGAGAATGCATGGATCCCAGAGTATTTCATTGCGACGCAATTTCTGTGTTAATTCGACAATGTGAGGGTGCGAGGGATACAGTAAAGAAGAAATAGTGCATAGGAATGGAGATACTCGACCCCAAAGGAAAATCCCGTCGTTGCCGTAGAAACGTTACTGGATTGGGAAAGAGAAGGCATGGAACCCAGAGTATTTCATTGCGATGCAATTTCTGTGTTAATTCGTCAATGTGAGGGTGCGAGGGATACAGTGAAGAAGAAATAGTGCATAGGAATGGAGATACTCGACCCCAAAAGAAAATCCTGTCGCTGCCGTAGAAACGTTCCTGGATTGGGAAAGAGAAGACATGGAACCCAGAGTATTTCATTGCGACGCAATTTCTGTGTTAATTCGTCAATGTGAGGGTGCAAGGGATAGAGTAAAGAAGAAATATTGCACCGGAAAGGAGATACTCGACCCCAAAAGAAAATCTTGAGGTTGCCGTAGAAACGTTCCTGGATTGGGAAAAAGAAGGCATGGATCCCAGAGTATTTCATTGCGACGCAATTTCTGTGTTAATTCGACAATGTGAGGGTGCGAGGGATACAGTAAAGAAGAAATAGTGCATAGGAATGGAGATACTCGACCCCAAAGGAAAATCCCGTCGTTGCCGTAGAAACGTTACTGGATTGGGAAAGAGAAGGCATGGAACCCAGAGTATTTCATTGCGATGCAATTTCTGTGTTAATTCGTCAATGTGAGGGTGCGAGGGATACAGTGAAGAAGAAATAGTGCATAGGAATGGAGATACTCGACCCCAAAAGAAAATCCTGTCGCTGCCGTAGAAACGTTCCTGGATTGGGAAAGAGAAGGCATGGAACCCAGAGTATTTCATTGCGACGCAATTTCTGTGTCAATTCGTCAATGTGAGGGTGCGAGGGATACAGTAAAGAAGAAATAGTGCATAGGAATGGAGATACTCGACCCCAAAAGAAAATCCTGTCGTTGCCGTAGAAACGTTCCTGGATTGGGAAAGAGAAGGCATGGAACCCAGAGTATTTCATTGCGACGCAATTTCTGTGTTAATTCGTCAATGTGAGGGTGCAAAGGATAGAGTAAAGAAGAAATATTGCATCGGAATGGAGAACCTCGACTCCAAAAGAAAATCCTGTCGTTGCCGTAGAAACGTTCCTGGATTGGGAATGAGAAGGCATGGAACACAGAGTATTTCATTGCGACGCAATTTCTGTGTTAATTCGTCAATGCGAGGGTGCAAGGTAAAGAGTAAAGAAGAAATAGTGCATAGGAATGGAGATACTCGACCCCAAAAGAAAATCCTGTCGTTGCCGTAGAAACGTTCCTGGATTGGAAAAGAGAAGGCATGGAACCCAGTGTATTTCATTGTGACGCAATTTCTGTGTTAATTCGTCAATGTGAGGGTGCAAAGGATAAAGTAAAGAAGAAATATTGCATCGGAAAGGAGATACTCGACCCCAAAGGAAATCGTGACGTTGCCGTAGAAACGTTCCTGGATTGGGAAAGAGAAGGCATGGAACACAGAGTATTTCATTGCCAGGCAATTTCTGTGTTAATTCGTAAATGTGAGAGTGCAAGGGATAGAGTAAAGAAGAAATAGTGCATAGGAATGGAGATACTCGACCCCAAAAGAAAATTTTGTCGTTGCCGTAGAAACGTCCCTGGACTGGGAAGGAGACGGCATGGAACCCAGAGTATTTCATTGTGACGAAATTTCTGTGTTAATTTCTCAATGTGGGGGTGCAAGGGATAGAGTAATGAAGAAGTATTGCATCGGAAAGGAGATACTCGACCCCAAAACGAAATCGTTACGTTGCCGTGGAAACGTTCCTGGATTGGGAGAGAGAAGGCATGGAACACAGAGTATTTCATTGCGACGCAATTTTTGTGTTAAGTCGTCAATGTGAGGGTGCAAGGGATAGAGTAAAGAAGAAATAGTGCATAGGAATGGAGATACTCGACCCCAAAAGAAAATCCTGTCGTTGCCGTAGAAACGTTCCTGGATTGGGACGGAGAAGGCATGGAACCCAGAGTATTTCATTGCGACGCAATTTCTGTGTTAATTCGTCAATGTGAGAGTGCGAGGGATACAGTAAAGAAGAAATTCTTCATCGGAATGGAGATACTCGCCTCCAAAAGAAAATCCTGTTGTTGCCGTAGAAACGTTCCTGGATTGGGTAAGAGAAATCATGGAACCCAGAGTATTTCATTGCGACGCAATTTCTGTGTTAATTCGTCAATGTGAGGGTGCAAGGGATACAGTAAAGAACAAATAGTGCATAGGAATGGAGATACTCGACCCGAAAAGAAAGTCCTGTCGTTGCCGTAGAAACGATCCTGGATTGGGAAAGAGAAGGCATGGAAGCCAGAGTATTTCATTGCGACGCAATTTCTGTGCTAATTCGTCAATGTGAGGGTGCGAGGGATACAGTAAAGAAGAAATATTGCATCGGAAAGGAAATACTCGACCCCAAGAAGGAAATCGAGACGTTGCCGTAGAAACGTTTCTGGATTGGGAAAGAGAAGGCATGGAACCCAGAGTATTTCATTGCGACGCAATTTCTGTGTTAATTCGTCAATGTGAGGGTGCGAGGGATACAGTAAAGAAGAAATAGTGCATAGGAATGGAGATACTCGACCCCAAAAGAAAATCCTGTCGTTGCCGTAGTAACGTTCCTGGATTGGGAAAGAGAAGGCATGGCACCCAGAGTATTTCATTGCGACGCAATTTCTGTGTTAATTCTTCAATGTGAGAGTGCGAGGGATAGAGCGAAGAAGAAATATTGCATCGGAAAAGAGATACTCGACCCCAAAAGAAAATCCTGTCGTTGCCGTAGAAACGTTCTTGGATTGGGAATGAGAAGTCATGGAACACAGAGTATTTCATTGCGACGCAATTACTGTTTTAATTCGTCAATGTGAGGGTGCGAGGGATACAGTAAAGAAGGAGTAGTGCATAGGAATGGAGACACTCGACCCCAAAATAAAATCCTGTCGTTGCCGTAGAAACGTTCCTGGATTGTAAAAGAGAAGGCATGGAACCCAGAGCATTTCATTGCGACGCAATTTCTGTGTTAATTTCTCAATGTGAGGGTGCAAGGGATAGAGTAATGAAGAAGTATTGCATCGGAAAGGAGATACTCGACCCCAAAACGAAATCGTGACGTTGCCGTGGAAACGTTCCTGGATTGGGAGAGAGAAGGCATGGAACACAGAGTATTTCATTGCGACGCAATTTCTGTGTTAAGTCGTCAATGTGAGGGTGCAAGGGATAGAGTAAAGAAGAAATAGTGCATAGGAATGGAGATACTCGACCCCAAAAGAAAATCCTGTCGTTGCCGTAGAAACGTTCCTGGATTGGGATAGAGAAGGCATGGAACCCGGAGTATTTCATTGCGACGCAATTTCTGTGTTAATTCGTCAATGTGAGAGTGCGAGGGATACAGTAAAGAAGAAATTCATCATCGGAGTGGAGATACTCGCCTCCAAAAGAAAATCCTGTTGTTGCCGTAGAAACGTTCCTGGATTGGGTAAGAGAAATCAAAGAACCCAGAGTATTTCATTGCGACGCAATTTCTGTGTTAATTCGACAATGTGAGGGTGCGAGGGATACAGTAAAGAAGAAATAGTGCATAGGAATGGAGATACTCGACCCCAAAGGAAAATCCCGTCGTTGCCGTTGAAACGTTACTGGATTGGGAAAGAGAAGGCATGGAACCCAGAGTATTTCATTGCGATGCAATTTCTGTGTTAATTCGTCAATGTGAGGGTGCGAGGGATACAGTGAAGAAGAAATAGTGCATAGGAATGGAGATACTCGACCCCAAAAGAAAATCCTGTCGCTGCCGTAGAAACGTTCCTGGATTGGGAAAGAGAAGGCATGGAACCCAGAGTATTTCATTGCGACGCAATTTCTGTGTCAATTCGTCAATGTGAGGGTGCGAGGGATACAGTAAAGAAGAAATAGTGCATAGGAATGGAGATACTCGACCCCAAAAGAAAATCCTGACGTTGCCGTAGAAACGTTCCTGGATTGGGAAAGAGAAGGCATGGAACCCAGAGAATTTCATTGCGACGCAATTTCTGTGTTAATTCGTCAATGCGAGGGTGCAAGGGATAGAGTAAAGAAGAAATAGTGCATAGGAATGGAGATACTCGACCCCAAAAGAAAATCCTGTCGTTGCCGTAGAAACGTTCCTGGATTGGAAAAGAGAAGGCATGGAACCCAGTGTATTTCATTGTGACGCAATTTCTATGTTAATTCGTCAATGTGAGGGTGCAAGGGATAAAGTAAAGATGAAATATTGCATCGGAAAGGAGATACTCGACCCCAAAGGAAATCGTGACGTTGCCAAAGAAACGTTTCTGGATTGGGAAAGAGAAGGCATGGAACACAGAGTATTTCATTGCCAGGCAATTTCTGTGTTAATTGGTCAATGTGAGAGTGCAAGGGATAGAGTAAAGAAGAAATAGTGCATAGGAATGGAGATACTCGACCCCAAAAGAAAATGTTGTCGTTGCCGTAGAAACGTCCCTGGACTGGGAAGGAGAAGGCATGGAACCCAGAGTATTTCATAGTGACGCAATTTCTGTGTTAATTTCTCAATGTGAGGGTGCAAGGGATAGAGTAATGAAGAAGTATTGCATCGGAAAGGAGATACTCGACCCCAAAACGAAATCGTGACGTTGCCGTGGAAACGTTCCTGGATTGGGAGAGAGAAGGCATGGAACACAGAGTATTTCATTGCGACGCAATTTCTGTGTTAATTCGTCAATGTGAGAGTGCGAGGGATACAGTAAAGAAGAAATTCTTCATTGGAATGGAGATACTCGCCTCCAAAAGAAAATCCTGTTGTTGCCGTAGAAACGTTCCTGGATTGGGTAAGAGAAATCAAAGAACCCAGAGTATTTCATTGCGACGCAATTTCTGTGTTAATTCGTCAATGTGAGGGTGTGGGGGATACAGTAAAGAACAAATAGTGCATAGGAATGGAGATACTCGACCCCAAAAGAAAATCCTGTCGTTGCCGTAGAAACGATCCTGGATTGGGAAAGAGAAGGCATGTAAACCAGAGTATTTCATTGCGACGCAATTTCTGTGCTAATTCGTCAATGTGAGGGTGCGAGGGATACAGTAAAGAAGAAATATTGCATCGTAAAGGAAATACTCGACCCCAAAAGGAAATCGAGACGTTGCCGTAGAAACGTTCATGGATTGGGAAAGAGATGGCATGGAACCCAGAGTATTTCATTGCGACGCAATTTCTGTGTTAATTCGTCAATGTGAGGGTGCGAGGGATACAGTAAAGAAGAAATAATGCATAGGAATGGAGATACTCGACCCCAAAAGAAAATCCTGTCGTTGCCGTAGAAACGTTCCTGGATTGGGAAAGAGAAGGCATGGCATCCAGAGTATTTCATTGCGACGCAATTTCTCTGTTAATTCTTCAATGTGAGAGTGCGAGGGATAGAGCGAAAAAGAGATATTGCATCAGAAAAGAGATACTCGACCCCAAAAGAAAATCCTGTCGTTGCCGTAGAAACGTTCTTGGATTGGGAATGAGAAGTCATGGAACACAGAGTATTTCATTGCGACGCAATTACTGTTTTAATTCGTCAATGTGAGGGTGTGAGGGATACAGTAAAGAAGGAGTAGTGCATAGGAATGGAGACACTCGACCCCAAAATAAAATCCTGTCGTTGCCGTAGAAACGTTCCTGGATTGTAAAAGAGAAGGCATGGAACCCAGAGCATTTCATTGCGCCGCAATTTCTGTGTTAATTTCTCAATGTGAGGGTGCAAGGGATAGAGTAATGAAGAAGTATTGCATCGGAAAGGAGATACTCGACCCCAAAACGAAATCGTGACGTTGCCGTGGAAACGTTCCTGGATTGGGAGAGAGAAGGCATGGAACACAGAGTATTTCATTGCGACGCAATTTCTGTGTTAAGTCGTCAATGTGAGGGTGCAAGGGATAGAGTAAAGAAGAAATATTGCACCGGAAAGGAGATACTCGACCCCAAAAGAAAATCTTGAGGTTGCCGTAGAAACGTTCCTGGATTGGGAAAAAGAAGGCATGGATCCCAGAGTATTTCATTGCGACGCAATTTCTGTGTTAATTCGACAATGTGAGGGTGCGAGGGATACAGTAAAGAAGAAATAGTGCATAGGAATGGAGATACTCGACCCCAAAGGAAAATCCCGTCGTTGCCGTAGAAACGTTACTGGATTGGGAAAGAGAAGGCATGGAACCCAGAGTATTTCATTGCGATGCAATTTCTGTGTTAATTCGTCAATGTGAGGGTGCGAGGGATACAGTGAAGAAGAAATAGTGCATAGGAATGGAGATACTCGACCCCAAAAGAAAATCCTGTCGCTGCCGTAGAAACGTTCCTGGATTGGGAAAGAGAAGGCATGGAACCCAGAGCATTTCATTGCGACGCAATTTCTGTGTCAATTCGTCAATGTGAGGGTGCGAGGGATACAGTAAAGAAGAAATAGTGCATAGGAATGGAGATACTCGACCCCAAAAGAAAATCCTGTCGTTGCCGTAGAAACGTTCCTGGATTGGGAAAGAGAAGGCATGGAACCCAGAGTATTTCATTGCGACGCAATTTCTGTGTTAATTCGTCAATGTGAGGGTGCAAAGGATAGAGTAAAGAAGAAATATTGCATCGGAATGGAGAACCTCGACTCCAAAAGAAAATCCTGTCGTTGCCGTAGAAACGTTCCTGGATTGGGAATGAGAAGGCATGGAACACAGAGTATTTCATTGCGACGCAATTTCTGCGTTAATTCGTCAATGCGAGGGTGCAAGGTAAAGAGTAAAGAAGAAATAGTGCATAGGAATGGAGATACTCGACCCCAAAAGAAAATCCTGTCGTTGCCGTAGAAACGTTCCTGGATTGGAAAAGAGAAGGCATGGAACCCAGTGTATTTCATTGTGACGCAATTTCTGTGTTAATTCGTCAATGTGAGGGTGCAAAGGATAAAGTAAAGAAGAAATATTGCATCGGAAAGGAGATACTCGACCCCAAAGGAAATCGTGACGTTGCCGTAGAAACGTTCCTGGATTGGGAAAGAGAAGGCATGGAACACAGAGTATTTCATTGCCAGGCAATTTCTGTGTTAATTCGTAAATGTGAGAGTGCAAGGGATAGAGTAAAGAAGAAATAGTGCATAGGAATGGAGATACTCGACCCCAAAAGAAAATTTTGTCGTTGCCGAAGAAACGTCCCTGGACTGGGAAGGAGACGGCATGGAACCCAGAGTATTTCATTGTGACGAAATTTCTGTGTTAATTTCTCAATGTGGGGGTGCAAGGGATAGAGTAATGAAGAAGTATTGCATCGGAAAGGAGATACTCGACCCCAAAACGAAATCGTGACGTTGCCGTGGAAACGTTCCTGGATTGGGAGAGAGAAGGCATGGAACACAGAGTATTTCATTGCGACGCAATTTCTGTGTTAAGTCGTCAATGTGAGGGTGCAAGGGATAGAGTAAAGAAGAAATAGTGCATAGGAATGGAGATACTCGACCCCAAAAGAAAATCCTGTCGTTGCCGTAGAAACGTTCCTGGATTGGGATAGAGAAGGCATGGAACCCGGAGTATTTCATTGCGACGCAATTTCTGTGTTAATTCGTCAATGTGAGAGTGCGAGGGATACAGTAAAGAAGAAATTCATCATCGGAGTGGAGATACTCGCCTCCAAAAGAAAATCCTGTTGTTGCCGTAGAAACGTTCCTGGATTGGGTAAGAGAAATCAAAGAACCCAGAGTATTTCATTGCGACGCAATTTCTGTGTTAATTCGACAATGTGAGGGTGCGAGGGATACGGTAAAGAAGAAATAGTGCATAGGAATGGAGATACTCGACCCCAAAGGAAAATCCCGTCGTTGCCGTTGAAACGTTACTGGATTGGGAAAGAGAAGGCATGGAACCCAGAGTATTTCATTGCGATGCAATTTCTGTGTTAATTCGTCAATGTGAGGGTGCGAGGGATACAGTGAAGAAGAAATAGTGCATAGGAATGGAGATACTCGACCCCAAAAGAAAATCCTGTCGCTGCCGTAGAAACGTTCCTGGATTGGGAAAGAGAAGGCATGGAACCCAGAGTATTTCATTGCGACGCAATTTCTGTGTCAATTCGTCAATGTGAGGGTGCGAGGGATACAGTAAAGAAGAAATAGTGCATAGGAATGGAGATACTCGACCCCAAAAGAAAATCCTGACGTTGCCGTAGAAACGTTCCTGGATTGGGAAAGAGAAGGCATGGAACCCAGAGAATTTCATTGCGACGCAATTTCTGTGTTAATTCGTCAATGCGAGGGTGCAAGGGATAGAGTAAAGAAGAAATAGTGCATAGGAATGGAGATACTCGACCCCAAAAGAAAATCCTGTCGTTGCCGTAGAAACGTTCCTGGATTGGAAAAGAGAAGGCATGGAACCCAGTGTATTTCATTGTGACGCAATTTCTATGTTAATTCGTCAATGTGAGGGTGCAAGGGATAAAGTAAAGATGAAATATTGCATCGGAAAGGAGATACTCGACCCCAAAGGAAATCGTGACGTTGCCAAAGAAACGTTTCTGGATTGGGAAAGAGAAGGCATGGAACACAGAGTATTTCATTGCCAGGCAATTTCTGTGTTAATTGGTCAATGTGAGAGTGCAAGGGATAGAGTAAAGAAGAAATAGTGCATAGGAATGGAGATACTCGACCCCAAAAGAAAATGTTGTCGTTGCCGTAGAAACGTCCCTGGACTGGGAAGGAGAAGGCATGGAACCCAGAGTATTTCATAGTGACGCAATTTCTGTGTTAATTTCTCAATGTGAGGGTGCAAGGGATAGAGTAATGAAGAAGTATTGCATCGGAAAGGAGATACTCGACCCCAAAACGAAATCGTGACGTTGCCGTGGAAACGTTCCTGGATTGGGAGAGAGAAGGCATGGAACACAGAGTATTTCATTGCGACGCAATTTCTGTGTTAAGTCGTCAATGTGAGGGTGCAAGGGATAGAGTAAAGAAGAAATAGTGCATAGGAATGGAGATACTCGACCCCAAAAGAAAATCCTGTCGTTGCCGTAGAAACGTTCCTGGATTAGGATAGAGAAGGCATGGAACACGGAGTATTTCATTGCGACGCAATTTCTGTGTTAATTCGTCAATGTGAGAGTGCGAGGGATACAGTAAAGAAGAAATTCTTCATTGGAATGGAGATACTCGCCTCCAAAAGAAAATCCTGTTGTTGCCGTAGAAACGTTCCTGGATTGGGTAAGAGAAATCAAAGAACCCAGAGTATTTCATTGCGACGCAATTTCTGTGTTAATTCGTCAATGTGAGGGTGTGGGGGATACAGTAAAGAACAAATAGTGCATAGGAATGGAGATACTCGACCCCAAAAGAAAATCCTGTCGTTGCCGTAGAAACGATCCTGGATTGGGAAAGAGAAGGCATGTAAACCAGAGTATTTCATTGCGACGCAATTTCTGTGCTAATTCGTCAATGTGAGGGTGCGAGGGATACAGTAAAGAAGAAATATTGCATCGTAAAGGAAATACTCGACCCCAAAAGGAAATCGAGACGTTGCCGTAGAAACGTTCATGGATTGGGAAAGAGATGGCATGGAACCCAGAGTATTTCATTGCGACGCAATTTCTGTGTTAATTCGTCAATGTGAGGGTGCGAGGGATACAGTAAAGAAGAAATAATGCATAGGAATGGAGATACTCGACCCCAAAAGAAAATCCTGTCGTTGCCGTAGAAACGTTCCTGGATTGGGAAAGAGAAGGCATGGCATCCAGAGTATTTCATTGCGACGCAATTTCTCTGTTAATTCTTCAATGTGAGAGTGCGAGGGATAGAGCGAAAAAGAGATATTGCATCAGAAAAGAGATACTCGACCCCAAAAGAAAATCCTGTCGTTGCCGTAGAAACGTTCTTGGATTGGGAATGAGAAGTCATGGAACACAGAGTATTTCATTGCGACGCAATTACTGTTTTAATTCGTCAATGTGAGGGTGTGAGGGATACAGTAAAGAAGGAGTAGTGCATAGGAATGGAGACACTCGACCCCAAAATAAAATCCTGTCGTTGCCGTAGAAACGTTCCTGGATTGTAAAAGAGAAGGCATGGAACCCAGAGCATTTCATTGCGCCGCAATTTCTGTGTTAATTTCTCAATGTGAGGGTGCAAGGGATAGAGTAATGAAGAAGTATTGCATCGGAAAGGAGATACTCGACCCCAAAACGAAATCGTGACGTTGCCGTGGAAACGTTCCTGGATTGGGAGAGAGAAGGCATGGAACACAGAGTATTTCATTGCGACGCAATTTCTGTGTTAAGTCGTCAATGTGAGGGTGCAAGGGATAGAGTAAAGAAGAAATATTGCACCGGAAAGGAGATACTCGACCCCAAAAGAAAATCTTGAGGTTGCCGTAGAAACGTTCCTGGATTGGGAAAAAGAAGGCATGGATCCCAGAGTATTTCATTGCGACGCAATTTCTGTGTTAATTCGACAATGTGAGGGTGCGAGGGATACAGTAAAGAAGAAATAGTGCATAGGAATGGAGATACTCGACCCCAAAGGAAAATCCCGTCGTTGCCGTAGAAACGTTACTGGATTGGGAAAGAGAAGGCATGGAACCCAGAGTATTTCATTGCGATGCAATTTCTGTGTTAATTCGTCAATGTGAGGGTGCGAGGGATACAGTGAAGAAGAAATAGTGCATAGGAATGGAGATACTCGACCCCAAAAGAAAATCCTGTCGCTGCCGTAGAAACGTTCCTGGATTGGGAAAGAGAAGGCATGGAACCCAGAGCATTTCATTGCGACGCAATTTCTGTGTCAATTCGTCAATGTGAGGGTGCGAGGGATACAGTAAAGAAGAAATAGTGCATAGGAATGGAGATACTCGACCCCAAAAGAAAATCCTGTCGTTGCCGTAGAAACGTTCCTGGATTGGGAAAGAGAAGGCATGGAACCCAGAGTATTTCATTGCGACGCAATTTCTGTGTTAATTCGTCAATGTGAGGGTGCAAAGGATAGAGTAAAGAAGAAATATTGCATCGGAATGGAGAACCTCGACTCCAAAAGAAAATCCTGTCGTTGCCGTAGAAACGTTCCTGGATTGGGAATGAGAAGGCATGGAACACAGAGTATTTCATTGCGACGCAATTTCTGCGTTAATTCGTCAATGCGAGGGTGCAAGGTAAAGAGTAAAGAAGAAATAGTGCATAGGAATGGAGATACTCGACCCCAAAAGAAAATCCTGTCGTTGCCGTAGAAACGTTCCTGGATTGGAAAAGAGAAGGCATGGAACCCAGTGTATTTCATTGTGACGCAATTTCTGTGTTAATTCGTCAATGTGAGGGTGCAAAGGATAAAGTAAAGAAGAAATATTGCATCGGAAAGGAGATACTCGACCCCAAAGGAAATCGTGACGTTGCCGTAGAAACGTTCCTGGATTGGGAAAGAGAAGGCATGGAACACAGAGTATTTCATTGCCAGGCAATTTCTGTGTTAATTCGTAAATGTGAGAGTGCAAGGGATAGAGTAAAGAAGAAATAGTGCATAGGAATGGAGATACTCGACCCCAAAAGAAAATTTTGTCGTTGCCGAAGAAACGTCCCTGGACTGGGAAGGAGACGGCATGGAACCCAGAGTATTTCATTGTGACGAAATTTCTGTGTTAATTTCTCAATGTGGGGGTGCAAGGGATAGAGTAATGAAGAAGTATTGCATCGGAAAGGAGATACTCGACCCCAAAACGAAATCGTTACGTTGCCGTGGAAACGTTCCTGGATTGGGAGAGAGAAGGCATGGAACACAGAGTATTTTATTGCGACGCAATTTTTGTGTTAAGTCGTCAATGTGAGGGTGCAAGGGATAGAGTAAAGAAGAAATAGTGCATAGGAATGGAGATACTCGACCCCAAAAGAAAATCCTGTCGTTGCCGTAGAAACGTTCCTGGATTGGGACGGAGAAGGCATGGAACCCAGAGTATTTCATTGCGACGCAATTTCTGTGTTAATTCGTCAATGTGAGAGTGCGAGGGATACAGTAAAGAAGAAATTCTTCATCGGAATGGAGATACTCGCCTCCAAAAGAAAATCCTGTTGTTGCCGTAGAAACGTTCCTGGATTGGGTAAGAGAAATCATGGAACCCAGAGTATTTCATTGCGACGCAATTTCTGTGTTAATTCGTCAATGTGAGGGTGCAAGGGATACAGTAAAGAACAAATAGTGCATAGGAATGGAGATACTCGACCCCAAAAGAAAGTCCTGTCGTTGCCGTAGAAACGATCCTGGATTGGGAAAGAGAAGGCATGGAAGCCAGAGTATTTCATTGCGACGCAATTTCTGTGCTAATTCGTCAATGTGAGGGTGCGAGGGATACAGTAAAGAAGAAATATTGCATCGGAAAGGAAATACTCGACCCCAAGATGGAAATCGAGACGTTGCCGTAGAAACGTTTCTGGATTGGGAAAGAGAAGGCATGGAACCCAGAGTATTTCATTGCGACGCAATTTCTGTGTTAATTCGTCAATGTGAGGGTGCGAGGGATACAGTAAAGAAGAAATAGTGCATAGGAATGGAGATACTCGACCCCAAAAGAAAATCCTGTCGTTGCCGTAGAAACGTTCCTGGATTGGGAAAGAGAAGGCATGGCACCCAGAGTATTTCATTGCGACGCAATTTCTGTGTTAATTCTTCAATGTGAGAGTGCGAGGGATAGAGCGAAGAAGAAATATTGCATCGGAAAAGAGATACTCGGCCCCAAAAGAAAATCCTGTCGTTGCCGTAGAAACGTTCTTGGATTGGGAATGAGAAGTCATGGAACACAGAGTATTTCATTGCGACGCAATTACTGTTTTAATTCGTCAATGTGAGGGTGCGAGGGATACAGTAAAGAAGGAGTAGTGCATAGGAATGGAGACACTCGACCCCAAAATAAAATCCTGTCGTTGCCGTAGAAACGTTCCTGGATTGTAAAAGAGAAGGCATGGAACCCAGAGCATTTCATTGCGACGCAATTTCTGTGTTAATTTCTCAATGTGAGGGTGCAAGGGATAGAGTAATGAAGAAGTATTGCATCGGAAAGGAGATACTCGACCCCAGAACGAAATCGTGACGTTGCCGTGGAAACGTTCCTGGATTGGGAGAGAGAAGGCATGGAACACAGAGTATTTCATTGCGACGCAATTTCTGTGTTAAGTCGTCAATGTGAGGGTGCAAGGGATAGAGTAAAGAAGAAATAGTGCATAGGAATGGAGATACTCGACCCCAAAAGAAAATCCTGTCGTTGCCGTAGAAACGTTCCTGGATTGGGATAGAGAAGGCATGGAACCCGGAGTATTTCATTGCGACGCAATTTCTGTGTTAATTCGTCAATGTGAGAGTGCGAGGGATACAGTAAAGAAGAAATTCATCATCGGAGTGGAGATACTCGCCTCCAAAAGAAAATCCTGTCGTTGCCGTAGAAACGTTCCTGGATTGGGAAAGAGAAGGCATCGAACCCAGAGTATTTCATTGCGACGCAATTTCTGTGTTAATTCGTCAATGTGAGGGTGCAAGGGATAGAGTAAAGAAGAAATATTGCATCGGAATGGAGATACGCGACCCCCAACAGGAAATCGTATCGTTGCCGTAGAAACGTTCCTGGATTGGGAAGGAGAAGGCATGGAACACAGAGTATTTCATTGCAACGCAATTTCTCTGTTAATTCGTCAATGTGAGGGTGCAAGGGATAGAGTAAAGAAGAAATATTGCATCGGAAAGGAGATACTACACCCCAAAAGGAAATCGTAACGTTGCCGTAGATACGTTCCTGGATCGGGAATGAGAAGGAATGGAACACAGAGTGTTTCATTGCGACGCTATTTCTGTGTTAATTCGTCAATGTCAGTTTGCAAGGGATAGAGTAAAGAAGAAATATTGCATAGGAATGGAGATACTCGACCCCAAAATTAAATCGTAACGTTGCCGTAGAAACGTTCCTGGATTGGGAAAGAGAAGGCAAGGAACCCAGAGTATTTCATTGCAACGCAATTTCTGTGTTAATTCGTCAATGTGAGGGTGCGAGGGATACAGTAAAGAAGAAATAGTGCATAGGAATGGAGATACTCGACCCCAAAAAAAAATCCTGTCGTTGCCGTAGAAACGTTCCTGGATTGGGAAAGAGAAGACATGGAACCCAGAGAATTTCATTGCGACGCAATTTCTGTGTTAATTCGTCAATGTGAGGGTGCAAGGGATAGAGTAAAGAAGAAATATTGCACCGGAAAGGAGATACTCGACCCCAAAAGAAAATCTTGAGGTTGCCGTAGAAACGTTCCTGGATTGGGAAAGAGAAGGCATGGATCCCAGAGTATTTCATTGCGACGCAATTTCTGTGTTAATTCGACAATGTGAGGGTGCGAGGGATACAGTAAAGAAGAAATAGTGCATAGGAATGGAGATACTCGACCCCAAAGGAAAATCCCGTCGTTGCCGTTGAAACGTTACTGGATTGGGAAAGAGAAGGCATGGAACCCAGAGTATTTCATTGCGATGCAATTTCTGTGTTAATTCGTCAATGTGAGGGTGCGAGGGATACAGTGAAGAAGAAATAGTGCATAGGAATGGAGATACTCGACCCCAAAAGAAAATCCTGTCGCTGCCGTAGAAACGTTCCTGGATTGGGAAAGAGAAGGCATGGAACCCAGAGTATTTCATTGCGACGCAATTTCTGTGTTAATTCGTCAATGCGAGGGTGCAAGGGATAGAGTAAAGAAGAAATAGTGCATAGGAATGGAGATACTCGACCCCAAAAGAAAATCCTGTCGTTGCCGTAGAAACGTTCCTGGATTGGAAAAGAGAAGGCATGGAACCCAGTGTATTTCATTGTGACGCAATTTCTATGTTAATTCGTCAATGTGAGGGTGCAAGGGATAAAGTAAAGATGAAATATTGCATAGGAAAGGAGATACTCGACCCCAAAGGAAATCGTGACGTTGCCAAAGAAACGTTTCTGGATTGGGAAAGAGAAGGCATGGAACACAGGGTATTTCATTGCCAGGCAATTTCTGTGTTAATTGGTCAATGTGAGAGTGCAAGGGATAGAGTAAAGAAGAAATAGTGCATAGGAATGGAGATACTCGACCCCAAAAGAAAATGTTGTCGTTGCCGTAGAAACGTCCCTGGACTGGGAAGGAGAAGGCATGGAACCCAGAGTACTTCATAGTGACGCAATTTCTGTGTTAATTTCTCAATGTGAGGGTGCAAGGGATAGAGTAATGAAGAAGTATTGCATCGGAAAGGAGATACTCGACCCCAAAACGAAATCGTGACGTTGCCGTGGAAACGATCCTGGATTGGGAGAGAGAAGGCATGGAACACAGAGTATTTCATTGCGACGCAATTTCTGTGTTAAGTCGTCAATGTGAGGGTGCAAGGGATAGAGTAAAGAAGAAATAGTGCATAGGAATGGAGATACTCGACCCCAAAAGAAAATCCTGTCGTTGCCGTAGAAACGTTCCTGGATTGGGATAGAGAAGGCATGGAACACGGAGTATTTCATTGCGACGCAATTTCTGTGTTAATTCGTCAATGTGAGAGTGCGAGGGATACAGTAAAGAAGAAATTCTTCATTGGAATGGAGATACTCGCCTCCAAAAGAAAATCCTGTTGTTGCCGTAGAAACGTTCCTGGATTGGGTTAGAGAAATCAAAGAACCCAGAGTATTTCATTGCGACGCAATTTCTGTGTTAATTCGTCAATGTGAGGGTGTGGGGGATACAGTAAAGAACAAATAGTGCATAGGAATGGAAATACTCGACCCCAAAAGAAAATCCTGTCGTTGCCGTAGAAACGATCCTGGATTGGGAAAGAGAAGGCATGTAAACCAGAGTATTTCATTGCGACGCAATTTCTGTGCTAATTCGTCAATGTGAGGGTGCGAGGGATACAGTAAAGAAGAAATATTGCATCGGAAAGGAAATACTCGACCCCAAAAGGAAATCGAGACGTTGCCGTAGAAACGTTCATGGATTGGGAAAGAGATGGCATGGAACCCAGAGTATTTCATTGCGACGCAATTTCTGTGTTAATTCGTCAATGTGAGGGTGCGAGGGATACAGTAAAGAAGAAATAATGCATAGGAATGGAGATACTCGACCCCAAAAGAAAATCCTGTCGTTGCCGTAGAAACGTTCCTGGATTGGGAAAGAGAAGGCATGGCATCCAGAGTATTTCATTGCGACGCAATTTCTCTGTTAATTCTTCAATGTGAGAGTGCGAGGGATAGAGCGAAAAAGAGATATTGCATCAGAAAAGAGATACTCGACCCCAAAAGAAAATCCTGTCGTTGCCGTAGAAACGTTCTTGGATTGGGAATGAGAAGTCATGGAACACAGAGTATTTCATTGCGACGCAATTACTGTTTTAATTCGTCAATGTGAGGGTGCGAGGGATACAGTAAAGAAGGAGTAGTGCATAGGAATGGAGACACTCGACCCCAAAATAAAATCCTGTCGTTGCTGTAGAAACGTTCCTGGATTGTAAAAGAGAAGGCATGGAACCCAGAGCATTTCATTGCGACGCAATTTCTGTGTTAATTTCTCAATGTGAGGGTGCAAGGGATAGAGTAATGAAGAAGTATTGCATCGGAAAGGAGATACTCGACCCCAAAACGAAATCGTGACGTTGCCGTGGAAACGTTCCTGGATTGGGAGAGAGAAGGCATGGAACACAGAGTATTTCATTGCGACGCAATTTCTGTGTTAAGTCGTCAATGTGAGGGTGCAAGGGATAGAGTAAAGAAGAAATAGTGCATAGGAATGGAGATACTCGACCCCAAAAGAAAATCCTGTCGTTGCCGTAGAAACGTTCCTGGATTGGGATAGAGAAGGCATGGAACACGGAGTATTTCATTGCGACGCAATTTCTGTGTTAATTCGTCAATGTGAGAGTGCGAGGGATACAGTAAAGAAGAAATTCTTCATTGGAATGGAGATACTCGCCTCCAAAAGAAAATCCTGTTGTTGCCGTAGAAACGTTCCTGGATTGGGTAAGAGAAATCAAAGAACCCAGAGTATTTCATTGCGACGCAATTTCTGTGTTAATTCGTCAATGTGAGGGTGTGGGGGATACAGTAAAGAACAAATAGTGCATAGGAATGGAGATACTCGACCCCAAAAGAAAATCCTGTCGTTGCCGTAGAAACGATCCTGGATTGGGAAAGAGAAGGCATGTAAACCAGAGTATTTCATTGCGACGCAATTTCTGTGCTAATTCGTCAATGTGAGGGTGCGAGGGATACAGTAAAGAAGAAATATTGCATCGGAAAGGAAATACTCGACCCCAAAAGGAAATCGAGACGTTGCCGTAGAAACGTTCATGGATTGGGAAAGAGATGGCATGGAACCCAGAGTATTTCATTGCGACGCAATTTCTGTGTTAATTCGTCAATGTGAGGGTGCGAGGGATACAGTAAAGAAGAAATAATGCATAGGAATGGAGATACTCGACCCCAAAACAAAATCCTGTCGTTGCCGTAGAAACGTTCCTGGATTGGGAAAGAGAAGGCATGGCATCCAGAGTATTTCATTGCGACGCAATTTCTCTGTTAATTCTTCAATGTGAGAGTGCGAGGGATAGAGCGAAAAAGAGATATTGCATCAGAAAAGAGATACTCGACCCCAAAAGAAAATCCTGTCGTTGCCGTAGAAACGTTCTTGGATTGGGAATGAGAAGTCATGGAACACAGAGTATTTCATTGCGACGCAATTACTGTTTTAATTCGTCAATGTGAGGGTGCGAGGGATACAGTAAAGAAGGAGTAGTGCATAGGAATGGAGACACTCGACCCCAAAATAAAATCCTTTCGTTGCTGTAGAAACGTTCCTGGATTGTAAAAGAGAAGGCATGGAACCCAGAGCATTTCATTGCGACGCAATTTCTGTGTTAATTTCTCAATGTGAGGGTGCAAGGGATAGAGTAATGAAGAAGTATTGCATCGGAAAGGAGATACTCGACCCCAAAACGAAATCGTGACGTTGCCGTGGAAACGTTCCTGGATTGGGAGAGAGAAGGCATGGAACACAGAGTATTTCATTGCGACGCAATTTCTGTGTTAAGTCGTCAATGTGAGGGTGCAAGGGATAGAGTAAAGAAGAAATAGTGCATAGGAATGGAGATACTCGACCCCAAAAGAAAATCCTGTCGTTGCCGTAGAAACGTTCCTGGATTGGGATAGAGAAGGCATGGGACCCGGAGTATTTCATTGCGACGCAATTTCTGTGTTAATTCGTCAATGTGAGAGTGCGAGGGATACAGTAAAGAAGAAATTCATCATCGGAATGGAGATACTCGCCTCCAAAAGAAAATCCTGTTGTTGGCGTAGAAACGTTCCTGGATTGGGTAAGAGAAATCAAAGAACCCAGAGTATTTCATTGCGACGCAATTTCTGTGTTAATTCGTCAATGTGAGGGTGCGGGGGATACAGTAAAGAACAAATAGTGCATAGGAATGGAGATACTCGACCCCAAAAGAAAATCCTGTCGTTGCCGTAGAAACGTTCCTGGATTGGGAAAGAGAAGGCATCGAACCCAGAGTATTTCATTGCGACGCAATATCTGTGTTAATTCGTCAATGTGAGGGTGCAAGGGATAGAGTAAAGAAGAAATATTGCATTGGAATGGAGATACGCGACCCCCAACAGGAAATCGTATCGTTGCCGTAGAATCGTTCCTGGATTGGGAAAGTGAAGGCATGGAACACAGAGTATTTCATTGCAACGCAATTTCTCTGTTAATTCGTCAATGTGAGGGTGCAAGGGATAGAGTAAAGAAGAAATATTGCATCGGAAAGGAGATACTACACCCCAAAAGGAAATCGTAACGTTGCCGTAGATACGTTCCTGGATTGGGAATGAGAAGGAATGGAACACAGAGTATTTCATTGCGACGCTATTTCTGTGTTAATTCGTCAATGTCAGTTTGCAAGGGATAGAGTAAAGAAGAAATATTGCATAGGAATGGAGATACTCGACCCCAAAATTAAATCGTAACGTTGCCGTAGAAACGTTCCTGGATTGGGAAAGAGAAGGCAAGGAACCCAGAGTATTTCATTGCAACGCAATTTCTGTGTTAATTCGTCAATGTGAGGGTGCGAGGGATACAGTAAAGAAGAAATAGTGCATAGAAATGGAGATACTCGACCCCAAAAAAAAATCCTGTCGTTGCCATAGAAACGTTCCTGGATTGGGAAAGAGAAGACATGGAACCCAGAGTATTTCATTGCGACGCAATTTCTGTGTTAATTCGTCAATGTGAGGGTGCAAGGGATAGAGTAAAGAAGAAATATTGCACCGGAAAGGAGATACTCGACCCCAAAAGAAAATCTTGAGGTTGCCGTAGAAACGTTCCTGGATTGGGAAAGAGAAGGCATGGATCCCAGAGTATTTCATTGCGACGCTATTTCTGTGTTAATTCGACAATGTGAGGGTGCGAGGGATACAGTAAAGAAGAAATAGTGCATAGGAATGGAGATACTCGACCCCAAAGGAAAATCCCGTCGTTGCCGTAGAAACGTTACTGGATTGGGAAAGAGAAGGCATGGAACCCAGAGTATTTCATTGCGATGCAATTTCTGTGTCAATTCGTCAATGTGAGGGTGCGAGGGATACAGTGAAGAAGAAATAGTGCATAGGAATGGAGATACTCGACCCCAAAAGAAAATCCTGTCGCTGCCGTAGAAACGTTCCTGGATTGGGAAAGAGAAGACATGGAACCCAGAGTATTTCTTTGCGACGCAATTTCTGTGTTAATTCGTCAATGTGAGGGTGCAAGGGATAGAGTAAAGAAGAAATATTGCACGGAAAGGAGATACTCGACCCCAAAAGAAAATCTTGAGGTTGCCGTAGAAACGTTCCTGGATTGGGAAAGAGAAGGCATGGATCCCAGAGTATTTCATTGCGACGCAATTTCTGTGTTAATTCGACAATGTGAGGGTGCGAGGGATACAGTAAAGAAGAAATAGTGCATAGGAATGGAGATACTCGACCCCAAAGGAAAATCCCGTCGTTGCCGTAGAAACGTTACTGGATTGGGAAAGAGAAGGCATGGAACCCAGAGTATTTCATTGCGATGCAATTTCTGTGTTAATTCGTCAATGTGAGGGTGCGAGGGATACAGTGAAGAAGAAATAGTGCATAGGAATGGAGATACTCGACCCCAAAAGAAAATCCTGTCGTTGCCGTAGAAACGTTCCTGGATTGGAAAAGAGAAGGCGTGGAACCCAGTGTATTTCATTGTGACGCAATTTCTGTGTTAATTCGTCAATGTGAGGGTGCAAAGGATAAAGTAAAGAAGAAATATTGCATCGGAAAGGAGATACTCGACCCCAAAGGAAATCGTGACGTTGCCGTAGAAACGTTCCTGGATTGGGAAAGAGAAGGCATGGAACACAGAGTATTTCATTGCCAGGCAATTTCTGTGTTAATTCGTAAATGTGAGAGTGCAAGGGATAGAGTAAAGAAGAAATAGTGCATAGGAATGGAGATACTCGACCCCAAAAGAAAATTTTGTCGTTGCCGTAGAAACGTCCCTGGACTGGGAAGGAGACGGCATGGAACCCAGAGTATTTCATTGTGACGAAATTTCTGTGTTAATTTCTCAATGTGAGGGTGCAAGGGATAGAGTAATGAAGAAGTATTGCATCGGAAAGGAGATACTCGACCCCAAAACGAAATCGTTACGTTGCCGTGGAAACGTTCCTGGATTGGGAGAGAGAAGGCATGGAACACAGAGTATTTCATTGCGACGCAATTTTTGTGTTAAGTCGTCAATGTGAGGGTGCAAGGGATAGAGTAAAGAAGAAATAGTGCATAGGAATGGAGATACTCGACCCCAAAAGAAAATCCTGTCGTTGCCGTAGAAACGTTCCTGGATTGGGACGGAGAAGGCATGGAACCCAGAGTATTTCATTGCGACGCAATTTCTGTGTTAATTCGTCAATGTGAGAGTGCGAGGGATACAGTAAAGAAGAAATTCTTCATCGGAATGGAGATACTCGCCTCCAAAAGAAAATCCTGTTGTTGCCGTAGAAACGTTCCTGGATTGGGTAAGAGAAATCATGGAACCCAGAGTATTTCATTGCGACGCAATTTCTGTGTTAATTCGTCAATGTGAGGGTGCAGGGGATACAGTAAAGAACAAATAGTGCATAGGAATGGAGATACTCGACCCCAAAAGAAAATCCTGTCGTTGCCGTAGAAACGATCCTGGATTGGGAAAGAGAAGGCATGGAAGCCAGAGTATTTCATTGCGACGCAATTTCTGTGCTAATTCGTCAATGTGAGGGTGCGAGGGATACAGTAAAGAAGAAATATTGCATCGGAAAGGAAATACTCGACCCCAAAAAGGAAATCGAGACGTTGCCGTAGAAACGTTCCTGGATTGGGAAAGAGAAGGCATGGAACCCAGAGTATTTCATTGCGACGCAATTTCTGTGTTAATTCGTCAATGTGAGGGTGCGAGGGATACAGTAAAGAAGAAATAGTGCATAGGAATGGAGATACTCGACCCCAAAAGAAAATCCTGTCGTTGCCGTAGAAACGTTCCTGGATTGGGAAAGAGAAGGCATGGCACCCAGAGTATTTCATTGCGACGCAATTTCTGTGTTAATTCTTCAATGTGAGAGTGCGAGGGATAGAGCGAAGAAGAAATATTGCATCGGAAAAGAGATACTCGACCCCAAAAGAAAATCCTGTCGTTGCCGTAGAAACGTTCTTGGATTGGGAATGAGAAGTCATGGAACACAGAGTATTTCATTGCGACGCAATTACTGTTTTAATTCGTCAATGTGAGGGTGCGAGGGATACAGTAAAGAAGGAGTAGTGCATAGGAATGGAGACACTTGACCCCAAAATAAAATCCTGTCGTTGCCGTAGAAACGTTCCTGGATTGTAAAAGAGAAGGCATGGAACCCAGAGCATTTCATTGCGACGCAATTTCTGTGTTAATTTCTCAATGTGAGGGTGCAAGGGATAGAGTAATGAAGAAGTATTGCATCGGAAAGGAGATACTCGACCCCAAAACGAAATCGTGACGTTGCCGTGGAAACGTTCCTGGATTGGGAGAGAGAAAGCATGGAACACAGAGTATTTCATTGCGACGCAATTTCTGTGTTAAGTCGTCAATGTGAGGGTGCAAGGGATAGAGTAAAGAAGAAATAGTGCATAGGAATGGAGATACTCGACCCCAAAAGAAAATCCTGTCGTTGCCGTAGAAACGTTCCTGGATTGGGATAGAGAAGGCATGGAACCCGGAGTATTTCATTGCGACGCAATTTCTGTGTTAATTCGTCAATGTGAGAGTGCGAGGGATACAGTAAAGAAGAAATTCATCATCGGAATGGAGACACTCGCCTCGAAAAGAAAATCCTGTTGTTGCCGTAGAAACGTTCCTGGATTGGGTAAGAGAAATCAAAGAAACCAGAGTATTTCATTGCGACGCAATTTCTGTGTTAATTCGTCAATGTGAGGGTGCGGGGGATACAGTAAAGAACAAATAGTGCATAGGAATGGAGATACTCGACCCCAAAAGAAAATCCAGTCGTTGCCGTAGAAACGTTCCTGGATTGGGAAAGAGAAGGCATCGAACCCAGAGTATTTCATTGCGACGCAATTTCTGTGTTAATTCGTCAATGTGAGGGTGCAAGGGATAGAGTAAAGAAGAAATATTGCATCGGAATGGAGATACGCGACCCCCAACAGGAAATCGTATCGTTGCCGTAGAAACGTTCCTGGATTGGGAAAGAGAAGGCATGGAACACAGAGTATTTCATTGCAACGCAATTTCTCTGTTAATTCGTCAATGTGAGGGTGCAAGGGATAGAGTAAAGAAGAAATATTGCATCGGAAAGGAGATACTACACCCCAAAAGGAAATCGTAACGTTGCCATAGATACGTTCCTGGATTGGGAATGAGAAGGAATGGAACAGAGTATTTCATTGCGACGCTATTTCTGTGTTAATTCGTCAATGTCAGTTTGCAAGGGATAGAGTAAAGAAGAAAAATTGCATAGGAATGGAGATACTCGACCCCAAAATTAAATCGTAACGTTGCCGTAGAAACGTTCCTGGATTGGGAAAGAGAAGGCAAGGAACCCAGAGTATTTCATTGCAACGCAATTTCTGTGTTAATTCGTCAATGTGAGGGTGCGAGGGATACAGTAAAGAAGAAATAGTGCATAGGAATGGAGATACTCGACCCCAAAAAAAAATCCTGTCGTTGCCGTAGAAACGTTCCTGGATTGGGAAAGAGAAGACATGGAACCCAGAGTATTTCATTGCGACGCAATTTCTGTGTTAATTCGTCAATGTGAGGGTGCAAAGGATAGAGTAAAGAAGAAATATTGCATCGGAATGGAGAACCTCGACTCCAAAAGAAAATCCTGTCGTTGCCGTAGAAACGTTCCTGGATTGGGAATGAGAAGGCATGGAACACAGAGTATTTCATTGCGACGCAATTTCTGTGTTAATTCGTCAATGCGAGGGTGCAAGGTAAAGAGTAAAGAAGAAATAGTGCATAGGAATGGAGATACTCAAATCCCAAAAGAAAATCCTGTCGTTGCCGTAGAAACGTTCCTGGATTGGAAAAGAGAAGGCATGGAACCCAGTGTATTTCATTGTGACGCAATTTCTGTGTTAATTCGTCAATGTGAGGGTGCAAAGGATAAAGTAAAGAAGAAATATTGCATCGGAAAGGAGATACTCGACCCCAAAGGAAATCGTGACGTTGCCGTAGAAACGTTCCTGGATTGGGAAAGAGAAGGCATGGAACACAGAGTATTTCATTGCCAGGCAATTTCTGTGTTAATTCGTAAATGTGAGAGTGCAAGGGATAGAGTAAAGAAGAAATAGTGCATAGGAATGGAGATACTCGACCCCAAAAGAAAATTTTGTCGTTGCCGTAGAAACGTCCCTGGACTGGGAAGGAGACGGCATGGAACCCAGAGTATTTCATTGTGACGAAATTTCTGTGTTAATTTCTCAATGTGAGGGTGCAAGGGATAGAGTAATGAAGAAGTATTGCATCAGAAAGGAGATACTCGACCCCAAAACGAAATCGTTACGTTGCCGTGGAAACGTTCCTGGATTGGGAGAGAGAAGGCATGGAACACAGAGTATTTCATTGCGACGCAATTTTTGTGTTAAGTCGTCAATGTGAGGGTGCAAGGGATAGAGTAAAGAAGAAATAGTGCATAGGAATGGAGATACTCGACCCCAAAAGAAAATCCTGTCGTTGCCGTAGAAACGTTCCTGGATTGGGATGGAGAAGGCATGGAACCCAGAGTATTTCATTGCGACGCAATTTCTGTGTTAATTCGTCAATGTGAGAGTGCGAGGGATACAGTAAAGAAGAAATTCTTCATCGGAATGGAGATACTCGCCTCCAAAAGAAAATCCTGTTGTTGCCGTAGAAACGTTCCTGGATTGGGTAAGAGAAATCATGGAACCCAGAGTATTTCATTGCGACGCAATTTCTGTGTTAATTCGTCAATGTGAGGGTGCAGGGGATACAGTAAAGAACAAATAGTGCATAGGAATGGAGATACTCGACCCCAAAAGAAAATCCTGTCGTTGCCGTAGAAACGATCCTGGATTGGGAAAGAGAAGGCATGGAAGCCAGAGTATTTCATTGCGACGCAATTTCTGTGCTAATTCGTCAATGTGAGGGTGCGAGGGATACAGTAAAGAAGAAATATTGCATCGGAAAGGAAATACTCGACCCCAAAAAGGAAATCGAGACGTTGCCGCAGAAACGTTCCTGGATTGGGAAAGAGAAGGCATGGAACCCAGAGTATTTCATTGCGACGCAATTTCTGTGTTAATTCGTCAATGTGAGGGTGCGAGGGATACAGTAAAGAAGAAATAGTGCATAGGAATGGAGATACTCGACCCCAAAAGAAAATCCTGTCGTTTCCGTAGAAACGTTCCTGGATTGGGAAAGAGAAGGCATGGCACCCAGAGTATTTCATTGCGACGCAATTTCTGTGTTAATTCTTCAATGTGAGAGTGCGAGGGATAGAGCGAAGAAGAAATATTGCATCGGAAAAGAGATACTCGACCCCAAAAGAAAATCCTGTCGTTGCCGTAGAAACGTTCTTGGATTGGGAATGAGAAGTCATGGAACACAGAGTATTTCATTGCGACGCAATTACTGTTTCAATTCGTCAATGTGAGGGTGCGAGGGATACAGTAAAGAAGGAGTAGTGCATAGGAATGGAGACACTCGACCCCAAAATAAAATCCTGTCGTTGCCGTAGAAACGTTCCTGGATTGTAAAAGAGAAGGCATGGAACCCAGAGCATTTCATTGCGACGCAATTTCTGTGTTATTTCGTCAATGTGAGGGTGCGAGGGATACAGTAAAGAAGATATAGTGCATAGGAATGGAGACACTCGACCCCAAAAGAAAATCTAATCGTTGCCGTAGAAACGTTCGTGGATTGGGCAAGTGAAGGCATGGAACCCAGAGTATTCCATTGCGACGCAATTTCTGTGTTAATTCGTCAATGTGAGGGTGCAAGGGGTAGAGTAAAGAAGAAATGTTGCATCGGAATGGAGATACTCGGCCCCAAAAGGAATTCGTGACGTTGCCATTGAAACGTTCCTGGATTGGGAGAGAGAAGGCATGGAACCCAGAGTATTTCATTGCGATGCAATTTCTGTGTTAATTCGTCAATGTGAGGGTGCGAGGGGTACAGTAAAGAAGAAATAGTGCATAGGAATTGAGATACTCGAACCCAAAAGAAAAAAATGTCTTTGCCGTAGAAACGTTCCTGGATTGGGAAAGAGAAGACATGGAACCCAGAGTATTTCATTGCGACGCAATTTCTGTGTTAATTCGTCAATGTGAGGGTGCAAGGGATAGAGTAAAGAAGCAATATTGCATCGGAATGGAGATACTCGACCCCCAAGAGGAAATCGTATCGTTGCCGTAGAAACGTTCCTGGATTGGGAAAGAGAACGCATGGAACACAGAGTATTTCATTGCAACGCAATTTCTCTGTTAATTCGTCAATGTGAGGGTGCAAGGGATAGAGTAAAGAAGAAATATTGCATCGGAAAGGAGATACTACACCCCAAAAGGAAATCGTAACGTTGCCGTAGATACGCTCCTGGATTGGGAATGAGAAGGAATGGAACACAGAGTATTTCATTGCGACGCGATTTCTGTGTTAATTCGTCAATGTGAGGGTGCAAAGGATACAGTAAAGAAGAAATAGTGCATAGGAATGGAGATACTCGACCCCAAAAGGAAATCGTAACGTTGCCGTAGACACGTTCCTGGATTGGGAAAGAGAAGGCATGGAACCCAGAGTATTTCATTGCGACGCTATTTCTGTGTTAATTCGTCAATGTGAGTTTGCAAGGGATAGAGTCAAGAAGAAATATTGCATAGGAATGGAGATACTCGACCCCAAAATTAAATCGTAACGTTGCCGTAGAAACGATCCTGGAATGGGAAAGAGAAGGCAAGGAACCCAGAGTATTTCATTGCAACGCAATTTCTGTGTTAATTCGTCAATGTGAGGGTGCGAGGCATACAGTAAAGAAGAAATAGTGCATAGGAATGGAGATACTCGACCCCAAAAGAAAATCCTGTCGTTGCCGTAGAAACGTTCCTGGATTGGGAAAGAGAAGACATGGAACCCAGAGTATTTCATTGCGACGCAATTTATGTGTTAATTCGTCAATGTGAGGGTGCAAGGGATAGAGTAAAGAAGAAATATTGCACCGGAAAGGAGATACTCGACCCCAAAAGAAAATCTTGAGGTTGCCGTAGAAACGTTCCTGGATTGGGAAAGAGAAGGCATGGAACCCAGAGTATTTCATTGCGACGCAATTTCTGTGTCAATTCGACAATGTGAGGGTGCGAGGGATACAGTAAAGAAGAAATAGTGCATAGGACTGGAGATACTCGACCCCAAAAGAAAATCCTGTCGTTGCCGTAGAAACGTTCCTGGATTGGGAAAGAGAAGGCATGGAACCCAGAGTATTTCATTGCGACGCAATTTCTGTGTTAATTCGTCAGTGTGAGGGTGCAAGGAATACAGTAAAGAAGAAATATTGCATCGGAAAGGAGATACTCGCCCCTTAAAAGGAAATCGTGACGTTGCCGTAGAAACGTTCCTGGATTGGGAAAGAGGAGGCACATAACCCAGAGTATTTCATTGCGACGCAATTACTGCGTTAATTCGTCAATGTAAGGGTGCGAGGGATACAGTAAAAAAGAGTGCATAGGAATGGAGATACTCGACCCCAAAAGAAAATCCTGTCGTTGCCCTAGAAACGTTCCTGGATTGGGAAAGAGAAGGCATGGAACCCAGAGTATTTCATTGCGACGCAATTTCTGTGTTAATTCGTCAATGTGAGAGTGCGAGGGATACAGTATAGAAGAAATACTGCATCGGAATAGAGATACTCGATCCCAAAAGAAAATCCTGTCGTCGCCGTAGAATTGTTCCTGGATTGGGAATGGGAAGGCATGGAACACAGAGTATTTCATTGCGACGCAAATACTGTGTTAATTCGTCAATGTGAGGGTGCGAGGGATACAGTATAGAAGGAGTAGTGCATAGGAATAGAGACACTCGACCCCAAAATAAAATCCTGTCGTTGCCGTAGAAACGTTCCTGGATTGTAAAAGAGAAGGCACGGAACCCAGAGCATTTCATTGCGACGCAATTTCTGTGTTATTTCGTCAGTGTGAGGGTGCGAGGGATACAGTAAAGAAGAAATAGTGCATAGGAATGGAGACACTCGACCCCAAAAGAAAATCTAATCGTTGCCGTAGAAACGTTCGTGGATTGGGCAAGTGAAGGCATGGAACCCAGAGTATTCCATTGCGACGCAATTTCTGTGTTAATTCGTCAATGTGAGGGTGCAAGGGATAGAGTAAAGAAGAAATGTTGCATCGGAATGGAGATACTCGACCCCAAAAGGAATTCGTGACGTTGCCATTGAAACGTTCCTGGATTGGGAGAGAGAAGGCATGGAACCCAGAGTATTTCATTGCGATGCAATTTCTGTGTTAATTCGTCAATGTGAGGGTGCGAGGGATACAGTAAAGAAGAAATAGTGCATAGGAATTGAGAGACTCGACCCCAAAGAAAAACCTGTCTTTGCCGTAGAAACGTTCCTGGATTGGGAAAGAGAAGGCATGGAACCCAGAGTATTTCATTGCAACGCAATTTCTGTGTTAATTCGTCAATGTGAGGGTGCAAGGGATAGAGTAAAGAAGCAATATTGCATCGGAATGGAGATACTCGTCCCCCAAGAGGAAATCGTATCGTTGCCGTAGAAACGTTCCTGGATTGGGAAAGAGAACGCATGGAACACAGAGTATTTCATTGCAACGCAATTTCTCTGTTAATTCGTCAATGTGAGGGGGCAAGGGATAGAGTAAAGAAGAAATATTGCATCGGAAAGGAGATACTACACCCCAAAAGGAAATCGTAACGTTGCCGTAGATACGCTCCTGGATTGGGAATGAGAAGGAATGGAACACAGAGTATTTCATTGCGACGCAATTTCTGTGTTAATTCGTCAATGTGAGGGTGCAAAGGATACAGTAAAGAAGAAATAGTGCATAGGAATGGAGATACTCGACCCCAAAAGGAAATCGTAACGTTGCCGCAGACACGTTCCTGGATTGGGAAAGAGAAGGCATGGAACCCAGAGTATTTCATTGCGACGCTATTTCTGTGTTAATTCGTCAATGTGAGTTTGCAAGGGATAGAGTAAAGAAGAAATATTGCATAGGAATGGAGATACTCGACCCCAAAATTAAATCGTAACGTTGCCGTAGAAACGTTCCTGGAATGGGAAAGAGAAGGCAAGGAACCCAAAGTATTTTATTGCAACGCAATTTCTGTGTTAATTCGTCAATGTGAGGGTGCGAGGCATACAGTAAAGAAGAAATAGTGCATAGGAATGGAGATACTCGACCCCAAAAGAAAAACCTGTCGTTGCCGTAGAAACGTTCCTGGTTTGGGAAAGAGAAGACATGGAACCCAGAGTATTTCATTGCGACGCAATTTCTGTGTTAATTCGTCAATGTGAGGGTGCAAGGGATAGAGTAAAGAAGAAATATTGCACCGGAAAGGAGATACTCGACCCCAAAAGAAAATCTTGAGGTTGCCGTAGAAACGTTCCTTGATTGGGAAAGAGAAGGCATGGAACCCAGAGTATTTCATTGCGACGCAATTACTGCGTTAATTCGTCAATGTGAGGGTGCGAGGGATACAGTAAAGAAGAAATAGTGCATAGGAATGGAGATACTCGACCCCAAAAGAAAATCCTGTCGTTGCCGTAGAAACGTTCCTGGATTGGGAAAGAGAAGGCATGGAACCCAGAGTATTTCATTGCGACGCAATTTCTGTGTTAATTCGTCAATGTGAGAGTGCGAGGGATACAGTATAGAAGAAATACTGCATCGGAATAGAGATACTCGATCCCAAAAGAAAATCCTGTCGTCGCCGTAGAATTGTTCCTGGATTGGGAATGGGAAGGCATGGAACACAGAGTATTTCATTGCGACGCAAATACTGTGTTAATTCGTCAATGTGAGGGTGCGAGGGATACAGTAAAGAAGAAATAGTGCATAGGAATGGAGATACTCGACCCCAAAAGAAAATTCTGTCGTTGCCGTAGAAACGTTCCTGGATTGGGAAAGAGAAGGCATGGAACCCAGAGTATTTCATTGCGACGCAATTTCTGTGTTAATTCGTCAATGTGAGGGTGCGAGGGATACAGTAAAGAAGAAATAGTGCATAGGAATGGAGATACTCGACCCCAAAAGAAAATCCTGTCGTTGCCGTAGAAACGTTCCTGGATTGGGAAAGAGAAGGCATGGAACCCAGAGTATTTCATTGCGACGCAATTTCTGTGTTAATTCGTCAATGTGAGGGTGCGAGGGATACAGTAAAGAAGAAATAGTGCATAGGAATGGAGATACTAGACCCCAAAAGAAAATACTGTCGTTGCCGTTGAAACGTTCCTGGATATGGAAAGAGAAGCCATGGAACCCAGAGTATTTCATTGCGACGCAATTTCTGTGTTAATTCGTCAATGTGAGGGTGCAAGGGATAGAGTAAAGAAGAAATATTGCATCGGAAAGGAGATACTCGACCCCAAAAGGAAATCGTAAAGTTGCCGTAGATACGTTCCTGGATTGGGAAAGAGAAGGCATATAACCCAGAGTATTTCATTGCGACGCAATTTCTGTGTTAATTCGTCAATGTGAGGGTGCGAGGGATACAGTAAAGAAGCAATAGTGCATAGGAATGGAGATACTTGACCCCAAAAGCAAATCCTGTCGTTGCCGTAGGAACGTTCCTGGATTGGGAAAGAGAAGGCATGGAACCCAGAGTATTTAATTGCGACGCAATTTCTGTGACAATTCGTCAATGTGAGGGTGCACGGGATAGAGTAAAGAAGAAATATTGCATCGGAATGGAGATACTCAACTCCAAAAGAAAATTTTGTCGTTGCCGTAGAAACGTTCCTGGATTGGGAATGAGAAAGCATGGAACACAGAGTATTTCATTGCGACGCAATTACTGTGTTAATTCGTCAATGCGATGGTGCGAGGGATACAGTAAAGAAGAAATAGTGCATAGGAATGGAGATACTCGACTCCAAAAGAGAATCCTGTCGTTGCCGTAGAAACCCTCCTGGATTGGGAAAGTGAAGGCATGGAACCCAGAGTATTTCATTGCGACGCAATTTCTGTGTTAATTCGTCAATGTGAGGGTGCGAGGGATACAGTAAAGAAGAAATAGTGCATAGGAATGGAGATACTAGACCCCAAAAGGGAATCCTGTCGTTGCCGTTGAAACGTTCCTGGATTGGGATAGAGAAGGCATGGAACCCAGAGTATTTCATTGCGACGCAATTTCTGTGTTAATTCGTCGATGTGAGGGTGCAAGGGATACAGTAAAGAAGAAATATTGCATCGGAAAGGAGATACTCGACCCCAAAAGGAAATCGTGACGTTGCCGTAGAAACGTTCCTGGATTGGGAAAGAGAAGGCATATAACCCAGAGTATTTCATTGCGACGCAATTTCTGTGTCAATTCGTCAATGTGAGGGTGCGAGGGATACAGTAAAGAAGCAATAGTGCATAGGAATGGAGATACTCGACCCCAAAAGAAAATCCTGTCGTTGCCGTAGAAACGTTCCTGGATTGGGAAAGAGAATTCATGGAACCCAGAGTATTTCCTTGCGACGCAATTTCTGTGTTAATTCGTCAATGTGAGAGTGCGAGGGATACAGTATAGAAGAAATACTGCATCGGAATGGAGATACTCGACCCCAAAAGAAAATCCTGTCGTTGCCGTAGAATTGTTCCTGGATTGGGAATCAGAAGGCATGGAACACAGAGTATTTCATTGCGACGCAATTACTGTGTTAATTCGTCAATGTGAGGGTGCGAGGGATACAGTAAAGAAGAAATAGTGCATAGGGATGGAGATACTCGACCCCAAAACAAAATCCTGTCGTTGCCGTAGAAATGTTCCTGGATTGGGAAAGAGAAGGCATGGAACCCCTGAGTATTTCATTGCGACGCAATTTCTGTGTTAATTCGTCAATGTGAGAGTGTGAGGGATACAGTATAGAAGAAATACTGCATCGGAATGGAGATACTCGACCCCAAAAGAAAATCCTGTCGTTGCCGTAGAATTGTTCCTGGATTGGGAATCAGAAGGCATGGAACACAGAGTATTTCATTGCGACGCAATTACTGTGTTAATTCGTCAATGTGAGGGTGCGAGGGATACAGTAAAGAAGAAATAGTGCATAGGGATGGAGATACTCGACCCCAAAACAAAATCCTGTCGTTGCCGTAGAATTGTTCCTGGATTGGGAATGAGAAGGCATGGAACACAGAGTATTTCATTGCGACGCAATTACTGTGTTAATTCGTCAATGTCAGGGTGCGAGGGATACAGTAAAGAAGAAATAGTGCATAGGGATGGAGATACTCGACGTCAAAACAAAATCCTGTCGTTGCCATAGAAACGTTCCTGGATAGGGGAAAGAGAAGGCATGGAACCCAGAGAATTTCATGCGACGCAATTTCTGTGTTAATTCGTCAATGTGAGGGTGCGAGGGATACAGTAAAGAAGAAATAGTGCATAGGAATGGAGATACTCGACCCCAAAAGAAAATCCTGTCGTTGCCGGAGAAACGTTCCTGGATTGGGAGAGAGAAGGCATGTAAGCCAGAGTGTTTCATTGCGACGCAATTTCTGTGTTAATTCGTCAATGTGAGAGTGTGAGGGATAGAGTAAAGAAGAAATATTGCATCGGAAAGGAGATACTCGACCCCAAAAGAAAATCCTGTCGTTGCCGTAGAAACGTTCCTGGATTGGGAAAGAGAAGGCATGGAACCCAGAGTATTTCATTGCGACGCAATTTCTGTGTTAATTCGTCAATGTGAGGGTGCGAGGGATACAGTAAAGAAGAAATAGTGCATAGGAATGGAGATACTCGACCCCAAAAGAAAATCCTGTCGTTGCCGTAGAAACGTTCCTGGATTGGGAAAGAGAAGGCATGGAACCCAGAGTATTTCATTGCGACGCAATTTCTGTGTTAATTCGTCAATGTGAGGGTGCGAGGGATACAGTAAAGAAGAAATAGTGCATAGGAATGGAGATACTAGACCCCAAAAGAAAATACTGTCGTAGCCGTTGAAACGTTCCTGGATTGGGAAAGAGAAGCCATGGAACCCAGAGTATTTCATTGCGACGCAATTTCTGTGTTAATTCGTCAATGTGAGGGTGCAAGGGATAGAGTAAAGAAGAAATATTGCATCGGAAAGGAGATACTCGACCCCAAAAGGAAATCGTAAAGTTGCCGTAGATACGTTCCTGGATTGGGAAAGAGAAGGCATATAACCCAGAGTATTTCATTGCGACGCAATTTCTGTGTTAATTCGTCAATGTGAGGGTGCGAGGGATACAGTAAAGAAGCAATAGTGCATAGGAATGGAGATACTTGACCCCAAAAGCAAATCCTGTCGTTGCCGTAGAAACGTTCCTGGATTGGGAAAGAGAAGGCATGGAACCCAGAGTTTTTCATTGCGACGCAATTTCTGTGTTAATTCGTCAATGTGAGAGTTCGAGGGATACAGTATAGAAGAAATACTGCATCGGAATGGAGATACTCGACCCCAAAAGAAAATCCTGTCGTTGCCGTAGAATTGTTCCTGGATTGGGAATGAGAAGGCATGGAACACAGAGTATTTCATTGCGACGCAATTACTGTGTTAATTCGTCAATGTGAGGGTGTGAGGGATACAGTAAAGAAGAAATAGTGCATAGTAATGGAGATACTCGACCCCAAAACAAAATCCTGTCGTTGCCATAGAAACGTTCCTGGATAGGGGAAAGAGAAGGCGTGGAACCCAGAGTATTTCATTGCGACGCAATTTCTGTGTTAATTCGTCAATGTGAGGGTGCGAGGGATACAGTAAAGAAGAAATAGTGCATAGGAATGGAGATACTCGACCCCAAAAGAAAATCCTGTCGTTGCCGGAGAAACGTTCCTGGATTGGGAAAGAGAAGGCATGGAACTCAGAGTATTTCATTGCGACGCAATTTCTGTGTTAATTCGTCAATGTGAGGGTGCAAGGGATAGAGGAAAGAAGAAATAGTGCATAGGAATGGAGATACTCGACCCCAAAAGAAAATCCTGTCGTTACCGTTGAAACGTTCCTGGATTGGGAAAGAGAAGGCATGGAACCCAGAGTGTTTCATTGCGACGCAATTTCTGTGTTAATTCGTCAATGTGAGGGTCCGGGGGATACAGTAAAGAAGAAATAGTGCATTGGAAAGGAGATACTCGACCCTAAAAGAAAATCCTGTCGTTGGCGTAGAAACGTTCCTGGACTGGGAATGAGAAGGCATGGAACACAGAGTATTTCATTGCGACGCAATTACTGTGTTAATTCGTCAATGTGAGGGTGCGAGGGATACAGTAAAGAAGAAATAGTGCATAGGAATGGAGATACTCGACCCCAAAAGAAAATCCTGTCGATGCCGCAGAAACGTTCCTGGATTGGGAAAGAGGAGGCATGGAACCCAGAGTATTTCATTGCGACGCAATTTCTGTGTTAATTCGTCAATGCGAGGGTGCGAGGGATATAGTAGAGAAGAAATAGTGCATAGGAATGGAGATACTCGACCCCAAAAGAACATCCTGTCGTTGCATTAGAAACGTTCCCGGATTGGGAAAAAGAAGGCATGGAACACAGAGTATTTCATTGCGACGTAATATCTGTGTTAATTCGTCAATGTGAGGGTGCAACGGATAGAGGAAAGAAGAAATATTGCATCGGAAAGGAGATACTCGACCCCAAAAGGAAATCGTGACGTTGCCGTAGAAAAGTTCCTGGATTGGGAAAGAGAAGGTATGGAACCCAGAGTATTTCATTGCGACGCAATTTATGTGTTAATTTGTCAATGTGAGGGTGCGAGGGATACAGTAAAGGAGAAATAGTGCGTAGGAATGGAGATTCTCGACCCAAAAACAAAATCCTGTCGTTGTCGTAGAAACGTTCCTGGATTGGGAAAGAGAAAGCATGGAATCCAGAGTATTTCATTGCGACGTAATTTCTGTGTTATTTCGTCAATGTGAGGGTGCGAGGGATACAGTAAAGAAGAAATAGTGCATAGGAATCGAGATACACGACCCCAAAGGAAAAGCCAGTCGTTGCCGTAGAAACGTTCCTGGATTGGGAAAGAGAAGGCATGGAACCCAGAGTATTTCATTGCGACGCAATTTCTGTGATAATTCGTCAATGTGAGGGTGCACGGGATAGAGTAAAGAAGAAATATTGCATCGGAATGGAGATACTCAACTCCAAAAGAAAATCCTGTCGTTGCCGTAGAAACGTTCCTGGATTGGGAATGAGAAAGCATGGAACACAGAGTATTTCATTGCGACGCAATTACTGTGTTAATTCGTCAATGCGATGGTGCGAGGGATACAGTAAAGAAGAAATAGTGCATAGGAATGGAGATACTCGACTCCAAAAGAGAATCCTGTCGTTGCCGTAGAAACCCTCCTGGATTGGGAAAGTGAAGGCATGGAACCCAGAGTATTTCATTGCGACGCAATTTCTGTGTTAATTCGTCAATGTGAGGGTGCGAGGGATACAGTAAAGAAGAAATAGTGCATAGGAATGGAGATACTAGACCCCAAAAGGGAATCCTGTCGTTGCCGTTGAAACGTTCCTGGATTGGGATAGAGAAGGCATGGAACCCAGAGTATTTCATTGCGACGCATTATCTGTGTTAATTCGTCGATGTGAGGGTGCAAGGGATACAGTAAAGAAGAAATATTGCATCGGAAAGGAGATACTCGACCCCAAAAGGAAATCGTGACGTTGCCGTAGAAACGTTCCTGGATTGGGAAAGAGAAGGCATATAACCCAGAGTATTTCATTGCGACGCAATTTCTGTGTCAATTCGTCAATGTGAGGGTGCGAGGGATACAGTAAAGAAGCAATAGTGCATAGGAATGGAGATACTCGACCCCAAAAGAAAATCCTGTCGTTGCCGTAGAAACGTTCCTGGATTGGGAAAGAGAATTCATGGAACCCAGAGTATTTCATTGCGACGCAATTTCTGTGTTAATTCGTCAATGTGAGAGTGCGAGGGATACAGTACAGAAGAAATACTGCATCGGAATGGAGATACTCGACCCCAAAAGAAAATCCTGTCGTTGCCGTAGAATTGTTCCTGGATTGGGAATCAGAAGGCATGGAACACAGAGTATTTCATTGCGACGCAATTACTGTGTTAATTCGTCAATGTGAGGGTGCGAGGGATACAGTAAAGAAGAAATAGTGCATAGGGATGGAGATACTCGACCCCAAAAGAAAATCCTGTCGTTGCCGTAGAAATGTTCCTGGATTGGGAAAGAGAAGGCATGGAACCCCTGAGTATTTCATTGCGACGCAATTTCTGTGTTAATTCGTCAATGTGAGAGTGCGAGGGATACAGTATAGAAGAAATACTGCATCGGAATGGAGATACTCGACCCCAAAAGAAAATCCTGTCGTTGCCGTAGAATTGTTCCTGGATTGGGAATGAGAAGGCATGGAACACAGAGTATTTCATTGCGACGCAATTACTGTGTTAATTCGTCAATGTCAGGGTGCGAGGGATACAGTAAAGAAGAAATAGTGCATAGGGATGGAGATACTCGACGTCAAAACAAAATCCTGTCGTTGCCATAGAAACGTTCCTGGATAGGGGAAAGAGAAGGCATGGAACCCAGAGAATTTCATTGCGACGCAATTTCTGTGTTAATTCGTCAATGTGAGGGTGCGAGGGATACAGTAAAGAAGAAATAGTGCATAGGAATGGAGATACTCGACCCCAAAAGAAAATCCTGTCGTTGCCGGAGAAACGTTCCTGGATTGGGAGAGAGAAGGCATGTAAGCCAGAGTGTTTCATTGCGACGCAATTTCTGTGTTAATTCGTCAATGTGAGAGTGTGAGGGATAGAGTAAAGAAGAAATATTGCATCGGAAAGGAGATACTCGACCCCAAAAGAAAATCCTGTCGTTGCCGTAGAAACGTTCCTTGATTGGGAAAGAGAAGGCATGGAACCCAGAGTATTTCATTGCGACGCAATTTCTGTGTTAATTCGTCAATGTGAGGGTGCAAGGGATAGAGTAAAGAAGAAATAGTGCATAGGAATGCAGATACTCGACCCCAAAAGGAAATCGTATCGTTGCCGTAGAAACGTTCCTGGATTGGGAAAGAGAACGCATGGAACACAGAGTATTTCATTGCAACGCAATTTCTCTGTTAATTCGTCAATGTGAGGGTGCAAGGGATTGAGTAAAGAAGAAATATTGCATCGGAAAGGAGATACTACACCCCAAAAGGAAATCGTAACGTTGCCGTAGATACGCTCCTGGATTGGGAATGAGAAGGAATGGAACACAGAGTATTTCATTGCGACGCAATTTCTGTGTTAATTCGTCAGTGTGAGGGTGCAAGGGATAGAGTAAAGAAGAAATATTGCATCGGAAAGGAGATACTCGCCCCTTAAAAGGAAATCGTGACTTTGCCGTAGAAACGTTCCTGGATTGGGAAAGAGAAGGCACATAACCCAAGGTATTTCATTGCGACGCAATTACTGCGTTAATTCGTCAATGTAAGGGTGCGAGGGATACAGTAAAGAAGAAATAGTGCATAGGAATGGAGATACTCGACCCCAAAAGAAAATCCTGTCGTTGCCGTAGAAACGTTCCTGGATTGGGAAAGAGAAGGCATGGAACCCAGAGTATTTCATTGCGACGCAATTTCTGTGTTAATTCGTCAATGTGAGAGTGCGAGGGATACAGTATAGAAGAAATACTGCATCGGAATAGAGATACTCGATGCCAAAAGAAAATCCTGTCGTCGCCGTAGAATTGTTCCTGGATTGGGAATGGGAAGGCATGGAACACAGAGTACTTCATTGCGACGCAAATACTGTGTTAATTCGTCAATGTGAGGGTGCGAGGGATACAGTAAAGAAGGAGTAGTGCATAGGAATGGAGACACTCGACCCCAAAATAAAATCCTGTCGTTGCCGTAGAAACGTTCCTGGATTGTAAAAGAGAAGGCATGGAACCCAGAGCATTTCATTGCGACGCAATTTCTGTGTTAATTCGTCAATGTGAGGGTGCAAAGGATACAGTAAAGGAGAAATAATGCATAGGAATGGAGATACTCGACCCCAAAAGGAAATCGTAACGTTACCGTAGACACGTTCCTGGATTGGGAAAGAGAAGGCATGGAACCCAGAGTATTTCATTGCGACGCTATTTCTGTGTTAATTCGTCAATGTGAGTTTGCAAGGGATAGAGTAAAGAAGAAATATTGCATAGGAATGGAGATACTCGACCCCAAAATTAAATCGTAACGTTGCCGTAGAAACGATCCTGGAATGGGAAAGAGAAGGCAAGGAACCCAGAGTACTTCATTGCAACGCAATTTCTGTGTTAATTCGTCAATGTGAGGGTGCAAGGGATAGAGTAAAGAAGAAATATTGCACCGGAAAGGAGATACTCGACCCCAAAGGAAAATCTTGAGGCTGCCGTAGAAACGTTCCTGGATTGGGAAAGAGAAGGCATGGAACCCAGAGTATTTCATTGCGACGCAATTTCTGTGTCAATTCGACAATGTGAGGGTGCGAGGGATACAGTAAAGAAGAAATAGTGCATAGGACTGGAGATACTCGACCCCAAAAGAAAATCCTGTCGTTGCCGTAGAAACGTTCCTGGATTGGGAAAGAGAAGGCATGGAACCCAGAGTATTTCATTGCGACGCAATTTCTGTGTTAATTCGTCAGTGTGAGGGTGCAAGGGATACAGTAAAGAAGAAATATTGCATCGGAAAGGAGATACTCGCCCCTTAAAAGGAAATCGTGACGTTGCCGTAGATACGTTCCTGGATTGGGAAAGAGAAGGCACATAACCCAGAGTATTTCATTGCGACGCAATTACTGCGTTAATTCGTCAATGTAAGGGTGCGAGGGATACAGTAAGGAAGAAATAGTGCATAGGAATGGAGATACTCGACCCCAAAAGAAAATCCTGTCGTTGCCGTAGAAACGTTCCTGGATTGGGAAAGAGAAGGCATGGAACCCAGAGTATTTCATTGCGACGCAATTTCTGTGTTAATTCGTCAATGTGAGAGTGCGAGGGATACAGTAAAGAAGAAATAGTGCATAGGAATGGAGATACTCGACCCCAAAAGAAAATCCTGTCGTTACCGTTGAAACGTTCCTGGATTGGGAAAGAGAAGGCATGGAACCCAGAGTGTTTCATTGCGACGCAATTTCTGTGTTAATTCGTCAATGTGAGGGTCCGGGGGATACAGTAAAGAAGAAATAGTGCATTGGAAAGGAGATACTCGACCCTAAAAGAAAATCCTGTCGTTGGCGTAGAAACGTTCCTGGACTGGGAATGAGAAGGCATGGAACACAGAGTATTTCATTGCGACGCAATTACTGTGTTAATTCGTCAATGTGAGGGTGCGAGGGATACAGTAAAGAAGAAATAGTGCATAGGAATGGAGATACTCGACCCCAAAAGAAAATCCTGTCGATGCCGCCGAAACGTTCCTGGATTGGGAAAGAGAAGGCATTGAACCCAAAGTATTTCATTGCGACGCAATTTCTGTGTTAATTCGTCAATGTGAGGGTGCGAGGGATATAGTAGAGAAGAAATAGTGCATAGGAATGGAGATACTAGACCCCAAAAGGGAATCCTGTCGTTGCCGTTGAAACGTTCCTGGATTGGGATAGAGAGGGCATGGAACCCAGAGTATTTCATTGCGACGCAATTTCTGTGTTAATTCGTCGATGTGAGGGTGCAAGGGATACAGTAAAGAAGAAATATTGCATCGGAAAGGAGATACTCGACCCCAAAAGGAAATCGTGACGTTGCCGTAGAAACGTTCCTGGATTGGGAAAGAGAAGGCATATAACCCAGAGTATTTCATTGCGACGCAATTTCTGTGTCAATTCGTCAATGTGAGGGTGCGAGGGATACAGTAAAGAAGCAATAGTGCATAGGAATGGAGATACTCGACCCCAAAAGAAAATCCTGTCGTTGCCGTAGAAACGTTCCTGGATTGGGAAAGAGAATTCATGGAACCCAGAGTATTTCATTGCGACGCAATTTCTGTGTTAATTCGTCAATGTGAGAGTGCGAGGGATACAGTATAGAAGAAATACTGCATCGGAATGGAGATACTCGACCCCAAAAGAAAATCCTGTCGTTGCCGTAGAATTGTTCCTGGATTGGGAATGAGAAGGCATGGAACACAGAGTATTTCATTGCGACGCAATTACTGTGTTAATTCGTCAATGTGAGGGTGCGAGGGATACAGTAAAGAAGAAATAGTGCATAGGGATGGAGATACTCGACCCCAAAACAAAATCCTGTCGTTGCCGTAGAAATGTTCCTGGATTGGGAAAGAGAAGGCATGGAACCCCTGAGTATTTCATTGCGACGCAATTTCTGTGTTAATTCGTCAATGTGAGAGTGCGAGGGATACAGTATAGAAGAAATACTGCATCGGAATGGAGATACTCGACCCCAAAAGAAAATCCTGTCGTTGCCGTAGAATTGTTCCTGGATTGGGAATGAGAAGGCATGGAACACAGAGTATTTTATTGCGACGCAATTACTGTGTTAATTCGTCAATGTCAGGGTGCGAGGGATACAGTAAAGAAGAAATAGTGCATAGGGATGGAGATACTCGACCCCAAAACAAAATCCTGTCGTTGCCATAGAAACGTTCCTGGATAGGGGAAAGAGAAGGCATGGAACCCAGAGAATTTCATTGCGACGCAATTTCTGTGTTAATTCGTCAATGTGAGGGTGCGAGGGATACAGTAAAGAAGAAATAGTGCATAGGAATGGAGATACTCGACCCCAAAAGAAAATCCTGTCGTTGCCGGAGAAACGTTCCTGGATTGGGAGAGAGAAGGCATGTAAGCCAGAGTGTTTCATTGCGACGCAATTTCTGTGTTAATTCGTCAATGTGAGAGTGTGAGGGATAGAGTAAAGAAGAAACATTGCATCGGAAAGGAGATACTCGACCCCAAAAGAAAATCCTGTCGTTGCCGTAGAAACGTTCCTTGATTGGGAAAGAGAAGGCATGGAACCCAGAGTATTTCATTGCGACGCAATTTCTGTGTTAATTCGTCAATGTGAGGGTGCAAGGGATAGAGTAAAGTAGAAATAGTGCATAGGAATGCAGATACTCGACCCCAAAAGGAAATCGTACCGTTGCCGTAGAAACGTTCCTGGATTGGGAAAGAGAACGCATGGAACACAGAGTATTTCATTGCAACGCAATTTCTCTGTTAATTCGTCAATGTGAGGGTGCAAGGGATTGAGTAAAGAAGAAATATTGCATCATAAAGGAGATACTACACCCCAAAAGGAAATCGTAATGTTGCCGTAGATACGCTGCTGGATTGGGAATGAGAAGGAATGGAACACAGAGTATTTCATTGCGACGCAATTTCTGTGTTAATTCGTCAATGTGAGGGTGCAAAGGATACAGTAAAGAAGAAATAGTGCATAGGAATGGAGATACTCGACCGCAAAAGGAAATCGTAACGTTGCCGTAGACACATTCCTGGATTGGGAAAGAGAAGGCATGGAACCCAGAGTATTTCATTGCGACGCTATTTCTGTGTTAATTCGTCAATGTGAGTTTGCAAGGGATAGAGTAAAGAAGAAATATTGCATCGGAAAGCAGATACTCGACCCCAAAAGGAAATCGTGAAGTTGCCGTAGAAACGTTCCTGGATTGGGAAAGAGAAGGCATATAACCCAGAGTATTTCATTGCGACGCAATTTCTGTGTTAATTCGTCAATGTGAGGGTGCGAGGGATACAGTAAAGAAGCAATAGTGCATAGGAATGGAGATACTTGACCCCAAAAGCAAATCCTGTCGTTGCCGTAGAAACGTTCCTGGATTGGGAAAGAGAAGGCATGGAACCCAGAGTTTTTCATTGCGACGCAATTTCTGTGTTAATTCGTCAATGTGAGAGTTCGAGGGATACAGTATAGAAGAAATACTGCATCGGAATGGAGATACTCGACCCCAAAAGAAAATCCTGTCGTTGCCGTAGAATTGTTCCTGGATTGGGAATGAGAAGGCATGGAACACAGAGTATTTCATTGCGACGCAATTACTGTGTTAATTCGTAAATGTGAGGGTGTGAGGGATACAGTAAAGAAGAAATAGTGCATAGTAATGGAGATACTCGACCCCAAAACAAAATCCTGTCGTTGCCATAGAAACGTTCCTGGATAGGGGAAAGAGAATGCGTGGAACCCAGAGTATTTCATTGCGACGTAATTTTTGTGTTATTTCGTCAATGTGAGGGTGCGAGGGATACAGTAAAGAAGAAATAGTGCATAGGAATCGAGATACACGACCCCAAAGGAAAAGCCAGTCGTTGCCGTAGAAACGTTCCTGGATTGGGAAAGAGAAGGCATGGAACCCAGAGTATTTCATTGCGACGCAATTTCTGTGATAATTCGTCAATGTGAGGGTGCACGGGATAGAGTAAAGAAGAAATATTGCATCGGAATGGAGATACTCAACTCCAAAAGAAAATCCTGTCGTTGCCGTAGAAGCGTTCCTGGATTGGGAATGAGAAGGCATGGAACACAGAGTATTTCATTGCGACGCAATTACTGTGTTAATTCGTCAATGTGATGGTGCGAGGGATACAGTAAAGAAGAAATAGTGCATAGGAATGGAGATACTCGACTCCAAAAGAGAATCCTGTCGTTGCCGTAGAAACCCTCCTGGATTGGGAAAGTGAAGGCATGGAACCCTGAGTATTTCATTGCGACGCAATTTCTGTGTTAAATCGTCAATGTGAGGGTGCGAGGGATACAGTAAAGAAGAAATAGTGCATAGGAATGGAGATACTAGACCCCAAAAGGAATCCTGTCGTTGCCGTTGAAACGTTCCTGGATTGGGATAGAGAAGGCATGGAACCCAGAGTATTTCATTGCGACGCAATTTCTGTGTTCATTGGTCAATGTGAGGGTGCAAGGGATACAGTAAAGAAGAAATATTGCATCGGAAAGGAGATACTCGACCCCAAAAGGAAATCGTGACGTTGCCGTAGAAACGTTCCTGGATTGGGAAAGAGAAGGCATATAACCCAGAGTATTTCATTGCGACGCAATTTCTGTGTCAATTCGTCAATGTGAGGGTGCGAGGGATACAGTAAAGAAGCAATAGTGCATAGGAATGGAGATACTCGACCCCAAAAGAAAATCCTGTCGTTGCCGTAGAAACGCTCCTGGATTGGGAAAGAGAATTCATGGAACCCAGAGTATTTCATTGCGACGCAATTTCTGTGTTAATTCGTCAATGTGAGAGTGCGAGGGATACAGTATAGAAGAAATACTGCATCGGAATGGAGATACTCGACCCCAAAAGAAAATCCTGTCGTCCGTAGAATTGTTCCTGGATTGGGAATGAGAAGGCATGGAACACAGAGTATTTCATTGCGACGCAATTACTGTGTTAATTCGTCAATGTGAGGGTGCGAGGGATACAGTAAAGAAGAAATAGTGCATAGGAATGGAGATACCCGACCCCAAAACAAAATCCTGTCGTTGCCATAGAAACGTTCCTGGATAGGGGAAAGAGAAGGCATGGAACCCAGAGTATTTCATTGCGACGCAATTTCAGTGTTAATTCGTCAATGTGAGGGTGAGAGGAATACAGTAGAGAAGAAATAGTGCATATGAATGGAGATACTCGACCCCAAAAGAAAATCCTGTCGTTGCCGTAGAAATGTTCCTGGATTGGGAAAGAGAAGGCATGGAACCCCTGAGTATTTCATTGCGACGCAATTTCTGTGTTAATTCGTCAATGTGAAAGTGCGAGGGATACAGTATAGAAGAAATACTGCATCGGAATGGAGATACTCGACCCCAAAAGAAAATCCTGTCGTTGCCGTAGAATTGTTCCTGGATTGGGAATGAGAAGGCATGGAACACAGAGTATTTCATTGCGACGCAATTACTGTGTTAATTCGTCAATGTCAGGGTGCGAGGGATACAGGAAAGAAGAAATAGTGCATAGGGATGGAGATACTCGACCCCAAAACAAAATCCTGTCGTTGCCATAGAAACGTTCCTGGATAGGGGAAAGAGAAGGCATGGAACCCAGAGAATTTCATTGCGACGCAATTTCTGTGTTAATTCGTCAATGTGAGGGTGCGAGGGATACAGTAAAGAAGAAATAGTGCATAAGAATGGAGATACTCGACCCCAAAAGAAAATCCTGTCGTTGCCGGAGAAACGTTCCTGGATTGGGAGAGAGAAGGCATGTAAGCCAGAGTGTTTGATTGCGACGCAATTTCTGTGTTAATTCGTCAATGTGAGAGTGTGGGGGATAGAGTAAAGAAGAAATATTGCATCGGAAAGGAGATACTCGACCCCAAAAGAAAATCCTGTCGTTGCCGTAGAAACGTTCCTTGATTGGGAAAGAGAAGGCATGGAACCCAGAGTATTTCATTGCGACGCAATTTCTGTGTTAATTCGTCAATGTGAGGGTGCAAGGGATAGAGTAAAGAAGAAATAGTGCATAGGAATGCAGATACTCGACCCCAAAAGGAAATCGTGATGTTGCCGTAGAAACGTTCCTGGATTGGGAAAGAGAAGGCACGGAACCCAGAGTATTTCATTGCGACGCAATTTCTGTGTTAATTCGTCAATGTGAGGGTCCGAGGGATACAGTAAAGAAGAAATAGTGCATTGGAAAGGATATACTCGACCCCAAAAGAAAATTCTGTCATTGCCGTAGAAACGTTCCTGGACTGGGAATGAGAAGGCATGAAACACAGAGTATTTGATTGCGACGCAATTACTATGTTAATTCGTCAATGTGAGGGTGCGAGGGATACAGTAAAGAAGAAATAGTGCATAGGAATGGAGATACTCGACCCCAAAAGAAAATCCTGTCGTTGCCGCAGAAACGTTCCTGGATTGGGAAAGAGAAGGCATGGAACCCAGAGTATTTCATTGCGACGCAATTTCTGTGTTAATTCGTCAATGTGAGGGTGCGAGGGATATAGTAAAGAAGAAATAGTGCATAGGAATGGAGATACTCGACCCCAAAAGAACATCCTGTCGTTGCCATAGAAACGTTCCCGGATTGGGAAAAAGAAGGCATGGAACCCTGAGTATTTCATTGCGACGCAATATCTGTGTTAATTCGTCAATGTGAGGGTGCAAGGGATAGAGTAAAGAAGAAATATTGCATCGGAAAGGAGATACTCGACCCCAAAAGGAAGTCGTGACGTTGCTGTAGAAAAGTTCCTGGATTGGAAAAGAGAAGGCATGGAACCCAGAGTATTTAATTGCGACGCAATTTACGTGTTAATTTGTCAATGTGAGGGTGCGAGGGATACAGTAAAGGAGAAATAGTGCACAGGAATGGAGATACTCGACAAAAAAACAAAGTCCTGTCGTTGCCGTAGAAATGTTCCTGGATTAGGAAAGAGAAGGCATGGAACCCAGAGTATTTCATTGCGACGCAATTTCTGTGTTATTTCGTCAATGTGAGGGTGCGAGTGATACAGTAAAGAAGAAATAGTGCATAGGAATGGAGATACACGACCCCAAAGGAAAATCCTGTCGTTGCCGTAGAAACGTTCCTGGATTGGGAAAGAGAAGGCATGGAACCCACAGTATTTCATTGCGACGCAATTTCTGTGATAATTCGTCAATGTGAGGGTGCACAGGATAGAGTAAAGAGGAAATATTGCATCGGAATGGAGATATTGAACTCCAAAAGAAAATCCTGTCGTTGCCGTAGAAACGTTCCTGGATTGGGAATGAGAAGGCATGGAACACAGAGTATTTCATTGCGACGCAATTACTGTGTTAATTCGTCAATGTGATGCTGCGAGGGATACAGTCAAGAAGAAATAGTGCATAGGAATGGAGATACTCGACCCCAAAAGAGGATCCTGACGTTGCCGTAGAAAATCTCCTGGATTGGGAAAGTGAAGGCATGGAACCCAGAGTATTTCATTGCGACGCAATTTCTGTGTTAATTCGTCAATGTGAGGGTGCGAGGGATACAGTAAAGAAGAAATAGTGCATAGGAATGGAGATACTAGACCCCAAAAGAAAATTCTGTCGTTGCCGTTGAAACGTTCCTCGATTGGGAAAGAGAAGGCATGGAACCCAGAGTATTTCATTGCGACGCAATTTCTGTGTTAATTCGTCAATGTGAGGGTGCAAGGGATACAGTAAAGAAGAAATATTGCATCGGAATGGAGATACTCGACCCCAAAATAAAATCCTGTCGTTGCCGTAGAATTGTTCCTGGATTGGGAATGAGAAGGCATGGAACACAGAGTATTTCATTGCGACGCAATTACTGTGTTAATTCGTCAATGTGAGGGTGCGAGGGATACAGTAAAGAAGAAATAGTGCATAGGAATGGAGATACTCGACCCCAAAACAAAATCCCGTCGTTGCCATAGAAACGTTCCTGGATAGGGGAAAGAGAAGGCATGGAACCCAGAGTATTTCATTGCGACGCAATTTCTGTGTTAATTCGTCAATGTGAGGGTGCGAGGGCTACAGTAAAGAAGAAATAGTGCATAGGAATGGAGATACTCGACCCCAAAAGAAAATCCTGTCGTTGCCGCAGAAATGTTCCTGGATTGGGAAAGAGAAGGCATGGAACCCAGAGTATTTTATTGCGACGCAATTTCTGTGTTAATTCGTCAATGTGAGGGTGCGAGGGATAAAGTAAAGAAGAAATAGTGCATAGGAATGGAGATACTCGACCCCAAAAGAACATCCTGTCGTTGCCGTAGAAACGTTCCTGGATTGGGAAAAAGATGGCATGGAACCCTGAGTATTTCATTGCGACGCAATATCTGTGTTAATTCGTCAATGTGAGGGTGCAAGGGATAGAGTAAAGAAGAAATATTGCATCGGAAAGGAGATACTCGACCCCAAAAGGAAATCGTGACGTTGCCGTAGAAAAGTTCCTGGATTGGGAAAGAGAAGGCATGGAACCCAGAGTATTTCATTGCGACGCAATTTATGTGTTAATTTGTCAATGTGAGGGTGCGAGGGATACAGTAACGGAGAAGTAGTGCATAGGAATGGAGATACTCGACCCAAAAACAAAATCCTATCGTTGCCGTAGAAGCGTTCCTGGATTGGGAAAGAGAAGGCATGGAACCCAGAGTATTTCATTGCGACGCAATTTCTGTGTTAATTCGTCAATGTGAGGGTGCGAGGGATACAGTAAAGAAGAAATAGTGCATAGGAATGGAGATACTCGACCCCAAAGGAAAAGCCTGTCGTTGCCGTAGAAACGTTCCTGGATTGAGAAAGAGAAGGCATGGAACCCAGAGTATTTCATTGCGACGCAATTTCTGTGTTAATTCGTCAATATGACGATGTACGGGATAGAGTAAAGAAGAAATATTGCATCGGAATGGAGATACTCGACCCCATAAGAAAATCCTGTCGTTGCCGTAGAAACCCTCCTGGATTGGGAATGTGAAGGCATGGAACCCAGAGTATTTCATTGCGACGCAATTTCTGTGTTAATTCGTCAATGTGAGGGTGCGAGGGATACAGTAAAGAAGAAATAGTGCATAGGAATGGAGATACTAGACCCCAAAAGGAAATCCTGTCGTTGCCGTTGAAACGTTCCTGGATTGGGAAAGAGAAGGCATGGAACCCAGAGTATTTCATTGCGACGCAATTTCTGTGTTAATTCGTCAATGTGAGGGTGCAAGGGATACAGAAAAGAAGAAATATTGCATCGGAAAGGAGATACTCGACCCCAAAAGTAAATCGTGACGTTGCCGTAGAAACGTTCCTGGATTGGGAAAGAGAAGGCATATAACCCAGAGTATTTCATTGCGACGCAATTACTGTGTTAATTCGTCAGTCTGAGGGTGCGAGGGATACAGTAAAGAAGAAATAGTGCATAGGAATGAAGATACTCGACCCCAAAAAGAAATCCTGTCGTTGCCGTAGAAATGTTCCTGGATTGGGAAAGAGAAGGCATGGAACCCAGAGTATTTCATTGCGACGCAATATCTGTGTTAATTCGTCAATGTGAGGGTGCGAGGGATACAGTGAAGAAGAAATATTGCATAGGAATGGAGATACTCGACCCCAAAAGAAAATCCTGTAATTGCCGTAGAAACGTTCCTGGATTGGGAAAGAGAAGGAATGGAACCCAGAGTATTTCATTGCGACGCAATGTCTGTGCTAATTCGTCAATGTGAGAGTGCGAGGGATACAGTATAGAAGAAATACTGCATCGGCATGGAGAAACTCGAGCCCAAAAGAAAATCCTGTCGTCGCCGTAGAATTGTTCCTGGATTGGGAATGAGAAGGCATGGAACACAGAGTATTTCATTACGACGCAATTACTGTGTTAATTCGTCAATGTGAGGGTGCGAGGGATACAGTAAAGAAGAAATAGTGCATAGGAATGGAGATACTCGACACCAAAAGAAAATCCTGTCGTTGCCGTAGAAACGTTCCTGGATTGGGAAAGAGAAGGCATGGAACCCAGAGTATTTCATTGCGACGCAATTTCTGTGTTAATTCGTCAATGTGAGGGTGCGAGGGATACAGTAAAGAAGAAATAGTGCATAGGAATGGAGATACTCGACCCCAAATGAGAATCCAGTCGTTGCCGTAGAAACCCTCCTGGATTGTTATTGTGAAGGCATGGAACCCAGAGTATTTCATTGCGACGCAATTTCTGTGTTAATTCGTCAATGTGAGGGTGCGAGGGATACAGTAAAGAAGATATAGTGCATAGGAATGGAGATACTCGACCCCAAAAGAAATCCTGTCGTTGCCGTAGAATTGTTCCTGGATTGGGAATGAGAAGGCATGGAACACAGAGTATTTCATTGCGACGCAATTACTGTGTTAATTCGTCAATGTGAGGGTGCGAGGGATACAGTAAAGAAGAAATAGTGCGTAGGAATGGAGATACTCGACCCCAAAACAAAATCCTGTCGTTGCCGTAGAAACGTTCCTGGATTGGAAAAGACAAGGCATGGAACCCAGAGTATTTCATTGCGACGCAATTTCTGTGTTAATTCGTCAATGTGAGGGTGCGAGGGATACAGTAAAGAAGAAATGGTGCATAGGAATGGAGATACTCGACCCCAAAAGAAAATCCTGTCGTTGCCGTAGAGACGTTCCTGGATTGGGAAAGATCAGGCATGGAACCCAGAGTATTTCATTGCGACGCAATTACTGTGTTAATTCGTCAATGTGAGGGTGCATGGGATAGAGTAAAGAAGAAATATTACATCGGAATGGAGTTACTCGACTCCAAAAGAAAATCCTGTCGTTGTCGTAGAAACGTTCCTGGATTGGGAATGAGAAGGCATGTAACACAGAGTATTTCATTGCGACGCAATTACTGTGTTAATTCGTCAATGTGAGGGTGCGAGGGATACAGTAAAGAAGAAATAGTGCATAGGAATGAAGATACTCGACCCCAAAAAGAAATCCTGTCGTTGCCGTAGAAACGTTCCTGGATTGGGAAAGAGAAGGCATGGAACCCAGAGTATTTCATTGCGACGCAATATCTGTGTTAATTCGTCAATGTGAGGGTGCGAGGGATACAGTAAAGAAGAAATAGTGCATAGGAATGGAGATACTCGACCCCAAAAGAAAATCCTGTAATTGCCGTAGATACGTTCCTGGATTGGGAAAGAGAAGGCATGGAACCCAGAGTATTTCATTGCGACGCAATGTCTGTGCTAATTCGTCAATGTGAGAGTGCGAGGGATACAGTATAGAAGAAATACTGCATCGGCATGGAGAAACTCGACCCCAAAAGAAAATCCTGTCGTCGCCGTAGAATTGTTCCTGGATTGGGAATGAGAAGGCATGGAACACAGAGTATTTCATTGCGACGCAATTACTGTGTTAATTCGTCAATGTGAGGGTGCGAGGGATACAGTAAAGAAGAAATAGTGCATAGGAATGGAGATACTCGACCCCAAAAGAAAATCCTGTCGTTGCCGTAGAAACGTTCCTGGATTGGGAAGGAGAAGGCATGGAACCCAGAGTATTTCATTGCGACGCAATTTCTGTGTTAATTCATCAATGTGAGGGTGCGAGGGATACAGTAAAGAAGAAATAGTGCATAGGAATGGAGATACTCGACACCAAAAGAGAATCCAGTCGTTGCCATAGAAACCCTCCTGGATTGTTAATGTGAAGGCATGGAACGCAGAGTATTTCATTGCGACGCAATTTCTGTGTTAATTCGTCAATGTGAGGGTGCGAGGGATACAGTAAAGAAGATATAGTGCATAGGAATGGAGATACTCGACCGAAAAAGAAAATCCTGTCGTTGCCGAAGAAACGTTCCTGGATTGGGAAAGAGAAGTCATGGAACGCAGAGTATTTCTTTGCGACGCAATTTCTGTGTTAATTCGTCAATGTGAGAGTGCGAGGGATACAGTAAAGAAGAAATGGTGCATAGGAATGGAGATACTCGACCCCAAAAGAAAATCTTGTCGTTGCCGTAGAGACGTTCCTGGATTGGGAAAGATCAGGCATGGAACCCAGAGGATTTCATTGCGACGCAATTTCTGTGTTAATACGTCAATGTGAGGGTGCATGGGATAGAGTAAAGAAGAAATATTGCATCGGAATGGAGTTACTCGACTCCAAAAGAAAATCCTGTTGTTGTCGTAGAAACGTTCCTGGATTGGGAATGAGAAGGCATGGAACACAGAGTATTTCATTGCGACGCAATTACTGTGTTAATTCGTCAATGTGAGGGTGCGAGGGATACAGTAAAGAAGAAATATTGCATAGGAATGGAGATACTCGACCCCAAAAGAGAATCCTGTCGTTGCCATAGAAACCCTCCTGGATTGGGAAAGTGAAGGCATGGAACCCAGAGTATTTCATTGCGACGCAATTTCTGTGTTAATTCGTCAATGTGAGGGTGCGAGGGATACAGTAAAGAAGAAATAGTGCATAGGAATGGAGATACTCGACCCCAAAAGAAAATCCTGTCGTTGCCGTAGAAACGTTCCTGGATTGGGAAAGAGAAGGCATGGAACCCAGAGTATTTCATTGCGACGCAATTTCTGTTATAATTCGTCAATTGGAGAGTGCGAGGGATACAGTTTAGAAGAAATACTGCATCGGAATGGAGATACTCGACCCCAAAAGAAAATCCTGTCGTTGCCGTAGAATTGTTCCTGGATTGGGAATGAGAAGGCATGGAACACATAGTATTTCATTGCGACGCAATTACTGTGTTAATTCGTCAATGTGAGGGTGCCAGGGATACAGTAAAGAAGAAATAGTGCATAGGAATGGAGATACTCGACCCCAAAAGAAAATCCTGTCGTTGCTTAGAAACGTTCCTGGATGGGGGAAAGAGAAGGCATGGAACCCAGAGCATTTCATTGCGACGCAATTTCTGTGTTAATTCGTCAATGTGAGAGTGCGAGGGATACAGTAAAGAAGAAATACTGCATCGGAATGGAGATACTCGACCCCAAAAGAAAATCCTGTCCTTGCCGTAGAAACGTTCCTGGACTGGGAATGATAAGGCATGGAACACAGTGTATTTCATTGCGACGCAATTACTGTGTTAATTCGTCAATGTGAGGGTGCGAGGGATAGAGTAAAGAAGAAATATTGCATCGGAAAGGAGATACTCGACCCCAAAAGAAAATCCCGTCGTTGCCGTAGAAACGTTCCTGGATTGGGAATGAGAAGGCATGGAGCCCAGAGTATTTCATTGCGACGCAATTTCTGTGTTAATTCGTCAATGTGAGAGTGCGAGGGATACAGTATAGAAGAAATAGTGCATAGGAATGGAGATACTCGACCCCAAAAGAAAATCCTGTCGTTGCCGTAGAAACGTTCCTGGATTGGGAAAGAGAAGGCATGGAAAACAGAGTATTTCATTGGGACGCAATTTCTGTGTTAATTCGTCAATGTGAGAGTGCGAGGGATACAGTAAAGAAGAAATACTGCATCGGAATGGAGATACTCGACATCATAAGAAAATCCTGTCGTTGCCGTAGAAACGTTCCTGGATTGGGAATGAGAAGGCATGGAAGACAGAGTATTTCATTGCGACGCAATTACTGTGTTAATTCGTCAATGTGAGGGTGCGAGGGATACAGTAAAGAAGAAATAGTGCATAGGAACGGAGATACTCGACCCCAAACGGAAATCGTGACGTTGCCGTAGAAACGTTCCTGGATTGAGAAAGAGAAGGCATGGAACCCAGAGTATATCATTGCGACGTAAATTCTGTGTTAATTCGTCAATTTGAGGGTGCAAGGGATACAGTAAAGAAGAAATAGTGCATAGGAATGGAGATACTCGACCCCACAAGGAAATCGTGACGTTGCCGTAGAAACGTTCCTGGATTGGGAATAAGAAGGCATGGAACACAGAGTATTTCATTGCGACGCAATTACTGTGTTAATTCGTCAATGTGAGGGTGCGAGGGATACAGTAAAGAAGAAATAGTGCATAGGAATGGAGATACTCGACCCCAAAAGAAAATCTTGTCGTTGCCGTAGAAACGTTCCTGGATTGGGAAAGAGAAGGCATGGAACCCAGAGTATTTTATTGCAACGCAATTTCTGTGTTAATTCGTCAATGTGAAGGTGCGAGGGATACAGTAATGAAGAAATAGTGCATAGGAATGGAGATACTCGACCCCAAAAGAAAATCCCGTCGTTGCCGTGGAGACGTTCCTGGATTGGGAGAGAGAAGGCATGGAACCCAGAGTATTTCATTGCGACGCAATTTCTGTGTTAATTCGTCAATGTGAGAGTGCGAGGGATAGAGTAAAGAAGAAATATTGCATCGGAAAGGAGATACTCGACCCCAAAAGAAAATCCAGTCGTTGCCATAGAAATGTTCCTTGATTGGGAATGAGAAGGCATGGAACACAGAGTATTTCATTGGGACGCAGTTACTGTGTTAATTCGTCAATGTAAGGGTGCGAGGGATACAGTAAAGAAGAAATAGTGCATAGGAATGGAGATACTCGACCCCAAAAGAAAATCCTGTCGTTGCCGTAGAAACGTTCCTGGATTGAAAAAGTGAAGGCATGGAACGCAGAGTATTTCATTGCGACGCAATTTCTGTGTTAATTCATCAATGTGAGAGTGCGAGGGATACAGTAAAGAGGAAATACTGCATCGGAATGGAGATACTCGACCCCAAAAGAAAATCCTGTCGTTTCCGTAGAAACGTTACTGGATTGGGAATGAGAAGGCATGGAACACAGAGTATTTCATTGCGACGCAATTACTGTGTTAATTCGTCAATGTGAGGGTGCGTGGGATAGAGTAAAGAAGAAATATTGCATCGGAAAGGAGATACTCGACCCCAAAAGGAAATCCTGTCGTTGCCGTAGAAACGTTCCTGGATTGGGATTGAGAAGGCATGCAACACAGAGTATTTCATTGCGACGCAATTAATGTGTTAATTCGTCAATGTGAGGGTGCAAGGGATACAGTAAAGAAGAAATAGTGCATAGGAATGGAGATACTCGACCCCAAACGGAAATCGTGACGTTACCGTAGAAACAGACCTGGATTGAGAAAGAGAAGGCATGGAACACAGAGTATTTCATTGCGACGCAAATTCTGTGTTAATTCGTCAATGTGAGGGTGCAAGGGATACAGTAAAGAAGAAATAAAGCATAGGAATGGAGATACTCGACCCCACAAGGAAATCGTGTTGTTGCCGTAGAAACGTTCCTGGATTGGGAATGAGAGGCATGGAACACAGAGTATTTCATTGCGACGCAATTACTGTGTTAATTCGTCAATGTGAGGGTGCGAGGGATACAGTAATGAAGAAATAGTGCATAGGAATGGAGATACCCAACCCCAAAAGAAAATCCTGTCGTTGCCGTAGAAACGTTCCTGGATTGGGAATGAGAAGGCATGGAACCCAGAGTATTTTATTGCGACGCAATTTCTGTGTTAATTCGTCAATGTGATGGTGCGAGGGATACAGTAAAGAAGAAATAGTGCATAGGAATGGAGATACTCGACACCAAAAGAAAATCCTGTCGTTGCCGTAGAAACGTTCCTGGATTGGGAGAGAGAAGGGATGGAACCCAGAGTATTTCATTGCGACGCAATTTCTGTGTTAATTCGTCAATATGAGAGTGCGAGGGATAGAGTAAAGAAGAAATATTGCATCGGAAAGGAGATACTCGACCCCAAAAGAAAATCCAGTCGTTGCCGTAGAAATGTTCCTGTATTGGGAATGAGAAGGCATGGAACACAGAGTATTTCATTGCGACGCAATTACTGTGTTAATTCGTCAATGTAAGGGTGCGAGGGATACAGTAAAGAAGAAATAGTGCATAGGAATGGAGATCCTCGACCCCAAAAGAAAATCCTGTCGTTGCCGTAGAAACGTTATTGGATTGGGAAAGAGAAGGCATGGAACCCAGAGTATTTAATTGCGACGCAATTTCTGTCTTAATTCGTCAATGTGAGAGTGCGAGGGATACAGTAAAGAAGAAATACTGCATCGGAATGGAGATACTCGACCCCAAAAGAAAATCCTGTCGTTTCCGTAGAAACGTTACTGGATTGGGAATGAGAAGGCATGGAACACAGAGTATTTCATTGCGACGCAATTACTGTGTTAATTCGTCAATGTGAGGGTGCGAGGGATACAGTAAAGAAGAAATAGAGCATAGGAATTGAGATACTCGACCCCAAAAGAAAATCCTGACGTTGCCGTAGAAACGTTCCTGGATTGGGAAAGAGAAGGCATGGAACCCAGAGTATTTCATTGCGACGCAATTTCTGTGTTAATTCGTCAATGTGAGGGTGCAAGGGATAGAGTAAAGAAGAAATATTGCATCGGAAAGGATATACTCGACCCCAAAAGGAAATCGTGACGTTGCCGTAGAAAAGTTCCTGGATTGGGAAAGAGAAGGCATGGAACGCAGATTATTTCATTGCGAAGCAATTTCTGTGTTAATTCGTCAATGTGAGAGTGCGAGGGATACAGTAAAGAAGAAATAGTGCATCGGAATGGAGATACTCGACCCCAAAAGAAAATTCTGTCGTTGCCGTAGAAACGTTCCTGGATTGGGAATGAGAAGGCATGGAACACAGAGTATTTCATTGCGACGCAATTACTGTGTTAATTCGTCAATGTGAGGGTGCGAGGGATACAGTAAAGAAGAAATAGTGCATAGGAACGGAGTTACTCGCCCCCAAAAGAAAATCCTGTCGTTGCCGTAGAAACGTTCCTGGATTGGGAAAGAGAGGGCATGGAACCCAGAGTATTTCATTGCGACGCAATTACTGTGTTAATTCGTCAATGTGAGAGTGCGAGGGATACAGTAAAGAAGAAATACTGCATCAGAATGGAGATACTCGACCCCAAAAGGAAATCCTGTCGTTGCCGTAGAAACGTTCCTGGATTGGGAATGAGAAGGCATAGAACACAGAGTATTTCATTGCGACGCAATTACTGTGTTAATTCGTTAATGTGAGGGTGCGAGGGATAGAGTAAAGAAGAAATATTGCATCGGAAAGGAGATACTCGACCCCAAAAGAAAATTCTGTCGTTGCCGTAGAAACGTTCCTGGATTGGGAAAGAGAACGCATGGAACCAAGAGTATTTCATTGCGATGCAATTTCTGTGTTAATTCGTCAATGTGGGATTGCGAGGGATACAGTAAAGAAAAATAGTGCATAGGAATGGAGATACTCGACCCCAAAGAAAAATCCTGTCGTTGCCATAGAAACGTTCCTGGATTGGGAGAGAGAAGGCATGGAACCCAGAGTATTTCATTGCGACGCAATTTCTGTGTTAATTCGTCAATGTCAGAGTGCGAGGGATAGAGTAAAGAAGAAATATTGCATCGGAAAGGAGATACTCGACCCCAAAAGAAAATCTTGTCGTTGCCGTAGAAACGTTCCTGGATTGGGAATGAGATGGCATGGAACACAGAGTATTTCATTGCGACGCAATTACTGTGTTAATTCGTCAATGTGAGGGTGCGAGGGATACAGTAAAGAAGAAATAGTGCATAGGAATGGAGATACTCGACCCCAAAAGAAAATTCTGTCGTTGCCGTAGAAACGTTCCTGGATTGGGAAAGTGAAGGCATGGAACACAGAGTTTTTCATTGCGATGCATTTTTTCTGTGTTAATTCGTCAATGTGACAGTGCGAGGGATACAGTAAAGAAAAAATACTGTATCGGAATGGAGATACTCGACCCCAAAAGAAAATCCATTCGTTGCCGTAGAAAGGTTACTGGATTGGGAGAGAGAAGGGATGGAACCCAGAGTATTTCATTGCGACGCAATTTCTGTGTTAATTCGTCAATATGAGAGTGCGAGGGATAGAGTAAAGAAGAAATATTGCATCGGAAAGGAGATACTCGACCCCAAAAGAAAATCCTGTCGTTGCCGTAGAAACGTTCCTGGATTGGGAATGAGATGGCATGGAACACAGAGTATTTCATTGCGACGCAATTTCTGTGTCAATTCGTCAATGTGAGGGTGCGAGGGATACTGTAAAGAAGAAATAGTGCATAGGAAAGGAGATACTCGACCCCAAGAGAAAATCCTGTCGTTGCCGTAGAAACGTTCCTGGATTGGGAATGAGAAGGCAAGGAACACAGAGTATTTAATTGCGACGCAATTACTGTGTTAATTCGTCAATGTGAGGGTGCGAGGTATACAGGAAAGAAGAAATGGTGCATAGGAATGGAGATACTCGACCCCAAAAGGAAATCCTGTCGTTGCCGTAGAAACGTTCCTGGATTGGGAAAGAGAAGGCAATGAACCCAGAGTATATCATTGCGACGCAATTTCTTTGTTAATTCGTCAATGTGAGGGTGCAAGGGATAGAGTAAAGAAGAAATAGTGCATAGGAATGGAAATACTCGACCCCAAAAGATAATCCTGTCGTTGCCGTAGAAACGTTCCTGGATTGGGAATGAGAAGGCATGGAACACAGAGTATATCATTGCGACGCAAATTCTGTGTAAATTCGTCAATGTGAGGCTGCGAGGGATACAGTAAAGAAGAAATACTGCATCGGAACGGAGATACTCGACCCCAAAAGAAATTCCTGTCGTTGCCATAGAAACGTTCCTGGATTGGGAAGGAGAAGGCATGGATCACAGAGTATTTCATTGCGACGCAATTATTGTCTTAATTCGTCAATGTGAGGGTGCGAGTGATAGAGTAAAGAAGAAATAGTGCATAGGAATGGAGATACTTGACCCCAAAAGAAAATACTTTCGTTGCCGTAGAAACGTTCCTGGATTGGGAAAGAGAAGGCATGAAACCCAGAGTATTTCATTGCGACGCAATTTCTGTGTTAATTTGTAAATGTGAGGGTGCGAGGGATACAGTAAAGAAGAAATAGTGCATAGGAATGGAGATACTCGACCCCAAAAGAAAATCCTGTCGTTGCCGTAGACACGTTCCTGGATTGGGAATGAGGAGGCATGAAACCCAGGGAATTTCATAGCGACGCAATTTCTGTTTTAATTCGTCAATGTGAGAGTGCGAGGGATACAGTAAAGAAGAAATACTGCATCGGAATGGAGATACTCGACCCCAAAAGAAAATCCTGCCGTTGCCGTAGGAACGTTCCTGGATTGGGAATGAGAAGGCATGGAACACAGAGTATTTCATTGCGACGCAATTACTGTGTTAATTCGTCAATGTGAGGGAGCGAGTAATAGAGTAAAGAAGAATTATTGCATCGGAAAGGAGATACTCGACCCCAAAAGAAAATCCTGTTGTTGCCGTAGAAACGTTCCTGGATTGGGAGAGAGAAGGCATGGAACACAGAGTATTTCATTGCGACGCAAAATTCTGTGTTAATTCGTCAATGTGAGGGTGCAAGGGATACAGTAAAGAAGAAATAGTGCATAGGAATGGATACACTCGACCGCAAAAGGAATTCGTGACGTTGCCGTAGAAACGTTCCTGGATGGGGAAAGAGAAGGCATGGAACCCAGAGTATTTCATTGCGTAGAAATTTCTGTGTTAATTCGTAAATGTGAGGGTGCGAGGGATACAGTAAAGAAGAAATAGTGCATAGGAATGGAGATACTCGACCCCAAAAGAAAATCCTGTCGTTGCCGTAGAAACGTTCCTGGATTGGGAAAGAGAAGGCATGGAACCCAGAGTATTTCATTGCGACGCAATTTCTGTGTTAATTCGTCAATGTGAGAGTGCGAGGGATACAGTAAAGAAGAAATACTGCATCGGAATGGAGATACTCGACCCCAAAAGAAAATCCTGTCGTTGCCGTAGAAACGTTCCTGGATTGGGAATGAGAAGGCATGGAACACAGAGTATTTCATTGCGACGCAATTACTGTGTTAATTCGTCAATGTGACGGTGCGGGGGATAGAGTAAAGAAGAAATATGCATCGGAATGGAGATACTCGACAGCAAAAGAAAATCCTGTCGTTGCCGTAGAAGCGTTCCTGGATTGGGAAAGAGAAGGCATGGAACCCAGAGAATTTCATTGCGACGCAATATCTGTGTTAATTTGTCAATGTGAGGGTGCGAGGGATACAGTAAAGAAGAAATAGTGCATAAGAATGGAGATACTCGACCCCAAAAGAAAATCCTGTCGTTGCCGTAGACACGTTCTTGGATTGGGAATGAGAAGGCATGGAACACAGAGTATTTCATAGCGACGCAATTTCTGTGTTAATTCGTCAATGTGAGAGTGCGAGGGATACAGTAAAGAAGAAATACTGCATAGGAATGGAGATACTCGACCCCAAAAGAAAATCCTGCCGTTGCCGTAGAAACGGTCCTGGATTACGAATGAGAAGGCACGGAACACAGAGTATTTCATTGCGACGCAATTACTGTGTTAATTCGTCAATGTGAGGGAGCGAGGGATAGAGTAAATAAGAATTATTGCATCGGAAAGGAGATACTCGACCCCAAAAGAAAATCCTGTCGTTGCCGTAGAAACGTTCCTGGATTGGGAGAGAGAAGGCATAGAACACAGAGTATTTCATTGCGACGCAATTACTGTGTTAATTCGTCAATGTGAGGGTGCAAGGGATACAGTAAAGAAGAAATAGTGCATAGGAATGGAGATACTCGACCCCAAAAAAAAATCGTGACGTTTCCGCAGAAACGTTCCTGGATTGGGAAAGAGAAGGCATGGAACCCAGAGTATTTCATTGCGACGCAAATTCTGTGTTAATTCGTCAATGTGAGGGTGCAAGGGATACAGTAAAGAAGAAATAGTGCATAGGAATGGAGATACTCGAAACCAAAAGGAAATCGTGACGTTGCCGTAGAAACATTCCTGGATTGGGAAAGAGAAGGCATGGAACCCAGAGTATTCAATGCGTAGCAATTTCTGTGTTAATTCGTCAATGTGAGGGTGCAAGGGATAGAGTAAAGAAGAAATATTGCATTGGACAGGAGATACTCGACCCCAAAAGGAAATCCTGTCGTTGCCGTAGAAACGTTCGTGGATTGGGAATGAGAAGGCATGGAACACAGAGTATTTCATTGCGACGCAGTTACTGCGTTAATTCGTCAATGTGAGGGTGCAAGGGATACAGTAAAGAAGAAATATTGCATCGGAATGGAGATACTCGACCCCAAAATAAAATCCTGTCGTTGCCGTAGAATTGTTCCTGGATTGGGAATGAGAAGGCATGGAACACAGAGTATTTCATTGCGACGCAATTACTGTGTTAATTCGTCAATGTGAGGGTGCGAGGGATACAGTAAAGAAGAAATAGTGCATAGGAATGGAGATACTCGACCCCAAAACAAAATCCCGTCGTTGCCATAGAAACGTTCCTGGATAGGGGAAAGAGAAGGCATGGAACCCAGAGTATTTCATTGCGACGCAATTTCTGTGTTAATTCGTCAATGTGAGGGTGCGAGGGCTACAGTAAAGAAGAAATAGTGCATAGGAATGGAGATACTCGACCCCAAAAGAAAATCCTGTCGTTGCCGCAGAAATGTTCCTGGATTGGGAAAGAGAAGGCATGGAACCCAGAGTATTTTATTGCGACGCAATTTCTGTGTTAATTCGTCAATGTGAGGGTGCGAGGGATAAAGTAAAGAAGAAATAGTGCATAGGAATGGAGATACTCGACCCCAAAAGAACATCCTGTCGTTGCCGTAGAAACGTTCCTGGATTGGGAAAAAGATGGCATGGAACCCTGAGTATTTCATTGCGACGCAATATCTGTGTTAATTCGTCAATGTGAGGGTGCAAGGGATAGAGTAAAGAAGAAATATTGCATCGGAAAGGAGATACTCGACCCCAAAAGGAAATCGTGACGTTGCCGTAGAAAAGTTCCTGGATTGGGAAAGAGAAGGCATGGAACCCAGAGTATTTCATTGCGACGCAATTTATGTGTTAATTTGTCAATGTGAGGGTGCGAGGGATACAGTAACGGAGAAGTAGTGCATAGGAATGGAGATACTCGACCCAAAAACAAAATCCTATCGTTGCCGTAGAAGCGTTCCTGGATTGGGAAAGAGAAGGCATGGAACCCAGAGTATTTCATTGCGACGCAATTTCTGTGTTAATTCGTCAATGTGAGGGTGCGAGGGATACAGTAAAGAAGAAATAGTGCATAGGAATGGAGATACTCGACCCCAAAGGAAAAGCCTGTCGTTGCCGTAGAAACGTTCCTGGATTGAGAAAGAGAAGGCATGGAACCCAGAGTATTTCATTGCGACGCAATTTCTGTGTTAATTCGTCAATATGACGATGTACGGGATAGAGTAAAGAAGAAATATTGCATCGGAATGGAGATACTCGACCCCATAAGAAAATCCTGTCGTTGCCGTAGAAACCCTCCTGGATTGGGAATGTGAAGGCATGGAACCCAGAGTATTTCATTGCGACGCAATTTCTGTGTTAATTCGTCAATGTGAGGGTGCGAGGGATACAGTAAAGAAGAAATAGTGCATAGGAATGGAGATACTAGACCCCAAAAGGAAATCCTGTCGTTGCCGTTGAAACGTTCCTGGATTGGGAAAGAGAAGGCATGGAACCCAGAGTATTTCATTGCGACGCAATTTCTGTGTTAATTCGTCAATGTGAGGGTGCAAGGGATACAGAAAAGAAGAAATATTGCATCGGAAAGGAGATACTCGACCCCAAAAGTAAATCGTGACGTTGCCGTAGAAACGTTCCTGGATTGGGAAAGAGAAGGCATATAACCCAGAGTATTTCATTGCGACGCAATTACTGTGTTAATTCGTCAGTCTGAGGGTGCGAGGGATACAGTAAAGAAGAAATAGTGCATAGGAATGAAGATACTCGACCCCAAAAAGAAATCCTGTCGTTGCCGTAGAAATGTTCCTGGATTGGGAAAGAGAAGGCATGGAACCCAGAGTATTTCATTGCGACGCAATATCTGTGTTAATTCGTCAATGTGAGGGTGCGAGGGATACAGTGAAGAAGAAATATTGCATAGGAATGGAGATACTCGACCCCAAAAGAAAATCCTGTAATTGCCGTAGAAACGTTCCTGGATTGGGAAAGAGAAGGAATGGAACCCAGAGTATTTCATTGCGACGCAATGTCTGTGCTAATTCGTCAATGTGAGAGTGCGAGGGATACAGTATAGAAGAAATACTGCATCGGCATGGAGAAACTCGAGCCCAAAAGAAAATCCTGTCGTCGCCGTAGAATTGTTCCTGGATTGGGAATGAGAAGGCATGGAACACAGAGTATTTCATTACGACGCAATTACTGTGTTAATTCGTCAATGTGAGGGTGCGAGGGATACAGTAAAGAAGAAATAGTGCATAGGAATGGAGATACTCGACACCAAAAGAAAATCCTGTCGTTGCCGTAGAAACGTTCCTGGATTGGGAAAGAGAAGGCATGGAACCCAGAGTATTTCATTGCGACGCAATTTCTGTGTTAATTCGTCAATGTGAGGGTGCGAGGGATACAGTAAAGAAGAAATAGTGCATAGGAATGGAGATACTCGACCCCAAATGAGAATCCAGTCGTTGCCGTAGAAACCCTCCTGGATTGTTATTGTGAAGGCATGGAACCCAGAGTATTTCATTGCGACGCAATTTCTGTGTTAATTCGTCAATGTGAGGGTGCGAGGGATACAGTAAAGAAGATATAGTGCATAGGAATGGAGATACTCGACCCCAAAAGAAATCCTGTCGTTGCCGTAGAATTGTTCCTGGATTGGGAATGAGAAGGCATGGAACACAGAGTATTTCATTGCGACGCAATTACTGTGTTAATTCGTCAATGTGAGGGTGCGAGGGATACAGTAAAGAAGAAATAGTGCGTAGGAATGGAGATACTCGACCCCAAAACAAAATCCTGTCGTTGCCGTAGAAACGTTCCTGGATTGGAAAAGACAAGGCATGGAACCCAGAGTATTTCATTGCGACGCAATTTCTGTGTTAATTCGTCAATGTGAGGGTGCGAGGGATACAGTAAAGAAGAAATGGTGCATAGGAATGGAGATACTCGACCCCAAAAGAAAATCCTGTCGTTGCCGTAGAGACGTTCCTGGATTGGGAAAGATCAGGCATGGAACCCAGAGTATTTCATTGCGACGCAATTACTGTGTTAATTCGTCAATGTGAGGGTGCATGGGATAGAGTAAAGAAGAAATATTACATCGGAATGGAGTTACTCGACTCCAAAAGAAAATCCTGTCGTTGTCGTAGAAACGTTCCTGGATTGGGAATGAGAAGGCATGTAACACAGAGTATTTCATTGCGACGCAATTACTGTGTTAATTCGTCAATGTGAGGGTGCGAGGGATACAGTAAAGAAGAAATAGTGCATAGGAATGAAGATACTCGACCCCAAAAAGAAATCCTGTCGTTGCCGTAGAAACGTTCCTGGATTGGGAAAGAGAAGGCATGGAACCCAGAGTATTTCATTGCGACGCAATATCTGTGTTAATTCGTCAATGTGAGGGTGCGAGGGATACAGTAAAGAAGAAATAGTGCATAGGAATGGAGATACTCGACCCCAAAAGAAAATCCTGTAATTGCCGTAGATACGTTCCTGGATTGGGAAAGAGAAGGCATGGAACCCAGAGTATTTCATTGCGACGCAATGTCTGTGCTAATTCGTCAATGTGAGAGTGCGAGGGATACAGTATAGAAGAAATACTGCATCGGCATGGAGAAACTCGACCCCAAAAGAAAATCCTGTCGTCGCCGTAGAATTGTTCCTGGATTGGGAATGAGAAGGCATGGAACACAGAGTATTTCATTGCGACGCAATTACTGTGTTAATTCGTCAATGTGAGGGTGCGAGGGATACAGTAAAGAAGAAATAGTGCATAGGAATGGAGATACTCGACCCCAAAAGAAAATCCTGTCGTTGCCGTAGAAACGTTCCTGGATTGGGAAGGAGAAGGCATGGAACCCAGAGTATTTCATTGCGACGCAATTTCTGTGTTAATTCATCAATGTGAGGGTGCGAGGGATACAGTAAAGAAGAAATAGTGCATAGGAATGGAGATACTCGACACCAAAAGAGAATCCAGTCGTTGCCATAGAAACCCTCCTGGATTGTTAATGTGAAGGCATGGAACGCAGAGTATTTCATTGCGACGCAATTTCTGTGTTAATTCGTCAATGTGAGGGTGCGAGGGATACAGTAAAGAAGATATAGTGCATAGGAATGGAGATACTCGACCGAAAAAGAAAATCCTGTCGTTGCCGAAGAAACGTTCCTGGATTGGGAAAGAGAAGTCATGGAACGCAGAGTATTTCTTTGCGACGCAATTTCTGTGTTAATTCGTCAATGTGAGAGTGCGAGGGATACAGTAAAGAAGAAATGGTGCATAGGAATGGAGATACTCGACCCCAAAAGAAAATCTTGTCGTTGCCGTAGAGACGTTCCTGGATTGGGAAAGATCAGGCATGGAACCCAGAGGATTTCATTGCGACGCAATTTCTGTGTTAATACGTCAATGTGAGGGTGCATGGGATAGAGTAAAGAAGAAATATTGCATCGGAATGGAGTTACTCGACTCCAAAAGAAAATCCTGTTGTTGTCGTAGAAACGTTCCTGGATTGGGAATGAGAAGGCATGGAACACAGAGTATTTCATTGCGACGCAATTACTGTGTTAATTCGTCAATGTGAGGGTGCGAGGGATACAGTAAAGAAGAAATATTGCATAGGAATGGAGATACTCGACCCCAAAAGAGAATCCTGTCGTTGCCATAGAAACCCTCCTGGATTGGGAAAGTGAAGGCATGGAACCCAGAGTATTTCATTGCGACGCAATTTCTGTGTTAATTCGTCAATGTGAGGGTGCGAGGGATACAGTAAAGAAGAAATAGTGCATAGGAATGGAGATACTCGACCCCAAAAGAAAATCCTGTCGTTGCCGTAGAAACGTTCCTGGATTGGGAAAGAGAAGGCATGGAACCCAGAGTATTTCATTGCGACGCAATTTCTGTTATAATTCGTCAATTGGAGAGTGCGAGGGATACAGTTTAGAAGAAATACTGCATCGGAATGGAGATACTCGACCCCAAAAGAAAATCCTGTCGTTGCCGTAGAATTGTTCCTGGATTGGGAATGAGAAGGCATGGAACACATAGTATTTCATTGCGACGCAATTACTGTGTTAATTCGTCAATGTGAGGGTGCCAGGGATACAGTAAAGAAGAAATAGTGCATAGGAATGGAGATACTCGACCCCAAAAGAAAATCCTGTCGTTGCTTAGAAACGTTCCTGGATGGGGGAAAGAGAAGGCATGGAACCCAGAGCATTTCATTGCGACGCAATTTCTGTGTTAATTCGTCAATGTGAGAGTGCGAGGGATACAGTAAAGAAGAAATACTGCATCGGAATGGAGATACTCGACCCCAAAAGAAAATCCTGTCCTTGCCGTAGAAACGTTCCTGGACTGGGAATGATAAGGCATGGAACACAGTGTATTTCATTGCGACGCAATTACTGTGTTAATTCGTCAATGTGAGGGTGCGAGGGATAGAGTAAAGAAGAAATATTGCATCGGAAAGGAGATACTCGACCCCAAAAGAAAATCCCGTCGTTGCCGTAGAAACGTTCCTGGATTGGGAATGAGAAGGCATGGAGCCCAGAGTATTTCATTGCGACGCAATTTCTGTGTTAATTCGTCAATGTGAGAGTGCGAGGGATACAGTATAGAAGAAATAGTGCATAGGAATGGAGATACTCGACCCCAAAAGAAAATCCTGTCGTTGCCGTAGAAACGTTCCTGGATTGGGAAAGAGAAGGCATGGAAAACAGAGTATTTCATTGGGACGCAATTTCTGTGTTAATTCGTCAATGTGAGAGTGCGAGGGATACAGTAAAGAAGAAATACTGCATCGGAATGGAGATACTCGACATCATAAGAAAATCCTGTCGTTGCCGTAGAAACGTTCCTGGATTGGGAATGAGAAGGCATGGAAGACAGAGTATTTCATTGCGACGCAATTACTGTGTTAATTCGTCAATGTGAGGGTGCGAGGGATACAGTAAAGAAGAAATAGTGCATAGGAACGGAGATACTCGACCCCAAACGGAAATCGTGACGTTGCCGTAGAAACGTTCCTGGATTGAGAAAGAGAAGGCATGGAACCCAGAGTATATCATTGCGACGTAAATTCTGTGTTAATTCGTCAATTTGAGGGTGCAAGGGATACAGTAAAGAAGAAATAGTGCATAGGAATGGAGATACTCGACCCCACAAGGAAATCGTGACGTTGCCGTAGAAACGTTCCTGGATTGGGAATAAGAAGGCATGGAACACAGAGTATTTCATTGCGACGCAATTACTGTGTTAATTCGTCAATGTGAGGGTGCGAGGGATACAGTAAAGAAGAAATAGTGCATAGGAATGGAGATACTCGACCCCAAAAGAAAATCTTGTCGTTGCCGTAGAAACGTTCCTGGATTGGGAAAGAGAAGGCATGGAACCCAGAGTATTTTATTGCAACGCAATTTCTGTGTTAATTCGTCAATGTGAAGGTGCGAGGGATACAGTAATGAAGAAATAGTGCATAGGAATGGAGATACTCGACCCCAAAAGAAAATCCCGTCGTTGCCGTGGAGACGTTCCTGGATTGGGAGAGAGAAGGCATGGAACCCAGAGTATTTCATTGCGACGCAATTTCTGTGTTAATTCGTCAATGTGAGAGTGCGAGGGATAGAGTAAAGAAGAAATATTGCATCGGAAAGGAGATACTCGACCCCAAAAGAAAATCCAGTCGTTGCCATAGAAATGTTCCTTGATTGGGAATGAGAAGGCATGGAACACAGAGTATTTCATTGGGACGCAGTTACTGTGTTAATTCGTCAATGTAAGGGTGCGAGGGATACAGTAAAGAAGAAATAGTGCATAGGAATGGAGATACTCGACCCCAAAAGAAAATCCTGTCGTTGCCGTAGAAACGTTCCTGGATTGAAAAAGTGAAGGCATGGAACGCAGAGTATTTCATTGCGACGCAATTTCTGTGTTAATTCATCAATGTGAGAGTGCGAGGGATACAGTAAAGAGGAAATACTGCATCGGAATGGAGATACTCGACCCCAAAAGAAAATCCTGTCGTTTCCGTAGAAACGTTACTGGATTGGGAATGAGAAGGCATGGAACACAGAGTATTTCATTGCGACGCAATTACTGTGTTAATTCGTCAATGTGAGGGTGCGTGGGATAGAGTAAAGAAGAAATATTGCATCGGAAAGGAGATACTCGACCCCAAAAGGAAATCCTGTCGTTGCCGTAGAAACGTTCCTGGATTGGGATTGAGAAGGCATGCAACACAGAGTATTTCATTGCGACGCAATTAATGTGTTAATTCGTCAATGTGAGGGTGCAAGGGATACAGTAAAGAAGAAATAGTGCATAGGAATGGAGATACTCGACCCCAAACGGAAATCGTGACGTTACCGTAGAAACAGACCTGGATTGAGAAAGAGAAGGCATGGAACACAGAGTATTTCATTGCGACGCAAATTCTGTGTTAATTCGTCAATGTGAGGGTGCAAGGGATACAGTAAAGAAGAAATAAAGCATAGGAATGGAGATACTCGACCCCACAAGGAAATCGTGTTGTTGCCGTAGAAACGTTCCTGGATTGGGAATGAGAGGCATGGAACACAGAGTATTTCATTGCGACGCAATTACTGTGTTAATTCGTCAATGTGAGGGTGCGAGGGATACAGTAATGAAGAAATAGTGCATAGGAATGGAGATACCCAACCCCAAAAGAAAATCCTGTCGTTGCCGTAGAAACGTTCCTGGATTGGGAATGAGAAGGCATGGAACCCAGAGTATTTTATTGCGACGCAATTTCTGTGTTAATTCGTCAATGTGATGGTGCGAGGGATACAGTAAAGAAGAAATAGTGCATAGGAATGGAGATACTCGACACCAAAAGAAAATCCTGTCGTTGCCGTAGAAACGTTCCTGGATTGGGAGAGAGAAGGGATGGAACCCAGAGTATTTCATTGCGACGCAATTTCTGTGTTAATTCGTCAATATGAGAGTGCGAGGGATAGAGTAAAGAAGAAATATTGCATCGGAAAGGAGATACTCGACCCCAAAAGAAAATCCAGTCGTTGCCGTAGAAATGTTCCTGTATTGGGAATGAGAAGGCATGGAACACAGAGTATTTCATTGCGACGCAATTACTGTGTTAATTCGTCAATGTAAGGGTGCGAGGGATACAGTAAAGAAGAAATAGTGCATAGGAATGGAGATCCTCGACCCCAAAAGAAAATCCTGTCGTTGCCGTAGAAACGTTATTGGATTGGGAAAGAGAAGGCATGGAACCCAGAGTATTTAATTGCGACGCAATTTCTGTCTTAATTCGTCAATGTGAGAGTGCGAGGGATACAGTAAAGAAGAAATACTGCATCGGAATGGAGATACTCGACCCCAAAAGAAAATCCTGTCGTTTCCGTAGAAACGTTACTGGATTGGGAATGAGAAGGCATGGAACACAGAGTATTTCATTGCGACGCAATTACTGTGTTAATTCGTCAATGTGAGGGTGCGAGGGATACAGTAAAGAAGAAATAGAGCATAGGAATTGAGATACTCGACCCCAAAAGAAAATCCTGACGTTGCCGTAGAAACGTTCCTGGATTGGGAAAGAGAAGGCATGGAACCCAGAGTATTTCATTGCGACGCAATTTCTGTGTTAATTCGTCAATGTGAGGGTGCAAGGGATAGAGTAAAGAAGAAATATTGCATCGGAAAGGATATACTCGACCCCAAAAGGAAATCGTGACGTTGCCGTAGAAAAGTTCCTGGATTGGGAAAGAGAAGGCATGGAACGCAGATTATTTCATTGCGAAGCAATTTCTGTGTTAATTCGTCAATGTGAGAGTGCGAGGGATACAGTAAAGAAGAAATAGTGCATCGGAATGGAGATACTCGACCCCAAAAGAAAATTCTGTCGTTGCCGTAGAAACGTTCCTGGATTGGGAATGAGAAGGCATGGAACACAGAGTATTTCATTGCGACGCAATTACTGTGTTAATTCGTCAATGTGAGGGTGCGAGGGATACAGTAAAGAAGAAATAGTGCATAGGAACGGAGTTACTCGCCCCCAAAAGAAAATCCTGTCGTTGCCGTAGAAACGTTCCTGGATTGGGAAAGAGAGGGCATGGAACCCAGAGTATTTCATTGCGACGCAATTACTGTGTTAATTCGTCAATGTGAGAGTGCGAGGGATACAGTAAAGAAGAAATACTGCATCAGAATGGAGATACTCGACCCCAAAAGGAAATCCTGTCGTTGCCGTAGAAACGTTCCTGGATTGGGAATGAGAAGGCATAGAACACAGAGTATTTCATTGCGACGCAATTACTGTGTTAATTCGTTAATGTGAGGGTGCGAGGGATAGAGTAAAGAAGAAATATTGCATCGGAAAGGAGATACTCGACCCCAAAAGAAAATTCTGTCGTTGCCGTAGAAACGTTCCTGGATTGGGAAAGAGAACGCATGGAACCAAGAGTATTTCATTGCGATGCAATTTCTGTGTTAATTCGTCAATGTGGGATTGCGAGGGATACAGTAAAGAAAAATAGTGCATAGGAATGGAGATACTCGACCCCAAAGAAAAATCCTGTCGTTGCCATAGAAACGTTCCTGGATTGGGAGAGAGAAGGCATGGAACCCAGAGTATTTCATTGCGACGCAATTTCTGTGTTAATTCGTCAATGTCAGAGTGCGAGGGATAGAGTAAAGAAGAAATATTGCATCGGAAAGGAGATACTCGACCCCAAAAGAAAATCTTGTCGTTGCCGTAGAAACGTTCCTGGATTGGGAATGAGATGGCATGGAACACAGAGTATTTCATTGCGACGCAATTACTGTGTTAATTCGTCAATGTGAGGGTGCGAGGGATACAGTAAAGAAGAAATAGTGCATAGGAATGGAGATACTCGACCCCAAAAGAAAATTCTGTCGTTGCCGTAGAAACGTTCCTGGATTGGGAAAGTGAAGGCATGGAACACAGAGTTTTTCATTGCGATGCATTTTTTCTGTGTTAATTCGTCAATGTGACAGTGCGAGGGATACAGTAAAGAAAAAATACTGTATCGGAATGGAGATACTCGACCCCAAAAGAAAATCCATTCGTTGCCGTAGAAAGGTTACTGGATTGGGAGAGAGAAGGGATGGAACCCAGAGTATTTCATTGCGACGCAATTTCTGTGTTAATTCGTCAATATGAGAGTGCGAGGGATAGAGTAAAGAAGAAATATTGCATCGGAAAGGAGATACTCGACCCCAAAAGAAAATCCTGTCGTTGCCGTAGAAACGTTCCTGGATTGGGAATGAGATGGCATGGAACACAGAGTATTTCATTGCGACGCAATTTCTGTGTCAATTCGTCAATGTGAGGGTGCGAGGGATACTGTAAAGAAGAAATAGTGCATAGGAAAGGAGATACTCGACCCCAAGAGAAAATCCTGTCGTTGCCGTAGAAACGTTCCTGGATTGGGAATGAGAAGGCAAGGAACACAGAGTATTTAATTGCGACGCAATTACTGTGTTAATTCGTCAATGTGAGGGTGCGAGGTATACAGGAAAGAAGAAATGGTGCATAGGAATGGAGATACTCGACCCCAAAAGGAAATCCTGTCGTTGCCGTAGAAACGTTCCTGGATTGGGAAAGAGAAGGCAATGAACCCAGAGTATATCATTGCGACGCAATTTCTTTGTTAATTCGTCAATGTGAGGGTGCAAGGGATAGAGTAAAGAAGAAATAGTGCATAGGAATGGAAATACTCGACCCCAAAAGATAATCCTGTCGTTGCCGTAGAAACGTTCCTGGATTGGGAATGAGAAGGCATGGAACACAGAGTATATCATTGCGACGCAAATTCTGTGTAAATTCGTCAATGTGAGGCTGCGAGGGATACAGTAAAGAAGAAATACTGCATCGGAACGGAGATACTCGACCCCAAAAGAAATTCCTGTCGTTGCCATAGAAACGTTCCTGGATTGGGAAGGAGAAGGCATGGATCACAGAGTATTTCATTGCGACGCAATTATTGTCTTAATTCGTCAATGTGAGGGTGCGAGTGATAGAGTAAAGAAGAAATAGTGCATAGGAATGGAGATACTTGACCCCAAAAGAAAATACTTTCGTTGCCGTAGAAACGTTCCTGGATTGGGAAAGAGAAGGCATGAAACCCAGAGTATTTCATTGCGACGCAATTTCTGTGTTAATTTGTAAATGTGAGGGTGCGAGGGATACAGTAAAGAAGAAATAGTGCATAGGAATGGAGATACTCGACCCCAAAAGAAAATCCTGTCGTTGCCGTAGACACGTTCCTGGATTGGGAATGAGGAGGCATGAAACCCAGGGAATTTCATAGCGACGCAATTTCTGTTTTAATTCGTCAATGTGAGAGTGCGAGGGATACAGTAAAGAAGAAATACTGCATCGGAATGGAGATACTCGACCCCAAAAGAAAATCCTGCCGTTGCCGTAGGAACGTTCCTGGATTGGGAATGAGAAGGCATGGAACACAGAGTATTTCATTGCGACGCAATTACTGTGTTAATTCGTCAATGTGAGGGAGCGAGTAATAGAGTAAAGAAGAATTATTGCATCGGAAAGGAGATACTCGACCCCAAAAGAAAATCCTGTTGTTGCCGTAGAAACGTTCCTGGATTGGGAGAGAGAAGGCATGGAACACAGAGTATTTCATTGCGACGCAAAATTCTGTGTTAATTCGTCAATGTGAGGGTGCAAGGGATACAGTAAAGAAGAAATAGTGCATAGGAATGGATACACTCGACCGCAAAAGGAATTCGTGACGTTGCCGTAGAAACGTTCCTGGATGGGGAAAGAGAAGGCATGGAACCCAGAGTATTTCATTGCGTAGAAATTTCTGTGTTAATTCGTAAATGTGAGGGTGCGAGGGATACAGTAAAGAAGAAATAGTGCATAGGAATGGAGATACTCGACCCCAAAAGAAAATCCTGTCGTTGCCGTAGAAACGTTCCTGGATTGGGAAAGAGAAGGCATGGAACCCAGAGTATTTCATTGCGACGCAATTTCTGTGTTAATTCGTCAATGTGAGAGTGCGAGGGATACAGTAAAGAAGAAATACTGCATCGGAATGGAGATACTCGACCCCAAAAGAAAATCCTGTCGTTGCCGTAGAAACGTTCCTGGATTGGGAATGAGAAGGCATGGAACACAGAGTATTTCATTGCGACGCAATTACTGTGTTAATTCGTCAATGTGACGGTGCGGGGGATAGAGTAAAGAAGAAATATGCATCGGAATGGAGATACTCGACAGCAAAAGAAAATCCTGTCGTTGCCGTAGAAGCGTTCCTGGATTGGGAAAGAGAAGGCATGGAACCCAGAGAATTTCATTGCGACGCAATATCTGTGTTAATTTGTCAATGTGAGGGTGCGAGGGATACAGTAAAGAAGAAATAGTGCATAAGAATGGAGATACTCGACCCCAAAAGAAAATCCTGTCGTTGCCGTAGACACGTTCTTGGATTGGGAATGAGAAGGCATGGAACACAGAGTATTTCATAGCGACGCAATTTCTGTGTTAATTCGTCAATGTGAGAGTGCGAGGGATACAGTAAAGAAGAAATACTGCATAGGAATGGAGATACTCGACCCCAAAAGAAAATCCTGCCGTTGCCGTAGAAACGGTCCTGGATTACGAATGAGAAGGCACGGAACACAGAGTATTTCATTGCGACGCAATTACTGTGTTAATTCGTCAATGTGAGGGAGCGAGGGATAGAGTAAATAAGAATTATTGCATCGGAAAGGAGATACTCGACCCCAAAAGAAAATCCTGTCGTTGCCGTAGAAACGTTCCTGGATTGGGAGAGAGAAGGCATAGAACACAGAGTATTTCATTGCGACGCAATTACTGTGTTAATTCGTCAATGTGAGGGTGCAAGGGATACAGTAAAGAAGAAATAGTGCATAGGAATGGAGATACTCGACCCCAAAAAAAAATCGTGACGTTTCCGCAGAAACGTTCCTGGATTGGGAAAGAGAAGGCATGGAACCCAGAGTATTTCATTGCGACGCAAATTCTGTGTTAATTCGTCAATGTGAGGGTGCAAGGGATACAGTAAAGAAGAAATAGTGCATAGGAATGGAGATACTCGAAACCAAAAGGAAATCGTGACGTTGCCGTAGAAACATTCCTGGATTGGGAAAGAGAAGGCATGGAACCCAGAGTATTCAATGCGTAGCAATTTCTGTGTTAATTCGTCAATGTGAGGGTGCAAGGGATAGAGTAAAGAAGAAATATTGCATTGGACAGGAGATACTCGACCCCAAAAGGAAATCCTGTCGTTGCCGTAGAAACGTTCGTGGATTGGGAATGAGAAGGCATGGAACACAGAGTATTTCATTGCGACGCAGTTACTGCGTTAATTCGTCAATGTGAGGGTGCGAGGGATACAGTAAAGAAGAAATAGTGCATAGGAATGGAGATACCCGACCCCAAAAGAAAATCCTGTCGTTGCCGTAGAAACGTTCCTGGATTGGGAAAGAGAAGGCATGGAACCCAGAGTATTTCATTGCGACGCAATTTCTGTGTTAATTCGTCAATGTGGGATTGCGTGGGATACAGTAAAGAAAAATAATGCATAGAAATGGAGATACTCGAACCCAAAAGAAAATCCAGTCGTTGCCATAGAAACGTTCTTGGATTGGGATAGAGAAGGCATGGAACCCAGAGTATTTCATTGCGACGCAATTTCTGTGTTAATTCGTCAATGTCAGAGTGCGAGGGATAGAGTAAAGAAGAAATATTGCATCGGAAAGGAGATACTCGACCCCAAAAGAAAATCCTGTCGTTGCCGCAGAAACGTTCCTGGATTGGGAATGAGAAGGCATGGAACACAGAGTATTTCATTGCGACGCAATTACTGTGTTAATTCGTCAAAGTGAGGGTGCGAGGGATACAGTAAAGAAGAAATAGTGAATAGGAATGGAGATACTCGACCCCAAAAGAAAATTCTGTCGTTGCCGTGGAAAGGTTCCTGGATTGGGAAAGTGAAGGCATGGAACACAGAGTATTTCATTGCGATACAATTTCTGTGTTAATTCGTCAATGTGACAGTGCGAGGGATACAGAAAAAGAAGAAATACTGTATCGGAATGGAGGTACTCGACCCCAAAAGAAAATCCTGTCGTTGCCGTAGAAACGTTCCTGGATTGGGAATGAGAAGGCAAGGAACATAGAGTATGTCATTGCGACGCAATTACTGTGTTAATTCGTCAATGTGAGGGTGCGAGGTATACAGTAAAGAAGAAATAGTGCATAGGAATGGAGATACTCGACCCCAAAAGGAAATCCTGTCGTTGCCGTAGAAACGTTTCTGGATTGGGAAAGAGAAGGCATGGAACACAGAGTATTTAATTGCGACGCAATTTCTGTGTCAATTCGTCAATGTGAGGGTGCGAGGGATACAGTAAAGAAGAAATAGTGCATAGGAATGGAGATACTCGACCCCAAAATAAAATCCTGCCGTTGCCGTAGAAACGTTCCTGGATTGGGTTAGAGTAGGCATGGAACCCAGAGTATTTCATTGCGACGCAATATCTGTGCTAATTCGTCAATGTGAGGGTGCAAGGGATAGAGTAAAGACGAATTAGTGCATAGGAATGGAGATACTCGACCCCAAAAGAAAATCCTGTCGTTGCCGTAGAAACGTTCCTGGATTGGGAAAGAGAAGGCATGGAACCCAGAGTATTTCAATGCGACGCAAATTCTGTGTTAATTCGTCAATGTGAGAGTGCGAGGGATACAGTAAAGAAGATATAGTGCATAGGAATGGAGATACTCGACCCCAAAAGAAAATCCTTTCGATGCCGTAGAAACGTTCCTGGATTGAGAAAGAGAAGGAATGGAACCCAGAGTATATCATTGCGAGGCAATTTCTTTGTTAATTCGTCAATGTGAGGGTGCAAGGGATAGAGTAAAGAAGAAATAGTGCATAGGAATGGAGATACTCGACCCCAAAAGATAATCCTGTCGTTGCCGTAGAAACGTTCCTGGATTGGGAATGAGAAGGCATGGAACACAGAGTATATCATTGCGACGCAAATTCTGTGTAAATTCGTCAATGTGAGGGTGCGAGGGATACAGTAAAGAAGAAATACTGCTTTAAAATGGAGATACTCGACCCCAAAAGAAAATCCTGTCGTTGCCATAGAAACGTTCTTGGATTGGGAGAGAGAAGGCATTAAACCCAGAGTATTTCATTGCGACGCAATTTCTGTGTTAATTCGTCAATGTCAGAGTGCGAGGGATAGAGTAAAGAAGAAATATTGCATCGGAAAGGAGATACTCGACCCCAAAAGAAAATCCTGTCGTTGCCGTAGAAACGTTCCTGGATTGGGAATGAGAAGGCATGGAACACAGAGTATTTCATTGCGACGCAATTACTGCGTTAATTCGTCAATGTGAGGGTGCGAGGGATACAGTAAAGAAGAAATAGTGCATAGGAATGGAGATACTCGACCCCAAAAGAAAATTCTGTCGTTGCCGTAGAAAGGTTCCTGGATTGGGAAAGTGAAGGCATGGAACACAGAGTATTTCATTGCGATACAATTTCTGTGTTAATTCGTCAATGTGACAGTGCGAGGGATACAGTAAAGAAGAAATACTGTATCGGAATGGAGATACTCGACCCCAAAAGAAAATCCTGTCGTTGCCGTAGAAAGGTTACTGGATTGGGAATGAGAAGGCATGGAACACAGAGTATTTCATTGCGACGCAATTACTGTGTTAATTCGTCAATGTGAGGGTGCGAGGGGTATAGTAAAGAAGAAATAGTGTATAGTAATGGGGATACTCGACCCCAAAAGAAAATCCTGTCGTTGCCGTAGAAACGATCCTGGATTGGGAAAGAGAAGGCATGGAATCCAGAGTGTGTCATTGCGACGCAATTTCTGTGTTAATTCGTCAATGTGAGAGTGCGAGGGATACAGTAAAGAAGAAATAGTGCATCGGAAAGGAGATACTCGACCCCAAAAGAAAATCCTGTCGTTGCCGTAGAAACGTTCCTGGATTGGGAATGAGAAGGCAAGGAACACAGAGTATTTCATTGCGACGCAATTACTGTGTTAATTCGTCAATGTGAGGGTGCGAGGTATACAGTAAAGAAGAAATAGTGCATAGGAATGGAGATACTCGACCCCAAAAGGAAATCCTGTCGTTGCCGTAGAAACGTTTCTGGATTGGGAAAGAGAAGGCATGGAACACAGAGTATTTAATTGCGACGCAATTTCTGTGTCAATTCGTCAATGTGAGGGTGCGAGGGATACAGTAAAGAAGAAATAGTGCATAGGAATGGAGATACTCGACCCCAAAATAAAATCCTGCCGTTGCCGTAGAAACGTTCCTGGATTGGGTTAGAGTAGGCATGGAGCCCAGAGTATTTCATTGCGACGCAATATCTGTGCTAATTCGTCAATGTGTGGGTGCAAGGGATAGAGTAAAGACGAAATAGTGCATAGGAATGGAGATACTCGACCCCAAAAGAAAATCCTGTCGTTGCCGTAGAAACGTTCCTGGATTGGGAAAGAGAAGGCATGGAACCCAGAGTATTTCAATGCGACGCAAATTCTGTGTTAATTCGTCAATGTGAGAGTGCGAGGGATACAGTAAAGAAGAAATAGTGTATAGGAATGGAGATACTCGACCCCAAAAGAAAATCCTTTCGATGCCGTAGAAACGTTCCTCGATTGAGAAAGAGAAGGAATGGAACCCAGAGTATATCATTGCGAGGCAATTTCTTTGTTAATTCGTCAATGTGAGGGTGCAAGGGATAGAGTAAAGAAGAAATAGTGCATAGGAATGGAGATACTCGACCCCAAAAGATAATCCTGTCGTTGCCGTAGAAACGTTCCTGGATTGGGAATGAGAAGGCATGGAACACAGAGTATATCATTGCGACGCAAATTCTGTGTAAATTCGTCAATGTGAGGGTGCGAGGGATACAGTAAAGAAGAAATACTGCATCGGAATGGACATACTCGACCCCAAAAGAAAATCCTGTCGTTGCCGTAGAAACGTTCCTGGATTGGGAATGAGAAGGCATGGATCACAGACTATTTCATTGCGACGCAATTATTGTCTTAATTCGTCAATGTGAGGGTGCGAGGGACAGAGTAAAGAAGAAATAGTGCATAGGAATGGAGATACTCGACCCCAAAAGAAAATACTTTCGTTGCCGTAGAAACGATCCTGGATTGGGAAAGAGAAAGCATGGAACCCAGAGTATTTCATTGCGACGCAATTTCTGTGTTAATTCGTCAATGTGAGAGTGCAAGGGATAGAGTAAAGAAGAAATATTGCATCAGAAAGGAGATACTCGACCCCAAAAGAAAATCCTGTCGTTGCCGTAGAATCGTTACTGGATTGGGAATGAAAAGGCATGGAACACAGAGTACTTCATTGCGACGCAATTACTGTGTTAATTCGTCAATGTGAGGGTGCGAGGGATACAGTAAAGAAGAAATAGTCTATAGGAATGGAGATACTCGACCCCAAAAGAAAATCCTGTCGTTGCCGTAGAAACGTTCCTGGATTTGGAAAGAGAAATCATGGATCCCAGAGTATTTCATTGCGACGCAATTTCTGTGTTAATTCGTCAATGTGAGAGTGCGAGGGATACAGTAAAGAAGAAATACTGCATAGGAATGGAGAGACTCGACCCCAAAAGAAAATCCTGTCGTTGCCATAGAAACGTTCCTGGATTGGGAATGAGAAGGCATGGAACCCAGGGTATTTCATAGCGACGCAATTTCTGTGTTAATTCGTCAATGTGAGAGTGCGAGGGATACAGTAAAGAAGAAATAGTGCATAGGAATGGAGATACTCGACCCCAATAGAAAATCCTGCCGTTGCCATAGAAACGTTCCTGGATTGGGAATGAGAAGGCATGGAACACAGAGTATTTCATTGCGACGCAATTACTGTGTTAATTCGTCAATGTGAGGGTGCGAGGGATACAGTAAAGAAGAAATAGTGCATAGGAATGGAGATACTCGACCCCAAAAGAAAATCCTGTCGTTGCCGTCGAAAAGTTCCTGGATTGGGAAAGTGAAGGCATTGAACACAGGGTATTTCATTGCGACGCAATGTCTGTGTTAATTCGTCGATGTGAGAGTGCGAGGGATACAGTAAAGAAGAAATACTGCATCGGAATGGAGATACTCGACCCCAAAAGAAAATCCTGTCGTTGCAGTAGAATCGTTACTGGATTGGGAATGAGAATGCATGGAACACAGAGTATTTCATTGCGACGCAATTACTGTGTTAATTCGTCAATGTGAGGGTGCGAGGGATACAGTAAAGAAGAAATAGTGCATAGGAATGGAGATACTCGACCCCAAAAGAAAATCCTGTCGTTGCCGTAGAAACGTTCCTGGAGTGGGAAAGAGAAGGCATGGAACCCAGAGTATTTCATTGCGACGCAATTTCTGTGTTAATTCGTCAATGTGAGAGTGCGAGGGATACAGTAAAGAAGAAATACTGCATCGGAATGGAGATACTCGACCCCAAAAGAAAATCCTGTCGTTGCCGTAGGAACGTTCCTGGATTGGGAATGAGAAGGCATGGAACACAGAGTATTTCTTTGCGACGCAATTACTGTGTTAATTCGTCAATGTGAGGGTGCGGGGGATAGAGTAAAGAAGAAATATTGCATCGGAAAGGAGATACTCGACCCCAAAAGAAAATCCTGTCGATGCCGTAGAAGCGTTCCTAGATTGGGAAAGAGAAGGCATGGAACCAAGAGTATTTCATTGCGACGCAATTTCTGTGTTAATTTGTAAATGTGAGGGTGCGAGGGATACAGTAAAGAAAAAATAGTGCATAGGAATGGAGATACTCGACCCCAAAAGAAAATCCTGTCGTTGCCGTAGACACGTTCCTGGATTGGGAATGAGAAGGCATGGAACCCAGGGTATTTCATTGCGACGCGATTACTATGTTAATTCGTCAATGTGAGGCTGCAAGGGATACAGTAAAGAAGAAATAGTGCATAGGAATGGATATACTCGACCCCAAAAGAAAATCCTGTCGTTGCCGTAGAAACGTTCCTGGATTGGGAAAGAGAAGGCATGGAACCCAGAGTATTTCATTGCGACGCAATTTCTGTGTTAATTCGTCAATGTGAGAGTGCGAGGGATACAGTAAAGAAGAAATACTGCATCGGAAGGGAGATACTCGACCCCAAAAGAAAATCCTGTCGTTGCCGTAGAAACGTTCCTGGATTGGGAATGAGAAGGCATGGAACACAGAGTATTTCTTTGCGACGCAATTACTGTGTTAATTCGTCAATGTGAGGGTGCGGGGGATAGAGTAAAGAAGAAATATTGCATCGGAAAGGAGATACTCGACCCGAAAAGAAAATCCTGTCGATGCCGTAGAAGCGTTCCTGGATTGGGAAAGAGAAGGAATGGAACCAAGAGTATTTCATTGCGACGCAATTTCTGTGTTAATTTGTAAATGTGAGGGTGCGAGGGATACAGTAAAGAAGAAATAGTGCATAGGAATGGAGATACTCGACCCCAAAAGAAAATCCTGTCGTTGCCGTAGACACGTTCCTGGATTGGGAATGAGAAGGCATGGAACCCAGGGTATTTCATAGCGACGCAATTTCTGTGTTAATTCGTCAATGTGAGAGTGCGAGGGATACAGTAAAGAGGAAATACTGCATCGGAATGGAGATACTCGACCCCAAAAGAAAATCCTGTCGCTGCCGTATAAAGGTTCCTGGATTGGGAATGAGAAGGCATGGAACACAGAGTATTTCATTGCGACGCGATTACTGTGTTAATTCGTCAATGTGAGGGTGCAAGGGATACAGAAAAGAAGAAATAGTGCATAGGAATGGAGATACTCGACCCCAAAAGGAAATCGTGACGTTGCCGTAGAAACGTTCCTGGATTGGGGAAGAGAAGGCATGGAACACAGAGTATTTCATTGCGACGCAAATTCTGTGTTAATTCGTCAATGTGAGGGTGCAAGGGATACAGTAAAGAAGAAACAGTGCATAGGAATGGAGATACTCGACCCCAAAAGGAAATCGTGACGTTGCCGTAGAAACGTTCCTGGATTGGGAAGAGAAGGCATGGCACCCAGAGTATTTCATTGGGTAGCAATTTCTGTGTTAATTCGTCAATGTGAGGGTACAAGGGATAGAGTAAAGAAGAAATATTGCATTGGAAAGGAGATACTCGACCCCAAAAGGAAATCCGGTCGTTGCCGTAGAAACGTTCCTGGATTGGGAAGGAGAAGGCATGGAACACAGAGTATTTCATTGCGATGCAATTACTGTGTTAATTCGTCAATGTGAGAGTGCGAGGGATACAGTAAAGAAGAAATAGTGCATAGGAATGGAGATACTCGACCCCAAAAGAAAATCCTTTCGTTTCCGGAGAAACGATCCTGGATTGGGAAAGAGAAGGCATGGAACCCAGAGTATATCATTGCGACGCAATTTCTTTGTTAATTCGTCAATGTGAGGGTGCAAGGGATAGAGTAAAGAAGAAATAGTGCATAGGAATGGAGATACTCGACCCCAAAAGAAAATCCTGTCGTTGCCGTAGCAACGTTCCTGGATTGGGAATGAGAAGGCATGGAACACAGAGTATATCATTGCGACGCAAATTCTGTGTAAATTCGTCAATGTGAGGTTGCGAGGGATACAGTAATGAAGAAATACTGCATCGGAATGGAGATACTCGACCCCAAAAGAAAATCCTGTCGCTGCCGTAGAAACGTTCCTGGATTGGGAATGAGAAGGCATGGGTCACAGAGTATTTCGTTGCGACGCAATTATTGTCTTAATTCGTCAATGTGAGGGTGCGAGGGATAGAGTAAAGAAGAATTAGTGCATAGGAATGGAGATACTCGACCCCAAAAGAAAATCCTTTCGTTGCCGTAGAAACGTTTCTGGATTGGGAAAGTGAAGGCATGGAACCCAGAGTATATCATTGCGACGCAATTTCTTTGTTAATTCGTCAATGTGAGGGTGCAAGGGATAGAGTAAAGAAGAAATAGTGCATAGGAATTGAGATACTCGACCTCAAAAGATAATCCTGTCGTTGCCGTAGAAACGTTCCTGGATTGGGAAAGAGAAGGCATGCATCCCAGAGTACTTCCTTGCGACGCAATTTCTGTGTTAATTCGTCAATGTGAGGGTGCAAGGGATAGTGTAAAGAAGAAATAGTGCATCGGAAAGGAGATACTCGACCCCAAAAGAAAATCCTGTCGTTGCCGTAGAAACGTTCCTGGATTGGGAATGAGAAGGCATGGAACACGGAGTATTTCATTGCGACGCAATTACTGTGTTAATTCGTCAATGTGAGAGTGCGAGGGATACAGTAAAGAAGAAATAGTGCATAGGAATTGAGATACTCGACCCCAAAGGAAAATCCTGCCGTTGCCGTAGAAACGTTCCTGGATTGGGAAAGAGAAGGCATGGAACCCAGAGTATATCATTGCGACGCAATTTCTTTGTTAATACGTCAATGTGAGGGTGCAAGTGATAGAGTAAAGAAGAAATAGTGCATAGGAATGGAGATACTCGACCCCAAAAGAAAATCCCGTCGTTGCCGTAGAAACATTCCTGGATTGGGAAAGAGAAGGCATGGAACACAGAGTATTTCATTGCGACGCAATTACTGTGTTAATTCGTCAATGTGAGGGTGCGAAGGATACAGTAAAGAAGAAATAGTGCATCGGAATGGAGATACTCGACCCCAAAAGAAAATCCTGTCGTTGCCGTAGAAACGTTCCTGGATTGGGAATGAGAGGGCATGGAACACAGAGTATTTCATTGCGACACAATTACTGTGTTATTTCGTCAATGTGAGGGTGCGAGGGATACAGTAAAGAAGAAATAGTGCACAGGAAAGAAGATACTCGACCCCAAAAGAAAATTCTGTCGTTGCCGTAGAAACGTTCCTTGATTGGGAAAGATAAGGCATGGAACCCAGATTATTTCATTGCGAGGCAATTTCTGTGTTAATTCGACAATGTGTGGGTGCAAGGGATAGAGTAAGGAAGAAATAGTGCATAGGAATGGAGATACTCGACCCCAAAAGAAAATCCTGTCGTTGCCGTAGAAACGTTCCTGGATTGGGAAAGAGAAGGCATGGAACGCAGAGTATTTCATTGCGACGCAATTTCTGTGTTAATTCGTCAATGTGAGGGTGCAAGGGATAGAGTGAAGAAGAAATATTGCATCGGAAAGGAGACACTCAACCCCAAAAGGAGATCGTGACGTTGCTGTAGAAACGTTCCTGGATTGGGAAAGAGAAGGCACATAACCCAGAGTATTTCATTGCGACGCGATTACTGTGTTAATTCGTCAATGTGAGGGTGCGAGGGATACAGTAAAGAAGAAATAGTGCATAGGAATGGAGATACTCGACCCCAAAAAGAAATCGTGACGTTGCCGTAGAAACGTTCCTGGATTGGGAAAGAGAAGGCATGGAACCCAGAGTATTTCATTGCGACGCAATTTCTGTGTTAATTCGTCAATGTGAAGGTGCAAGGGATAGTGTAAAGAAGAAATAGTGTATCGGAAAGGAGATACTCGACCCCAAAAGAAAATCCTGTCGTTGCCGTAGAAACGTTCCTGGATTGGGAAAGAGAAGGCATGGAACCCAGAGTATTTCATTGCGACGCAATTTCTGTGTTAATTCGTCCATGTGAGAGTGCGAGGGATACAGTAAAGAAGAAATAGTGCATAGGAATGGAGATACTTGACCCCAAAAGAAAATCCTGTCGTTGCCGTAGAAACGTTCCAGGATTGGGAAGGAGAAGGCATGGAAGTCTGAGTATTTCATCGCGACGCAATTTCTGTGTTAATTCGTCAATGTGTGAGTGCGAGGGATACAGTAAAGTAAAAATAGTGCATAGGAATGGAGATACTCGACCCCATAAGAAGTTCCTGTCGTTGCCGTAGAAACGATGCTGGATTGGGAATGAGAAGGCATGGAACACAGAGTATTTCATTGCGAAGCAATTACTGTGTTATTTCGTCAATGTGAGGATGCGTGGGATACAGTAAAGAAGAAACAGTGCATAGGAATGGAGATACTCGACCTCAAAAGAAAATCCTTTCGTTGCCGTAGAAACGATCCTGGATTGGGAATGAGAAGGCATGGAACCGAGAGTATTTCATTGCGACGCAATTTCTGTGTTAATTCGTCAATGTGAGGGTCCAAGGGATAGAGTAAAGAAAAAATATTGGATCGGAAAGGAGATACTCGACCCCAAGAGGAAATCGTGACGTTGCCGTAGAAACGTTCCTGGATTGGGAAAGAGAAGGCATGGAGCCCAGAGTATTTCATTGCGACGCAATCTCTGTGTTAATTCGTCAATGTGAGAGTGCGAGGGACACAGTAAAGAAGAAATAGTGCATAGGAATGGAGATACTCGACCCCAAAAGAAAATCCTGTCGTTGCCGTAGAAACGATCCTGGATTGGGGAAGAGAAGGCATGGAACCCAGAGTATTTCATTGCGACGCAATTTCAGTGTTAATTCGTCAATGTGAGGGTGCGACGGATAGTGTAAAGAAGAAATAGTGCATCGGAAAGGAGATACTCGACCCCAAAAGAAAATCCTGTCGTTGCCGTAGAAACGTTCCTGAATTGCTAAAGAGAAGGCATGGAACCCAGAGGATTTCATTGCGACGCAATTTCTGTGTTATTTCGTCAATGTGAGGGTGCGAGGGATACAGTAGAGAAGAAATAGTTCATAGGAATGGAGATACTCGACCCCAGAAGAAAATCCTGTCGTTGCCGTAGAAACGTTCCTGGATTGGGAAAGAGAAGGCGTGGAACCCAGAGTATTTCATTGCGACGCAATTTCTGATTTAATTCGTCAATGTGAGGGTGCAAGGGATAGAGTAAAGAAGAAATAGTGCATAGAAATGGAGATACTCGACCACAAAAGAAAATCCTGTCGTTGTCGTAGAAACGTTCCTGAATTGCTAAAGAGAAGGCATGGAACCCAGAGGATTTCATTGCGACACAATTTCTGTGTTAATTCGTCAATGTGAGAGTACGAGGGATACAGTAAAGAAGAAATACCGCATAGGAACGGAGATACTCGAGCCCAAAAGAAAATCCTGTCGTTGCCGTAGAAACGTTCCTGGATTGGGAATGAGAGGGCATGGAACACAGAGTATTTCATTGTGACGCAATTACTGTGTTAATTCGCCTATGTGAGTGTGCGAGGGATACAGTAAAGAAGAAATAGTGCATAGGAATGGAGATACTCGACCCCATAAGAAAATCCTTTCGTTGCCGTAGAAACGTTCCTGGATTGGGAAAGAGAAGGCATGGAACACAGAGTATTTCATTACGACGCAATTACCGTGTTAATTCGTCTATGTGAGGGTGCGAGGGATACAGTAAAGAAGAAGTAGTGCATAGGAATGGAGATACTCGACCCCAAAAGAAAATCCTGTCGTTGCCGTAGAAACGTTCCTGGATTGGGAAAGAGAAGGCATGGAACCCAGAGTATTTCATTGCGACGCAATTCTTGTGTTAATTCGTCAATGTGAGAGTGCGAGGGATACAGTAAGGAAGAAATACTGCATCGGAATGGAGATACTCGACCCCATAAGAAAATCCTGTCGTTGCCGTAGAAACGTTCCTTGATTGGGAAAGACAAGGCATGGAACCAAAAGTATTTCATTGCGACGCAATTTCTGTGTTAATTCGTCAATGTGTGGGTGCCAGGGATAGAGTAAAGAAGAAATAGTGCATAGGAATGGAGATACTAGACCCCAAAAGAAAATCCTGTTGTTGCCGTAGAAACGTTCCTGGATTGGGAAAGAGAATTCATGGAACCCAGAGTATTTCATTGCGACGGAATTTCTGTGTTAATTCGTCAATGTGAGGGTCCAAGGGATAGAGTAAAGAAGAAATATTGGATCGGAAAGGAGATACTCGCCCCCAAAAGTAAATCGTGACGTTGCCGTAGAAACGTTCCTGGATTGGGTAAGAGAAGGCATAGAACCGAGAGCATTTCATTGCGACGCAATTTCTGAGTTAATTCGTCAATGTGAGAGTGCGAGGGGTACAGTAAAGAAGGAATAGTGCATAGGAATGGAGATACTCGACCCCAGAAGAAAAACATGTCATTGCCGTAGAAACGCTCCTGGATTGGGAAAGAGAAGGCATGGAACCGAAAGTATTTCGCTGCGACGCAATTTCTGTGTTAATTCGTCAATGTGAGGGTGCACGGGATAGAGTAAAGAAGAAATAGTGTATAGAAATGGAGATCCTCGACCCCAAAAGAAAATCCTGTCGTTGCCGTAGAAACGTTCCTGGATTGGGAAAGAGAAGGCATGGAACCCAGAGGATTTCATTGCGACGCAATTTCTGTGTTAATTCGTCAATGTGAGAGTGCGTGGGATACAGTAAAGAAAAAATAGTGCATAGGTATTGAGATACTCGACCCCAAAAGAAAATCCTGTCGTTGCCGTAGAAACGTTACTGGATTGGGAAGGAGAAGGCATGGAAACCAAAGTATTTCATTGCGACGCAATTTCTATGTTAAGTCGTCAATGTGAAGGTGCGAGGGATACAGTAAAGATGAAATAAAACATAGGAATAGGGAAACTCGACCCCAAAAGAAAATCTTGTAGTTGCCGTAGAAACGTTCCTGGATTGTGAAAGAGAGGGCATGGAACACAGAGTATTTCATTGCGACGCAATTTCTCTGTTAATTCGTCAATGTGGGAGTGCGAGGGATACAGTAAAGATGAAATAGTGCATAAGAATGGAGATACTCGACCCCAAAAGAAAATCCTGTCGCTGCCGTTGAAACGTTCCTGGATTGGGAATGAGAAGGCATGGAACACAGAGTATTTCTTCGCGACGCAATTACTGTGTTAATTCGTGAATGTGAGGGTGCGAGGGATACAGTAAAGAAGAAATACTGCATCGGAATGGAGATACTCGACCCCAAAAGAAAATCCTGTCGTTGCCGTAGAAACGTTCCTGGATTGGGAAAGAGAAGGCATGGAACCCAGAGTATTTCATTGCGACGCAATTTCTGTATCAATTCGTCAATGTGAGAGTGGGAGGGATACAGTAAAGAAGAAATAGTGCATAGAAATGGAGATACTCGACCCCAAAAAAAATCCTGTCGTTGCCGTAGAAACGTTCCTGGATTGGGAATGAGAAGCCATGGAACACAGAGTATATCATTGCGACGCAATTACTGTGTTAATTCGTCAATGTGAGGGTGCGAGGGATACAGTAAAGAAGAAATAGTGCATAGGAATGGAGATACTCAACCCCAACAGAAAATCCTGTTGTTGCCGTAGAAACGTTCGCGGATTGGGAAAGAGAAGGGATGGATCCCAGAGTATTTCATTGCGACGCAATTTCTGTGTTAATTCGTCAATGTGAGGGTGCAAGGGATAGAGTAAAGAAGAAATATTGCATCGGAAATTAGATACTCGACCCCAAAAGGAAAACGTGACGTTGCCGTTGAAACGATCCTGGATTGGGAAAGAAAAGGCATGGAACCCAGAGTATTTCATTGCGACGCAATTACTGTGTTAATTCGTCAATGTGAGGGTGTGAGGGATACAGTAACGAAGAAATAGTGCTTAGGAATGGAGATACTCGACCCCAAAAGAAAATACTGTCGTTGCCGTAGAAACGATCCTGGATTGGGAAAGAGAAGACATGGTACCCAGAGTATATTATTGCGACGCAATTTCTGTGTTAATTCGTCAATGTGAGAGTGCGAGGGATACAGTAAAGAAGATATAGTGCATAGGAATGGAGATACTCGACCCCAAAGGAAAATCCTTTCGTTGCCGTAGAAACGTTCCTGGATTGAGAAAGAGAAGGCAATGAACTCAGAGTATTTCATTGCGACGCAATTTCTGTGTTAATTCGTCAATGTGAGAGTGCGAGGGATTCAGTAAAGAAAAAATAGTGCATAGGAATGGAGATACTCGACCCCAAAAGAAAATCCTGTCGTTGCCGTAGAAACGTTCCTGGATTGGGTAAGAGAAGGCATGGAACCGAGAGCATTTCATTCCGACGCAATTTCTGAGTTAATTCGTCAATGTGAGAGTGCGAGGGATACAGTAAAGAAGAAATACTACATCGGAATGGAGATACTCGACCCCAAAAGAAAATCCTGTCGTTGCCGTAGAAACGTTCCTGGATTTGGAATGAGAAGCCATGGAACACAGGGTATTTCATTGCGACGCAATTACTGTGTTAATTCGTCAATGTGAGGGTGCGAGGGATACCGTAAAGAAGAAATAGTGCATAGGAATGGAGATACTCGACCCCAAAAGGAAATCCTGTCGTTGCCGTAGAAACGTTCCCGGATTGGGAAGGAGAAGGCATGGAACCGAGAGCATTTCATTGCGACGCAATTTCTGAAGTAATTCGTCAATGTGAGAGTGCGAGGGATACAGTAAAGAAGAAATACTGCATCGGAATGGAGATACTCGACCCCAAAAGAAAATCCTGTCGTTGCTGTAGAAACGTTCCTGGATTGGGAATGAGAAGGCATGGAACACAGAGTATTTCATTGCCACGACATTACTGTGTTAATTCGTCAATGTGAGGGTGCGAGGGATACAGTAAAGAAGAAATAGTGCTTAGGAATGGAGATACTCGACCCCAGAAGAAAATCCTGTCGTTGCCATAGAAACGCTCCGGGATTGGGGAAGAGAAGGCATGGAACCCAGAGCATTTCATTGCGACGCAATTTCTGTGTTAATTTGTCAATGTGAGAGTGCGAGGGATACAGTAAAGAAAAAATAGTGCATAGGAATGGAGATACTCGACCGCAAAAGTAAATCCTGTCGTTGCCGTTGAAACGTTACTGGATTGGGAAAGAGAAAGAATGGAACCCAGAGTATTTCATTGCGACGCAATTTCTGTGTTAATTCGTCAATGTGAGAGTGCGAGGGATACAATAAAGAAGAAATAGTGCATAGGAAAGGAGATACTCGACCTCAAAGAAAAATCCTGTCGTTGCCGTAGAAACGTTCCTGGATTGGGAATGAGAAGGCATGGAACACAGAGTATTTCTTTGCGACGCAATTACTGTGTTAATTCGTCAATGTGAGGGTGCGAGGAATACAGTAGAGAAGTAATAGTGCATAGGAATGGAGATACTCGACCCCAAAAGATAATCCTGTCGTTGCCGTAGAATCGTTCCTGGAATGGGAAAGAGAAGGCATGGAACCAGAGTATTTCATTGCGACTCAATTTCTGTGTTAATTCGTCAATGTGAGGGTGCAAGGGATAGAGTAAACAATAAATATTGCATCGGAAATTAGATACTCGACCCCAAAAGGAAAACGTGACGTTGCCGTTGAAACGTTCCTGGATTGGGAAAGAAAAGGCATGGAATGCAGAGTATTTCATTGCGACGCAATTACTGTGTTAATTCGTCAATGTGAGGGTGCGAGGGATACAGTAAAGAAGAAATAGTGCTTAGGAATGGAGATACTCGACCCCTAAAGAAAATCCTGTCGTTGCCGTAGAAACGTTCCTGGATAGGGAAAGAGAAGGCATGGATCCCGAGTATTTCATTGCGACGCAATTTCTGTGTCAATTCGTCAATTTGAGAGTGCGAGGGATACAGTAAAGAAGAAATAGTGCATAGGAATGGAGATACTCGACCCCAAAAGAAAATCCTGTCGTTGCCGTAGAATAGTTACTGGATTGGGAAAGAGAAGTCATGGAACCCAGAGTATTTCATTGCGACGCAATTTCTGTGTTAATTCGTCAATGTGAGGGTGCGAGGTATACAGTTAAAAAGAAATACTGCATCGGAATGGAGATACTCGACCCCAAAAGAAATCCGGTCGTTGCCATAGAAACGTTCCTGGATTGGGAATGGGAAGGTGTGGAACACAGAGTATTTCATTGGGACGCAATTGCTGTGTTAATTCGCCAATGTGAATGTGCGAGGGATACAGTAAAGAAGAAATAGTGAATAGGAATGGAGATACTCGACCCCATAAGAAAATCCTTTCGTTGCCGTAGAAGCGTTACTGGATTGGGAAAGAGAAAGCATGGAACACAGAGTATTTCATTGCGACGCAATTTCTGTGTTAAGTCGTCTGTGTCAGGGTGCGAGGGATACAGTAAAGAAGAAATAAAGCATAGGAATGGAGAAACTCGACCCCAAAAGAAAATCTTGTCGTTGCCGTAGAAACGTTCCTGGATTGGGAAAGAGAAGGCATGGAACACAGAGTATTTCATTGCGACGCAATTTCTGTGTTAATTCGTCAATGTGAGGGTGCGATGGATACAGTAAAGAAGAAATAGTGCATAGGAATGGAGACACTCAACCCCAAAAGAAAATCCTGTCGTTGCCGTAGAAACGTTCGTGGATTGGGAATGAGAAGGCATGGAACACAGAGTATCTCTTTGCGACGCAATAACTGTGTTAATTCGTCAATGTGAGGGTGCGAGGGATACAGTAAAGAAGAAATAGTACATAGGAATGGAGATACACGACCCCAAAAGAAAATCCTGTCGTTGCCGTAGAAACGTTCCTGGATTGGGAAAGAGAATGCATGGAACCCAGAGTATATAACTGCGACGCAATTTCTGTGTTAATTCGTCAATTTGAGAGTGCGAGGGATACAGTAAAGAAGAAATAGTGCATAGGAATGGAGATACTCGACCCCAAAAGAAAATCCTGTCGTTGCCTTAGAAACGTTCCTGGATTGGGAATGAGAAGCCATGGAACACAGAGTATTTCATTGCGACGCAATCACTGTGTTAATATAGTCAATGTGAGGGTGCAAGTGATTCAGTAAAGAAGAAATAGTGCATAGGAATGGAGATACTCGACCCCAAAATAAAATCCTGTCGTTGCCGTAGAATCGTTCCTGGATTGGGAAAGAGAAGGCATGGAACCCAGAGTATCTCATTGCGACGCAATTTCTGTGTTAATTCGTCAATGTGAGGGTGCAAGGAATAGAGTAAAGAAGAAATATTGCATCGGAAATTAGATACTCGACCCCAAAAGGAAAACGTGACGTTGCCGTTGAAACGTTCCTGGATTGGGAAAGAAAAGGCATGGAACCCAGAGTATTTCATTGCGACGCAATTACTGTGTTAATTCGTCAATGTGAGGGTGCGAGGGATACAGTAAGGAAGAAATAGTGCTTAGGAATGGAGATAATCGGCCCCTATAGAAAATCCTGTCGTTGCCGTAGAAACGTTCCAGGATAGGGAAAGCGAAGGCATGGGTCCCAGAGTATTTCAATGCGACGCAATTTCTGTGTCAATTCGTCAATTTGAGAGTGCGAGGGTTACAGTAAAGAAGAAATAGTGTATAGGGATCGAGATACTGGACCCCAATAGAAAATCCTGTCGTTGCCGTAGAAACGTTCGTGGATTGGGAATGAGAAGGCATGGAACACAGAGTATTTCATTGCGACGCAATTACTGTGTTAATTCGTCAATGTGAGGGTGCGAGGGATACAGTAAAGAAGAAATAGTGCATAGGAATTTAGATACTCGACCCCAAAAGAATATCCTGTCGTTGCCGTAGAAACGTTCCTGGATTGGGAACGAGAAGACATGGAAAAAAAAGTATATCATTGCGATGCAATTACTGTGTTAATTCGTCAATGTGAGAGTGCGAGGGATACAGTAAAGAAGAAATAGTGCATAGGAATGGAGATACTCGACCCCAAAAGAAAACCCTGTCGTTGCCGTAGAAACGTTCCTGGATTGGGAAAGAGATGGCATGGAACCCAGAGTATTTCATTGCGACGCAATTTCTGTGTTAATTCGTCAATGTGAGGGTGCGAGGGATACAGTAAAGAAGAAACAGTGCATAGGAATGGTGACACTCAACCCCAAAAGAAAATCCTGTCGTTGCCGTAGAAACGTTCGTGGATTGGGAATGAGAAATCATGGAACACAGAGCATCTATTTGCGACGCAATCACTGTGTTAATTCGTCAATGTGAGGGTGCGAGGGATACAGTAAAGAAGAAATAGTACATAGGAATTGAGATACACGACCCCAGAAGAAAATCCTGTCGTTGCCGTAGAAACGTTCCTGGATTGGGAAAGAGAAGGCATGGAACCCAGAGTATATAATTGCGACGCAATTTCTGTGTTAATTCGTCAATTTGAGAGTGCGAGGGATACAGTAAAGAAGAAATAGTGCATAGGAATGGAGATACTCGACCCCAAAAGAAAATCCTGTCGTTGCCTTAGAAACGTTCCTGGATTGGGAATGAGAAGCCATGGAACCCAGAGTATTGCATTGCGACGCAATTTCTGTGTTAATTCGTCAATGTGAGGGTGCGAGGGATACAGTAAAGAAGAAATAGTGCATAGGAATGGTGACACTCAACCCCAAAAGAAAATCCTGTCGTTGCCGTAGAAACGTTCGTGGATTGGGAATGAGAAGGCATGGAACACAGAGTATCTATTTGCGACGCAATCACTGTGTTAATTCGTCAATGTGAGGGTGCGAGGGATACAGTAAAGAAGAAATAGTACATAGGAATTGAGATACACGACCCCAGAAGAAAATCCTGTCGTTGCCGTAGAGACGTTCCTGGATTGGGAAAGAGATGGCATGGAACCCAGAGTATTTCATTGCGACGCAATTTCTGTGTTAATTCGTCAATGTGAGGGTGCGAGGGATACAGTAAAGAAGAAAAAGTGCATAGGAATGGAGATACTCGACCCCAAAAGAAAATCCTGTCGTTGCCATAGAAACATTCCATAATTGGGAAATAGAAGGCATGGAACTCAGAGTATTTCATTGCGTCGCAATTTCTGTGTTAATTCGTCAATGTGAGAGTGCGAGGGATACAGTAAAGAAGAAATAGTGCATAGGAATGGAGATACTTGACCCCAAAAGAAAATCCTGTCATTGCCGTAGAATCGTTCCTGGATTGGGAAAGAGAAGGCATGGATCCCAGAGTATTTCATTGCGACGCAATTTCTGTGTTAATTCGTCAATGTGAGGGTGCAAGGGATAGAGTAAAGAAGAAATATTGCATCGGAAATTAGATACTCGACCCCAGAAGGAGAACGTGACGTTGCCGTTGAAACGTTCCTGGATTGGGAAAGAAAAGGCATGGAACCCAGAGTATTTCATTGCGACGCAATTACTGTGTTAATTCGTCAATGTGAGGGTGTGAGGGATACAGTAACGAAGAAATAGTGCTTAGGAATGGAGATACTCGACCCCAAAAGAAAATCCTGTCGTTGCCGTAGAAACGATCCTGGATTGGGAAAGAGAAAGCATGGAACCCAGAGTATTTTATTGCGACGCAATTTCTGTGTTAATTCGTAAATGTGAGAGTGCGAGGGATACAGTAAAGAAGAAATAGTGCATAGGAATGGAGATACTCGACCCCAAAGGAAAATCCTTTCGTTGCCGTAGAAACGTTCCTGGATTGGGAAAGAGAAGGCATGGAACTCAGAGTATTTCATTGCGACGCAATTTCTGTGTTAATTCGTCAATGTGAGAGTGCGAAGGATGCAGTAAAGAAAAAATAGTGCATAGGAATGGAGATACTCGACCCCAAAAGAAAATCCTGTCGTTGCCGTAGAAACGTTCCTGGATTGGGTAAGAGAAGGCATGGAACCGAGAGCATTTCATTGCGACGCAATTTCTGAGTTAATTCGTCAATGTGAGAGTGCGAGGGATGCAGTAAAGAAGAAATACTGCATCGGAATGGAGATACTCGACCCCAAAAGAAAATCCTGTCGTTGCCGTAGAAACGTTCCTGGATTGGGAATGAGAAGCCATGGAACACAGGGTATTTCATTGCGACGCAATTACTGTGTTAATTCGTCAATGTGAGGGTGCGAGGGATACCGTAATGAAGAAATAGTGCATAGGAATGGAGATACTCGACCCCAAAAGAAAATCCTGTCGTTGCCGTAGAAACGTTCCTGGATTGGGAAGGAGAAGGCATGGAACCGAGAGCATTTCATTGCGACGCAATTCCTGAAGTAATTCGTCAATGTGAGAGTGCGAGGGATACAGTAAAGAAGAAATACTGCATCGGAATGGAGATACTCGACCCCAAAAGAAAATCCTGTCGTTGCCGTAGAAACGTTCCTGGATTGGGAATGTGAAGGCATGGAACACAGAATATTTCATTGCCACGCAATTACTGTGTTAATTCGTCAATGTGAGGGTGCGAGAGATACAGTAAAGAAGAAATAGTGCATAGGAATGGAGATACTCGACCCCAGAAGAAAATCCTGTCGTTGCCGTAGAATTGCTCCTGGATTGGGAAAGAGAATTCATGGAACCCAGAGTATTTCATTGCGTCGCAATTTCTGTGTTAATTCGTCAATGTGAGAGTGCGAGGGATACAGTAAAGAAGAAATACTGCATCGGAATGGAGATACTCGACCCCAAAAGGTAATTGTGACGTTGCCGTAGAAATGTTCCTGGATTGGGAATGAGAAGGCATGGAACCCAGAGTATTTCATTGCGACGCAATTACTGTGTTAATTCGTCAATGTGAGAGTGCGAGGGATACAGTAAAGAAGAAATAGTGCATAGGAATGGAGATACTCGACCACAAAAGAGAATCCTGTCGTTGCCGTAGGAACGTTCCTGGATTGGGAAAGAGAAGGCATGGAACCCAGAGTATTTCATTGCGACGCAATTTCTGTGTTAATTCGTCAATGTGAGAGTGCGAGGGATACAGTAAAGAAGTAATAGTGCATATTAATGGAGATACTCGACCCCAAAAGAAAATCCGGTCGTTGCCGTAGCAACGTTCCTGGATTGGGAAAGAGAAGGCATGGAACACAGAGTATTTCATTGCGACGCCATTTCTGTGTTAATTCGTCAATGTGAGGGTGCAAGGGATAGAGTAAATAAGAAATATTGCATCGGAAAGGAGGTACTCGACCCCAAAAGGAAATCGTGACGTTGCCGTAGAAACGTTCCTGGATTGGGAAAGAGCAGGCATGGAACCCAGAGTATTTCATTGCGACGCAATTACTGTGTTAATTCGTCAATGTGAGAGTGCGGGGATACAGTGAAGAAGAAATAGTGCATAGGAATGGAGATACTCGACCCTAAAAGAAAATCCTGTCGTTGCCATAGAAACGTTCCTGTATTGGGAAAGAGAAGGCATGGAACCCAGAGTATTGCATTGCGACGCAATTTCTGCGTTAATTCGTCAATGTGAGGGTGCAAGGGATAGACTAAAGAAGAAATAGTGCATAGGAATGGAGATACTCGACCCCAAAAGAAAATGCTGTCGTTGCCGTAGAATCGTTCCTGGATTGGGAAAGAGAAGGCATGGAACCCAGAGTATTTCATTGCGACGCAATTTCTGTGTTAAATCGTCAATGTGAGAGTGCAAAGGATACAGTAAAGAAGAAATAGTGCATAGGAATGGTGATACTCGACCCCAAAAGAAAATCCTGTCGTTGCTATAGAAACGTTCCTGGATTGGGAAAAAGAAGGCATGGAACCCAGAGTATTTAATTGCGACGCAATTTCTGTGTTAATTCGTCAATGTGAGGGTGCAAGGGATAGAGTAAAGAAGAAATATTGCATCGCAAAGGAGATACTCGTCCCCAAAAGGAAATCGTGACGTTGCCGTAGAAACGTTCCTGGGTTGGGAAAGAGAAGGCATGGAACCCAGAGTATTTCATTGCGCCGCAATTACTGTGTTAATTCGTCAATGTGAGAGTGCGAGGGATAAAGTAAAGAAGAAATAGTGCATAGGAATGGAGATACTCGACGCCAAAAGAAAATCCTGTCGTTGCCGTAGAAACGTTCCTGGATTGGGAAAGAGAAGGCATGGAACACAGAGTATTTATTGCGTCGCAATTTCTGCGTTAATTCGTCAATGTGAGGGTGCAAAGGATAGAGTAAAGAAGAAATAGTGCATAGAAATGGACATACTCGACCCCAAAAGAAAATCCTGTCGTTGCCGTAGAAACGTTCCTGGATTGGGAAAGAGAAGGCGTGGAACCCAGAGTATTTCATTGCGACGCAATTTCTGTGTTAATTCGTCAATGTGAGAGTGCGAGGGATACAGTAAAGATGAAATAGTGCATAGGAATTGAGATACTCGACCCCAAAAGAAAATCCTGTCGTTGCCACAGGAACGTTCCTGGATTGGGAAAGAGAAGGTATGGAACCCAGAGTATTTCATTGCGACGCAATTTCTGTGTTAATTCGTCAATGTGAGGGAGCAAGGGATAGAGTAAAGAAGAAATATTGCATCGGAAAGGAGATACTCGACCCCAAAAGGACATCGCGACGTTACCGTAGAAACGTTTTTGGATTGGGAAAGAGAAGGCATGGAACACAGAGTATTTCATTGCGACGCAATTACTGTGTTGATTCGTCAATGTGAGAGTGCGAGGGATACAGTAAAGAAGAAATAGTGCATAGGAATGGAGATACTCGACCCCAAACGAAAATCCTGTCGTTGCTGTAGAAACGTTCCTGCATTGGGAAAGAGAAGGCATGGAAGCCAGAGTATTTCATTGCGACGTAATTACTGTGTTAATTCGTCAATGTGAGGGAGCAAGGGATAGGGTAAAGAAGAAATATTGCATCGGAAAGGAGATACTCGACCCCAAAAGGAAATCGTGAAGTTGCCGTAGATACGTTCCTGGATAGGGAAAGAGAAGGCATGGAACACAGAGTATTTCATTGCGACGCAATTACAGTGTTAATTCTTCAATGTGAGAGTGTGAGGGATACAGTAAAGAAGAAATAGTGCATAGGAATGGAGATACTCGACCCAAAAAGAAAATCCTGTGGTTGCCGTAGAAACGTTCCTGGATTGGGAAAGAGAAGGCATGGAACCCAGAGTATTTCATTGCGACGCAATTTCTGTGTTAATTCGTTAATGTGAGGGTGCGAGGGATACAGTAAAGAAGAAATAGTGCATAGGAATGGAGATACTCGACCCCAAAAGAAAACCCTGTCGTTGGCGTAGAAACGTTCCTGGATTGGGAAAGAGAAGGCATGGAACCCAGAGTATTTCATTGCGACGCAATTTCTTTGTTAATTCGTCAATGTGAGAGTGCGAGGGATACAGTAAAGAAGAAATAGTGCATAGGAATGGAGATACTCGACCCCAAAAGAAAATCCTGTCGTTGCCGTAGAAACGTTCCTGGATTGAGAAAGAGAAGGCATGGAACACACAGTATTTCATGGCGACGCAATTTCTGTGTTAATTCGTCAATGTGAGGTTGCAAGGGATAGAGTAAAGAAGAAATATTGCATCGGAAAGGAGATACTCGACCCCAAAAGGAAATCGTGACGTTGCCGTAGAAACGTTCCTGGATTGGGAAAGAGCAGGCATGGAACCCACAATATTTCATTGCGACGCAATTACTGTGTTAATTCGTCAATGTGAGAGTGCGGGGATACAGTGAAGAAGAAATAGTGCATAGGAATGGAGATACTCGACCCTAAAAGAAAATCCTGTCGTTGCCGTAGAAACGTTCCTGGATTGGGAAAGAGAAGGCATGGAACACAGAGTACTTCATTGCGTCGCAATTTCTGCGTTAATTCGTCAATGTGAGGGTGCAAGGGATAGAGTAAAGAAGAAATAGTGCATAGAAATGGACATACTCGACCCCAAAAGAAAATCCTGTCGTTGCCGTAGAAACGTTCCTGGATTGGGAAAGAGAAGGCATGGAACCCAGAGTATTTCATTGCGACGCAATTTCTGGGTTAATTCGTCAATGTCAGAGTGCGAGGGATACAGTAAAGAAGAAATAGTGCATAGGAATTGAGATACTCGACCCCAAAAGAAAATCCTGTCGTTGCTATAGAAACGTTCCTGGATTGGGAAAGAGAAGGCATGGAACCCAGAGTATTTCATTGCGACGCAATTTCTGTGTTAATTCGTCAATGTGAGGGAGCAAGGGATAGAGTAAAGAAGAAATATTGCATCGGAAAGGAGATACTCGACCCCATAAGGACATCGCGACGTTGCCGTAGAAACGTTCTTGGATTGGGAGAGAGAAGGCATGGAACCCAGAGTATTTCATTGCGAGGCAATTACTGTGTTAATTCGTTAATGTGAGAGTGCGAGGGATACAGTAAGGAAGAAATAGTGCATAGGAATGGAGATACTCGACCCCAAACGAAAATCCTGTCGTTGCCGTAGAAACGTTCCTGCATTGGGAAAGAGAAGGCATGGAACCCAGAGTATTTCATTGCGACGTAATTTCTGTGTTAATTCGTCAACGTGAGGGAGCAAGGGATAGAGTAAAGAAGAAATATTGCATCGGAAATGAGATACTCGACCCCAAAAGGAAATCGTGAAGTTGCCGTATATACGTTCCTGGATAGGGAAAGAGAAGGCATGGAACACAGAGTATTTCATTGCGACGCAATTACTGTCTTAATTCGTCAATGTGAGAGTGCGAGGGATACAGTAAAGAAGAAATAGTGCATAGGAATGGAGATACTCGACCCCAAAAGAAAATCCTGTAGTTGCCGTAGAATCGTTCCTGGATTGGGAAAGAGAAGGCATGGAACACAGAGTATTTATTGCGTCGCAATTTCTGCGTTAATTCGTCAATGTGAGGGTGCAAAGGATAGAGTAAAGAAGAAATAGTGCATAGAAATGGACATACTCGACCCCAAAAGAAAATCCTGTCGTTGCCGTAGAAACGTTCCTGGATTGGGAAAGAGAAGGCGTGGAACCCAGAGTATTTCATTGCGACGCAATTTCTGTGTTAATTCGTCAATGTGAGAGTGCGAGGGATACAGTAAAGATGAAATAGTGCATAGGAATTGAGATACTCGACCCCAAAAGAAAATCCTGTCGTTGCCACAGGAACGTTCCTGGATTGGGAAAGAGAAGGTATGGAACCCAGAGTATTTCATTGCGACGCAATTTCTGTGTTAATTCGTCAATGTGAGGGAGCAAGGGATAGAGTAAAGAAGAAATATTGCATCGGAAAGGAGATACTCGACCCCAAAAGGACATCGCGACGTTGCCGTAGAAACGTTTTTGGATTGGGAAAGAGAAGGCATGGAACACAGAGTATTTCATTGCGACGCAATTACTGTGTTGATTCGTCAATGTGAGAGTGCGAGGGATACAGTAAAGAAGAAATAGTGCATAGGAATGGAGATACTCGACCCCAAACGAAAATCCTGTCGTTGCTGTAGAAACGTTCCTGCATTGGGAAAGAGAAGGCATGGAAGCCAGAGTATTTCATTGCGACGTAATTACTGTGTTAATTCGTCAATGTGAGGGAGCAAGGGATAGGGTAAAGAAGAAATAATGCATCGGAAAGGAGATACTCGACCCCAAAAGGAAATCGTGAAGTTGCCGTAGATACGTTCCTGGATAGGGAAAGAGAAGGCATGGAACACAGAGTATTTCGTTGCGACGCAATTACAGTGTTAATTCTTCAATGTGAGAGTGTGAGGGATACAGTAAAGAAGAAATAGTGCATAGGAATGGAGATACTCGACCCAAAAAGAAAATCCTGTGGTTGCCGTAGAAACGTTCCTGGATTGGGAAAGAGAAGGCATGGAACCCAGAGTATTTCATTGCGACGCAATTTCTGTGTTAATTCGTTAATGTGAGGGTGCGAGGGATACAGTAAAGAAGAAATAGTGCATAGGAATGGAGATACTCGACCCCAAAAGAAAACCCTGTCGTTGGCGTAGAAACGTTCCTGGATTGGGAAAGAGAAGGCATGGAACCCAGAGTATTTCATTGCGACGCAATTTCTTTGTTAATTCGTCAATGTGAGAGTGCGAGGGATACAGTAAAGAAGAAATAGTGCATAGGAATGGAGATACTCGACCCCAAAAGAAAATCCTGTCGTTGCCGTAGAAACGTTCCTGGATTGAGAAAGAGAAGGCATGGAACACACAGTATTTCATGGCGACGCAATTTCTGTGTTAATTCGTCAATGTGAGGTTGCAAGGGATAGAGTAAAGAAGAAATATTGCATCGGAAAGGAGATACTCGACCCCAAAAGGAAATCGTGACGTTGCCGTAGAAACGTTCCTGGATTGGGAAAGAGCAGGCATGGAACCCACAATATTTCATTGCGACGCAATTACTGTGTTAATTCGTCAATGTGAGAGTGCGGGGATACAGTGAAGAAGAAATAGTGCATAGGAATGGAGATACTCGACCCTAAAAGAAAATCCTGTCGTTGCCGTAGAAACGTTCCTGGATTGGGAAAGAGAAGGCATGGAACACAGAGTACTTCATTGCGTCGCAATTTCTGCGTTAATTCGTCAATGTGAGGGTGCAAGGGATAGAGTAAAGAAGAAATAGTGCATAGAAATGGACATACTCGACCCCAAAAGAAAATCCTGTCGTTGCCGTAGAAACGTTCCTGGATTGGGAAAGAGAAGGCATGGAACCTAGAGTATTTCATTGCGACGCAATTTCTGGGTTAATTCGTCAATGTCAGAGTGCGAGGGATACAGTAAAGAAGAAATAGTGCATAGGAATTGAGATACTCGACCCCAAAAGAAAATCCTGTCGTTGCTATAGAAACGTTCCTGGATTGGGAAAGAGAAGGCATGGAACCCAGAGTATTTCATTGCGACGCAATTTCTGTGTTAATTCGTCAATGTGAGGGAGCAAGGGATAGAGTAAAGAAGAAATATTGCATCGGAAAGGAGATACTCGACCCCATAAGGACATCGCGACGTTGCCGTAGAAACGTTCTTGGATTGGGAGAGAGAAGGCATGGAACCCAGAGTATTTCATTGCGAGGCAATTACTGTGTTAATTCGTTAATGTGAGAGTGCGAGGGATACAGTAAAGAAGAAATAGTGCATAGGAATGGAGATACTCGACCCCAAACGAAAATCCTGTCGTTGCCGTAGAAACGTTCCTGCATTGGGAAAGAGAAGGCATGGAACCCAGAGTATTTCATTGCGACGTAATTTCTGTGTTAATTCGTCAACGTGAGGGAGCAAGGCATAGAGTAAAGAAGAAATATTGCATCGGAAAGGAGATACTCGACCCCAAAAGGAAATCGTGAAGTTGCCGTATATACGTTCCTGGATAGGGAAAGAGAAGGCATGGAACACAGAGTATTTCATTGCGACGCAATTACTGTCTTAATTCGTCAATGTGAGAGTGCGAGGGATACAGTAAAGAAGAAATAGTGCATAGGAATGGAGATACTCGACCCCAAAAGAAAATCCTGTAGTTGCCGTAGAATCGTTCCTGGATTGGGAAAGAGAAGGCATGGAACCCAGAGTATTTCATTGCGACGCAATTTCTGTGTTAATTCGTTAATGTGAGAGTGCGAGGGATACAGTAAAGAAGTAATAGTGCATAGGAATGGAGATACTCGACCCCAAAAGAAAATCCTGTCGTTGCCGTAGAAACGTTCCTGGATTGGGAAAGAGAAGCCATGTAACTCAGAATATTTCATTGCGACGCAATTTCTGTGTTAATTAGTCAATGTGAGGGTGCAAGGGATAGAGTAAAGAAGAAATATTGCATCGGAAAGGAGATACTCGACCCCAAAAGGTAATCGTGACGTTGACGTAGAAACGTTCCCGGATTGGGAAAGAGAAGGCATGGGAAACAGAGTATTTCATTGCGACGCAATGTCTGTGTTAATTCGTCAACGTGAGAGTGCGAGGGATACAGTAAAGAAGAAATAGTGCATAGGAATGGAGATACTCGACCCCAAAAGAGAATCCTGTCGTTGCCGTAGAAATGTTCCTGGATTGGGAAAGAGAAGGTATGGAACCCAGAGTATTTCATTGCGACGCAATTTCTGTGTTAATTTGCCAATGTGAGGGTGCAAGGGATAGAGTAAAGAAGAAATAGTGCATAGCAATGGAGATACTCGACCCCAAAAGAAAATCCTGTCGTTCCCGTAGAAACGTTCCTGCATTGGGAAAGAGAACTCATGGAACACAGAGTATTTCATTGCGACGTAATTTCTGTGTTAATTCGTAAATGTGAGGGTGCAAGGGATAGAGTAAAGAAGAAATATTTCATCGGAAAGGAGATAGTCGACCCCAAAAGGAAATCGGGACATTGCCGTAGAAACGTTCCTGGATTGGGAAAGAGAAGGCATGGAACCCAGAGTATTTCATTGCGACGCAATTTCTGTGTCAATTCGTCAATGTGAGAGTGCGAGGGATACAGTAAAGAAGAAATAGTGCGTGTAATGGAGATACTCGACCCCAAAAGAAAATCCTGTCGTTGCCGTAGAAACGTTCCTGGATTGGGAATGAGAAGGCATGGAACCCAGAGTATTTCATTGCGACGCAATTTCTGTGTTAATTCGTCAATGTGAGAGTGCGAGGGATACAGTAAAGAAGAAATAGTGCATAGGAATGGAGATACTCGACCCCAAAAGGAAATCGTGACGTTGGCGTAGAAACGTTCCTGGATTGGGAAAGAGAAGGCATGGAACACAGAGTATTTCATTGCGACGCAATTAATGTGTTAATTCGTCAATGTGAGGGTTCGAGGGATACAGTAAAGAAGAAATAGTGCATAGCAATGGAGATACTCGACCCCAAAAGAAAATCCTGTCGTTGCCGTAGAAACGTTCCTGCATTGGGAAAGAGAAGGCATGGAACACAGAGTATTTCATTGCGACGCAATTTCTGTGTTAATTCGTAAATGTGAGGGTGCAAGGGATAGAGTAAAGAAGAAATATTGCATCGGAAAGGAGATACTCGACCCCAAAAGGAAATCGTGACGTTGCCGTAGAAACGTTCCTGGATTGGGAAAGAGAAGGCATGGATCCCAGAGTATTTCATTGCGATGCAATTTCTGTGTCAATTCGTCAAGGTGAGAGTGCGAGGGATACAGTCAACAAGAAATAGTGCATTGGAATGGAGATACTCGACCCCAAAAGAAAATGCTGTCGTTGCCGTAGAATCGTTCCTGGATTGGGAAAGAGAAGGCATGGAACCCAGAGTATTTCATTGCGACGCAATTTCTGTGTTAATTCGTCAATGTGAGGGTCCAAGGGATAGAGTAAAGAAGAAATAGTGCATAGGAATGGAGATACTCGACCCCAAAAGAAAATGCTGTCGTTGCCGTAGAATCGTTCCTGGATTGGGAAAGAGAAGGCATGGAACCCAGAGTATTTCATTGCGACGCTATTTCTGTGTTAATTCGTCAATGTGAGGTTGCAAGGGATAGAGTAAAGAAGAAATATTGCATCGGAAAGGAGATACTCGACCCCAAAAGGAAATCGTGACGTTGCCGTAGAAACGTTCCTGGATTGGGAAAGAGCAGGCATGGAACCCAGAATATTTCATTGCGACGCAATTACTGTGTTAATTCGTCAATGTGAGAGTGCGGGGATACAGTGAAGAAGAAATAGTGCATAGGAATGGAGATACTCGACCCTAAAAGAAAATCCTGTCGTTGCCGTAGAAACGTTCCTGGATTGGGAAAGAGAAGGCATGGAACACAGAGTACTTCATTGCGTCGCAATTTCTGCGTTAATTCGTCAATGTGAGGGTGCAAGGGATAGAGTAAAGAAGAAATAGTGCATAGAAATGGACATACTCGACCCCAAAAGAAAATCTTGTCGTTGCCGTAGAAACGTTCCTGGATTGGGAAAGAGAAGGCATGGAACCCAGAGTATTTCATTGCGACGCAATTTCTGGGTTAATTCGTCAATGTCAGAGTGCGAGGGATACAGTAAAGAAGAAATAGTGCATAGGAATTGAGATACTCGACCCCAAAAGAAAATCCTGTCGTTGCTATAGAAACGTTCCTGGATTGGGAAAGAGAAGGCATGGAACCCAGAGTATTTCATTGCGACGCAATTTCTGTGTTAATTCGTCAATGTGAGGGAGCATGGGATGGAGTAAAGAAGAAATATTGCATCGGAAAGGAGATACTCGACCCCATAAGGACATCGCGACGTTGCCGTAGAAACGTTCTTGGATTGGGAGAGAGAAGGCATGGAACCCAGAGTATTTCATTGCGAGGCAATTACTGTGTTAATTCGTTAATGTGAGAGTGCGAGGGATACAGTAAAGAAGAAATAGTGCATAGGAATGGAGATACTCGACCCCAAACGAAAATCCTGTCGTTGCCGTAGAAACGTTCCTGCATTGGGAAAGAGAAGGCATGGAACCCAGAGTATTTCATTGCGACGTAATTTCTGTGTTAATTCGTCAACGTGAGGGAGCAAGGGATAGAGTAAAGAAGAAATATTGCATCGGAAAGGAGATACTCGACCCCAAAAGGAAATCGTGAAGTTGCCGTATATACGTTCCTGGATAGGGAAAGAGAAGGCATGGAACACAGAGTATTTCATTGCGACGCAATTACTGTCTTAATTCGTCAATGTGAGAGTGCGAGGGATACAGTAAGGAAGAAATAGTGCATAGGAATGGAGATACTCGACCCCAAAAGAAAATCCTGTCGTTGCCGTAGAATCGTTCCTGGATTGGGAAAGAGAAGGCATGGAACCCAGAGTATTTCATTGCGACGCAATTTCTGTGTTAATTCGTTAATGTGAGAGTGCGAGGGATACAGTAAAGAAGTAATAGTGCATAGGAATGGAGATACTCGACCCCAAAAGAAAATCCTGTCGTTGCCGTAGAAACGTTCCTGGATTGGGAAAGAGAAGCCATGTAACCCAGAATATTTCGTTGCGACGCAATTTCTGTGTTAATTAGTCAATGTGAGGGTGCAAGGGATAGAGTAAAGAAGAAATATTGCATCGGAAAGGAGATACTCGACCCCAAAAGGAAATCGTGACGTTGCCGTAGAAACGTTCCTGGATTGGGAAAGAGCAGGCATGGAACCCAGAATATTTCATTGCGACGCAATTACTGTGTTAATTCGTCAATGTGAGAGTGCGGGGATACAGTGAAGAAGAAATAGTGCATAGGAATGGAGATACTCGACCCTAAAAGAAAATCCTGTCGTTGCCGTAGAAACGTTCCTGGATTGGGAAAGAGAAGGCATGGAACACAGAGTACTTCATTGCGTCGCAATTTCTGCGTTAATTCGTCAATGTGAGGGTGCAAGGGATAGAGTAAAGAAGAAATAGTGCATAGAAATGGACATACTCGACCCCAAAAGAAAATCTTGTCGTTGCCGTAGAAACGTTCCTGGATTGGGAAAGAGAAGGCATGGAACCCAGAGTATTTCATTGCGACGCAATTTCTGGGTTAATTCGTCAATGTCAGAGTGCGAGGGATACAGTAAAGAAGAAATAGTGCATAGGAATTGAGATACTCGACCCCAAAAGAAAATCCTGTCGTTGCTATAGAAACGTTCCTGGATTGGGAAAGAGAAGGCATGGCACCCAGAGTATTTCATTGCGACGCAATTTCTGTGTTAATTCGTCAATGTGAGGGAGCAAGGGATGGAGTAAAGAAGAAATATTGCATCGGAAAGGAGATACTCGACCCCATAAGGACATCGCGACGTTGCCGTAGAAACGTTCTTGGATTGGGAGAGAGAAGGCATGGAACCCAGAGTATTTCATTGCGAGGCAATTACTGTGTTAATTCGTTAATGTGAGAGTGCGAGGGATACAGTAAAGAAGAAATAGTGCATAGGAATGGAGATACTCGACCCCAAACGAAAATCCTGTCGTTGCCGTAGAAACGTTCCTGCATTGGGAAAGAGAAGGCATGGAACCCAGAGTATTTCATTGCGACGTAATTTCTGTGTTAATTCGTCAACGTGAGGGAGCAAGGGATAGAGTAAAGAAGAAATATTGCATCGGAAAGGAGATACTCGACCCCAAAAGGAAATCGTGAAGTTGCCGTATATACGTTCCTGGATAGGGAAAGAGAAGGCATGGAACACAGAGTATTTCATTGCGACGCAATTACTGTCTTAATTCGTCAATGTGAGAGTGCGAGGGATACAGTAAAGAAGAAATAGTGCATAGGAATGGAGATACTCGACCCCAAAAGAAAATCCTGTCGTTGCCGTAGAATCGTTCCTGGATTGGGAAAGAGAAGGCATGGAACCCAGAGTATTTCATTGCGACGCAATTTCTGTGTTAATTCGTTAATGTGAGAGTGCGAGGGATACAGTAAAGAAGTAATAGTGCATAGGAATGGAGATACTCGACCCCAAAAGAAAATCCTGTCGTTGCCGTAGAAACGTTCCTGGATTGGGAAAGAGAAGCCATGTAACCCAGAATATTTCATTGCGACGCAATTTCTGTGTTAATTAGTCAATGTGAGGGTGCAAGGGATAGAGTAAAGAAGAAATATTGCATCGGAAAGGAGATACTCGACCCCAAAAGGTAATCGTGACGTTGACGTAGAAACGTTCCCGGATTGGGAGAGAGAAGGCATGGGAAACAGAGTATTTCATTGCGACGCAATGTCTGTGTTAATTCGTCAATGTGAGAGTGCGAGGGATACAGTAAAGAAGAAATAGTGCATAGGAATGGAGATACTCGACCCCAAAAGAGAATCCTGTCGTTGCCGTAGAAATGTTCCTGGATTGGGAAAGAGAAGGTATGGAACCCAGAGTATTTCATTGCGACGCAATTTCTGTGTTAATTCGCCAATGTGAGGGTGCAAAGGATAGAGTAAAGAAGAAATAGTGCATAGCAATGGAGATACTCGACCCCAAAAGAAAATCCTGTCGTTCCCGTAGAAACGTTAATGCATTGGGAAAGAGAACTCATGGAACACAGAGTATTTCATTGCGACGCAATTTCTGTGTTAATTCGTAAATGTGAGGGTGCAAGGGATAGAGTAAAGAAGAAATATTTCATCGGAAAGGAGATAGTCGACCCCAAAAGGAAATCGTGACATTGCCGTAGAAACGTTCCTGGATTGGGAAAGAGAAGGCATGGAACACAGAGTATTTCATTGCGACGCAATTTCTGTGTCAATTCGTCAATGTGAGAGTGCGAGGGATACAGTAAAGAAGAAATAGTGCGTAGTAATGGAGATACTCGACCCCAAAAGAAAATCCTGTCGTTGCCGTAGAAACGTTCCTGGATTGGGAATGAGAAGGCATGGAACCCAGAGTATTTCATTGCGACGCAATTTCTGTGTTAATTCGTCAATGTGAGAGTGCGAGGGATACAGTAAAGAAGAAATAGTGCATAGGAATGGAGATACTCGACCCCAAAAGAAAATCCTGTCGTTGCCGTAGAAACGTTCCTGGATTGGTAAAGAAAAGGCATGGATCCCAGAGTATTTCGTTGCGACGCAATTTCTGTGTCAAATTCGTCAATGTGAGAGTGCGAGGGATACCGTCAAGAAGAAATAGTGCATAGGAATGGAGATACTCGACCCCAAAAGGAAATCGTGACGTTGGCGTAGAAACGTTCCTGGATTGGGAAAGAGAAGGCATGGAACACAGAGTATTTCATTGCGACGCAATTAATGTGTTAATTCGTCAATGTGAGGGTTCGAGGGATACAGTAAAGAAGAAATAGTGCATAGCAATGGAGATACTCGACCCCAAAAGAAAATCCTGTCGTTGCCGTAGAAACGTTCCTGCATTGGGAAAGAGAAGGCATGGAACCCAGAGTATTTCATTGCGACGCAATTTCTGTGTTAATTCGTAAATGTGAGGGTGCAAGGGATAGAGTAAAGAAGAAATATTGCATCGGAAAGGAGATACTCGACCCCAAAAGGAAATCGTGACGTTGCCGTAGAAACGTTCCTGGATTGGGAAAGAGAAGGCATGGATCCCAGAGTATTTCATTGCGATGCAATTTCTGTGTCAATTCGTCAAGGTGAGAGTGCGAGGGATACAGTCAACAAGAAATAGTGCATTGGAATGGAGATACTCGACCCCAAAAGAAAATCCTGTCGTTGCCGTAGAAACGTTCCTGGATTGAGAAAGAGAAGGCATGGATCTCAGAGTATTTCATTGCGACGCAATTTCTGTGTCAATTCGACAATGTGAGAGTGCGAGGGATACAGTAAAGAAGAAATAGTGCATAGGAATGGAGAACCTCGCCCCAAAAGGAAATCGTGACGTTGCCATAGAAACGTTCCTGGATTGGGATAGAGAAGGCATGGAACACGGAGTATTTCATTGCGACGCAATTACTGAATTATTTCGTCAATGTGAGGGTGCGAGGGATACAGTAAAGAGGAAATAGTGCATATGAATGGAGATACTCGACCCCAAAAGAAAATGCTGTCGTTGCCGTAGAATCGTTCCTGGATTGGGAAAGAGAAGGCATGGAACCCAGAGTATTTCATTGCGACGCAATTTCTGTGTTAATTCGTCAATGTGAGGGTGCAAGGGATAGAGTAAAGAAGAAATAGTGCATAGGAATGGAGACACTCGACCCCAAAAGAAAATGCTGTCGTTGCCGTAGAATCGTTCCTGGATTGGGAAAGAGAAGGCATGGAACCCAGAGTATTTCATTGCGACGCTATTTCTGTGTTAAATCGTCAATGTGAGAGTGCAAAGGATACAGTAAAGAAGAAATAGTGCATAGGAATGGTGATACTCGACTCCAAAAGAAAATCCTGTCGTTGCCGTAGAAACGTTCCTGGATTGGGAAAGAGAAGGCATGGAACACAGAGTATTTTATTGCGACGCAATTTCTGTGTTAATTCGTCAATGTGAGGGTGCAAGGGATAGAGTAAAGAAGAAATATTGCATCGGAAAGGAGATACTCGTCCCCAAAAGGAAATCGTGACGTTGCCGTAGAAACGTTCCTGGATTGGGAAAGAGAAGGCATGGAACCCAGAGTATTTCATTGCGCCGCAATTACTGTGTTAATTCGTCAATGTGAGAGTGCGAGGGATAGAGTAAAGAAGAAATAGTGCATAGGAATGGAGATACTCGACCCCAAAAGAAAATCCTGTCGTTGCCGTAGAAACGTTCCTGGATTGGGAAAGAGAAGGCATGGAACACAGAGTATTTATTGCGTCGCAATTTCTGCGTTAATTCGTCAATGTGAGGGTGCAAGGGATAGAGTAAAGAAGAAATAGTGCATAGAAATGGACATCCTCGACCCCAAAAGAAAATCCTGTCGTTGCCGTAGAAACGTTCCTGGATTGGGAAAGAGAAGGCGTGGAACCCAGAGTATTTCATTGCGACGCAATTTCTGTGTTAATTCGTCAATGTGAGAGGGCGAGGGATACAGTAAAGATGAAATAGTGCATAGGAATTGAGATACTCGACCCCAAAAGAAAATCCTGTCGTTGCCATAGGAACGTTCCTGGATTGGGAAAGAGAAGGTATGGAACCCAGAGTATTTCATTGCGACGCAATTTCTGTGTTAATTCGTCAATGTGAGGGAGCAAGGGATAGAGTAAAGAAGAAATATTGCATCGGAAAGGAGATACTCGACCCCAAAAGGACATCTCGACGTTGCCGTAGAAACGTTCTTGGATTGGGAAAGAGAAGGCATGGAACCCAGGGTATTTCATTGCGACGCAATTACTGTGTTGATTCGTCAATGTGAGAGTGCGAGGGATACAGTAAAGAAGAAATAGTGCATAGGAATGGAGATACTCGACCCCAAACGAAAATCCTGTCGTTGCCGTAGAAACGTTCCTGCATTGGGAAAGAGAAGGCATGGAAGCCGGAGTATTTCATTGCGACGTAATTTCTGTGTTAATTCGTCAATGTGAGGGTGCAAGGGATAGAGTAAAGAAGAAATATTGCATCGGAAAGGAGATACTCGACCCCAAAAGGAAATCGTGAAGTTGCCGTAGATACGTTCCTGGATAGGGAAAGAGAAGGCATGGAACACAGAGTATTTCATTGCGACGCAATTACAGTGTTAATTCTTCAATGTGAGAGTGTGAGGGATACAGTAAAGAAGAAATAGTGCATAGGAATGGAGATACTCGACCCAAAAAGAAAATCCTGTCGTTGCCGTAGATACGTTCCTGGATTGGGAAAGAGAAGGCATGGAACCCAGAGTATTTCATTGCGACGCAATTTCTGTGTTAATTCGTTAATGTGAGAGTGCGAGGGATACAGTAAAGAAGAAATAGTGCATAGGAATGGAGATACTCGACACCAAAAGAAAATGCTGTCGTTGGCGTAGAAACGTTCCTGGATTGGGAAAGAGAAGGCATGGAACCCAGAGTATTTCATTGCGACGTAATTTCTGTGTTAATTCGTCAACGTGAGGGAGCAAGGGATAGAGTAAAGAAGAAATATTGCATCGGAAAGGAGATACTCGACCCCAAAAGGAAATCGTGAAGTTGCCGTATATACGTTCCTGGATAGGGAAAGAGAAGGCATGGAACACAGAGTATTTCATTGCGACGCAATTACTGTCTTAATTCGTCAATGTGAGAGTGCGAGGGATACAGTAAAGAAGAAATAGTGCATAGGAATGGAGATACTCGACCCCAAAAGAAAATCCTGTCGTTGCCGTAGAATCGTTCCTGGATTGGGAAAGAGAAGGCATGGAACCCAGAGTATTTCATTGCGACGCAATTTCTGTGTTAATTCGTTAATGTGAGAGTGCGAGGGATACAGTAAAGAAGTAATAGTGCATAGGAATGGAGATACTCGACCCCAAAAGAAAATCCTGTCGTTGCCGTAGAAACGTTCCTGGATTGGGAAAGAGAAGCCATGTAACCCAGAATATTTCATTGCGACGCAATTTCTGTGTTAATTAGTCAATGTGAGGGTGCAAGGGATAGAGTAAAGAAGAAATATTGCATCGGAAAGGAGATACTCGACCCCAAAAGGTAATCGTGACGTTGACGTAGAAACGTTCCCGGATTGGGAAAGAGAAGGCATGGGAAACAGAGTATTTCATTGCGACGCAATGTCTGTGTTAATTCGTCAATGTGAGAGTGCGAGGGATACAGTAAAGAAGAAATAGTGCATAGGAATGGAGATACTCGACCCCAAAATAGAATCCTGTCGTTGCCGTAGAAATGTTCCTGGATTGGGAAAGAGAAGGTATGGAACCCAGAGTATTTCATTGCGACGCAATTTCTGTGTTAATTCGCCAATGTGAGGGTGCAAAGGATAGAGTAAAGAAGAAATAGTGCATAGCAATGGAGATACTCGACCCCAAAAGAAAATCCTGTCGTTCCCGTAGAAACGTTCCTGCATTGGGAAAGAGAACTCATGGAACACAGAGTATTTCATTGCGACGCAATTTCTGTGTTAATTCGTAAATGTGAGGGTGCAAGGGATAGAGTAAAGAAGAAATATTTCATCGGAAAGGAGATAGTCGACCCCAAAAGGAAATCGTGACATTGCCGTAGAAACGTTCCTGGATTGGGAAAGAGAAGGCATGGAACACAGAGTATTTCATTGCGACGCAATTTCTGTGTCAATTCGTCAATGTGAGAGTGCGAGGGATACAGTAAAGAAGAAATAGTGCGTAGTAATGGAGATACTCGACCCCAAAAGAAAATCCTGTCGTTGCCGTAGAAACGTTCCTGGATTGGGAATGAGAAGGCATGGAACCCAGAGTATTTCATTGCGACGCAATTTCTGTGTTAATTCGTCAATGTGAGAGTGCGAGGGATACAGTAAAGAAGAAATAGTGCATAGGAATGGAGATACTCGACCCCAAAAGAAAATCCTGTCGTTGCCGTAGAAACGTTCCTGGATTGGTAAAGAAAAGGCATGGATCCCAGAGTATTTCGTTGCGACGCAATTTCTGTGTCAAATTCGTCAATGTGAGAGTGCGAGGGATACCGTCAAGAAGAAATAGTGCATAGGAATGGAGATACTCGACCCCAAAAGGAAATCGTGACGTTGGCGTAGAAACGTTCCTGGATTGGGAAAGAGAAGGCATGGAACACAGAGTATTTCATTGCGACGCAATTAATGTGTTAATTCGTCAATGTGAGGGTTCGAGGGATACAGTAAAGAAGAAATAGTGCATAGCAATGGAGATACTCGACCCCAAAAGAAAATCCTGTCGTTGCCGTAGAAACGTTCCTGCATTGGGAAAGAGAAGGCATGGAACACAGAGTATTTCATTGCGACGCAATTTCTGTGTTAATTCGTAAATGTGAGGGTGCAAGGGATAGAGTAAAGAAGAAATATTGCATCGGAAAGGAGATACTCGACCCCAAAAGGAAATCGTGACGTTGCCGTAGAAACGTTCCTGGATTGGGAAAGAGAAGGCATGGATCCCAGAGTATTTCATTGCGATGCAATTTCTGTGTCAATTCGTCAAGGTGAGAGTGCGAGGGATACAGTCAACAAGAAATAGTGCATTGGAATGGAGATACTCGACCCCAAAAGAAAATCCTGTCGTTGCCGTAGAAACGTTCCTGGATTGGGAAAGAGAAGGCATGGATCTCAGAGTATTTCATTGCGACGCAGTTTCTGTGTCAATTCGACAATGTGAGAGTGCGAGGGATACAGTAAAGAAGAAATAGTGCATAGGAATGGAGATACTCGCCCCAAAAGGAAATCGTGACGTTGCCATAGAAACGTTCCTGGATTGGGATAGAGAAGGCATGGAACACGGAGTATTTCATTGCGACGCAATTACTGAATTATTTCGTCAATGTGAGGGTGCGAGGGATACAGTAAAGAGGAAATAGTGCATATGAATGGAGATACTCGACCCCAAAAGAAAATGCTGTCGTTGCCGTAGAATCGTTCCTGGATTGGGAAAGAGAAGGCATGGAACCCAGAGTATTTCATTGCGACGCAATTTCTGTGTTAATTCGTCAATGTGAGGGTGCAAGGGATAGAGTAAAGAAGAAATAGTGCATAGGAATGGAGACACTCGACCCCAAAAGAAAATGCTGTCGTTGCCGTAGAATCGTTCCTGGATTGGGAAAGAGAAGGCATGGAACCCAGAGTATTTCATTGCGACGCTATTTCTGTGTTAAATCGTCAATGTGAGAGTGCAAAGGATACAGTAAAGAAGAAATAGTGCATAGGAATGGTGATACTCGACTCCAAAAGAAAATCCTGTCGTTGCCGTAGAAACGTTCCTGGATTGGGAAAGAGAAGGCATGGAACACAGAGTATTTTATTGCGACGCAATTTCTGTGTTAATTCGTCAATGTGAGGGTGCAAGGGATAGAGTAAAGAAGAAATATTGCATCGGAAAGGAGATACTCGTCCCCAAAAGGAAATCGTGACGTTGCCGTAGAAACGTTCCTGGATTGGGAAAGAGAAGGCATGGAACCCAGAGTATCTCATTGCGCCGCAATTACTGTGTTAATTCGTCAATGTGAGAGGGCGAGGGATACAGTAAAGATGAAATAGTGCATAGGAATTGAGATACTCGACCCCAAAAGAAAATCCTGTCGTTGCCATAGGAACGTTCCTGGATTGGGAAAGAGAAGGTATGGAACCCAGAGTATTTCATTGCGACGCAATTTCTGTGTTAATTCGTCAATGTGAGGGAGCAAGGGATAGAGTAAAGAAGAAATATTGCATCGGAAAGGAGATACTCGACCCCAAAAGGACATCTCGACGTTGCCGTAGAAACGTTCTTGGATTGGGAAAGAGAAGGCATGGAACCCAGGGTATTTCATTGCGACGCAATTACTGTGTTGATTCGTCAATGTGAGAGTGCGAGGGATACAGTAAAGAAGAAATAGTGCATAGGAATGGAGATACTCGACCCCAAACGAAAATCCTGTCGTTGCCGTAGAAACGTTCCTGCATTGGGAAAGAGAAGGCATGGAAGCCGGAGTATTTCATTGCGACGTAATTTCTGTGTTAATTCGTCAATGTGAGGGTGCAAGGGATAGAGTAAAGAAGAAATATTGCATCGGAAAGGAGATACTCGACCCCAAAAGGAAATCGTGAAGTTGCCGTAGATACGTTCCTGGATAGGGAAAGAGAAGGCATGGAACACAGAGTATTTCATTGCGACGCAATTACAGTGTTAATTCTTCAATGTGAGAGTGTGAGGGATACAGTAAAGAAGAAATAGTGCATAGGAATGGAGATACTCGACCCAAAAAGAAAATCCTGTCGTTGCCGTAGATACGTTCCTGGATTGGGAAAGAGAAGGCATGGAACCCAGAGTATTTCATTGCGACGCAATTTCTGTGTTAATTCGTTAATGTGAGAGTGCGAGGGATACAGTAAAGAAGAAATAGTGCATAGGAATGGAGATACTCGACACCAAAAGAAAATGCTGTCGTTGGCGTAGAAACGTTCCTGGATTGGGAAAGAGAAGGCATGGAACCCAGAGTATTTCATTGCGACGCAATTTCTTCGTTAATTCGTCAATGTGAGAGTGCGAGGGATACAGTAAAGAAGAAATAGTGCATAGGAATGGAGATACTCGACCCCAAAAGAAAATCCTGTCGTTGCCGTAGAAACGTTCCTGGATTGGGAAAGAGAAGGCATGGAAAACAGTGTATTTCATGGCGACGCAATTTCTGTGTTAATTCGTCAATGTGAGGTTGCAAGGGATAGAGTAAAGAAGAAATATTACATCGGAAAGGAGATACTCGACCCCAAAAGGAAATCGTGACGTTGCCGTAGAAACGTTCCTGGATTGGGAAAGAGCAGGCATGGAACCCAGAATATTTCATTGCGACGCAATTACTGTGTTAATTCGTCAATGTGAGAGTGCGGGGATACAGTGAAGAAGAAATAGTGCATAGGAATGGAGATACTCGACCCTAAAAGAAAATCCTGTCGTTGCCGTAGAAACGTTCCTGGATTGGGAAAGAGAAGGCATGGAACACAGAGTACTTCATTGCGTCGCAATTTCTGCGTTAATTCGTCAATGTGAGGGTGCAAGGGATAGAGTAAAGAAGAAATAGTGCATAGAAATGGACATACTCGATCCCAAAAGAAAATCCTGTCGCTGCCGTAGAAACGTTCCTGGATTGGGAAAGAGAAGGCATGGAACCCAGAGTATTTCATTGCGACGCAATCTCTGGGTTAATTCGTCAATGTCAGAGTGCGAGGGATACAGTAAAGAAGAAATAGTGCATAGGAATTGAGATACTCGACCCCAAAAGAAAATCCTGTCGTTGCTATAGAAACGTTCCTGGATTGGGAAAGAGAAGGCATGGAACCCAGAGTATTTCATTGCGACGCAATTTCTGTGTTAATTCGTCAATGTGAGGGAGCAAGGGATAGAGTAAAGAAGAAATATTGCATCGGAAAGGAGATACTCGACCCCAAAAGGACATCGCGACGTTGCCGTAGAAACGTTCTTGGATTGGGAAAGAGAAGGCATGGAACCCAGAGAATTTCATTGCGAGGCAATTACTGTGTTAATTCGTCACTGTGAGAGTGCGTGGGATACAGTAAAGAAGAAATAGTGCATAGGAATGGAGATACTCGACCCCAAACGAAAATCCTGTCGTTGCCGTAGAAACGTTCCTGCATTGGGAAAGAGAAGGCATGGAACCCAGAGTATTTCCTTGCGACGTAATTTCTGTGTTAATTCGTCAACGTGAGGGAGCAAGGGATAGAGTAAAGAAGAAATATTGCATCGGAAAGGAGATACTCGACCCCAAAAGGAAATCGTGAAGTTGCCGTATATATGTTCCTGGATAGGGAAAGAGAAGGCATGGAACACAGAGTATTACATTGCGCCGCAATTACTGTCTTAATTCGTCATTGTGAGAGTGTGAGGGATACAGTAAAGAAGAAATAGTGCATAGGAATGGAGATACTCGACCCCAAAAGAAAATCCTGTCGTTGCCGTAGAATCGTTCCCGGATTGGGAAAGAGAAGGCATGGAACCCAGAGTATTTCATTGCGACGCAATTTCTGTGTTAATTCGTTAATGTGAGAGTGCGAGGGATACAGTAAAGAAGTAATAGTGCATAGGAATGGAGATACTCGACCCCAAAAGAAAATCCTGTCGTTGCCGTAGAAACGTTCCTGGATTGGGAAAGAGAAGCCATGTAACCCAGAATATTTCATTGCGACGCAATTTCTGTGTTAATTCGTCAATGTGAGGGTGCAAGGGATAGAGTAAAGAAGAAATATTGCATCTTAAAGGAGATGCTCGACCCCAAAAAGTAATCGTGACGTTGACGTAGAAACGTTCCTGGATTGGGAAAGAGAAGGCATGGGAACCAGAGTATTTCATTGCGACGCAATGTCTGAGTTAATTCGTTAATGTGAGAGTGCGAGGGATACAGTAAAGAAGAAATAGTGCATAGGAATGGAGATACTCGACCCCAAAAGAGAATCCTGTCGTTGCCGTAGATATGTTCCTGGATTGGGAAAGAGAAGTCGTGGAACCCAGAGTATTTCATTGCGACGCAATTTCTGTGTTAATTCGTCAATGTGAGAATGCGAGGGATACAGTAAAGAAGAAATAGTGCAAAGGAATGGAGATACTCGACCCCAAAAGAAAATCCTGTCGTTGCCGTAGAAACGTTCCTGGATAGGGAAAGAGAAGGCATGGATCCCAGAGTATTTCACTGCAACGCAATTTCTGTGTCAAATTCGTCAATGTGAGAGTGCGAGGGATACCGTCAAGAAGAAATAGTTCATAGGAATGGAGATACTCGACCCCAAAAGGAAATCGTGACGTTGGCGAAGAAACATTCCTGGATTGGGAAAGAGAAGGCATGGAACACAGAGTATTTCATTGCGACGCAATTAATGTGTTAATTCGTCAATGTGAGGGTTCGAGGGATACAGTAAAGAAGAAATAGTGCATAGGAATGGAGATACTCGACCCCAAAAGAAAATCCTGTCGTTGCCGTGGAAACGTTCCTGGACTGGGAAAGAGAAGGCATGGATCCCAGAGTAATTCATTGCGACGCAATTTCTGTGTCAATTCGTCAATGTGAGAGTGCGAGGGATACAGTAAATAAGAAATAGTGCATAGGAATGGAGATACTCGACCCCAGAAGAAAATCCTGTCGTTGCCGTAGAAACGTTCCTGGATTGGGAAAGAGAAGGCATGGATCCCAGAGTATTTCATTGCGACGCAATTTCTGTGTCAATTCGTCAATGTGAGAGTGCGAGGGATACAGTCAAGAAGAAATAGTGCATTGGAATGGAGATACTCGACCCCAAAAGAAAATCCTGTCGTTGCCGTAGAAACGTTCCTGGATTGGGAAAGAGAAGGCATGGATCCCAGAGTATTTCGTTGCGACGCAATTTCTGTGTCAATTCGTCAATGTGAGAGTGCGAGGGATACAGTAAAGAAGAAATAGTGCATAGAAATGGACATACTCGACCCCAAAAGAAAATCCTGTCGTTGCCGTAGAAACGTTCCTGGATTGGGAAAGAGAAGGCATGGAACCCAGAGTATTTCATTGCGACGCAATTTCTGGGTTAATTCGTCAATGTGAGAGTGCAAGGGATACAGTAAAGAAGAAATAGTGCATAGGAATTGAGATACTCGACCCAAAAGAAAATCCTGTCGTTGCCATAGAAACGTTCCTGAATTGGGAAAGAGAAGGCATGGAACCCAGAGTATTTCATTGCGATGCAATTTCTGTGTTAATTCGTCAATGTGAGGGAGCAAGATATAGAGTAAAGAAGAAATATTGCATCGGAAAGGAGATACTCGTCCCCAAAAGAACATCGCGACGTTCCCGTAGAAACGTTCTTGGATTGGGAAAGAGAAGGCATGGAACCCAGAGTATTTCATTGCGACGCAATTACTGTGTTTATTCGTCAATGTGAGAGTGCGAGGGATACAGTAAAGAAGAAATAGTGCATAGGAATTGAGATACTCGACCCCAAAAGAAAATCCTGTCGTTGCCATAGAAACGTTCCTGAATTGGGAAAGAGAAGGCATGGAACCCAGAGTATTTCACTGCGACGCAATTTCTGTGTTAATTCGTTAATGTGAGAGTGCGAGGGATACAGTAAAGAAGAAATAGTGCATAGGAATGGAGATACTCGACCCCAAAAGAAAATCCTGTCGTTGCCGTAGAAACGTTCCTGGATTGGGAAAGAGAAGCCATGTAACCCAGAATATTTCATTGCGACGCAATTTCTGTGTTAATTCGTCAATGTGAGGGTGCAAGGGATAGAGTAAAGAAGACATATTGCATCGGAAAGGAGATACTCGACCCCAAAAGGTAATCGTGACGTTGACGTAGAAACGTTCCTGGATTGGGAAAGAGCAGGCATGGGAACCAGAGTATTTCATTGCGACGCAATTTCTGTGTTAATTCGTCAATGTGAGAGTGCGAGGGATACAGTAAAGAAGAAATAGTGCATAATAATGAAGATACTCGACCCCAAAAGAAAATCATGTCGTTGCTGTAGAAATGTTCCCGGATTGGGAAAGAGAAGGAATGGAACCCAGAGTATTTCATTGCGACGCAATTTCTGTGTTAATTCGCCAATGTGAGGGTGCAAGGGATAGAGTAGAGAAGAAATAGTGCATAGCAATGGAGATACTCGACCCCAAAAGAAAATCCTGTCGTTGCCGTAGAAACGTTCCTGCATTGCGAAAGAGAAGGCATGGAACACAGAGTATTTCATTGCGACGCAATTTCGGTGTTAATTCGTAAATGTGAGGGTGCAAGGGATAGAGTAAAGAAGAAATATTGCATCGGAAAGGAGATACTCGACCCCAAAAGAAAATCCTGTCGTTGCCGTAGAAAGGTTCCTGGATTGGGAAAGAGAAGGCATGGAACCCAGAGTATTTCATTGCGACGCAATTTCTGTGTCAATTCGTCAATGTGAGAGTGCGAGGGATACAGTAAAGAAGAAATAGTGCATAGGAATGGAGATACTCGACCCCAAAAGAGAATCCTGTCGTTGCCGTAGATATGTTCCTGGATTGGGAAAGAGAAGTCATGGAACCCAGAGTTTTTCATTGCGACGCAATTTCTGTGTTAAATCGTCAATGTGAGAATGCGAGGGATACAGTAAAGAAGAAATAGTGCATAGGAATGGAGATACTCGACCCCAAAAGAAAATCCTGTCGTTGCCGTAGAAACGTTCCTGGATAGGGAAAGAGAAGGCATGGATCCCAGAGTATTTCATTGCGACGCAATTTCTGTGTCAAATTCGTCAATGTGAGAGTGCGAGGGATACCGTCAAGAAGAAATAGTGCATAAGAATGGAGATACTCGACCCCAAAAGGAAATCGTGACGTTGGCGAAGAAACGTTCCTGGATTGGGGAAGAGAAGGCATGGAACACAGAGTATTTCATTGCGACGCAATTAATGTGTTAATTCGTCAATGTGAGGGTTCGAGGGATACAGTAAAGAAGAAATAGTGCATAGGAATGGAGATACTCGACCCCAAAAGAAAGTCCTGTCGTTGACGTGGAAACGTTCCTGGACTGGGAAAGAGAAGGGATGGATCCCAGAGTAATTCATTGCGACGCAATTTCTGTGTCAATTCGTCAATGTGAGAGTGCGAGGGATACAGTAAATAAGAAATAGTGCATAGGAATGGAGATACTCGACCCCAAAAGAAAATCCTGTCGTTGCCGTAGAAACGTTCCTGGATTGGGAAAGAGAAGGCATGGATCCCAGAGTATTTCATTGCGACGCAATTTCTGTGTCAATTCGTCAATGTGAGAGTGCGAGGGATACAGTCAAGAAGAAATAGTGCATTGGAATGGAGATACTCGACCCCAAAAGAAAATCCTGTCGTTGCCGTAGAAACGTTCCTGGATTGGGAAAGAGAAGGCATGGATCCCAGAGTATTTCGTTGCGACGCAATTTCTGGGTTAATTCGTCAATGTGAGAGTACGAGTTATACAGTAAAGAAGAAATAGTGCATAGGAATTGAGATACTCGACCCCAAAAGAAAATCCTGTCGTTGCCATAGAAACGTTCCTGAATTGGGAAAGAGAAGGCATGGAACCCAGAGTATTTCATTGCGACGCAATTTCTATGTTAATTCGTCAATGTGAGGGAGCAAGGGATAGAGTAAAGAAGAAATATTGCATCGGAAAGGAGATACTCGTCCCCAAAAGAACATCGCAACGTTCCCGTAGAAATGTTCTTTTATTGGGAAAGAGAAGGCATGGAACCCAGAGTATTTCATTGCGACGCAATTACTGTGTTTATTCGTCAATGTGAGAGTGTGGGGGATACAGTAAAGAAGAAATAGTGCATAGGAATGGAGATACTCGACCCCAAAAGAAAATCCTGTCGTTGCCGTAGAAACGTTCCTGGATTGGGAAAGAGAAGGCATGGAACGCAGAGTATTTCATTGCGACGCAATTTCTGTGTTAATTCGTTAATGTGAGAGTGCGAGGGATACAGTAAAGAAGAAATAGTGCATAGGAATGGAGATACTCGACCCCAAAAGAAAATCCTGTCGTTGCCGTAGAAACGTTCCTGGATTGGGAAAGAGAAGGCATAGATCCCAGAGTATTTCATTGCGACGCAATTTCTGTGTCAATTCGTCAATGTGAGAGTGCGAGGGATACAGTCAAGAAGAAATAGTGCATTGGAATGGAGATACTCGACCCCAAAAGAAAATCCGGTCGTTGCCGTAGAAACGTTCCTGGACTGGGAAAGAGAAGGCATGGATCCCAGAGTATTTCATTGCGACGCAATTTCTGTGTCAATTCGTCAATGTGAGAGTGCGAGGGATACAGTAAAGAAGAAATAGTGCATAGGAATGGAGATACTCGACCCCAAATAAAATCCTGTCGTTGCCGTAGAAACGTTCCTGGATTGGGAAAGAGAAGGCATGGATCCCAGAGTATTTCATTGCGACGCAATTACTGTGTTAATTCGGCAATGCGAGGGTGCCAGCGATACACAAAAGAAGAAATAGTGCATAGGAATGGAGATACTCGACCCCAAAAGAAAATCCTGTCGTTGCCGTAGAAACGTTCCTGGATTGGGAAAGAGAAGGCATGGATAACAGAGTATTTCATTGCGACGCAATTTCTGTGTCAATTCGTCAATGTGAGAGTGCAAGGGATACAGTAAAGAAGAAATAGTGCATAGGAATGGAGATACTCGACCCCAAAAGGAAATCGTGACGTTGCCGTAGAAACGTTCCTGGATTGGGAAAGAGAAGGCATGAAACACAGAGTATTTCATTGCGACGCAATTACTGTGTTAATTCGTCAATGTGAGGGTGCGAGGGATACAGTAAACAGGAAATAGTGCATAGGAATGGAGATACTCCACCCCAAAAGAAAATCCTGTCGTTGCCGTAGAAACGTTCCTGGATTGGGAAAGAGAAGGCATGGAGCACAGAGTACTTCATTGCGACGCAATTACTGTGTTAATTCGTCAATGTGAGGGTGCGAGGGATACATTAAAGAAGAAATAGGGCATAGGAACGGAGATACTCGACCCCAAAAGAAAATCCTGTCGTTGCCGTAGAAACGGTCCTGGATTGGGAAAGAGAAGGCATGGATCCCAGAGTATTTCGTTGCGACGCAATTTCTGGGTAAATTCGTCAATGTGAGAGTGCGAGGGATACAGGAAAGAAGAAATAGTGCATAGGAAAGAAGATACTTGACCCCAAAAGAAAATCCTGTCGTTGCCGTAGAAACGTTCCTGGATTGGGAATGAGAAGGCATGCAACACAGAATATTTCATTGCGACGCAATTACTGTGTTAATTCGTCAATGTGATGGTGCGAGGGATACAGTAAAGAAGAAATAGTGCAACGGAAAGGAGATACTCGACCCCAAAAGAAAATCCTGTCGTTGCCGTAGAAGAGTTCCTGGATTGGGAAAGAGAAGGCATGGAACCCAGAGTATTTCATTGCGACGCAATTTCTGTGTTAATTCGTCAATGTGAGGGTGCAAGGGATAGAGTAAAGAAGAAATATTGCATCGGAAAGGCGATACTCGACACCAAAAGAAAATTCTGTCGTTGCCGTAGAAACGTTTCTGGATTTGGAAAGAGAAGGCATGGAACCCAGAGTATTTCATTGCGACGCAATTTCTGTGTTAATTCGTCAATGTGAGGGTGCTAGGGATACAGTAAGGAAGAAATACTGCATCGGAATGGAGATACTCGACCCCTAATGAAAATCGTGTCGTTGCCGTAGAAACGTTCCTGGATTGGGAAAGAGAAGGCATCGATCCCAGAGTATTTCATTGCGACATAACTTCTGTGTTAATTCGTCAATATGAGGGTGCGAGGGATACAGTAAAGAAGAAATAGCGCATCGGAAAGGAGATACTCGACCCCAAAAGATAATCCTGTCGTTGCAGTAGATACGTTCCTAGTTTGGGAAGGAGATGGCATGGAACCCACAGTATATAACTGCGACGCAATTTCTGTGTTAGTTCACCAATGTGAGGCTGCGAGGGATACAGTAAAGAAGAAGTAGAGCATCGGAAAGGAGATTTTCGACCCCAAAAGAAAATCCTGTCGTTGCCGTAGAAACGTTCCTGGATTGGGAAAGAGAAGGCATGGAACCCTGAGTATTTCATTGCGACACAATTTCTGTGTTAATTCGTCAATGTGAGGGTGCGCGGGATACAGTAAAGAAGAAACAGAGCTTTGGAAAGGAGATACTCGTACCCCAAAATATAATCCTGTCGTTCCCCTTGAAACGTACCTGGATTATGAAGGAGAAGGCATGGAACCCAGAGTATTTCATTGCGACGAAATTTCTGTGTTAATTCGTCATTGTGAGGGTGCGAGGAATACAGTCATGAAGAAATAGTGCTTTGGACAGGAGATACTCGAACCCCAAAAGATACTCTTGTCGTTGCCCTAGAAATGTTCCTGGATTGGGAAAGAGAAGGCATGGAACCCTGAGTATTTCATTGCGACACAATTTCTGTGTTAATTCGTCAATGTGAGGGTGCGCGGGATACAGTAAAGAAGAAACAGAGCTTTGGAAAGGAGATACTCGTACCCCAAAATATAATCCTATCGTTCCCCTTGAAACGTACCTGGATTATGAAGGAGAAGGCATGGAACGCAGAGTATTTCATTGCGACGCAATTTCTTTGTTAATTCGTCAATGTGAGAGTGCGAGGGATACAGTAAAGAAGAAATAGTGCATAGGAATGGAGATACTCGACCCCAAAAGAAAATCCCTTCGTTGCCGTAGAAACGTTCCTGGATTGGGAAAGAGAAGCCATGTAACCCAGAATATATAATTGCGACGCAATTTCTGTGTTAATTCGTCAATGTGATGGTGCAAGGGATAGAGTAATGAAGAGATATTGCATCGGAAAGGAGATACTCGACCCCAAAAGGTAATCGTGACGTTGACGTAGAAACGTTCCTGGATTGGGAATGAGAAGTCATGGGAACCAGAGTATTTCATTGCGACGCAATTTCTGTGTTAATTCGTCAATGTGAGAGTGCGAGAGATACAGTAAAGAAGAAATAGTGCATAGGAATGGAGATACTCGACCCCAAAGGAAAATCCTGTCGTTGCCGTAGAAATGTTCCTGGATTGGGAAAGAGAAGGTATGGAACCCAGAGTATTTCATTGCGACGCAATTTCTGTGTTAATTCGCCAATGTGAGGGTGCAAGGGATAGAGTAAAGAAGAAATAGTGCATAGTAATGGAGATACTCGACCCCAAAAGAAAATCCTGTCGTTGCCGTAGAAACGTTCCTGGATTGGGAAAGAGAAGGCATGGAACCCTGAGTATTTCATTGCGACACAATTTCTGTGTTAATTCGTCAATGTGAGGGTGCGCGGGATACAGTAAAGAAGAAACAGAGCTTTGGAAAGGAGATACTCGTACCCCAAAATATAATCCTGTCGTTCCCCTTGAAACGTACCTGGATTATGAAGGAGAAGGCATGGAACGCAGAGTATTTCATTGCGACGCAATTTCTTTGTTAATTCGTCAATGTGAGAGTGCGAGGGATACAGTAAAGAAGAAATAGTGCATAGGAATGGAGATACTCGACCCCAAAAGAAAATCCCTTCGTTGCCGTAGAAACGTTCCTGGATTGGGAAAGAGAAGCCATGTAACCCAGAATATTTAATTGCGACGCAATTTCTGTGTTAATTCGTCAATGTGATGGTGCAAGGGATAGAGTAAAGAAGAGATATTGCATCGGAAAGGAGATACTCGACCCCAAAAGGTAATCGTGACGTTGACGTAGAAACGTTCCTGGATTGGGAATGAGAAGTCATGGGAACCAGAGTATTTCATTGCGACGCAATTTCTGTGTTAATTCGTCAATGTGAGAGTGCGAGAGATACAGTAAAGAAGAAATAGTGCATAGGAATGGAGATACTCGACCCCAAAGGAAAATCCTGTCGTTGCCGTAGAAACGTTCCTGGATTGGGAAAGAGAAGCCATGTAACCCAGAATATTTCATTGCGACGCAATTTCTGTGTTAATTCGTCAATGTGAGGGTGCAAGGGATAGAGTAAAGAAGACATATTGCATCGGAAAGGAGATACTCGACCCCAAAAGGTAATCGTGACGTTGACGTAGAAACGTTCCTGGATTGGGAAAGAGCAGGCATGGGAACCAGAGTATTTCATTGCGACGCAATTTCTGTGTTAATTCGTCAATGTGAGAGTGCGAGGGATACAGTAAAGAAGAAATAGTGCATAATAATGAAGATACTCGACCCCAAAAGAAAATCATGTCGTTGCTGTAGAAATGTTCCCGGATTGGGAAAGAGAAGGAATGGAACCCAGAGTATTTCATTGCGACGCAATTTCTGTGTTAATTCGCCAATGTGAGGGTGCAAGGGATAGAGTAGAGAAGAAATAGTGCATAGCAATGGAGATACTCGACCCCAAAAGAAAATCCTGTCGTTGCCGTAGAAACGTTCCTGCATTGCGAAAGAGAAGGCATGGAACACAGAGTATTTCATTGCGACGCAATTTCGGTGTTAATTCGTAAATGTGAGGGTGCAAGGGATAGAGTAAAGAAGAAATATTGCATCGGAAAGGAGATACTCGACCCCAAAAGAAAATCCTGTCGTTGCCGTAGAAAGGTTCCTGGATTGGGAAAGAGAAGGCATGGAACCCAGAGTATTTCATTGCGACGCAATTTCTGTGTCAATTCGTCAATGTGAGAGTGCGAGGGATACAGTAAAGAAGAAATAGTGCATAGGAATGGAGATACTCGACCCCAAAAGAGAATCCTGTCGTTGCCGTAGATATGTTCCTGGATTGGGAAAGAGAAGTCATGGAACCCAGAGTTTTTCATTGCGACGCAATTTCTGTGTTAAATCGTCAATGTGAGAATGCGAGGGATACAGTAAAGAAGAAATAGTGCATAGGAATGGAGATACTCGACCCCAAAAGAAAATCCTGTCGTTGCCGTAGAAACGTTCCTGGATAGGGAAAGAGAAGGCATGGATCCCAGAGTATTTCATTGCGACGCAATTTCTGTGTCAAATTCGTCAATGTGAGAGTGCGAGGGATACCGTCAAGAAGAAATAGTGCATAAGAATGGAGATACTCGACCCCAAAAGGAAATCGTGACGTTGGCGAAGAAACGTTCCTGGATTGGGGAAGAGAAGGCATGGAACACAGAGTATTTCATTGCGACGCAATTAATGTGTTAATTCGTCAATGTGAGGGTTCGAGGGATACAGTAAAGAAGAAATAGTGCATAGGAATGGAGATACTCGACCCCAAAAGAAAGTCCTGTCGTTGACGTGGAAACGTTCCTGGACTGGGAAAGAGAAGGGATGGATCCCAGAGTAATTCATTGCGACGCAATTTCTGTGTCAATTCGTCAATGTGAGAGTGCGAGGGATACAGTAAATAAGAAATAGTGCATAGGAATGGAGATACTCGACCCCAAAAGAAAATCCTGTCGTTGCCGTAGAAACGTTCCTGGATTGGGAAAGAGAAGGCATGGATCCCAGAGTATTTCATTGCGACGCAATTTCTGTGTCAATTCGTCAATGTGAGAGTGCGAGGGATACAGTCAAGAAGAAATAGTGCATTGGAATGGAGATACTCGACCCCAAAAGAAAATCCTGTCGTTGCCGTAGAAACGTTCCTGGATTGGGAAAGAGAAGGCATGGATCCCAGAGTATTTCGTTGCGACGCAATTTCTGGGTTAATTCGTCAATGTGAGAGTACGAGTTATACAGTAAAGAAGAAATAGTGCATAGGAATTGAGATACTCGACCCCAAAAGAAAATCCTGTCGTTGCCATAGAAACGTTCCTGAATTGGGAAAGAGAAGGCATGGAACCCAGAGTATTTCATTGCGACGCAATTTCTATGTTAATTCGTCAATGTGAGGGAGCAAGGGATAGAGTAAAGAAGAAATATTGCATCGGAAAGGAGATACTCGTCCCCAAAAGAACATCGCAACGTTCCCGTAGAAATGTTCTTTTATTGGGAAAGAGAAGGCATGGAACCCAGAGTATTTCATTGCGACGCAATTACTGTGTTTATTCGTCAATGTGAGAGTGTGGGGGATACAGTAAAGAAGAAATAGTGCATAGGAATGGAGATACTCGACCCCAAAAGAAAATCCTGTCGTTGCCGTAGAAACGTTCCTGGATTGGGAAAGAGAAGGCATGGAACGCAGAGTATTTCATTGCGACGCAATTTCTGTGTTAATTCGTTAATGTGAGAGTGCGAGGGATACAGTAAAGAAGAAATAGTGCATAGGAATGGAGATACTCGACCCCAAAAGAAAATCCTGTCGTTGCCGTAGAAACGTTCCTGGATTGGGAAAGAGAAGGCATAGATCCCAGAGTATTTCATTGCGACGCAATTTCTGTGTCAATTCGTCAATGTGAGAGTGCGAGGGATACAGTCAAGAAGAAATAGTGCATTGGAATGGAGATACTCGACCCCAAAAGAAAATCCGGTCGTTGCCGTAGAAACGTTCCTGGACTGGGAAAGAGAAGGCATGGATCCCAGAGTATTTCATTGCGACGCAATTTCTGTGTCAATTCGTCAATGTGAGAGTGCGAGGGATACAGTAAAGAAGAAATAGTGCATAGGAATGGAGATACTCGACCCCAAATAAAATCCTGTCGTTGCCGTAGAAACGTTCCTGGATTGGGAAAGAGAAGGCATGGATCCCAGAGTATTTCATTGCGACGCAATTACTGTGTTAATTCGGCAATGCGAGGGTGCCAGCGATACACAAAAGAAGAAATAGTGCATAGGAATGGAGATACTCGACCCCAAAAGAAAATCCTGTCGTTGCCGTAGAAACGTTCCTGGATTGGGAAAGAGAAGGCATGGATAACAGAGTATTTCATTGCGACGCAATTTCTGTGTCAATTCGTCAATGTGAGAGTGCAAGGGATACAGTAAAGAAGAAATAGTGCATAGGAATGGAGATACTCGACCCCAAAAGGAAATCGTGACGTTGCCGTAGAAACGTTCCTGGATTGGGAAAGAGAAGGCATGAAACACAGAGTATTTCATTGCGACGCAATTACTGTGTTAATTCGTCAATGTGAGGGTGCGAGGGATACAGTAAACAGGAAATAGTGCATAGGAATGGAGATACTCCACCCCAAAAGAAAATCCTGTCGTTGCCGTAGAAACGTTCCTGGATTGGGAAAGAGAAGGCATGGAGCACAGAGTACTTCATTGCGACGCAATTACTGTGTTAATTCGTCAATGTGAGGGTGCGAGGGATACATTAAAGAAGAAATAGGGCATAGGAACGGAGATACTCGACCCCAAAAGAAAATCCTGTCGTTGCCGTAGAAACGGTCCTGGATTGGGAAAGAGAAGGCATGGATCCCAGAGTATTTCGTTGCGACGCAATTTCTGGGTAAATTCGTCAATGTGAGAGTGCGAGGGATACAGGAAAGAAGAAATAGTGCATAGGAATGAAGATACTTGACCCCAAAAGAAAATCCTGTCGTTGCCGTAGAAACGTTCCTGGATTGGGAATGAGAAGGCATGCAACACAGAATATTTCATTGCGACGCAATTACTGTGTTAATTCGTCAATGTGATGGTGCGAGGGATACAGTAAAGAAGAAATAGTGCAACGGAAAGGAGATACTCGACCCCAAAAGAAAATCCTGTCGTTGCCGTAGAAGAGTTCCTGGATTGGGAAAGAGAAGGCATGGAACCCAGAGTATTTCATTGCGACGCAATTTCTGTGTTAATTCGTCAATGTGAGGGTGCAAGGGATAGAGTAAAGAAGAAATATTGCATCGGAAAGGCGATACTCGACACCAAAAGAAAATTCTGTCGTTGCCGTAGAAACGTTTCTGGATTTGGAAAGAGAAGGCATGGAACCCAGAGTATTTCATTGCGACGCAATTTCTGTGTTAATTCGTCAATGTGAGGGTGCTAGGGATACAGTAAGGAAGAAATACTGCATCGGAATGGAGATACTCGACCCCTAATGAAAATCGTGTCGTTGCCGTAGAAACGTTCCTGGATTGGGAAAGAGAAGGCATCGATCCCAGAGTATTTCATTGCGACATAACTTCTGTGTTAATTCGTCAATATGAGGGTGCGAGGGATACAGTAAAGAAGAAATAGCGCATCGGAAAGGAGATACTCGACCCCAAAAGATAATCCTGTCGTTGCAGTAGATACGTTCCTAGTTTGGGAAGGAGATGGCATGGAACCCACAGTATATAACTGCGACGCAATTTCTGTGTTAGTTCACCAATGTGAGGCTGCGAGGGATACAGTAAAGAAGAAGTAGAGCATCGGAAAGGAGATTTTCGACCCCAAAAGAAAATCCTGTCGTTGCCGTAGAAACGTTCCTGGATTGGGAAAGAGAAGGCATGGAACCCTGAGTATTTCATTGCGACACAATTTCTGTGTTAATTCGTCAATGTGAGGGTGCGCGGGATACAGTAAAGAAGAAACAGAGCTTTGGAAAGGAGATACTCGTACCCCAAAATATAATCCTGTCGTTCCCCTTGAAACGTACCTGGATTATGAAGGAGAAGGCATGGAACCCAGAGTATTTCATTGCGACGAAATTTCTGTGTTAATTCGTCATTGTGAGGGTGCGAGGAATACAGTCATGAAGAAATAGTGCTTTGGACAGGAGATACTCGAACCCCAAAAGATACTCTTGTCGTTGCCCTAGAAATGTTCCTGGATTGGGAAAGAGAAGGCATGGAACCCAGAGTATTTCATTGCGACACAATTTCTGTGTTAATTCGTCAATGTGAGGGTGCTAGGGATACAGTAAGGAAGAAATACTGCATCGGAATGGAGATACTCGACCCCTAATGAAAATCGTGTCGTTGCCGTAGAAACGTTCCTGGATTGGGAAAGAGAAGGCATCGATCCCAGAGTATTTCATTGCGACATAACTTCTGTGTTAATTCGTCAATATGAGGGTGCGAGGGATACAGTAAAGAAGAAATAGCGCATCGGAAAGGAGATACTCGACCCCAAAAGATAATCCTGTCGTTGCAGTAGATACGTTCCTAGTTTGGGAAGGAGATGGCATGGAACCCACAGTATATAACTGCGACGCAATTTCTGTGTTAGTTCACCAATGTGAGGCTGCGAGGGATACAGTAAAGAAGAAGTAGAGCATCGGAAAGGAGATTTTCGACCCCAAAAGAAAATCCTGTCGTTGCCGTAGAAACGTTCCTGGATTGGGAAAGAGAAGGCATGGAACCCTGAGTATTTCATTGCGACACAATTTCTGTGTTAATTCGTCAATGTGAGGGTGCGCGGGATACAGTAAAGAAGAAACAGAGCTTTGGAAAGGAGATACTCGTACCCCAAAATATAATCCTATCGTTCCCCTTGAAACGTACCTGGATTATGAAGGAGAAGGCATGGAACGCAGAGTATTTCATTGCGACGCAATTTCTTTGTTAATTCGTCAATGTGAGAGTGCGAGGGATACAGTAAAGAAGAAATAGTGCATAGGAATGGAGATACTCGACCCCAAAAGAAAATCCCTTCGTTGCCGTAGAAACGTTCCTGGATTGGGAAAGAGAAGCCATGTAACCCAGAATATTTAATTGCGACGCAATTTCTGTGTTAATTCGTCAATGTGATGGTGCAAGGGATAGAGTAAAGAAGAGATATTGCATCGGAAAGGAGATACTCGACCCCAAAAGGTAATCGTGACGTTGACGTAGAAACGTTCCTGGATTGGGAATGAGAAGTCATGGGAACCAGAGTATTTCATTGCGACGCAATTTCTGTGTTAATTCGTCAATGTGAGAGTGCGAGAGATACAGTAAAGAAGAAATAGTGCATAGGAATGGAGATACTCGACCCCAAAGGAAAATCCTGTCGTTGCCGTAGAAATGTTCCTGGATTGGGAAAGAGAAGGTATGGAACCCAGAGTATTTCATTGCGACGCAATTTCTGTGTTAATTCGCCAATGTGAGGGTGCAAGGGATAGAGTAAAGAAGAAATAGTGCATAGTAATGGAGATACTCGACCCCAAAAGAAAATCCTGTCATTGCCGTAGAAACGTTCCTGGATTGGGAAAGAGAAGGCATGGAACACAGAGTATTTCATGGCGACGCAATTTCTGTGTTAATTCGTCAATGTGAGGTTGCAAGGGATAGAGTAAAGAAGAAATATTGCATCGGAAAGGAGATACTCGACCCCAAAAGGAAATCGTGACGTTGCCGTAGAAACCTTCCTGGATTGGGAAAGAGAAGGCATGGATCCCAGAGTATTTCATTGCGACGCAATTTCTGTGTCAATTCGTCAATGTGAGCGTGCGAGGGATACAGTAAAGAAGAAATAGTGCATAGGAATGGAGATACTCGACCACAAAAGAAAATCCTGTCGTTGGCGTAGAAACGTTCCTGGATTGGGAATGAGAAGGCATGGACCACAGAGTATTTCATTGCGACGCAGTTACTGTAATAATTCGTCGATGTGAGGGTGCGAGGGATACAGTAAAGAAGAAATAGTGCATAGGAATGGAGATACTCGACCCAAAAGAAAATCCTGTCGTTGCCGTAGAAACGTTCCTGGATTGGGAAAGAGAAGGCGTGGATCCCAGAGTATTTCATTGCGACGCAATTACTGTGTTAATTCGTCAATGTGAGGGTGCGAGGGATACAGTAAAGAAGAAATAGTGCATAAGAATGGAGATACTCGACCCCAAAAGAAAATCCTGTCGTTGGCGTAGAAACGTTCCTGGATTGGGAAAGAGAAGGCATGGGACCCAGAGTATTTCATTGCGACGCAATTTCTGTGTTAATTCGTCAATGCGAGAGTGCGAGGGATACAGTAAAGAGGAAATAGTGCATAGGAATGGAGATACTCGACCCCAAAAGAAAATCCTGTCGTTGCCGTAGAAACGTTCCTGGATTGGGAAAGGGAAGGCATGGATCCCAGAGTATTTCATTGCGACGCAATTACTGTTTTAATTCGTCAATGTCAGGGTTCGAGGGATACAGTAAAGAAGAAATAGTGCATAGGAATGGAGATACTCGACCCCAAAAGAAAATCCTGTCGTTGCCGTAGAAACGTTCCTGGATTGGGAAAGGGAAGGCATGGATCCCAGAGTATTTCATTGCGACGCAATTTCTGTGTCAATTCGTCAATGTGAGAGTGCGAGGGATACAGTCAAGAAGAAATAGTGCATAGGAATGGAGATACTCGACTCCAAAAGAAAATCCTGTCGTTGCCGTAGAAACGTTCCTGGATTGGGAAAGAGAAAAACATGGATCCCAGTGTATTTCATTGCGACGCAATTTCTGTGTCAATTCGTCAATGTGAGAGTGCGAGGGATACAGTAAAGAAGAAATAGTGCATAGGAATGGAGATACTCGACCCCAAAAGGAAATCGTGACGTTGCCGTAGAAACTTTCCTGGATTGGGATACATAAGGCACGGAACACGGAGTATTTCATTGCGACGCAATTACTGTATTAATTCGTCAATGTGAGGGTGCGAGGGATATAGTAAAGAGGAAATAGTGCATATGAATGGAGATACTCGACCCCAAAAGAAAATCCTGTCGTTGCCGTAGAAACGTTCCTGGATTGGGAAAGAGAAGGCATGGATCCCAGAGTATTTCGTTGCGACGCAATTTCTGTGTCAATTCGTCAATGTGAGAGTGCGAGGGATACAGTAAAGAAGAAATAGTGCATAGGAATGGAGATTCTCGACCCCAAATAAAATCCTGTCGTTGCCGTAGAAACATTCCTGGATTGGGAAAGAGAAGGCATGGATCCCAGAGTATTTCATTGCGACGTAGTTTCTGTGTCTATTCGTCAATGTGAGAGTGCGAGGGATACAGTAAAGAAGAAATAGTGCATAGGAATGGAGCTACTCGACCCCAAAAGAAAATCGTGACGTTGCCATAGAAACGTTCCTGGATTGGGAGAGAAATGGCGTGAAACACAGAGTATTTTATTACGACACAATTACTGTGTTAATTCGGCAATGCGAGGGTGCCAGGGATACACAAAAGAAGAAATAGTGCGTAGGAATGGAGATACTCGACCCCAAAAGAAAATCCTGTCGTTGCCGTAGGAACGTTATTGGATTGGGAATGAGAAGGCATGGAACACAGAGTATTTCATTGCGACGCAATTACTGTGTTAATTCGTCAATGTGAGGGTGCGAGGGAAGCAGTAAAGAAGAAATAGTGCATAGGAATGGAGATACTCGACCCCAAAAGAAAATCCTGTCGTTGCCGTAGAAACGTTCCTGGATTGGGAAAGAGAAGGCATGGATCCCAGAGTATTTCATTGCGACGCAATTTCTGTGTCAATTCGTCAATGTGAGAGTGCGAGGGATACAGTAAAGAAGAAATAGTGGTAGGAATGGAGATACTCGACCCATAAAGGAAATCGTGACGTTGCCGTAGAAACGTTCCTGGAATGGGAAAGAGAAGGCATGAAACACAGAGTATTTCATTGCGACGCAATTACTGTGTTAATTCGTCAATGTGAGGGTGCGAGGGATACAGTAAAGAGGAAATAGTGCTTAGGAATGGAGATACTCCACCCCAAAAGAAAATCCTGTCGTTGCCGTAGAAACGTTCCTGGATTGGGAAAGAGAAGGCATGGAACACAGAGTACTTCATTGCGACGCAATTACCGTGTTAATTCGTCAATGTGAGGGTGCGAGGGATACATTAAAGAAGAAATAGGGCATTGGAATGGAGATACTCGACCCCAAAAGAAAATCCTGTCGTTGCCGTAGAAACGGGCCTGGATTGGGAAAGAGAAGGCATGGATCCCAGAGTATTTCGTTGCGACGCAATTTCTGTGTCAATTCGTCAATGTGAGACTGCGAGGGATACAGTAAAGAAGAAATAGTGCATTGGAATGGAGATAGTTGACCCCAAATAAAATCCTGTCGTTGCCGTAGAAACGTTCCTGGATTGGGAGAGAGAAGGCATAGAACCCAGAGTACTTCATTGCGACGCAATTTCTGTGTTAATTCGTCAATGTGATGGTACGAGGGATACAGTAAAGAACAAATAGTGCATCGGAAAGGAGATACTCGACCCCAAAAGAAAATCGTGTCGTTGCCGTAGAAACGTTCCTGGATTGGGAAAGAGAAGGCATGGAACACAGAGTTATTCACTGCGACGCAATTTCTGTGTTAATTCGTCAATGTGAGGGTGCGCGGGATACAGTAAAGAAGGAACAGAGCTTTGGAAAGGAGATACTCGTACCCCAAAAGATAATCCTGTCGTTCCCCTTGAAACGTACCTGGATTATGAAGGAGAAGGCATGGAACCCAGAGTATTTCATTGCGACGAAATTTCTGTGTTAATTCGTCATTGTGAGGGTGCGAGGAATACAGTCATGAAGAAATAGTGCTTTGGACAGGAGATACTCGAACACCAAAAGATACTCTTGTCGTTGCCCTAGAAATGTTCCTGGATTGGGAAAGAGAAGGCATGGAACGCAGAGTATTTCATTGCGACGCAATTTCTTTGTTAATTCGTCAATGTGAGAGTGCGAGGGATACAGTAAAGAAGAAATAGTGCATAGGAATGGAGATACTCGACCCCAAAAGAAAATCCCTTCGTTGCCGTAGAAACGTTCCTGGATTGGGAAAGAGAAGCCATGTAACCCAGAATATTTAATTGCGACGCAGTTTCTGTGTTAATTCGTCAATGTGATGGTGCAAGGGATAGAGTAAAGAAGAAATATTGCATCGGAAAGGAGATACTCGACCCCAAAAGGTAATCGTGACGTTGACGTAGAAACGTTCCTGGATTGGGAAAGAGAAGTCATGGGAACCAGAGTATTTCATTGCGACGCAATTTCTGTGTTAATTCGTCAATGTGAGAGTGCGAGAGATACAGTAAAGAAGAAATAGTGCATAGGAATGGAGATACTCGACCCCAAAGGAAAATCCTGTCGTTGCCGTAGAAATGTTCCTGGATTGGGAAAGAGAAGGTATGGAACCCAGAGTATTTCATTGCGACGCAATTTCTGTGTTAATTCGCCAATGTGAGGGTGCAAGGGATAGAGTAAAGAAGAAATAGTGCATAGTAATGGAGATACTCGACCCCAAAAGAAAATCCTGTCGTTGCCGTAGAAAAGTTCCTGCATTGGGAAAGAGAAGGCATGGAACACAGAGTATTTCATTGCGACGCAATTTCTGTGTTAATTCGTAAATGTGAGGGTGCAAGGGATAGAGTAAAGAAGAAATATTGCATCGGAAAGGAGATACTCGACCTCAAAAGGAAATCGTGACGTTGCCGTAGAAACGTTCCTGGATTGGGAAAGAGAAGACATGGAACCCAGAGTATTTCATTGCGACGCAATTTCTGTGTCAATTCGTCAATGTGAGAGTGCGAGGGATACAGTAAAGAAGAAATAGTGCGTAGTAATGGAGATACTCGACCCCAAAAGAAAATCCTGTCGTTGCCGTAGAAACGTTCCTGGATTGGGAAAGAGAAGGCATGGAACACACAGTATTTCATGGCGACGCAATTTCTGTGTTAATTCGTCAATGTGAGGTTGCAAGGGATAGAGTAAAGAAGAAATATTGCATCGGAAAGGAGATACTCGACCCCAAAAGGAAATCGTGACAATGCCGTAGAAACCTTCCTGGATTGGGAAAGAGAAGGCATGGATCCCAGAGTATTTCATTGCGACGCAATTTCTGTGTCAATTCGTCAATGTGAGCGTGCGAGGGATACAGTAAAGAAGAAATAGTGCATAGGAATGGAGATACTCGACCACAAAAGAAAATCCTGTCGTTGGCGTAGAAACGTTCCTGGATTGGGAATGAGAAGGCATGGAACACAGAGTATTTCATTGCGACGCAGTTACTGTAATAATTCGTCGATGTGAGGGTGCGAGGGATACAGTAAAGAAGAAATAGTGCATAGGAATGGAGATACTCGACCCAAAAGAAAATCCTGTCGTTGCCGTAGAAACGTTCCTGGATTGGGAAAGAGAAGGCATGGATCCCAGAGTATTTCATTGCGACGCAATTACTGTGTTAATTCGTCAATGTGAGGGTGCGAGGGATACAGTAAAGAAGAAATAGTGCATAAGAATGGAGATACTCGACCCCAAAAGAAAATCCTGTCGTTGGCGTAGAAACGTTCCTGGATTGGGAAAGAGAAGGCATGGGACCCAGAGTATTTCATTGCGACGCAATTTCTGTGTTAATTCGTCAATGTGAGAGTGCGAGGGATACAGTAAAGAAGAAATAGTGCATAGGAATGGAGATACTCGACCCCAAAAGAAAATCCTGTCGTTGCCGTAGAAACGTTCCTGGATTGGGAAAGGGAAGGCATGGATCCCAGAGTATTTCATTGCGACGCAATTTCTGTGTCAATTCGTCAATGTGAGAGTGCGAGGGATACAGTAAAGAAGAAATAGTGCATAGGAATGGAGATACTCGACCCCAAAAGAAAATCGTGACGTTGCCATAGAAACGTTCCTGGATTGGCAGAGAAATGGCGTGAAACACAGAGTATTTTATTACGACGCAATTACTGTGTTAATTCGGCAATGCGAGGGTGCCAGGGATACACAAAAGAAGAAATAGTGCGTAGGAATGGAGATACTCGACCCCAAAAGAAAATCCTGTCGTTGCCGTAGGAACGTTATTGGATTGGGAATGAGAAGGCATGGAACACAGAGTATTTCATTGCGACGCAATTACTGTGTTAATTCGTCAATGTGAGGGTGCGAGGGAAGCAGTAAAGAAGAAATAGTGCATAGGAATGGAGATACTCGACCCCAAAAGAAAATCCTGTCGTAGCCGTAGAAACGTTCCTGGATTGGGAAAGAGAAGGCATGGATCCCAGAGTATTTCATTGCGACGCAATTTCTGTGTCAATTCGTCAATGTGAGAGTGCGAGGGATACAGTAAAGAAGAAATAGTGCTAGGAATGGAGATACTCGACCCATAAAGGAAATCGTGACGTTGCCGTAGAAACGTTCCTGGAATGGGAAAGAGAAGGCATGAAACACAGAGTATTTCATTGCGACGCAATTACTGTGTTAATTCGTCAATGTGAGGGTGCGAGGGATACAGTAAAGAGGAAATAGTGCATAGGAATGGAGATACTCCACCCCAAAAGAAAATCCTGTCGTTGCCGTAGAAACGTTCCTGGATTGGGAAAGAGAAGGCATGGAACACAGAGTACTTCATTGCGACGCAATTACCGTGTTAATTCGTCAATGTGAGGGTGCGAGGGATACATTAAAGAAGAAATAGGGCATTGGAATGGAGATACTCGACCCCAAAAGAAAATCCTGTCGTTGCCGTAGAAACGGGCCTGGTTTGGGAAAGAGAAGGCATGGATCCCAGAGTATTTCGTTGCGACGCAATTTCTGTGTCAATTCGTCAATGTGAGACTGCGAGGGATACAGTAAAGAAGAAATAGTGCATTGGAATGGAGATAGTTGACCCCAAATAAAATCCTGTCGTTGCCGTAGAAACGTTCCTGGATTGGGAAAGAGAATACATGGATCCCAGAGTATTTCATTGCGACGTAATTTCTGTGTCTATTCGTCAATGTGCGAGTGCGAGGGATACAGTAAAGAAGAAATAGTGCATAGGAATGGAGGTACTCGACCCCAAAAGAAAATCGTGATGTTGCCGTAGAAACGTTCCTGGATTGGGAGAGAGACGGCGTGGAACACAGAGTATTTCATTGCGACGCAATTACTGTATTAATTCGGCAATGCGAGGGTGCGAGGGATACAGTAAAGAAGAAATAGTGCATAGGAATGGAGATACTCGACCCTAAAAGAAAATCCTGTGGTTGCCGTAGAAACGTTCCTGGATTGGGAAAGAGAAGGCATGGAACCCAGAGTATTTCATTGCGACGCAATTTCTGTTTCAATTCGTCAATGTGAGAGTGCGAGGGATACAGTAAAGAAGAAATATTGCATAGGAATGGAGATACTCGACCCCAAAAGAAAACCCTGTCGTTGCCATAGAAACGTTCCTGGATTGGGAAAGAGAAGGCATGGAACCCAGAGTATTTCATTGCGACGCAATTTCTGTGTGAATTCGTCAATGTGAGGGTGCTAGGGATACAGTAAGGAAGAAAAACTGCATCGGAATGGAGATACTCAACACCTAAAGAAAATCGTGTCGTTGCCGTAGAAACGTTCCTGGATTGGAAAAGAGAAGGCATGGATCCCAGAGTATTTCATTGCGACATAGCTTCTGTGTTAATTCGTCAATATGAGGGTGCGAGGGATACAGTAAAGAAGAAATAGCGCATCGGAAAGGAGATACTCGACCCCAAAAGAAAATCCTGTCGTTGCAGTAGATACGTTCCTAGATTGGGAAAGAGAAGGCGTGGAACCCACAGTATATAACTGCGACGCAATTTCTGTGTTAGTTCACCAATGTGAGGTTGCAAAGGATACAGTAAAGAAGAAGTAGAGCATCGGAAAGGAGATTTTCGACCCCAAAAGAAAATCCTGTCGTTGCCGTAGAAACGTTCCTGGATTGGGAAAGAGAAGTCATGGAACCCAGAGTATTTCATTGCAACACAATTTCTGTGTTATTTCGTCAATGTGAGGGTGCGAGGGATACAGTAAAGAAGAAATAGTGAATCGGGAAGGAGATACTCGACCCCAAAAGAAAATCGGGTCGTTGCCGTAGAAATGTTCCTGGATTGGGAAGAGAAGGCATGGTACCCAGAGTAATTCATTGCGACGCAATTTCTGTGTTAATTCGTCAATGTGAGTGAGCGAGGGATACAGTAATGAAAAAATAGTGCATCGGAAAGGAGATACTTGACCCCAAAAGAAAATCCTGTCGTTGCCGTAGAACGTTCCTGGATTGAGAAAGAGTAGGCATGGAACATACAGTATACATCTGAGACGCAATTTCTGTGTTAATTCGTCAATGTGAGGTTGCGAGGGACACAGTAGACAAGAGGTAGAGCATCGGAAAGGAGATACTCGACCCGAAATGAAAATCCTGTCGTTGCCGTAAAACCGGTCCTGGATTGGGAAAGAGAGGGCATGGAACGCAGAGTATTTCATTTCGACGCAATTACTGTGTAATTCGTCAATGTGAGGGTGCAAGGGACATAGTAAAGAGGAAATAGTGCATCGGGAAGGAGATACTCGACACCAAAAGTAAATCCTGTCGTTGTCGTAGAAACGTTCTTGGATTTGGTTAGAGTAGGCATGGAACATAGAGTATATAACTGAGACGCAATTTCTGTATTAATTCGTCAATGTGAGGTTGCGAGGGATACAGCAATCAAGAAGTAGAGCATCGGAAAGGAGATACTCGACCCGAAAATAAAATCCTGTCATTGCCGTAAAAGCGTTCCTGGATTGGGAAAGACAGGGCATGGAACGCAGAGTATTTCATTGCGACGCAATTTCTATGTTAATTGGTCATTGTGAGGGTGCGAGTAATACAGTAAAGAAGAAATACTGCATCGGAATGGAGATACTCGACCCCAAAAGACAAACCTGTCGTTGCCGTAAAAACATTCCTGGATTGGGAAAGATAAGGCATGGAACCCAGAGTATTTCATTGCGACACAATTTCTGTGTTATTTCGTCAATGTGAGGGTGCGAGGGATACAGTAAAGAAGAAATAGTGAATCGGGAAGGAGATACTCGACCCCAAAAGAAAATCGGGTCGTTGCCGTAGAAATGTTCCTGGATTGGGAAAGAGAAGGCATGGAACCCTGAGTATTTCATTGTGACGCAATTTCTGTGTTAATTCGTCAATGTGAGGGTGCGAGGGATACAGTAAATAAGAAATAGTGCTTTGGAAAGGAGATACTCGACATCCAAAAGATAATCCTGTCGATGCCCTAGAAACGTTCCTGGATTGGGAAAGAGAAGGCATGGAACCCTGAGTATTTCATTGTGACGCAATTTCTGTGTTAATTCGTCAATGTGAGGGTGCGAGGGATACAGTAAATAAGAAATAGTGCTTTGGAAAGGAGATACTCGACATCCAAAAGATAATCCTGTCGATGCCCTAGAAACGTTTCTGGATTGGGAAAGAGAAGGCATAGAACCCAGAGTACTTCATTGCGACTCAATTTCTGTGTTAATTCGTCAATGTGATGGTACGAGGGATACAGTAGAGAACAAATAGTGCATCGGAAAGGAGATACTTGACCCCAAAAGAAAATCGTGTTGCTGCCGTAGAAACGTTCCTGTATTGGGAAAGAGACGGCATAGAACCCAGAGTATTTCATTGCGACACAATTTCTGTGTTATTTCTTCAATGTGAGGTTGCGCGGGATACAGTAAAGAAGAAATAGAGCTTTGGAAAGGAGATACTCGTACCCCAAAAGATAATCCTGTCGTTACCCTAGAAACGTTCCTGGATTATGAAAGAGAAGACACGGAACCCAGAGTATTTCATTGCGAGGCAATTTCTATGTTAATCTGTATTGTGAGGGTGCGAGGATTACAGTAAATCAGAAATAGTGCTTTGGAATGGAGAAACTCGAACCCCAAAATATAATCATGTCGTTGCCCTAGAAACGTTCCTGGATTGGGAAAGAGAGGGCATGGAACCCAAAGTATTTCATTGCGACCCAATTGCTGTGTTAATTCGTCAATGTGAGGGAGCGAAGGATACAGTAATGAAGAAATAGTGCATCGGTAAGGAGATACTCGACCCGAAAAGAAAATGCTGTCGTTGCCGTAAAAGCGTTCTTGGATTGGGAAAGAGAGGGCATGGAACGCAGAGTATTTCATTGCGACGCAATTTCTGTGTTAATTCGTCAATGTGATTTTGCGAGGGATACAGCACAGAAGAAATAGTGCATCGGAAAGGAGATACTCGAACCCAAAAGAAAATCCTATCGTTGCCGTAGAAACGATACTGGATTGGGAAAGAGAAGGCAGGGAACCCAGAGTATTTCATTAAGACACAAATTCTGTGTTAATTCGTCAATGTCAGGGTGCGAGGGATACAGTAATGAAGAAACAGTGCATCGGAAATGAGATACTCGACCCGAAATGACAATCCTGTCGTTGCCGCAAAAACATTCCTGGATTGGGAAAGAAAAGGCATGGAACCCAGAGTATATCATTGCGACACAATTTCTGTGTTATTTCGTCAATGTGAGGGTGCGAGGGATACAGCAAAGAAGAAATAGTGCTTTGGAAAGGAGATACTCGAACCCCAAAAGATAATCCTGTCGTTGCCCTAGAAACGTTCCTGGATTATGAAAGAGAAGACATGGAACCCAGAGTATTTCATTGCGAGGCAATTTCTGTGTTAATTCGTATTGTGAGGGTGCGAGGATTACAGTAAAGCAGAAATAGTGCTTTGGAATGGAGAAACTCGAACCCCAAAAGATAATCCTGTCGTTGCCGTATAAACGTTCCTGGATTGGGAAAGAGAAGGCATGGAACTCTGAGTATTTCATTGCGACACAATTTCTGTGCTAATTCGTCAATGTGAGGGTGCGAGGGATACAGTAAAGAAGAAATAGTGCATAGGAATGGAGATACTCGACCCCAAAAGAAAATTCTGTCGTTGCCGTAGAAACGTTCCTGGATTGGGAAAGAGAAGGCATGGAGCCCAGAGTATTCCATTGCGACGCAATTTCTGTGTCAATTCGTCAATGTGAGAGTGCGAGGGATACAGTAAAGAAGAAGTAGTGCTAGGAATGGAGATACTCGACCCATAAAGGAAATCGTGACGTTGCCGTAGAAACGTTCCTGGATTGGGAAAGAGAAGGCATGAAACACAGAGTATTTCATTGCGACGCAATTACTGTGTTAATTCGTCAATGTGAGGGTGCGAGGGATACAGTAAAGAGGAAATAGTGCATAGGAATGGAGATACTCCACCCCAAAAGAAAATCCTGTCGTTGCCGTAGAAACGTTCCTGGATTGGGAAAGAGAAGGCATGGAACACAGAGTACTTCATTGCGACGCAATTACCGTGTTAATTCGTCAATGTGAGGGTGCGAGGGATACATTAAAGAAGAAATAGGGCATAGGAATGGAGATACTCGACCCCAAAAGAAAATCCTGTCGTTGCCGTAGAAACGGGCCTGGATTGGGAAAGAGAAGGCATGGATCCCAGAGTATTTCGTTGCGACGCAATTTCTGTGTTAATTCGTCAATGTGAGAGTGCGAGGGATACAGTAAAGAAGAAATAGTGCATAGGAATGGAGATAGTCGACCCCAAATAAAATCCTGTCGTTGCCGTAGAAACGTTCCTGGATTGGGAAAGAGAAGGCATGGAACCCAGAGTATTTCATTGCGACGTAATTTCTGTGTCTATTCGTCAATGTGCGAGTGCGAGGGATACAGTAAAGAAGAAATAGTGTATAGGAATGGAGGTACTCGACCCCAAAAGAAAATCGTGACGTTGCCGTAGAAACGTTCCTGGATTGGGAGAGAGATGGCGTGGAACACAGAGTATTTCATTGCGACGCAATTACTGTATTAATTCGGCAATGCGAGGGTGCGAGGGATACAGTAAAGAAGAAATAGTGCATAGGAATGGAGATACTCGACCCTAAAAGAAAATCCTGCCGTTGCCGTAGAAACGTTCCTGGATTGGGAAAGAGAAGGCATGGAACCCAGAGTATTTCATTGCGACGCAATTTCTGTGTCAATTCGTCAATGTGAGAGTGCGAGGGATACAGTAAAGAAGAAATATTGCATAGGAATGGAGATACTCGACCCAAAAAGAAAACCCATTCGTTGCCGTAGAAACGTTCCTGGATTGGGAAAGAGAAGGCATGGAACCCAGAGTATTTCATTGCGACGCAATTTCTGTGTTAATTCGTCAATGTGAGGGTGCTAGGGATACAGTAAGGAAGAAATACTGCATCGGAATGGAGATACTCGACCCCTAAAGAAAATCGTGTCGTTGCCGTAGAAACGTTCCTGGATTGGGAAAGAGAAGGCATGGATCCCAGAGTATTTCATTGCGACATAACTTCTGTGTTAATTCGTCAATATGAGGGTGCGAGGGATACAGTAAAGAAGAAATAGCGCATCGGAAAGGAGATACTCGACCCCAAAAGAAAATCCTGTCGTTGCAGTAGATACGTTCCTAGATTGGGAAAGAGAAGGCGTGGAACCCACAGTATATAACTGCGACGCAATTTCTGTGTTAGTTCACCAATGTGAGGTTGCGAGGGATACACTAAAGAAGAAGTAGAGCATCGGAAAGGAGATTTTCGACCCCAAAAGAAAATCCTGTCGTTGCCGTAGAAACGTTCCTGGATTGGGAAAGAAAAGGCATGGAACTGAGAGTAATTCATTGCGACGCAATTTCTGTGTTCATTCGTCAATGTGAGAATGCGAGGGATACAGTAAAGAAGAAATAGTGGAACGGAAAGGAGATACTCGACGACTAAAGTAAATCCTGTCGTTGCCGTAGAAAGGTTCCCGGATTGGGAAAGAGAAGGCATGGAACCCAGAGTATTTCATTGCGAAACAATTTCGGTCTTAATTCGTCAATGTGAGGGTGCGAGGGATACAGTAAAGGAGAAGTAGTGCTTTGGAAAGGAGATACACGACCAACAAAAGGTAATCCTGTCGTTGCCCTAGAAACGTTCCTGGATTGGGAAGAGAAGGCATGGTACCCAGAGTAATTCATTGCGACGCAGTTTCTGTGTTAATTCGTCAATGTGAGGGTGCGAGGAATACAGCAAAGAAGAAATAGTGCATCGGAAAGGAGATACTCGACCCCAAAAGAAAATCCTGTCGTTGCCGTATAAACGATCCTGGATTGGGAAGGAGAAGCCATGGAACCCAGAGTATTTCATTGCGTCACAACTTCTGTATTAATTCGTCAATGTGAGGGTGCGAGGGATACAGTAAAGTAGAAATAGTCCAAAGGAACGGAGATACTCGACCCCAAAAGAAAATCGTGACGTTGCCGTAGAAACGTTCCTGGATTGGGAAAGAGAAGGCATGGAACCCAGATTAATTCATTGCGACGCAATTTCTGTGTTAATTCGTCAATGTGAGCGAGCGAGGGATACAGTAATGAAAAAATAGTGCATCGGAAAGCAGATACTTGACCCCAAAAGAAAATCCTGTCGTTGCCGTAGAACGTTCCTGGATTGAGAAAGAGTAGGCATGGAACATACAGTATACATCTGAGACGCAATTTCTGTGTTAATTCGTCAATGTGAGGTTGCGAGGGACACAGTAGACAAGAGGTAGAGCATCGGAAAGGAGATACTCGACACGAAAAGAAAATCCTGTCGTTGCCGTAAAACCGGTCCTGGATTGGGAAAGAGAGGGCATGGAACGCAGAGTATTTCATTTCGACGCAATTACTGTGTAATTCGTCAATGTTAGGGTGCAAGGGACATAGTAAAGAGGAAATAGTGCAACGGGAAGGAGATACTCGACACCAAAAGTAAATCCTGTCGTTGTCGTAGAAACGTTACTGAATTGGGAAAGAGAAGGCATGAAACCCAGAGTATTTCATTGCGACGCAAATTCCTTGTTAATTCGTCAATGTGAGGGAGCGATGGATACAGTAATGAAGAAAAAGTGCATCGGAAAAGAGGTACTTGACGCCAAAAGAAAATCCTGTCGTTGCCGTAGAAACGTTCCTGGATTTGGAAAGAGTAGGCATGGAACATAGAGTATATAACTGAGACGCAATTTCTGTGTTAATTCGTCAATGTGAGGTTGCGAGGGATACAGTAATCAAGAAGTAGAGCATCGGAAAGGAAATACTCGACCCGAAAATAAAATCCTGTCGTTGCCGTAAAAGCGTTCCTGGATTGGGAAAAACAGGGCATGGAACGCAGAGTATTTCATTGCGACGCAATTTCTATGTTAATTGGTCATTGTGAGGGTGCGAGGAATACAGTAAAGAATCAATACTGCATCGGAATGGAGATACTCGACCCCAAAAGACAAACCTATCGTTGCCGTAAAAACATTCCTGGGTTGGGAAAGATAAGGCATGCAACCCAGAGTATTTCATTGCGACACAATTTCTGTGTTATTTCGTCAATGTGAGATTGCGAGGGATACAGTAAAGAAGAAATAGTGAATCGGGAAGGAGATACTCGACCCCAAAAGAAAATCGGGTCGTTGCCGTAGAAATGTTCCTGGATTGGGAAAGAGAAGGCATGGAACCCTGAGTATTTCATTGTGACGCAATTTCTGTGTTAATTCGTCAATGTGAGGGTGCGAGGGATACTGTAAATAAGAACTAGTGCTTTGGAAAGGTGATACTCGACATCCAAAAGATAATCCTGTCGATGCCCTAGAAACGTTCCTGGATTGGGAAAGAGAAGGCATGGAACCCAGAGTATTTCATTGCGACACAATTTCTGTGTTATTTCTTCAATGTGAGGGTGCGCGGGATACAGCAAAGAAGAAATAGTGCTTTGGAATGGAGAAACTCGAACCCCAAAAGATAATCCTGTCGTTGCCCTAGAAACGTTCGTGGATTATGAAAGAGAAGACATGGAACCCAGAGTATTTCATTGCGAGGCTATTTCTGTGTTAATTCGTATTGTGAGGGTGCGAGGATTACAGTAAATCAGAAATAGTGCTTTGGAATGGAGAAACTCGAACCCCAAAAGATAATCCTGTCGTTGCCCTAGAAACGTTCCTGGATTGGGAAAGAGAAGGCATGGAACCCAAAGTATTTCATTGCGACGCAATTGCTGTGTTAATTCGTCAATGTGAGGGAGCGAAGGATACAGTAATGAAGAAATAGTGCATCGGTAAGGAGATACTCGACCTGAAAAGAAAATGCTGTCGTTGCCGTAAAAGCGTTCTTGGATTGGGAAAGAGAGGGCATGGAACGCAGAGTATTTCATTGCGACGCAATTTCTGTGTTAATTCGTCAATGTGATTTTGCGAGGGATACAGTAAAGAAGAAATAGTGCATCGGAAAGGACATACTCGAACCCAAAAGAAAATCCTATCGTTGCCGTAGAAACGATACTGGATTGGGAAAGAGAAGGCATGGAACCCAGAGTATTTCATTAACACACAAATTCTGTGTTAATTCGTCAATGTCAGGGTGCGAGGGATTCAGTAAAGAAGAAACAGTGCATCGGAAATGAGATACTCGACCCCAAATGAATATCCTGTCGTTGCCGCAAAAACATTCCTGGATTGGGAAAGAAAAAGCATGGAACCCAGAGTATTTCATTGCGACACAATTTCTGTGTTATTTCGTCAATGTGAGGGTGCGAGGGATACAGCAAAGAAGAAATAGTGCTTTGGAAAGGAGATACTCGAACCCCAAAAGATAATCCTGTCGTTGCCCTAGAAACGTTCGTGGATTATGAAAGAGAAGACATGGAACCCAGAGTATTTCATTGCGAGGCAATTTCTGTGTTAATTCGTATTGTGAGGGTGCGAGGATTACAGTAAAGCAGAAATAGTGCTTTGGAATGGAGAAACTCGAACCCCAAAAGTTAATCCTGTCGTTGCCCTAGAAACGTTCCTGGATTGGGAAAGAGAAGGCATGGAACCCAGAGTATTTCATTGCGACGCAATTTCTGCGTTAATTCGTCAATGTGAGGGAGAGAGGTATACAGTAATGAAGAAATAGTGCATCGGAATGGAGATACTTGACCCCAAAAGAAAATCCTGTCGTTGCCGTAGAAACGTTCTGGATTGGGAAAGAGTAGGCATAGAACATAGAGTATATAACTGAGACGCAATTTCTGTGTTAATTAGTCAATGTGAGGTTGCCAGGGATACAGTAATCAAGAAGTAGAGCATCGGAAGGGAGATACTCGACCCGAAAAGGAAATCCTGTCGTTGCCGTAAAAGTGTTCTTGGATTGGGAAAGAGAGGGCATGGGACGCAGAGTAATTCATTGCGACGCAATTTCTGTGTTAATTCGTGAATGTGATTTTGCGAGGGATCCAGTAAAGAAGAAATAGTGCATCGGAAAGGAGATACTCGACCCCAAAAGAAAATCCTGTCGATGCCCTAGAAACGTTCCTGGATTGGGAAAGAGAAGGCATGGAGCCCAGAGTATTTCATTGCGACGTAAGTTCTGTGTTAATTCGTCATTGTGAGGGTGCGAGGAATACAGTGAAGAAGAAATACTGCATCGGAATGGAGATACTCGACCCCAAAAGAAAGTCGTGTCGTTGCCGTAGAAACGTTCCTGGATTAGGAAAGAGAAGGCATGGAACCCAGAGCACTTCATTGCAACGCAATTTCTGTGTTAATTCGTCCATGTGAGGGTACGAGGGATACAGTAAAGAAGAAATAGTGCTTTGGAAAGGAGATACTCGAACCCCAAAAGATAATACTGTCGTTGCCCTAGACACGTTCCTGGATTATGAAAGAGAAGGCATGGAACCCAGAGTATTTCATTGCGACGCAATTTCTGTGTTAATTCGTCATTGTGAGGGTGCGAGGAATACAGTAATAAAGAAATAGTGCTTTGAAAAGGAGAAACTCGAACCCCAAAAGATAATCCTGTCGATGCCCTAGAAACGTTCCTGGATTGGGAAAGAGAAGGCATCGAACACAGAATATTTCGTTGCGACGCAATTTCTGTGTTAATTCGTTAGTGTGAGGGAGCCAGGTATACAGTAATGAAGAAATAGTGCATCGGAAAGGAGATACTTGATGCCAAAAGAAAATCCTGTCGTTGCCGTAGAAACGTTCCTGGATTGGGAAAGAGTAATCATCGAGCATAGAGTATATAACTGAGACGCATTTTCTGTGTTAATTCGTCAATGTGAGGTTGCGAGGGATACAGTAATCAAGAAGTAGAACATCGGAAAGGAGATACTCGACCCGAGAACAAAATCCTGTCGTTGCCGTAAAAGCGTTCCTGGATTGGGAAAGAGAGGGCATGGAACGCAGAGTATTTCATTGCGACGCAATTTCTGTGTTAATTCGTCATTGTGAGGGTGAGAGGAATACAGTAAAGAAGAAATACTGCATCGGAATGGAGATACTCGACCCCAAAAGACAATCCTGTTGTTGCCCCAAAAACATTCCTGGATTGGGACAGAAAAGGCATGGAACCCAAAGTATTTCATTACGACACAATTTCTGTGTTATTTCGTCAATGTGAGGGTGCGAGGGATACAGCAAAGAAGAAATAGTGATTTGGAAAGGAGATACTCGAACCCCAAAAGATAATCCTGTCGTTGACCTAGAAATGTTCCTGGATTATGAAAGAGAAGGCATGGAACCCAGAGTATTTCATTGCGAAGCAATTTCTGTGTTAATTCGTCTTTGTGAGGGTGCAAGGAATACAGTAAAGAAGAAATAGTGCTTTGGAAAGGAGAAACTCGAACCCCAAAAGATAATCCTGTCGTTGCCCTAGAAACGTTCCTAAATTGGGAAAGAGAAGGCATGGAACACAGAGTATTTCATTGCGACGCAATTTCTGTGTTAATTCGTCAATGTGAGGGAGCGAGGGATACAGTAATGAAGAAATAGTGCATCGAAATGGAGATACTTGACCCCAAAAGAAAATCCTGTCGTTGCCGTAGAAACGTTCCTGGATTGGGAAAGAGTAGGCATGGAACATAGAGTACATAACTGAGACGCAATTTCTGAGTTAATTAGTCAATGTGAGGCTGCCAGGGATACAGTAACCAAGAAGTAGAGCATCGGAAAGGAGATACTCGACCCGAAAAGAAAATCCTGTCGTTGCCGTAAAAGTGTTCTTGGATTGGGAAAGAGAGGGCATGGAACGCAGAGTATTTCATTGCGACGCATATTCTGTGTTAATTCGTCAATGTGATTTTGCGAGGGATACAGTTAAGAAGAAATAGTGCATCGGAAAGAAGATACTTGACCCCAAAAGAAAATCCTGTCGTTGCTGTAGAAACGTTCCTGGATTGGGAAAAAGTAATCATGGAACATAGAGTATATAACTGAGACGCAATTTCTGTGTTAATTCGTCAATGTGAGATTGTGAGGGATACAGTAATCAAGAAATAGAACATCGGAAACGAGATACAAACCCGAAAAGAAAATCCTGTCGTTGCCGTAAAAGCGTTCCTGGATTGGGAAAGAGAGGGCATGGAACGCAGAGTATTTCATTGCGACGCAATTTCTGTGTCAATTCGTCATTGTGAGGGTGCGAGGAATACAGTAAAGAAGAAATACTGCATCGGAATGGAGATACTCGACCCCAAAAGACAATCCTGTCGTTGCCGCAAAAACATTCCTGGATTTGGAAAGAAAAGGCATGGAACCCAGAGTATTTCATTGCGACACAATTTCTGGGTTATTTCGTCAATGTGAGGGTGCGAGGGATACAGTAAAGAAGAAATAGTGCATCGGAAAGGAGATACTCGACCCCAAAAGAAAATCGTGTCATTGCGTAGAAACGTTCCTGGATTGGGAAAGAGAAGGCATCGAACACAGAATATTTCATTGCGACGAAATTTCTGTGTTAATTCGTCAATGTGAGGGAGCGAGGGATACAGTAATGAAGAAATAGTGCATTGGAAAGGAGATACTTGACCCCAAAAGAAAATCCTGTCGTTGCCGTAGAAATGTTCCTGGATTGGAAAAGAGTAATTATGGAACATACAGTATATAACTGAGACGCAATTTCTGTGTTAATTCGTCAATGTGAGGTTGCGAGGGATACAGTAATCTAGAAGTAGAGCATCGGAAGGACATACTCGACCCGAAAAGAAAATCCTGTCGTTGCCGTAAAAGCGTTCCTAGATTGGGAAAGAGAGGGCATGGAACGCAGGGTATTTCATTGCGACGCAATTTCTGTGTTAATTCGTCATTGTGAGGGTGCGAGGAATACAGTAAAGAAGAAATACTGCATCGGAATGGAGATACTCGACCCCAAAAGACAATCTTGTCGTTGCCGCAAAAACATACCTGGATTGGGAAAGAAAAGGCATGGAACCCAGAGTATTTCATTGCGACACAATTTCTGTGTTACTTCGTCAATGTGAGGGTGCGAGGGATACAGCAAAGAAGAAATTGTGCTTTGGAAAGGAGATACTCGAACCCCAAAAGATAATACTGTCGTTGCCCTAGACACGTTCCTGGATTATGAAAGAGAAGGCATGGAACCCAGAGTATTTCATTGCGACGCAATTTCTGTGTTAATTCGTCAATGTGAGGGAGCGAGGGATACAGTAATGAAGAAATAGTGCATCGGAAAGGAGATGCTTGACCCCAAAAGAAAATCCTGTCGTTGCCGTAGAAATGTTCCTGGATTGGGAAAGAGTAATCATCGAGCATAGAGTATATAACTGAGACGCATTTTCTGTGTTAATTCGTCAATGTGAGGTTGCGAGGGATACAGTAATCAAGAAGTAGAACATCGGAAAGGAGATACTCGACCCGAGAAGAAAATCCTGTCGTTGCCGTAAAAGCGTTCCTGGATTGGGAAAGAAAAGGCATGGAACCCAAAGTATTTCATTGCGACACAATTTCTGTGTTACTTCGTCAATGTGAGGGTGCAAGGAATACAGTAAAGAAGAAATAGTGCTTTGGAAAGGAGAAACTCGAACCCCAAAAGACAATCCTGTCGTTGCCCTAGAAACGTTCCTAAATTGGGAAAGAGAAGGCATGGAACACAGAGTATTTCATTGCGACGCAATTTCTGTGTTAATTCGTCAATGTGAGGGAGCGAGGGATACAGTAATGAAGAAATAGTGCATCGAAATGAAGATACTTGACCCCAAAAGAAAATCCTGTCGTTGCCGTAGAAACGTTCCTGGATTGGGAAAGAGTAGGCATGGAACATAGAGTATATAACTGAGACGCAATTTCTGAGTTAATTAGTCAATGTGAGGCTGCCAGGGATACAGTAACCAAGAAGTAGAGCATCGGAAAGGAGATACTCGACCCGAAAAGAAAATCCTGTCGTTGCCGTAAAAGTGTTCTTGGATTGGGAAAGAGAGGGCATGGAACGCAGAGTATTTCATTGCGACGCATATTCTGTGTTAATTCGTCAATGTGATTTTGCGAGGGATACAGTTAAGAAGAAATAGTGCATCGGAAAGAAGATACTTGACCCCAAAAAAAATCCTGTCGTTGCCGTAGAAACGTTCCTGGATTGGGAAAGAGTAATCATGGAACATAGAGTATATAACTGAGACGCCATTTCTGTGTTAATTCGTCAATGTGAGATTGTGAGGGATACAGTAATCAAGAAATAGAACATCGGAAACGAGATACACGACCCGAAAAGAAAATCCTGTCGTTGCCGTAAAAGCGTTCCTGGATTGGGAAAGAGAGGGCATGGAACGCAGAGTATTTCATTGCGACGCAATTTCTGTGTCAATTCGTCATTGTGAGGGTGCGAGGAATACAGTAAAGAAGAAATACTGCATCGGAATGGAGATACTCGACCCCAAAAGACAATCCTGTCGTTGCCGCAAAAACATTCCGGGATTTGGAAAGAAAAGGCATGGAACCCAGAGTATTTGATTGCGACACAATTTCTGGGTTATTTCGTCAATGTGAGGGTGCGAGGGATACAGTAAAGAAGAAATAGTGCATCGGAAAGGAGATACTCGACCCCAAAAGAAAATCGTGTCATTGCCGTAGAAACGTTCCTGGATTGGGAAAGAGATAGCATCGAACACAGAATATTTCATTGCGACGAAATTTCTGTGTTAATTCGTCAATGTGAGGGAGCGAGGGATACAGTAATGAAGAAATAGTGCATTGGAAAGGAGATACTTGACCCCAAAAGAAAATCCTGTCGTTGCCGTAGAAATGTTCCTGGATTGGGAAAGAGTAATTATGGAACATAGAGTATATAACTGAGACGCAATTTCTGTGTTAATTCGTCAATGTGAGGTTGCGAGGGATACAGTAATCTAGAAGTAGAGCATCGGAAGGACATACTCGACCCGAAAAGAAAATCCTGTCGCTGCCGTAAAAGCGTTCCTGGATTGGGAAAGAGAGGGCATGGAACGCAGGGTATTTCATTGCGACGCAATTTCTGTGTTAATTCGTCATTGTGAGGGTGCGAGGAATACAGTAAAGAAGAAATACTGCATCGGAATGGAGATACTCGACCCCAAAAGACAATCTTGTCGTTGCCGCAAAAACATTCCTGGATTGGGAAAGAAAAGGCATGGAACCCAGAGTATTTCATTGCGACACAATTTCTGTGTTACTTCGTCAATGTGAGGGTGCGAGGGATACAGCAAAGAAGAAATTGTGCTTTGGAAAGGAGATACTCGAACCCCAAAAGATAATACTGTCGTTGCCCTAGACACGTTCCTGGATTATGAAAGAGAAGGCATGGAACCCAGAGTATTTCATTGCGACGCAATTTCTGTGTTAATTCGTCATTGTGAGGGTGCGAGGAATACAGTAATAAAGAAATAGTGCCTTGGAAAGGAGAAACTCGAACCCCAAAAGATAATCCTGTCGTTGCCGTAGAAACGTTCCTGGATTGGGAAAGAGAAGGCATGGAACCCAGAGTATTTCATTGCGACGCAATTTCTGTGTTAATTCGTCAATGTGAGGGAGCGAGGGATACAGTAATGAAGAAATAGTGCATCGGAAAGGAGATGCTTGACCCCAAAAGAAAATCCTGTCGTTGCCGTAGAAATGTTCCTGGATTGGGAAAGAGTAATCATCGAGCATAGAGTATATAACTGAGACGCATTTTCTGTGTTAATTCGTCAATGTGAGGTTGCGAGGGATACAGTAATCAAGAAGTAGAACATCGGAAAGGAGATACTCGACCCGAGAAGAAAATCCTGTCGTTGCCGTAAAAGCGTTCCTGGATTGGGAAAGAGAGGGAGTGGAACGCAGAGTATTTCATTGCGACGCAATTTCTGTGTTAATTCGTCATTGTGAGGGTGCGAGGAATACAGTAAAGAAGAAATACTGCATCGGAATGGAGATACTCGACCCCAAAAGACAATCCTGTCGTTGCCGCAAAAACATTCCTGGATTGGGAAAGAAAAGGCATGGAACCCAAAGTATTTCATTGCGACACAATTTCTGTGTTATTTCGTCAATGTGAGGGTGCGAGGGATACAGCAAAGAAGAAATAGTGCTTTGGAAAGGAGATACTCGAACCCCAAAAGATAATCCTGTCGTTGCCCTAGAAATGTTTCTGGATTATGAAAGAGAAGGCCTGGAACCCAGAGTATTTCATTGCGAAGCAATTTCTGTGTTAATTCGTCTTTGTGAGGGTGCAAGGAATACAGTAAAGAAGAAATAGTGCTTTGGAAAGGAGAAACTCGAACCCCAAAAGATAATCCTGTCGTTGCCATAGAAACGTTCCTGGATTGGGAAAGAGAAGGCATGGAACACAGAGTATTTCATTGCGACGCAATTTCTGTGTTAATTCGTCAATGTGAGGGGGCGAGGGATACAGTAATGAAGAAATAGTGCATCGAAATGGAGATACTTGACCCCAAAAGAAAATCCTGTCGTTGCCGTAGAAACGTTCCTGGATTGGGAAAGAGTAGGCATGGAACATAGAGTATATAACTGAGACGCAATTTCTGAGTTAATTAGTCAATGAGAGGTTGCCGGGGATACAGTAATCAACAAGTAGAGCATCGGAAAGGAGATACTCAACACGAAAAGAAAATCCTGTCGGTGCCGTAAAAGTGTTCTTGGATTTGGAAAGAAAGGGCATGGAGCGCAGAGTATTTCATTGCGACGAAATTTTCTGTGTTAATTCGTCAATGTGATTTTGCGAGGGATACAGTTAAGAAGAAATAGTGCATCGGAAAGAAGATACTTGACCCCAAAAGAAAATCCTGTCGTTGCCGTAGAAACGTTCCTGGATTGGGAAAGAGTAATCATGGAACATAGAGTATATAACTGAGACGCAATTTCTGTGTTAATTCGTCAATTTGAGATTGTGAGGGATACAGTAATCAAGAAATAGAACATCGGAAAGGAGATACACGACCCGAAAGAAATTCCTGTCGTTGCCGTAAAAGCGTTCCTGGATTGGGAAAGAGAGGGCATGGAACGCAGAGTATTTCATTGCGACGCAATTTCTGTGTCAATTCGTCATTGTGAGGGTGCGAGGAATACAGTAAAGAAGAAATATTGCATCGGAATGGAGATACTCGACCCCAAAAGACAATCCTGTCGTTGCCGCAAAAACATTCCTGGATTGGGAAAGAAAAGGCATGGAACCCAGAGTATTTCATTGCGACACAATTTTTGTGTTATTTTGTCAATGTGAGGGTGCGAGGGATACAGCAAAGAAGAAATAGTGCTTTGGAAAGGAGATACTCGAACCCCAAAAGATAATCCTGTCGTTGCCCTAGAAACGTTCCTGGATTATGAAAGAGAAGGCATGGAACCCAGAGTATTTCATTGCGAAGCTATTTCTGTGTTAATTCGTCTTTGTGAGGGTGCGAGGAATACAGTAAAGAAGAAATAGTGTTTTCTAAAGGAGAAACTCCAACCCCAAAAGATAATCCTATCGTTGCCCTAGAAACGTTCCTGGATTGGGAAAGAGAAGGCATGGAACCCAGAGTATTTCATTGCGACTAAATTTCTGTGTTAATTCGTCAATGTGATTTTGCGAGGGATACAGTTAAGAAGAAATAGTGCATCGGAAAGAAGATACTTGACCCCAAAAGAAAATCCTGTCGTTGCCATAGAAACGTTCCTGGATTGGGAAAGAGTAATCATGGAACATAGAGTATATAACTGAGACGCAATTTCTGTGTTAATTCGTCAATGTGAGGTTGCGAGGGATACAGTAATCAAGAAATAGAACATCGGAAAGGAGATACTCGACCCGAAAAGAAAATCCTGTCGTTGCCGTAAAAGCGTTCCCGGATTGGGAAAGAAAGGGCATGGAACGCAGAGTATTTCATTGCGACGCAATTTCTGTGTTTTTTCGTCATTGTGAGGGTGCGAGGAATACAGTAAAGAAGAAACAGTGCATCGGAATGGATATACTCGACCCCAAAAGACAATCCTGTCGTTGCCGCAAAAACATTCCTGGATTGGGAAAGAAAAGGCATGGAACCCAGAGTATTTCATTGCGACACAATTTCTGTGTTATTTCCTCAATGTGAGGGTGCGAGGGATACAGCAAAGAAGAAATAGTGCTTTGGAAAGGAGATACTCGAACCCCAAAAGATAATCCTGTCGTTGCCCTAGAAACGTTCCTGGATTATGAAAGAGAAGGCATGGAACACAGAGTATTTCATTGCGAAGCAATTTCTGTGTTAATTCGTCTTTGTGAGGGTGCGAGGAATACAGTAAAGAAGAAATAGTGCTTTGGAAAGGAGAAACTCGAACCCCAAAAGATAATCCTATCGTTGCCCTAGAAACGTTCCTGGATTGGGAAAGAGAAGGCATGGAACCTAGAGTATTTCATTGCGACGAAATTTCTGTGTTAATTCGTCAATGTGAGGGTGCGAGGTATACAGTAATAAAGAAATAGTGCATTGGAAAGGAGATACTTGACCCGAAAAGAAAATCGTGTCGTTGCCGTAGAAACGTTCCTGGATTTCGAAAGAGTAATCATGGAACATAGAGTATATAACTGAGACGCAATTTCTGTGTTAATTCGTCATTGTGAGGGTGCGAGGAATCCAGTAAAAAAGAAATACTGCATCGGAATGGAGATACTCGACCCCAAAAGACAATCTTGTCGTTGCCGCAAAAACATTCCTGGATTGGGAAAGAAAAGGCATGGAACCCAGAGTATTTCACTGCGACACAATTTCTGTGTTACTTCGTCAATGTGAGGGTGCGAGGGATACAGCAAAGAAAGAATAGTGCTTTCGAAAGGAGATACTCGAACCCCAAAAGATAATCCTGTCGTTGCCATAGAAACGTTCCTGGATTATGAAAGAGAAGGCATGGAACCCAGAGTATTTCATTGCGACGCAATTTCTGTGTTAATTCGTCATTGTGAGGGTGCGAGGAATACAGTAAAGAAGAAATAGTGCTTTGGAAAGGAGAAACTCGAACCCCAAAAGATAATCCTCTCGTGGCCCTAGAAACGTTCCTGGATTGGGAAAGAGAAGGCATGGAACCCAGAGTATTTCATTGCGACGCAATTTCTGTGTTAATACGTCAATGTGAGGTTGCGAGGGATACAGTAAAGAAGAAATAGTGCTTTGGAAGGAGATACTCGACCCCCAAAAGATAATCCTGTCGATGCCCTACAAACGTTCCTGGATTGGGAAAGAGAAGCCGTGGTACCCAGAGTATTTCATTGCGACGCAAGTTCTGTGTTAATTCGTCATTGTGAGGGTACGAGGAATACAGTAAAGAAGAAATACTGCATCGGAATATAGATACTCAACCCCAAAAGAAAATCGTGTCGTTGCCGTAGGAACGTTCCTGGATTGGGAAAGAGAAGGCATGGAACCCAGAGCACTTCATTGCGACGCAATTTCTGTGTTAATTCGTCAATGTGAGGGTACGAGGGATACAGTAAAGAAGAAATAGTGCATCGGAAAGGAGATACTCGACCCCAAAATAAAATCGTGTCGTTGCCGTAGAAACGTTCCTTGATTGGGAAAGAGTAATCATGGAACATAGAGTATATAACTGAGACGCAATTTCTGTATTAATTCGTCAATGTGAGGTTGCGAGGGATACAGTAATCAAGAAGTAGAACATCGGAAAGGAGATACTCGACCCGAAAAGAAAATCCTGTCGCCGTAAAAGCGTTCCTGGATTGGGAAAGAGAGGGCATGGAACGCAGAGTATTTCATAGCGACGCAATTTCTGTGTTAATTCGTCATTGTGAGGGAGCGAGGAATACAGTAAAGAAGAAATACTGCATCGGAATGGAGATACTCGACCCCAAAAGACAATCCTGTCGTTGCCGCAAAAACAATCCTGGATTGGGAAAGAAAAGGCATGGAACCCTGAGTATTTCATTGCGACACAATTTCTGTGTTATTTTGTCAATGTGAGGGTGCGAGGGATACAGCAAAGAAGTAATAGTGCTTTGGAAAGGAGATACTCGAACCCCAAAAGATAATCCTGTCGTTGCCCTAGATACGTTCCTTGATTATGAAAGAGAAGGCATGGAACCCAGAGTATTTCATTGCGAGGCAATTTCTGTGTTAATTCGTCTTTGTGAGGGTGCGAGGAATACAGTAAAGAAGAAATACTGCATCGGAATGGAGATACTCAACCCCAAAAGAAAATCGTGTCGATGCCGTAGAAACGTTCCTGGATTGGGAAAGAGAAGGCATGGAACCCAGAGCACGTCATTGCGACGCAATTTCTGTGTTAATTCGACAATGTGAGGGTACGAGGGATACAGTAAAGAAGAAATAGTGCATCGGAAAGGAGATACTCGACCCCAAAAGAAAATCGTTTCGTTGCCGTAGAAACGTTCCTGTATTGGGAAAGAGAAGGCATGGAACACAGAATATTTCATTGCGACGAAATTTCTGTGTTAATTCGTCAATGTGAGGTTGCGAGGGATACAGTAATCAAGAAGTAGAACATCGGAAAGGAGATACTCGACCCGAAAAGAAAATCCTGTCGTTGCCGTAAAAGCGTTCCTGGATTGGGAAAGAGAGGGCATGTAACGCAGAGTATTTCATTGCGACGCAATTTCTGTGTTAATTCGTCATTGTGAGGGTGCGAGGAATACAGTAAAGAAGAAATACCGCATCGGAATGGTGATACTCGACCCCAAAAGACAATCCTGTCGTTGCCGCAAAATATTCCTGGTTTGGGAAAGAAAAGGCATGGAACCCAGAGTATTTCATTGCGTTACAATTTCTGTGTTATTTCGTCAATGTGAGGGTGCGAGGGATACAGCAAAGAAGAAATAGTGCTTTGGAAAGGAGATACTCGATCCCCAAAAGATAATCCTGTCATTGCCCTAGAAACGTTCCTGGATTGGGAAAGAGAAGGCATGGAACCCAGAGTATTTCATTGCGACGGAATTTCTGTGTTAATTCGTCAATGTGAGGGAGCGAGGGATACAGTAATGAAGAAATAGTGCATTGTAATGGAGATACTTGACCCCAAAAGAAAATCCTGTCGTTGCCGTAGAAACGTTCCTGGATTGGGAAAGAGTAGGCATGGAACGTAGAGTATATAACTGAGACGCAATTTCTGAGTTAATTAGTCAATGTGAGGTTGCCATGGATACAGTAATCAAGAAGTAGAGCATCGGAAGGGAGATACTCGACCCGAAAAGAAAATCCTGTCGTTGCCGTAAAAGTGTTCTTGGATTGGGAAAGAGAGGGCATGGAACGCAGAGTATTTCATTGCGACGCAATTTCTGTGTTAATTCGTCAATGTGAGGTTGCGAGGGATACAGTAAAGAAGAAATAGTGCTTTGGAAAGAAGATACTCGACCCCCAAAAGATAATCCTGTCGATGCCCTAGAAACGTTCCTGGATTGGGAAAAAGAAGGCATGGAACCCAGAGTATTTCATTGCGACGCAAGTTCTGTGTTAATTCGTCATTGTGAGGGTGCGAGGAATACAGTACAGAAGAAATACAGCATCGGAATGGAGATACTCGACCCCAAAAGAAAATCGTGTCGTTGCCGTAGAAACGTTCCTGGATTGGGAAAGAGAAGGCATGGAACCCAGAGCACTTCATTGCGACGCAATTTCTGTGTTAATTCGTCAATGTGAGGGTACGAGGGATACAGTAAAGAAGAAATAGTGCATGGGAAAGGAGATACTCGACCCCAAAAGAAAATCGTGTCGTTGCTGTAGAAACGTTCCTGGATTGGGAAAGAGAAGGCATCGAACACAGAATATTTCATTGCGACGAAATTTCTGTGTTAATTCGTCAATGTGAGGGAGCGAGGAATACAGTAATGAAGAAATAGTGCATTGGAAAGGAGATACTTGACCCCAAAAGAAAATCCTGTCGTTGCCGTACAAACGTTCCTGGATTGGGAAAGAGTAATCATGGAACATAGAGTACATAACTGAGACGCAATTTCTGTGTTATTTTGTCAATGTGAGGTTGCGAGGGATACAGTAATCAAGAAGTAGAGCATCGGAAATGACATAGTCGACCCGAAAAGAAAATCCTGTCGTTGCCGTAAAAGCGTTCCTGGATTGGGAAAGAGAGGGCATGGAACGCAGAGTATTTCATTGCGACACAATTTCTGTGTTACTTCGTCAATGTGAGGGTGCGAGTGATACAGTAAAGAAGAAATAGTGCTTTGGAAAGGAGAAACTCGAACCCCAAAAGATAATCCTGTCGTTGCCCTAGAAACGTTCCTGGATTGGGAAATAGAAGGCATGGAACCCAGAGTATTTCATTGCGACGCAATTTCTGTGTTAATTCGTCAATGTAAGGGAGCGAGGGATACAGTAATGAAGAAATAGTGCATCGGAATGGAGATACTCGAACCCAAAAGACAATCTTGTCGTTGCCGCAAAAACATTCCTGGATTGGGAAAGAAATGGCATGGAACCCAGAGTATTTCATTGCGACACAATTTCTGTGTTACTTCGTCAATGTGAGGGTGTGAGGGATACAGCAAAGAAGAAATAGTTCTTTGGAAAGGAGATACTCGAACCCCAAAAGATAATCCTGTCGTTGCCCTAGAAACGTTCCTGGATTATGAAAGAGAAAGCATGAAACCCAGAGTATTTCATTGCGACGCAATTTCTGTGTTAATTCGTCAATGTAAGGGAGCGAGGGATACAGTAATGAAGAAATAGTGCATCGGAATGGAGATACTTGACCCCAAAAGAAAATCCTGTCGTTGCTGTAGAAACGTTCCTGGATTGGGAAAGAGTAGGCATGGAACATAGAGTATATAACTGAGACGCAATTTCTGTGTTAATTAGTAAATGTGAGGTTGCCAGGGATACAGTAATCAAGAAGTAGAGCATCGGAAAGGAGATACTCGACCTGAAAAGAAAATCCTGTCGTTGCCGTAAAAGCGTTCTTGGATTGGGAAAGAGAGGGCATGGAACGCAGAGTATTTCATTGCTACGAAATTTCTGTGTTAATTCGTCAATGTGATTTTGCGAGGGATACAGTAATGAAGAAATAGTGCTTTGGAAATGAGATACTCGACCCCCAAAAGATAATCCTGTCGATGCCCTAGAAACGTTCATGGATTGGGAAAGAGAAGGCGTGGAACCCAGAGTATTTCATTGCGGCGCAAGTTCTGTGTTAATTCGTCATTGTGAGGGTGCGAGGAATACAGTAAAGAAGAAATACTGCATCGGAATGGAGATACTCGACCCCAAAAGAAAATCCTGTCGTTGCCGTAGAAACGTTCCTGGATTGGGAAAGAAAAGGCATGGAACCCAGAGCACTTCATTGCGACGCAATTTCTGTGTCAATTCGTCAATGTGAGGGTACGAGGGATACAGTAAAGAAGAAATACTGCATCGGAAAGGAGATACTCGACCCCAAAAGAAAATCGTGTCGTTGCCATAGAAACGTTCCTGGATTGGGAAAGAGAAGGCATGGAACATAGAATATTTCATTGCGACGAAATTTCTGTGTTAATTCGTCAATGTGAGGGAGCGAGGGATACAGTAATGAAGCAATAGTGCATCGGAAACGAGATACTTGACTTCAAAAGAAAATCCTGTCGTTGCCGTAGAAACGGTCTTGGATTGGGAAAGAGTAATCATGGAACATAGAGTATATAACTGAGACGCAATTTCCGTGTTAATTCGTCAATGTGAGGTTGCGAGGGATACAGTAATCAAGAAGTAGAACATCGGAAAGGAGATACTCGACCCGAAAAGAAAATCCTGTCGTTGCCGCAAAAACATTCCTGGATTGGGAAAGAAAAGACATGGAACCAAGAGTATTTCATTGCGACACAATTTCTGTGTTATTTCGTCAATGTGAGGGTGCGAGGGATACAGCAAAGAAGAAATAGTGCTTTGGAAAGGAGATACTCGATCCCCAAAAGATAATCCCGTCGTTACCCTAGAAACGTTCCTGGATTATGAAAGAGAAGGCATGGAACCCAGAGTATTTCATTGCGAAGCAATTTCTGTGTTAATTCGTCTTTGTGAGGGTGCGAGGAATACAGAAAAGAAGAAATAGTGCTTTCGAAAGGAGAAACTCGAACCCCAAAAGGTAATCCTGTTGTTGCACTAGAAACGTTCCTGGATTGGGAAAGAGAAGGCATGGAACCCAGAGTATTTCATTGCGACGCAATTTCTGTGTTAATTCGTCAATGTGAGGGAGCGAGGGATACAGTAATGAAGAAATAGTGCATCGGAATGGAGTTACTTGACCCCAAAAGAAAATCCTGACGTTGCCGTAGAAATGTTCCTGGATTGGGAAAGAGTAGGCATGGAACGTAGAGTATATAACTGAGACGCAATTTCTGTGTTAATTAGTAAATGTGAGGTTGCCAGGGATACAGTAATCAAGAAGTAGAGCATCGGAAAGGAGATACTCGACCTGAAAAGAAAATCCTGTCGTTGCCGTAAAAGCGTTCTTGGATTGGGAAAGAGAGGGCATGGAACGCAGAGTATTTCATTGCTACGAAATTTCTGTGTTAATTCGTCAATGTGATTTTGCGAGGGATACAGTAATGAAGAAATAGTGCTTTGGAAATGAGATACTCGACCCCCAAAAGATAATCCTGTCGATGCCCTAGAAACGTTCATGGATTGGGAAAGAGAAGGCGTGGAACCCAGAGTATTTCATTGCGGCGCAAGTTCTGTGTTAATTCGTCATTGTGAGGGTGCGAGGAATACAGTAAAGAAGAAATACTGCATCGGAATGGAGATACTCGACCCCAAAAGAAAATCCTGTCGTTGCCGTAGAAACGTTCCTGGATTGGGAAAGAAAAGGCATGGAACCCAGAGCACTTCATTGCGACGCAATTTCTGTGTCAATTCGTCAATGTGAGGGTACGAGGGATACAGTAAAGAAGAAATACTGCATCGGAAAGGAGATACTCGACCCCAAAAGAAAATCGTGTCGTTGCCATAGAAACGTTCCTGGATTGGGAAAGAGAAGGCATGGAACATAGAATATTTCATTGCGACGAAATTTCTGTGTTAATTCGTCAATGTGAGGGAGCGAGGGATACAGTAATGAAGCAATAGTGCATCGGAAACGAGATACTTGACTTCAAAAGAAAATCCTGTCGTTGCCGTAGAAACGGTCTTGGATTGGGAAAGAGTAATCATGGAACATAGAGTATATAACTGAGACGCAATTTCCGTGTTAATTCGTCAATGTGAGGTTGCGAGGGATACAGTAATCAAGAAGTAGAACATCGGAAAGGAGATACTCGACCCGAAAAGAAAATCCTGTCGTTGCCGCAAAAACATTCCTGGATTGGGAAAGAAAAGACATGGAACCAAGAGTATTTCATTGCGACACAATTTCTGTGTTATTTCGTCAATGTGAGGGTGCGAGGGATACAGCAAAGAAGAAATAGTGCTTTGGAAAGGAGATACTCGATCCCCAAAAGATAATCCCGTCGTTACCCTAGAAACGTTCCTGGATTATGAAAGAGAAGGCATGGAACCCAGAGTATTTCATTGCGAAGCAATTTCTGTGTTAATTCGTCTTTGTGAGGGTGCGAGGAATACAGAAAAGAAGAAATAGTGCTTTCGAAAGGAGAAACTCGAACCCCAAAAGGTAATCCTGTTGTTGCACTAGAAACGTTCCTGGATTGGGAAAGAGAAGGCATGGAACCCAGAGTATTTCATTGCGACGCAATTTCTGTGTTAATTCGTCAATGTGAGGGAGCGAGGGATACAGTAATGAAGAAATAGTGCATCGGAATGGAGTTACTTGACCCCAAAAGAAAATCCTGACGTTGCCGTAGAAATGTTCCTGGATTGGGAAAGAGTAGGCATGGAACGTAGAGTATATAACTGAGACGCAATTTCTGAGTTAATTAGTCAATGTGAGGTTCCCAGGGATACAGTAATCAAGAAGTAGAGCATCGGAAAGGAGATACTCGACCCGAAAAGAAAATCCTGTCGTTGAAGTAAAAGTGTTCTTGGATTGGGAAAGAGAGGGCATGGAACGCAGAGTATTTCATTGCGACGCAATTTCTGTGTTAATTCGTCAATGTGAGGTTGCGAGGGATACAGTAAAGAAGAAATAGTGCTTTGGAAAGGATATACTCGACCCCCAAAAGATAATCCTGTCGATGCCCTAGAAACGTTCCTGGATTGGGAAGAAGAAGGCATGGAACCCAGAGTATTTCATTGCGACGCAAGTTCTGTGTTAATTCGTCATTGTCAGGGTGCGAGGAATACAGTAAAGAAGAAATACTGCATCGGAATGGAGATACTCGACCCCAAAAGAAAATCGTGTCGTTGCCGTAGAAACGTTCCTGGATTGGGAAAGAGAAGGCATGGAACCCAGAGCACTTCATTGCGACGCAATTTCTGTGTTCATTCGTCAATGTGAGGGTACGAGGGATACAGTAAAGAAGAAATAGTGCATAGGAAAGGAGATACTCGACCCCAAAAGAAAATCGTGTCGTTGCCGTAGAAACGTTCCTGGATTGGGAAAGAGAAGGCATGGAACACAGAATATTTAATTGCGACGAAATTTCTGTGTTAATTCGTCAATGTGAGGGAGCGAGGAATACAGTAATGAAGACATAGTGCATTGGAAAGGAGATACTTGACCCCAAAAGAAAATCCTGTCGTTGCCGTACAAACGTTCCTGGATTGGGAAAGAGTAATCATGGAACATAGAGTACATAACTGAGACGCAATTTCTGTGTTATTTTGTCAATGTGAGGTTGCGAGGGATACAGTAATCAAGAAGTAGAGCATCGGAAAGGACATACTCGACCCGAAAAGAAAATCCTGTCGTTGCCGTAAAAGCGTTCCTGGATTGGGAAAGAGAGGGCATGGAACGCAGAGTATTTCATTGCGACGCAATTCATGTGTTAATTCCTCATTGTGAGGGTGCGAGGAATACAGTAAAGAAGAAATACTGCATCGGAATGGAGATACTCGAACCCAAAAGACAATCTTGTCGTTGCCGCAAAAACATTCCTGGATTGGGAAAGAAATGGCATGGAACCCAGAGTATTTCATTGCGACACAATTTCTGTGTTACTTCGTCAATGTGAGGGTGTGAGGGATACAGCAAAGAAGAAATAGTTCTTTGGAAAGGAGATACTCGAACCCCAAAAGATAATCCTGTCGTTGCCCTAGAAACGTTCCTGGATTATGAAAGAGAAAGCATGAAACCCAGAGTATTTCATTGCGACGCAATTTCTGTGTTAATTCGTCATTGTGAGGGTGCGAGTAATACAGTAAAGAAGAAATAGTGCTTTGGAAAGGAGAAACTCGAACCCCAAAAGATAATCCTGTCGTTGCTCTAGAAACGTTCCTGGATTGGGAAATAGAAGGCATGGAACCCAGAGTATTTCATTGCGACGCAATTTCTGTGTTAATTCGTCAATGTAAGGGAGCGAGGGATACAGTAATGAAGAAATAGTGCATCGGAATGGAGATACTTGACCCCAAAAGGAAATCCTGTCGTTGCTGTAGAAACGTTCCTGGATTGGGAAAGAGTAGGCATGGAACATAGAGTATATAACTGAGACGCAATTTCTGTGTTAATTAGTAAATGTGAGGTTGCCAGGGATACAGTAATCAAGAAGTAGAGCATCGGAAAGGAGATACTCGACCTGAAAAGAAAATCCTGTCGTTGCCGTAAAAGCGTTCTTGGATTGGGAAAGAGAGGGCATGGAACGCAGAGTATTTCATTGCTACGAAATTTCTGTGTTAATTCGTCAATGTGATTTTGCGAGGGATACAGTAAAGAAGAAATAGTGCTTTGGAAATGAGATACTCGACCCCCAAAAGATAATCCTGTCGATGCCCTCGAAACGTTCATGGATTGGGAAAGAGAAGGCGTGGAACCCAGAGTATTTCATTGCGGCGCAAGTTCTGTGTTAATTCGTCATTGTGAGGGTGCGAGGAATACAGTAAAGAAGAAATACTGCATCGGAATGGAGATACTCGACCCCAAAAGAAAATCCTGTCGTTGCCGTAGAAACGTTCCTGGATTGGGAAAGAGAAGGCATGGAACCCAGAGCACTTCATTGCGACGCAATTTCTGTGTCTATTCGTCAATGTGAGGGTACGAGGGATACAGTAAAGAAGAAATACTGCATCGGAAAGGAGATACTCGAACCCAAAAGAAAATCGTGTCGTTGCCCTAGAAACGTTCCTGGATTGGGAAAGAGAAGGCATGGAACACAGAATATTTCATTGCGACGAAATTTCTGTGTTAATTCGTCAATGTGAGGGAGCGAGGGATACAGTAATGAAGCAATAGTGCATCGGAAACGAGATACTTGACTTCAAAAGAAAATCCTGTCGTTGCCGTAGAAACGGTCCTGGATTGGGAAAGAGTAATCATGGAACATAGAGTATATGACTGAGACGCAATTTCCGTGTTAATTCGTCAATGTGAGGTTGCGAGGGATACAGTAATCAAGAAGTAGAACATCGGAAAGGAGATACTCGACCCGAAAAGAAAATCCTGTCGTTGCCGCAAAAACATTCCTGGATTGGGAAAGAAAAGACATGGAACCAAGAGTATTTCATTGCGACACAATTTCTGTGTTATTTCGTCAATGTAAGGGTGCGAGGGATACAGCAAAGAAGAAATAGTGCTCTGGAAAGGAGATACTCGATCCCCAAAAGATAATCCCGTCGTTACCCTAGAAACGTTCCTGGATTATGAAAGAGTAGGCATGGAACGTAGAGTATATAACTGAGACGCAATTTCTGAGTTAGTTAGTCAACGTGAGGTTCCCAGGGATACAGTAATCAAGAAGTAGAGCATCGGAAAGGAGATACTCGACCCGAAAAGAAAATCCTGTCGTTGAAGTAAAAGTGTTCTTGGATTGGGAAAGAGAGGGCATGGAACGCAGAGTATTTCATTGCGACGCAATTTCTGTGTTAATTCGTCAATGTGAGGTTGCGAGGGATACAGTAAAGAAGAAATAGTGCTTTGGAAAGGATATACTCGACCCCCAAAAGATAATCCTGTCGATGCCCTAGAAACGTTCCTGGAATGGGAAGAAGAAGGCATGGAACCCAGAGTATTTCATTGCGACGCAAGTTCTGTGTTAATTCGTCATTGTCAGGGTGCGAGGAATACAGTAAGGAAGAAATACTGCATCGGAATGGAGATACTCGACCCCAAAAGAAAATCGTGTCGTTGCCGTAGAAACGTTCCTGGATTGGGAAAGAGAAGGCATGGAACCCAGAGCACTTCATTGCGACGCAATTTCTGTGTTCATTCGTCAATGTGATTGTACGAGGGATACAGTAAAGAAGAAATAGTGCATAGGAAAGGAGATACTCGACCCCAAAAGAAAATCGTGTCGTTGCCGTAGAAACGTTCCTGGATTGGGAAAGAGAAGGCATGGAACACAGAATATTTAATTGCGACGAAATTTCTGTGTTAATTCGTCAATGTGAGGGAGCGAGGAATACAGTAATGAAGACATAGTGCATTGGAAAGGAGATACTTGACCCCAAAAGAAAATCCTGTCGTTGCCGTACAAACGTTCCTGGATTGGGAAAGAGTAATCATGGAACATAGAGTACATAACTGAGACGCAATTTCTGTGTTATTTTGTCAATGTGAGGTTGCGAGGGATACAGTAATCAAGAAGTAGAGCATCGGAAAGGACATACTCGACCCGAAAAGAAAATCCTGTCGTTGCCGTAAAAGCGTTCCTGGATTGGGAAAGAGAGGGCATGGAACGCAAGGTATTTCATTGCGACGCAATTTCTGTGTTAATTCCTCATTGTGAGGGTGCGAGGAATACAGTAAAGAAGAAATAATGCATCAGAATGGAGATACTCGACCCCAAAAGACAATCTTGTCGTTGCCGCAAAAACATTCCTGGATTGGGAAAGAAATGGCATGGAACCCAGAGTATTTCATTGCGACACAATTTCTGTGTTACTTCGTCAATGTGAGGGTGCGAGGGATACAGCAAAGAAGAAATAGTGCTTTGGAAAGGAGATACTCGAACCCCAAAAGATAATCCTGTCGTTGCCCTAGAAACGTTCCAGGATTATGAAAGAGAAAGCATGAAACCCAGAGTATTTCATTGCGACGCAATTTCTGTGTTAATTCGTCATTGTGAGGGTGCGAGGAATACAGTAAAGAAGAAATAGTGCTTTGGAAAGGAGAAACTCGAACCCCAAAAGATAATCCTGTCATTGCCCTAGAAACGTTCCTGGATTGGGAAAGAGAAGGCATGGAACCCAGAGTATTTCATTGCGACGCAATTTCTGTGTTAATTCGTCAATGTGAGGGAGCGAGGGATACAGTAATGAAGAAATAGTGCATCAGAATGGAGATACTTGACCCCAAAAGAAAATCCTGTCGTTGCGGTAGAAACGTTCCTGGATTGGGAAAGAGTAGGCATGGAACATAGAGTATATAACTGAGACGCAATTTCTGTGTTAATTAGTCAATGTGAGGTTTCCAGGGATACAGTAATCAAGAAGTAGAGCATCGGAAAGGAGATACTCGAACTGAAAAGAAAATCCTGTCGTTGCCGTAAAAGCGTTCTTGGATTGGGAAGGAGAGGGCATGGAACGCAGAGTATTTCATTGCGACGCATTTTCTGTGTTAATTTGTCAATGTGATTTTGCGAGGGATACAGTAAAGAAGAAATAGTGCTTTGGAAAGGAGATACTCGACCCCCAAAAGATAATCCTGTCGATGCCCTAGAAACGTTCCTGGTTTGGGAAAGAGAAGGCGTGGAACCCAGAGTATTTCATTGCGACGCAAGTTCTGTGTTAATTCGTCATTGTGAGGGTGCGAGGAATACAGTAAAGAAGAAATACTGCATCGGAATGGAGATACTCGACCCCAAACGAAAATCCTGTCGTTGCCGTAGAAACGTTCCTGGATTGGGAAAGAGAAGGCATGGAACCCAGAGCACTTCATTGCGACGCAATTTCTGTGTTAATTCGTCAATGTGAGGGTACGAGGGATACAGTAAAGAAGAAATAGTGCATCGGAAAGGAGATACTCGACCCCAAAAGAAAATCGTGTCGTTGCCGTAGAAACGTTCCTGGATTGGGAAAGAGAAGGCATGGAACACAGAATATTTCATTGCGACGAAATTTCTGTGTTAATTCGTCAATGTGAGGGAGCGAGGGATACAGTAATGAAGCAATAGTGCATCGGAAACGGGATACTTGACCCCAAAAGAAAATCCTGTCGTTGCCGTAGAAACGTTCCTGGATTGGGAAAGAGTAATCATGGAACATAGAGTATATAACTGAGACGCAATTTCTGTGTTAATTCGTCAATGTGAGGTTGCGAGGGATACAATAATCAAGAAGTAGAACATCGGAAAGGAGATACTCGACCCGAAAATAAAATCCTGTCGTTGCCGTAAAAGCGTTCCTGGATTTGGAAAGAGAGGGCATGGAACGCAGAGTATTTCATTGCGACGCAAATTCTGTGTTATTTCGCCATTGTGAGGGTGCGAGGAATACAGTGAAGAAGAAATACTGCATCGGAATGGAGATACTCGACCCCAAAAGACAATCCTGCCGTTGCCGCAAAAACATTCCTGGATTGGGAAAGATAAGACATGGAACCCAGAGTATTTCATTGTGACACAATTTCTGTGTTATTTCGTCAATGTGAGGGTGCGAGGGATACAGCAAAGAAGAAATAGTGCTTTGGAAAGGAGATACTCGAACCCCAAAAGATAATCCTGTCGTTGCCCTAGAAACGTTCCTGGATTATGAAAGAGAAGGCATGGAACCCAGAGTATTTCATTGCGAAGCAATTTCTGTGTTAATTCGTCTTTGTGAGGGTGCGAGGAATACAGCAAAGAAGAAATACTGCTTTCGAAAGGAGAAACTCGAACCCCAAAAGATAATCCTGTCGTTGGCCTAGATACGTTCCTGGATTGGGAAAGAGAAGGCAAGGAACCCAGAGTATTTCAGTGCGACGCAATTTCTGTGTTAATTCGTCAATGTGTGGGAGCGAGGGATACAGTAATGAAGAAATAGTGCATCGGAATGGAGATACTTGACTCCAAAAGAAAATCCTGTCGTTGCCGTAGAAACGTTCCTGGATCTGGAAAGAGTAGGCATGGAACATAGAGTATATAACTGACACGCAATTTCTGAGTTAATTAGTCAATGTGAGGTTGCCAGGCATACAGTAATCAAGAAGTAGAGCATCGGAAAGGAGATACTCGACCCGAAAAGAAAATCCTGTCGTTACCGTAAAAGTGTTCTTGGATTGGGAAAGAGAGGGCATGGAACGCAGAGTATTTCATTGCGACGCAATTTCTGTGTTAATTCGTCAATGTGATTTTGCGAGGGATACAGTAAAGAAGAAATAGTGCATCGGAAAGGAGATACTCGACCCCAAAAGAAAATCGTGTCGTTGCCGTATAAACGTTCCTGGATTGGGAAAGAGAATGCATGGAACCCAGAGCACTTCATTGCGACGCAATTTCTGTGTTAATTCGTCAATGTGAGGGTACGAGGGATACAGTAAAGAAGAAATAGTGCTTTGGAAAGGAGATACTCGACCCCCAAAAGATAATCCTGTCGATGCCCTAGAAACGTTCCTGGATTGGGAAAGAGAAGGCGTGGAACCCAGAGTATTTCATTGCGGCGCAAGTTTTGGGTTAATTCGCCATTGTGAGGGTGCGAGGAATACAGTAAAGAAGAAATACTGCATCGGAATGGAGATACTCGAGCCCAAAAGAAAATCGTGTCGTTGCCGTAGAAACGTTCCTGGATTGGGAAAGAAAAGGCATGGAACACAGAATATTTCATTGCGACGAAATTTCTGTGTTAATTCGTCAATGTGAGGGTGCGAGGGATACAGTAATGAAGCAATAGTGCATCGGAAACGAGATACTTGACCCCAAAATAAAATCCTGTCGTTGCCGTAGAAACGTTCCTGGATTGGGAAAGAGTAATCATGGAACATAGAGTATATAACTGAGACGCAATTTCTGTGTTAATTCGTCAATGTGAGGTTGCGAGGGATACAGTAATCAAGAAGTAGAACATCGGAAAGGAGTTACTCGACCCGAAAATAAAATCCTGTCGTTGCCGTAAAAGCGTTCCTGGATTGGGAAAGAGAAGGCATGGAACGCAGAGTATTTCATTGCGACACAATCTCTGTGTTAATTCGTCATTGTGAGGGAGCGAGGAATACAGTAAAGAAGAAATACTGCATCGGAATGGAGATACTCGACCCCAAAAGACAATCCTGTCGTTGCCCCAAAAACATTCCTGGATTGGGAAAGAAATGGCATGGATCCCAGAGTATTTCATTGCGACACAATTTCTGTGTTATTTCGTCAATGTGAGGGTGCGAGGGATACAGCAAAGAAGAAATAGTGCTTTGGAAAGGAGATACTCGAACGCTAAAAGTTAATCCTGTCGTTGCCCTCGAAACGTTCCTGGATTATGAAAGAGAAGGCATGGAACCCAGAGTATTTCATTGCGAAGCAATTTCTGTGTTGATTCGTCTTTGTGAGGGTGCGAGGAATACAGTAAGGAAGAAATAGTGCGGTGGAAAGGAGAAACTCGAACCCCAAAAGATAATCCTGTCGTTGCCCTAGAAAAGTTCCTGGATTGGGAAAGAGAAGGCATGGAACCCAGAGTATTTCATTGCGACGCAATTTCTGTGTTAATTCGTCAATGTGAGGGAGCGAGGGATACACTAATGAAGAAATAGTGCATCAGAATGGAGATACTTGACCCCAAAAGAAAATCCTGTCGTTGCCGTAGAAACGTTCCTGGATTGGGAAAGAGTAGGCATGGAACATAGAGTATATAACTGAGACGCAATTTCTGAGTTAATTAGTCAATGTGAGGTTGCCAGGGATACAGTAATCAAGAAGTAGAGCATCGGAAAGGAGATAC